>NC_083897.1:121750276-122500276 GCF_032452875.1 Bos javanicus
CCAGTTTAGTTAAAAAATACCAGTCCTAGACAAAACAATTCAAATTTCAGTTACCACAGTATATTAACTGTGAGAAATTGACTAAAGTACAAACCAAGATGCTAGCTCTTCAGTTCACAGATGATTCTGGAAAACAGCTTTATATAATGATTAAGGACAAATCAAGTCCCTTCTTTTAAATCTGTCAGTGATTAGTCACTGAGCATCTATTATTCAGTTCACACACATAGCAAAGTATATAGTTGTGTTGCCTCTTGTTTCCCCATGATAAATCCATGTGACATTGCTTTAATGGATTATCCAAATAGGGAATTGGGCAACAAAATGTAAGTGCAACAAAGAAATAGAAAGTTTGTTGTACACCTGAAACTAACACAACATTGCAAATCAACTATACTCCAATAAATTTTTTTAAAAAGTGAAAGTGGTATTAGAGCATGGTTCCCATCACACACAAAGCCTTTGACCAATGAAGAGGTAAGAAGAAGCCTTGTGGTTTAAGCCTCACCTCCCCCCTTAACTCCGTACATACACGTGAGCAAGTTACTTAACCCCTCCCTGCCTCAATTTTCTTATAAAATGCACAAAATATGTCCTATCATACAGAGTTGCAGTAAAAATAAACCCATTAGTATAAACAAACAAACAAAAAACCCACAAAGTGATCATCCTAGAAGTGAAATTCAAATAGAACATACATAGATTTATGAAAGAAATAGTTGACTGTGGGAATGGTATCACCACCACTGAAGGGACTCTCAAGATGCAGTCAGAGGAAGTTTGGGAAGGTGAACTTTGATATAATCAAGAGCAGTGGTTGTGACAAAAAGGATGCTAAGGTCCATGGGAAGTGATGCCAACAACAAAATCTTTACAAGAGTTCTAGGGAACTCTTGGAGATATTTCATGACACTGAATGAACAAAGAATAAAACACTGGAAGTTGATCCACTCTTAGAAGAAAAGTATGATAATTCACCAAAGCATAGAAAAGACTTGTTCTGTGATACAAGTTACATGATAAGAAGAAAGCAAGGACTATTCAAATTGCTTTTGATAATCTGTTCAAGAGAAATGCAACACTTAATTCTCAATGTCTCCATTTTAAGTAACAGTACTACACAATTATTATTTTATCTCCATATACATTTAAACTGAAAATAAGACAGTTTTAAGGAGATCCAACCAGTCCATTCTAAAGGAGATCGGTCCTGGGTGTTCTTTGGAAGGACTGATGCTAAAGCTTAAACTCCAATACTTTGGCCACCTCATGCGAAGAGTTGACTCACTGGAAAAGACTCTGATGCTGGGAGGGATTGGGGGCAGGAGGAGAAGGGGACGACAGAGGATGAGATGGCTGGATGGCATCATTGACTCGATGGACGTGAGTCTGAGTGAACTCCGGGAGCTGGTGATGGACAGGGAGGCCTGGTGTGCTGCAATTCATGGGGTCGCAAAGAGTCGGACACGACTGAGTGACTGAACTGAACTGAATATTTTGATAAGAATTTTCAAAGGTGTGAGAATAATCACAATTTTCTCAACTGATTATTAAGATCATTTTTCATGATTTTGCACTACACAGTCATTTTTATGGTTCTGTACTCTGAAAAGACACAAAGTGAGTACAGAGTAGTTTTTAGGGGTCAAAAATCAATACTCTGCTAAGAACTAGAAATTTTGCATTAAAACAAATGGATACATTTAAAAATTATCTGGTCGAAGGCATGAGAGAACCATCAAAGCAATGATGACTATTTTGGACATGAGTAGAGATCCAGGTAAAAGGAAGTTCTAGGGAGCTACAGAGTCTCTGGAGCCCCAAAAGTGCTCAGGACCTGAGTATCAAATGAGTTGGTGAATGAATAATGAAGGAAAGAATTGAGCTTCCAGCTATTATTATTATTACCCAGGTTAGGAGAGTAGTGTTAAATAATTATTCTTTGTGCAATATGGAAATCTCCACAAGGGTTCTCAACTTACCAGGAATAGAAACAGCTGGTAAATTACCCTATTGACAGCATCATCAACTGGTAGGGCAGGGCGGGGGCAGAATGTCACAGAAAGCTTCATTAAAGAGTGTCAACAATAAAGACAGAATGACAGTTTGAGTTCTGATTTCTCATCTGATATTCTGATTACTGTCTACCATCAGTATGCTTTAAATAAAGAAGCAAATACATTACATCTTGAAGACACAATTCACTAAGGATTCACCCATATGTGCACATAGAAGAAACTTGCCTATCACAGTGGAAACTGTCATGATCTTCCTCTCCTGTTCCAATCCCTTATTAAATGAAATGCTCTTTGTTTCCTGCAACACCAGAGGAAGAAAGACCATAGCCTCTGATGCTCACCACTTATAATTTGAGTTCAGCACTCTCTTCCTATGACTTAATCATCAGTTCAGAGTCTGGACCTGAGAAATCAATGAGCAGCGATTAAATCATGGCTCTCAATTCTCTATCCTCTCTGTACAAATTGTGATTCAAACTGTCTAACCTTTAAGCAAAAACCAATCCTTAAAGCTTTAAGTTCATTGTCATACAAGCCCATATATACTTGAGCATACAAGTGGCTGGTGCCTGAGTCTAAGGAGGAGCAATGCAAAACACATTTGAAATAAAAATGTAATAAGTCAATTTCAGTTATCACTTCAATAGTAGTCAAGAGATTTTTATGGGAAGAAATCACTTCCATATGATATCACATTTTGATACAATATGACACTGTGGTTTCACAGTCTACGTACTTTGATGACACTCTTTGGTTAGCTTAGAAATAAATCCAAATAACTTTATTAGGGAGAGAAGTAAGGAAGGATTTTTCCCTTTAAGTTCCCATGCTTGTACTGCAACATTTATCTAAGAAAACCCTAGGGAGAAATTAGAGGAGTGAAAGTACACTCTCCTAATAGAAACAATAAAGACTACATTAAAACAACACATTTTTAGTAAAATATGTAATATATAGTATAATATACAGAAATTAGTATATCATAAAATATTGAAAGAACAAAATTTATACTTATAACTTTTGACAGATGAAGAAACTAACAAATTACTGTGTTCTTAGATTTTCCTTGAATAACCCCATTAATTTGGGTTCTATTTAAGTTGTATTCCATAGATCTTGACTTCTAACAATGAGAGAATAGGTTGATTCAGAGCAACTTTTCTACCAAGAATAACCAGAAAATGTGGATAAAATCACTGCAGATGGTTTCTGCAGCCATGAAATTAAAAGATGCTTGCTACTTGGAAGAAAAGCTATGATAAATCTAGACAGCGTATTGAAAAGCAGAGACATTACTTTGCCAACAAAGGTCTGTATAGTCTAAGCTATGATTTTTCTAGTAGTCATGTATGGGTGTGAGATTTGGACCATGTAGAAGACTAAACACCGAAGAATTGATGCTTTTGAGCTGTGGTGTTGGAGAAGACTCTTGAGAGTTCCTTGGACTGCAAGGAGATCAAACCAGTCAATCCTCAAGGAAATCAGTCCCGAATATTCATTGGAAGGACTGATGCTGAAACTGAGCTAACTCATTAGAAAAGACCCTGACGCTGGAAAAGACTGAAGGCAAGAGGAAAAGGGGATGACAGAGGACAAGATGGTTGGATGGCATCATTGATTCAGTGGACATGAGTTTGAGAAAACTCTGGGAGATGGTGAAGGACAGGGAAGCCTGGCATGCTGCAGTCCATGGAGTCACAAAGAGTCAGACATGACTAAGCAACTGAACAACAAAATGGATAAAATACTTAACAAAAGTACACAGCTATTTATAGGCATTAGAACACTACCAAGGCAGTGAGCATTTGTAAAACTAAGATCCAGAAAGTGTGTCAGCTTAGAATTTGATGCCTCACAGAGAGGTAAAGTGGATTGAATCTCTGTTTGAAGACATAATTCCTGATAATTTTCCTAATTTGATGAAAATCATTAGCCACAGATTAAAGAATATGAATTTCTAGCAAGACAAATTCAAATAAAATTATCTATAGAAATATTGTAATAAAACTGATTAAAGTCAAGACAAAAAAGCAAATCTACTAAGTGTCCAGAGAGAAAATAATATATTATCTTCTAAGGAGTAAAAACAAGACTGAAAGCTGACTTCCCAACAAAATGAGAGAAATCAAAGAACAATGGGATGATGGGACCAAAGGACTGAAAGAAATGACTGCCAATTTGTATTTCTATTTCCAGTAAAATGTTCCTCAAAAATAAAAGATAAAACCATTTTCAGACAAAGAAAACACTATTCATCATAAACAGGTCTTCCCTCCTACAGAAAGAATTACCAAGGGGATTTTTTTTTTTCCGGCATAATAAAAATGATGCCAATGGAAATCTCAAAGATGCAATAAGAGGGAAAGAGACATTCAAAAAATAAGAGGTTATTATGAAACATTTTAAGTCAGTGCATTTTAAAACTATATGGTATGGACTCAATTTCCTTCTAAAACAAAATTTACTGAAACTGCCACAAGAAATAGAAAATATGAGTATTTCCCATCATTAGGAAAACTTCTGGCTCAGATAAATTTGATCAGTAATTATACCATACATTTAAGAAGAAATAACATGCATTTCAAACCAAGTATTTCAAAGAACAGGGGGAAAAGGAATTTATTTAACTCATTTTATGACCATCATAATCCAGATACCTTAACAGAACAGAGATTTTACAAGAAAGGAAAATTAAAGGCCAATTCTTCTCATAAATATGAACACAAAAATATTAAACAATGCATTAATAAATCAAACCCAGTAATATATAAAGAGGATAAACTATTAAGTGCACATTAGAAGAATGCCAAGTTGGTTTAACTTTGAAAATTGATCAACATAAGCTACTATATTAAAAAAGTAACTACACAGCTTCTCAATACATGCAGTGAAGAAAAAAAACTTATAACCCAGAAATGCTGCTGCTGCTAAGTCGCTTCAGTTGTGTCCGACTCTGTGCAACCCCAAAGACGGCAGCCCACCAGGCTCCCCGGTCCCTGGGATTCTCCAGGCAAGAACACTGGAGTGGGTTGCCATTTCCTTCTCCAATGCATGAAAGTGAAAAGTGAAAGTGAAGTCGCTCAGTCATGTCCGACTCTTAGCGACCCCATGGACTGTAGTCCACCAGGCTCCTCCATCCATGGGATTCTCCAGGCAAGAGTACTAGAGTGGGTTGCCATTGCCTTCTCCAGAAATAGAGGGACAAATACCTAATTAGATAAGTTATTGGGGGAACAGTCATTATATTTAGTGATACAATGATGGATGATTTTCCTCTGATAAAGGGATAAAATAAGAATACCTGTTAGCATCTCATCTAGTCAGTATTATACTGGAAATTTTAGTCAGTGCTAACAAGGAAAGAAAAAGAAACACATATTATAAGAACTGGAAATAAATAAATAAAATATTTGCTATATGTTTCTTTAGGAACTCCAAATGAGAGGGAGTGTGTGTGTACACACACACACACACACACATATATATAATAATTTAGCAAGATCTCAAATGTAAGATTAATATTTAAAAGTCATTTGAATTTCTATAAACCAGGACAATAAGTATAAAAGAACATTTTAAAGCCAATATTGTTTGCACTTAAGTGTAAAACTTGGAGTAATCTTGTCAATTTCTACAAACTTTGTCAACTTTAACAATAGGGACTTCCCTGGTGGTCCAGTGGTTAAGACTCCAAGCTTCCATTGCAGGGGGCATGGGTTTGATCCCTGGTTGAGGAACTAAGACCCCACATGTCATGCAGTGCAGCCAAACAAATAAATAAAAAATAATAATAAAGCCAATACCTTTTGCATTTCCACATAAAATTTAGAGTAACCTTTTCAATTTCTTGGGATTTTGATTGGGATTGTATTGAATCTATATATGAGTTTGAAGACATTTTCTAGTAAGTTTTCTATTCCATGAACATGGGACTTATTTACATTAATTCAGCAATTCTTAAATGTTTAAAGTAATTTATTATTATTACTATAAAAATATCCTGTTTTATAGAGGTATTAATGGCACCCCACTCCAGTACTCTTGCCTGGAGAATCCCATGGATGGAGGAGCCTGGTTGGCTGCAGTCCATGGGGTCGCTAAGAGTCGGACATGACTGAGCGACTTCACTTTCACTTTTCACTTTCATGCATTGGAGAAGGAAATGGCAACCCACTCCAGTGTTCTTGCCTGGAGAATCCCAGGGACGGGGGAGCCTGGTGGGCTGCCGTCTATGGGGTCGCACAGAGTCGGACACGACTGAAGCGACTTAGCAGCAGCAGCAGCAGCAGAAACATTTTACATCTTGTGTTAAAATCGACCATAAGTATTTTATATTTCTTGATGCTATTTTATTTTTGTTCAGTCGCTAAGTCATGTCTGACTCTGTGACCCCATGGGCTGCAGCATAACAGACTTTCTTATCCTTCACCAACTCCTGGAATCTGCTCAAACTCATGTCCACTGAGTCCTTGGTGCTATCATCTATTTCTATAAATTATTAATTTTCAATTGTTCAGTCTATAAAAATAAATTGTTACACATTGACTCATTATTCTGAAACACTGCTGAATTCATTTATTTGCTCTGTTTGCTATTTTGTAGATTTTGTTGATGTTATATACAGTGCAATGATTTTGGACAAAGGCATTAAAACAATTCAATACAAAAAATATATCATTTTGACCAACAACCATAGAATAACTGAATATGTATATATTGAAAAAAATATCATGAAGCTTTGTTCTACCTAAAACACAACAACTAATTCACTATTGATCATAGACCTAGATATATAGGCTACAAATATAACTTCTAGAAGAAACTACTAAAAACTATCTTCATACATCTGAGGGACACAGTGCTTATTAAATAGGACAACACAAGCATTAACTATAACACAAGGAATTTATGAAGTGGGCATCATTTTTAAAATAATTTTCTTCATCAGAAAACATCATAAGAAAATATACACAGCCTGGGAGAAAATATTCACAAAGCACATATCAAATAGAATTTGTATGCAGAATATACAAAGCATTCTACAATCCTAAAAATCAATGAAAAAAACGAGAAAAGACAATTTACAAAGATATTTACAAAGGTATATAGCAAATAAGCATGTGAAAATACTGAATATCATTACTGACAAAATAGAAATTAAACCCACAATGAACTACTACTTCAGATCAGCTAGGTTGGCTAAAATAGAAGGGATAATACCAGCACATACACCAAGCTGAAAACTACCAAATGCCCATCAAGAGTAAAATGGATAATTAAATTGCAATAAATTTCATAAAGAAGCACTATACAACTATTAGCACAAATGATCTACAATTACATGTACTTATATGCACGAGTTATTAATAGTATATTGGGCAAAAGAGTAACCACCAAGAGGAGGACATACTATATGATTCTAGTTTTATGGCAAAACTAATTTCTGCTGGTAAAAATCAGGGTAAGGGATATACCTAGGGATATAGGTGCTGATTGGGAGAACAGTAAGGTCTTTTGGTAAAGTTCTGTTGCTTGGCATGGGTGCTGGCTACACAGGTGTGTTCAGTTTGTGAAAGTTCCTCTAGCTGTACATATATATTCAACTTTATGTATGTATGTTTTACTTGTACAAACAGTTTTAAAAGCTGTTTTGAACCAATACTGCTTGTAATATGACAATAAAATAGAGATAAATTAAAATAATGTAAGACCCCTACACAAAAATACTATTACTAGAAGTTAAAGAAGACCTAAATAAATGAAGGAATACATTGTGGTCATCAACTGGAACACTAAATGTTGAAAGATATCAATTCTCCTTCAAAATGATCTGTATCCAAGTTATTATAAACCTAGCATCTGTGGAAATTTATTTGTGGAAATTAATAAACGTGTTCTACATTTCACATCAAAATGTAAAGAGTCAAGAAAATCCTTGGGAAGTCAAATAAGTTGAAGGAATTACTCCACTTGCTATGAAGACTTGTTATGAAGTTTCAGTAATTAAGAGACTATGTTATTCTCCCAAGGATAGCCTATAAAACTCTAGAACATAATAGAAAGTACCTAAGAACAAAACATAAATGGACACCTGCATAGTCAAAAAGATGAAACTGAAGTGGAGAAAAGATCATTTTATAATAATAAACGATACTGTGTCAATTTGTTAAACACATGGATAGGGGAAAATATTCGCAACCACATAACTGACAAGGAACTCATACCATAATATGTAATAGATACAGAATCATTGTAATATAAAAATAATTCCTACATATAAAAAAGATATAGACCTAGAAGCTGATGTTAAAAAGGGAAAGAGAAATGAAGAGGCCCTTTTAAAACGATCCCAGAGTAGTAAATAAACATAAATATTTCCTACCTTCATTTGTAATCATTGAAGTGCAAATTCAGACTTCAGTGGCATACTATTACACACTCACTAGAAATGCTAAAATTACAAAATTTGACAACTCTAAGACATACATATGTGCTAACTATAATGCACTACAGATGGGAGTATAAATTGGTACAGTTTTTAATATCTACTACAGCTGACCATACTCACACACTTTGATCTAGCAGTCACGCTCTTATTACTATAACCTAGAGAAATAGATACATAAGCCCCTGAAAAGTCACACTCAAGAGCATGTGCAACAGCAATATTCAAAATACCCAAAGATGGGACAATCCAAATGTCCTTTAACAGTAAAAGTGACCAGGAATCTGGTGTAATCATTTAATGGAAAACTGAATAGCAAAGAAAATGAATGAACTACTTCCACATGCAACATCATGGATGACTCTCACAAAGTTGAGCAAACAAGGCCAAACAGAAATATATATGTATATATATCCCTGGAGAAGGAAATGGCAACCCACTCCAGTATTCTTGCCTGGAAAATTCCATGAACAGAGGAGCCTGCTGGGCTACAGTCCATGGGGGTCATAAGTCAGACACAGCTGAGCAACTTAGCACATCCAGTATCCAGGTCTGGATTCAATGAGCAAATAACTATTTAGGTAAAAGGTAAGGGCCTCCAAAGTGAGAGAGAGGACAGAAAGGAGGGAGGAAGAAAGGACGGAAGGAAGATGGTTGAACGGAGCAGCTTCCAGAACATACACACCATACCATCCCCTTTATAACATAAAGTTCAAAAACAGGCAAAAGTTACGCAGACATGACTTAGCAACTAAACAACAACGATGGTAGAGCTAACAAATAAGAAAAGGCTGAAGGAGGGTTTCAGAGGTGCTAGTACATATTATTGACTTTGGTAGTGTTTACATGTGTGTGCCCAACTTGTGATAATACACTGAGCTAGACACTTGCTTTCTTTCTTCTCTTTGGCTGTGCTGCTTGGCATGTGACATCTAGCTCCCCAACCAGGATTCAAACACATGCTCTCTGCAGTGGAAGCATGGAGTCTTAACCAGTGGACCACCAGGGCACCTACTTTCTTTTTGCACATTATAATTCAATAAAAGCTTATTAAAATATAATTCATAAAAATTAAAATGATGGTTTTGAGGTAGGTGTTTACCTTTGCAATTATTAAAGCAATTTTCACAGCAATTTGTTACAAAAAAAGAGCAAGAGAGGTATTCAACATACTAAAAAGAACAAACTGTTTTTTAAAATGTTTGCAGTCCCTATATGGAATAAAATGCTAATTAGTAAATATTCTGATGTGAGCAATTTGGCACAACAAAAAATAAAAACACTGTATATGATGACTAGTTACTATGTTTTTCTGAAAGTAATAAAGTCCATTAATTTTAATTATATTTTAGAAATCAGATTTTCCATTAAATCAAGCTGGCCTCTCTCATTTGCCAGGACTAAATTTTGATGCATTTGGGTATTTCTACACATCATTAACGTGGTGAATGGAACCAACTTTGGTAAAATTCAGACAAATTGGTCTGTCTATGCAATTCTGACATAAGTCATATTAATATTTCTCTTCTGATTTACTCTCTCTTTTCTAAGTCTTTGGTTGTCTTTGTGTGTACATCATTTCTATGTGGGAAACTGTTAACATTTAAAATGTCATCTTTAGATCACACATGAAGTCACTTGTTCTTTGTTAACATTAGAGGGGACAGAACACTGAACTGAAAGCCAAGCGGTGTGCTCTGCCCTGAACACATGGGTGATCTTGGGTGAATCATTTCACCACATCAGGCCTGGTGGCCATGCATGTTAAAGAAATGAACTCTGACCTGCTAGTGTTTAAGGAGCCTACACATCTATTCTGGTTTTGCCTTTTGCTATTTGATAATGAGGATAGTAAGAATACTGGGAAAGACTGAAAGCAAAAGGAGAAGAGGGCGGGCAGAGGATGAGATGGTTGGATGGCATCACCGACTCAATGGACTTGAGTTTGAGCAAGTTCCAGAAGTTGGTAATGGACAGGGAAGCCTGGCATGCTGCAGTCCATGGGGTCGCAGAGAGTCGGACACAACTGAGCGACTGAACAACAACAACAAACTGAGCATTTACTAAAAGACTTGTGATTCTTCTTCCCCTGTTCTACTTGACCCTATCTTGACTGACAGAATGAAACTCCCCTGCTTGCTTGTATTACTTTGAATTCAAGGCACATGACCCAGGTTTTTTCCAGGCTGAGTTCCTAAGGGATTCTTCAAGCAGTGAAGCCAACAAGTATAATGTCTAGGACGATATACTACATTATTTGAAAATCCCACTAATTTGAGCAGAGAGAATAGGAGATGCAGGACTGTAGTACCTAGAAACCTCATTAAGCTTATGTTCATGTTTTTGTACATAACTCATATTCACCAAATGACATTACTCCTCTGTCTTCCATACAAATCTTTGCCAAATTTGGTCCTAAACCTTACATCTAGATCTCCAAAGAGAGACATCTATCCTTCCCAACAAATACCACTTAAATGTGATTTTTTTCCTTTAATCATGTTTCCATTAGCATGAGGATGGGGACCCACTGCCACTGTCACAAAACTGAAACATACACAGTTCACCTCCTATCTGGTTAAGAACTCCATTTCATTTGACCTTTACTGTTAATATGTTTTTCACTGCCTTCATTCCTGTGGCCAAAAAAAAATGCAAACCATTCCACAGCTATGCTTGTTTTCTTCTCTCTCTCCTCCCAAAGGTCAGCCTAATCTCTAAAATTTATTTTAAATGTATAAAGTCACTCCTTCTACTTCTATTAGGTAATATGTATGCTCTTCTCTTCTCTGGTACACTAGCTTGCCCTTTTAAATCCCCTTTGTTACTTCCCATTCTACTTCCCACTCAGCATTCTCATTTTAAAGTTTTTATTCCTCTATTTTTTAAAGTCTGTGTTTTATAGCCTAATAGTCTATTAGTCCAGTGTAGGAATTATATAGTTTATATTAATTGGCATATAACAGTTTATATACACTATTGAAAATGCATAACAATTACATTCAACACGTGTTGAATTCTCTTATTCTTTACAGTATCAACATGAAACCAGGACTTATAAACTCATTCTATTTGACTTTAATCATTCTATCCATTTTTAATGTCAAATTTTCACTACTTTGCAAACTGCAGCTCTTTCTATGATGACCACTTTGTCTTCTAAACACTCTAGATCAGGGGTCCCCAACATCTGGGATCTAATGCCTGATGATCTGAGATGGAGCTTATGCATTAATAATAATATAAATAAGGTACACAATAAATTTAATGTGCTTGAATCATTTTAAAGCCATACCCCCTCCCTGGTGCATGGAAAAATTTTCTTCCATGAAACACTTCCCTTGTGCCAAAAAGGTTGGGGACCACTGCTCTAGATGAATCCTAGCTTTCTGATGATAATAAAGTATTCAAAGGTCCGTCTAGTCAAGGCTATGGTTTTTCCAGTGGTCATGTATGGATGTGAGAGTTGGACTATAAAGAAAGCTGAGCACCGAAGAATTGATGCTTTTGAACTGTGGTGTTGGAGGAAACTCTTGAGAGTCCCTTGGACTGCAAGGAGATCCAACCAGTCCATATTAAAGGAGATCAGTCCTGGGTGTTCATCAGAAGGACTGATGTTGAAGCTGAAACTCCAATACTTTGGCCACCTAATGTGAAGAGCTGACTCATTTGAAAAGACCCTGCAAAGTCAACTAAGTTGAAAATAAAGATAAAGAAATCAAGAAAAAGAAAAGAAAAGACCCTGATGCTGGGAAAGATTGAGGGCAGGAAGAGAAGGGGACGACAGAGGATGAGATGGTTGGATGGCATCACCAACTCAATGAACATGGGTTTGGGTGAACTCTGGGAGTTGGTGATGGACAGGGAGGCCTGGCGTGCTGCGATTCATGGGGTTGCAAAGAGTTGGACACAACTGAGCGACTGAACTGAACTGAAGCTCATCTTTACTTTTTCTTCCCCAAATGAGAATTTTTTCCTTTTAGTAGGATATAAAGGTGGGTTCAAAAACAGGGGAAAATAGAGTGCACAGGAGAATGTTGCATTTAATGACCTGAGTAGCCAGGATGGCATCAGAGATGACCGAGGTAACTTTATTGAAAAAGAAAGAGCTCCCTTAAAAAGGGAGAGTCAGAAGGTCAAGAGTTCATACTGATTTTTCAAACTTAACTCTGCCTTTACTTATCTTTAGATTCTACGATGAGAGTTTATTATGTCAGTCTTTTTATGTCCTTTGAGTGGTAAGTCTTTTAGAGTTACCCACTCTTAAAAATGCCATGCTATATAGTATGTATGGGATTAAAATTATAGTGATTTTTCCCCCTGCCCCATGAAAGACTTCATATCTCCTTTCCTAAGTATTTATTTTTGTTTATTTGGATCTGTGGCCAGACTATCCTGAAGCTGGCCTGAAACTGCACAGGTTAAGGTAACCTGTTGTACCAGCTCCACCTGAGCCAGCCTCTCTAAAAAGAGAGATTCAAACTAGTCCCAGAGGAACACAAAAATATTAAAGACAGACAGCACTTAGATCAACAAATAAAACTCATGCACTCAGTGGGGAAAAAAAATGAAAGAGTTCCAATGTTCTTCCATAAAATCTTCCAGTTTTCATTCTCAAGAACCAAAATATGTACATGAAACCCCATTTTTGAGATCTGTTATTTTAACTACTTTCTAATTTCCTGTCCTTTCATCAATGTTCATACAGAGCACAAGAATTCTAGTGAACTCTGAGTTTTACAGACAACCTTAGTCATATACTTTCCACTCAAAGTTGTCCCAACCCAGACAAAAGATACCTGCAGAAAAATCCAAATTAATACTCAGAATTATCAAATAAATATAAAAGCTCCAATACTTTAGGCACCTGATGTGAAGAGCCAACTCATGGAAAAGACCCTGATATTGGGGAAAACTAAGGGCCAGAGAAGGGGATGACAGAGGATGAGATGGTTGGATGGCATCACCGACTCAATGGACATGAATCTGAGCAAACTCCAGGAGATACTGAAGGACAAGGAAACCTGGCGAGCTGCAGTCTATAGGGTTGCAAAGAGTCGGACATGACTTAGTGACTGAACAACATTATTCTGATTAGAAAGTTGACATATTAGCTATCCAAAATACTTTCATAATGAGTATATTATATCCCACAAGATTTAGCTCATAAAATACAAAAGTACAAATAATTATAACACATTTCAGTTAGAATTCCCTGATAGCTCCCAATTCCACTGACCCATTTCCAAATTGTTTTAGTCTCCATAAAACAAATGTCAAGCATTGAAAAAGCTACATCTAAAGGAAAGCTAATTGATTGCCCAGCTCTGTGTTCCTAGGTTTCCTTCAATTAGAGATGAGAATGAATATTAGAATCTGTGAGAAAATGTAGAAAATCTACATTGTTTATTTCTTACAACAACTGACCAAAGTACGTTGGAGAATTAGGAGATCTGCAGTGTCCAAAACTGTCATAAGTATGGCAGAAAGTGAAAAGGAATTAAACAGCCTCTTGATGAAACTGAAAGAGGAGAGTGAAAAAGCTGGCTTAAAACTCAACATTCAAAAAATTAAGATCATGGCATCCGGTCCCATCACTTCATGGCAAATAGATGGGGAAACAATGACAGACTTTATTTTCTTGGACTGCAAAATCACGACAGATGGTGACTGCAGCCATGAAATTAAAAGGCACTTGCTCTTTGGAAGAAAAGCTATGACCAAACTAGATGGCATATTAAAAAGCAGAGACGTTACTTTGCCGACAAAGGTTCATCTAGTCAAAGCTATGGTTTTTCCAGTAGTTATGTATGGATATGAGAGTTGGACCATACAGAAAGCTAAGCACCAAAGAATTGATGCTTTTGAACTGTGGTGTTGGAGAAGACTCTTGAGAGTCCCTTGGACTGCAAGGAGATCCAACCAGTCCATTCTAAAGGAAATCAGTCCTGAATATTCATTGGAAGGACTGATGCTGAAGCTGAAACTCCAATACTTTGTCCACCCGATACGAAGAGTCAACTCATTAGACCCTGATGCTGGTACTGTACTACTATAGGAGGAGGAGAAGGGGACAACAGATGAGATGGTTGGATGGCATCACTGAGTCGATGGACATGAGTTTGAGCAAGCTTCAGGACATGGTGATAGACAGGGAAGCCTGGCATGCTGCAGTCCACAGAGTCACAAAGAGTTCGACATGACTCAGAGAATGAACTGAACTGAACACCAGTCCACGTAAATCCTTTAATGTTTGTTGTAGTTGTTGCTTAGTTGCTGAGTCATGTCTGACTCTTTGCAACCCCGTGGACTATAGTCCACCAGGCTCCTCTGTCCATGGGATTTCCCAGGCAAGAATACTGGAGTGGGGTGCCATTTCCTTCTCCAGGGAATCTACTCGACCTAGGGATCAAACCTGTATCTCCTGCATTGTCAGGCAGATTCTTTACCACTGAGGCAAGGAGGAAGCAAATTTTTAAATATATGATCCAAATTATATTCCTGAGCATATTCCTCATCAATTTTTTTGTCTTGTAAACCCCTTCCAAATTTCTCTGGAGACTTACCCACCTGAGTGAAATTACCTAAATGTGTGTTCCTGCCTCTAGTTAATCTTTACTTCATCTGTGTATGATTGTTTATATTTCCATCCCCATATGATGTGGTCCCACCAAAAAGTATTTGTAATACTTTTCACACAAATGATACATAAAAAAACATGCAAAAAAACTCACTTTTTATAGTAGAGTACTTTGAAAAGTACAGTAGTACAGTAGAATAGCTAGCGTTTCTTAGCAGTACCAGCTACATCACCCTTCCTTTTACATTTGCTTCTGGACACCCTGTTCTTGAAGTAAAGATACTGTGCTATTGTACTCTACAGAGTACAGTAAAGTACACAAAAGCACAACCACTTGTAGAGGACGCATGCACGAGACACTGCACACCAGACATGTAAACTAACCGACATGATTGGTTACAGATGCACGTTCACATCTTTAAAAGTCATTCCATTCTCCAGGGGATCTTCCCAACCCAGGGACTGAACCCAGGTCTCCTACGTTGCAGGCAGATTCTTTATCATCTGAGCCACCAGGAAGCCCAAAGGTTCAGGTACAGGGGAGTTACTGTTCTTCTCTTTTCACAAGACTCAAGTTTTAGCTTCATATAACTACTGTGACAGAAAGGATATTATAAGAAATCTCAACTCTAAAATTCAAAACCTCTTTTAAGTCCAAAATTCTTGGAGAAAATATAGTTAGGATTCCCTGGGAAAGATAATGGTTTTATGTAATCATCATTAACTACTTCATTAAGTAATCTTGTCTGTGGTAATACATAAAGTAAGCCATGTAGTCAACTAATACCTCACAAATTCTGTCTTATCTGGGACGTTACTTAGGTATACCAATAATAATAATGATTAAAGAAACAAGAATTGCCTCAGAAAATTAGACAATGTAAGAGTTCAGTTCAGTTCAGTTGCTCAGTCGTGTCCGACTCTTTGCGACCCCATGAATCGCAGCACGCCAGGCCTCCCTGTCCATCACCAACTCCCGGAGTTCACCCAGACTCACGTCCATCGAGTCAGTGATGCCATCCAGCCATTTCATCCTCTGTTGTCCCCTTCTCCTCCTGCCCCCAATCCCTCCCAGCATCGGAGTCTTTTCCAATGAGTCAACTCTTCGCATGAGGTGGCCAAAGTACTGGAGTTTCAGCTTTAGCATCATTCCTTCCAAAGAAATCCCAGGGCTGATCTCCTTCAGAATGGACTGGTTGGATCAATGTAAGAGAGATAGTACTAATTAATAGCCTCAAAGAGAAGTTATTTTGTTGATTTCAGTGAGTCCAATTTGGTTAGCTGAGGTTGAACTTTATAGACATGATATGCATTCTTCTTTTTCTACACTGTTTAAACTTTGGCTGAAAAGGTTCGTATTTCTGCCAGCTGATAGAATTACATACTGCCCATTCATCTTCATTATTGCCTTTATTTTAGATGATAGATTCTGTAGTACTTTGGCTGCTATCCATGTCACAGCTTCTTTGAAGTAATCAGTGTTTTGGCATCATTACTTAATTCATCTTTTTTTGTTTAATAGCTTTATTGATACTATAATTAACTTATCATAAACTTCACCCTTTTAAAGTATATAATTCAGTACCATTTCCTATATTCACAGAGTTATGTAAATAAATCCACTACTGAATTTAAGAACATTTTCATCACTCCTCAAATGAAGCCCTATTCACCCTAGCAATCATCCCACACCCTGTTCCCCCTTAAGCACCCCCCCCTTCCACCACAGCCCTGGAGAACCACAAATCTACTTTATGTCTCTATAGATTTGCCTACTCTGGATATTTAATATTAATATAAAAGAAATCATAACATGTGATCTTTTGTGACTGGCTTCTTTCATTTAGCAAAATGTTTTCGAGGTTAATCCATGTAGCATTTATCAGTACTTCATTACTTTTTAGGGCATAATAATATTCTATACTGTGGCTATAACACATTTTGTTTATATATTAATCAGGTGATGAACATTTTGGTTACTTTCTTTTTTTGGCTATTATGAATAATGCTGTTATGAGCATGCACGAACATATTTTTGTGTGGTCATAGATTTTCATTCCTCTTGCGTATATACCTAGTAGTGGAATCACTGAGTCATATGGTGACTGTATCTAACATTCTCAGGACCTATCAAATTTTCCAAAGGAGCTGCACCATTTTACAATTCCACCAGCAATGCATGAGTCTCCCAATACTTGGTTCATCTTTAATTACCATAAAACACTAATTATTTTCTCATTGATAAATGTGGATTTCATTAAAATCAAAATACTGCTTCTTTTTTTTTTTTTACATTGTCTGGGGCTTTTATTTCCTCCATGCCCTTTTCAGGTTTTTATAGCATGAAAATAAACCCCAGATTTTAATGCATAATAAAGCTTAACATGCCCTTGCAGACTTTTAGGTCCCTCTCATGCCCCCAGTCCTTCCTTAGCCCCAGCAAGCTTTCCACCCTCCTTTTTCCATGTCATTACTATCGCTCGCTGTCTTAAAGTAATAAAGAACTAGGAGGCTCATGACTCTCAGCAATGTCAGGCTTTTAGAACCTCCATGAATTATGAGACAGAAACATTGAATGTTTTAGTTAGTGATGAATTTCAAATCACTGGGACTACAAACAGGGAGCCATAGTTTAAATTATATTCTGTCAATATGTCTTGTTTATGGATGCTTCTGTTCACATTTAATATGAGGTCTCAGAACCCAGACCTCTGTAACAATTGTTCCTGTTGTTTAAAGTAGCTTGTTTCTCACTCTTGTAAAAAGAATGCTACTCAAAGCTATAACTGCTGCTTGTTCAGTTGCTTCCCTTTTAATACTGAAGGTGGGCACATTCAAAGGTGAATATTCATTTTGTGGCTTCATATTTCTGTTCACTTTCAGCCCAACAGGCAGCAAGAGCGGGGGTGTCAGTGGCACAGTTGTAACCACATAAACTGGATCAGTGCTGCTCTTGGTTCACTCTGCCGAGGCTGCATAATCTAGACTGTGTTTCTGGTGCCTATTACGTGTGGGAAAGAGGCTACATGGCCTAGTGCATTTTACCCTTTGAGTCACTTAAGTCACAAATATTTGTGACTGTGAACAAATGCTTCCTATCCAGATTTTCAGATTGGCCCCCTCACTTCTCATGCTGCTCATCAACATCTGGGCCAACAGAGAAATTGTGCTACATGCATGCGAACGAGTAAAACTAGGTTGGTGCCACAGAAATACTTCATTTATTAAGCAGGTCCCTTTGCACCTGTTCGGTGATCAGCCCAGTTTAATCCAGCTCTTCACTAAATATTCATGAAGTCGAGCGGGCAAAATTTTTCAAATCCTTGGCATCCTTGAGAAAGGACTCCTCAAAGAATATTATGAAAAGTTAACACACTTAGAGCACCCTAATTGTGTCTGTGCTTAGTGTCCACATTATTGAGGAAAGACAAGTGTAATTACTTTACCATAAATTGCAGACAGACTCTTAAAAAGAACAGAGAAATTAAAATGTGAGTTCCATGGATAAAGGAAAAAGGTTAATAAGAATAAGAGGTTTTTAATGCTTTTCCTGCTCAGTATGGGTACTCAACCCTGGCTCCATGTGACAATCACCTAAGGGACTTTTTAAAAATATTAACACCATGACTATAAGATGGTACTTAGACTGTATATTGCATGTATAGTATGCTTCAGTAAAGCATTAAGAAAACATAACCAAGGCATGGGTTCCATCTCACAGAAACTGAAACCTAAGAAATCCTAGTAATTGGATCCGGGCGGGGGTGGGGGGCGGCAGGGGGTGTCTCAGTGGTTATTCAAATGTAATGTGCACAGGAAACTGCTGGGGATCTTGAAGTGTAGAGTCTGATTGATTAATTCTGGACCGTAGCCCAAGATTCCAGATTTCTAATAGGCATAAATGGAATTCCTACTGTTTCACCACTCACACTTTAAAAAGCAAGACTCTAGTCCAGCGGTTCCCAGACCTGAACATGTGTCAGAGCTCTCTGGATGATTTGTTAAAACACAGTGCTGCATCCCACTCCACAGTTCCTAGTCCATCAGATCTGAGATGGGATCCAAGATGTGCATTCTTAGGTGCAGCTGGGGAGGCTGGTCTGGGAGCACATGTTGAGACTCACCATGCGAGGGCATAGGTAAATCTTCCCATGCTCAAAAATAAAAGTCAATGAAACACAAAAATAGTTCAGAAAGTATGCATGCGTGCTTAGTCACTCAGTCATGTCCGGTTCTTTGCAACCCTATGGACTGTAGCCTGCCAGGCTCCTCTGTCCTTGGGATTCTCCAGGCAAGAATACTGGAGTGGGTTGCCATTCCCTTCTCCAGAGGATCTTCCCAACCCCAGGAATCGGACCCGCATCTCTTACGTCTCCTGCATTAACAGGTGGGTTCTTTACCACTAAGTCACTGGGGAAGCCCTCACAAAGTATAGATAGCACTACCTTGCTCAGAATATATTGTGAACAGGTTGAGTTATCTGATTTTCCACACAGATATGGAAATGAAAGCTTCAATTTGCAACAAAGTAAATACCCTGCTGGAACAGTGTTCCAGTTGTCAAGTCAGCAGTGAGAGAGGAGCAGAAATATTAGAAAGTAGGTGACAGTGAATGGTCTCTGCCAAGAAGAAAATCAGTTCCTTGGCCTCACTATGTAGCCAATTGTCATCAACTACCAGCGACCTGTAGACATCTACTCGGGGCTTAGTCAGGAGTGACACTCAGTAAGGTTGAGGGGTGGATGGTACACAGGGTCTTCTCTTCCCCTAGTAACTTGCATCTGTATGTCTATCTGCACAAATAAAAACAAATATTTGCCAAAATCCTAGAATAGGAGCTGCTCAACAAATGTTGGGCTTACCAGGTGACTCAGTGATAGAGAATCTGTCTGCCTATGAAGGGATGTGGGTTCAATCCCTGGGTTGGAAAGATCCCCTGAAAAGGAAATGGCTACCCACTCCACTATTCTTGCCGGGAAACCCCATGGACAGAGGAGCCTGGTGGGCTACAGTCCATGGTGTCACCAAGATTTGGACACAATTGAGTGACTGACACAGCACAATAAATGTCAGTGCTCTGGTTTCCATTATACATTTGCCAAGTGCTTACTGCCTGAACTGAACCCTGCAAGTAATTTCTGCACACACTTCCCACCCTCCCTAGCCTCCAGACATATATGCATCTTTTTTTTTCTTAATTTTACTTATCTTGCTGACCCACCACTAAAGAGACCCTTAAATTCAGTCTAACCATTTCCCCAGCCCTTCCTCCTTCTTTGAAGACCTAAGCTGATGGCACCTTTAACCAGCATGAAACTTGTCTGCAGTCAAAATGTGCATGTAGGAGTGAAGTTCACCTCCCTTAAATTCTGTCAGACTCAGAACATTTCTGCTTCATCGTCCAGAGGTAGGAAGTGGGGTGGGGAGGGGGGCAGTATCACCAGGGAACTTCTGACCTTTTATCCACTTCTCCACTAATCACTTTTAGGAGGAGGAATGGGTCACCTGAATGGAGCCTGTTTAGAGCCTGATACTCCGTGGGCCACATTCAGGCCTGCCTGTCTACCCCTCTCTCTGAAACCACCTACCCCCAAGCTCCTGGCAGGCCCATCCCAGGTGTTAACATCTTTCTCCATTCTCTCTGACATATTGATTCAATAGTTTACAGACAAGAAGGTCCCAAGATGTAGGCTAGAAAATGGAGGCCATAGGCCCTGGCCTGTTCTCCATTCCAGCTTTTCTTGTCATAAAGTTGAAATGTGAACCCTTTTTGATTCCAATAACTATTTTCAGTTGATCAGAATTTAAGAGGGGTAGAGGGTGTCTGAAATTTATATTCACTCATTCCCTGACTCTTGCATATATTTGCTGCTTGTCATATTTATTCCTATAAAATTGCTTTAATAAAAATCATTTCTCATATATCTCAGATATTTGATTTTCTCCTAGCAAAAGTTTCTATAAGTAGTATTACTGAATAAAAACGTATAAGCACTGGGACTTCCGTGGCGGTCCAGTGGTTAAGACTTTGTCTTTCAATGCATGGGGTGTGGGATCAAACCCTGGTCAGGAAGCTAAGATCCCATATGTCTCATGGCCAAAAATCCAAAACATAAAACAGAAACAATACTGTAATAAATTCCACAAAGACTTTTAAAAAAAAATCTTAAAAAAGTATAAGCATTAAAAGGTAAAAACTTCACTTATCAAATAAATAAGTCCTGGGAATGTGATGTACAGCATAGCAACTATGATTCATAATAGTGAGTTGTATATTTGAAATCTGCTAAGAGAGTAAAACTTCAAATTTTTCAATGCAAGAAAAAAAAATTTTTAACTATGTGTGGAGATGGATGTAAACTAGACTTACTGTGATGATCATTTAACTATATATGCAAATATCAAATGATTGTGTTACATATCCGAAACTAATATATGTTAATTGTATCTCAATTTAAAAAGCATGACTTCCCTGGTAGCTCAGACTGTAAAGAATCTGCCTGCGAGGCAGGAGACCTGAATTTGATCCCTGGGTCAAGAAGATCCCCTGGAGAAGGAAATGGCAATCAACCCCAGTATTCTTAGCTGCAGGATCCCATGGACAGAAGAGCCTGGCGGGCTGCAGTCCATGAGGTCACGAAGAGTAGGACATGACTGAGCAACTAACATTTAAAAAGTATGAGCATTATAAGGTCTTTGATAAATAATGACAATTTTTTTTCCACAAAATTTTCTACTAATTCACCATCTCACCAGTAATATAGGAATGCTACCTTATTTTATCCTCATCAGCATGTCTGCACTATTACTATTTTTTAACATTTGTCAATATTATGCATGTGGTCAGTCGCTCAGTTTTGTCCAACTCTTTTGCAACCCTATGGACTGTAGCCCACCAGGCTCCTTTGTCCATGGGATTCTCCAGGCAAGAATACTGAAGTGGGTTGCCATTTCCTCCCCCAGGGGATCTTCCTGATGCATAGATTGAACCTGCATCTCCTGCACTGGCCAGTGGATTCTTTATCACTGAGCCACCTGGGAAGCCCCTATCAATATTATAGGAGAAAATAAAATTTCTCCTTTGATATTATCAGATTGAATATGTTGACTTAATATGTTTATTATCCATTTGTATTTCTTTGGTGAGTTATTGCTCTATACATTTTGTAATTTTCACACTAGACACTGAAAGCTAAAAGTTTTTAAATTATTTTCAAGGGACCATTTTCAGATAAAATATGCTTGGCAATGACTGTGAGATTAGTTTACCACACCACTATTTGCCTCTGCACACAGGAAACTTATTTTCTTCATTGCACTTAGACTGGGGTGATATGACTGCTAGGTCATCAACTGTAACATGAGAAGAAGTCATGCATCACTTCTCATCTGAGGCCATTGAAAGTGGGAACTCTTCTCTCTCTCTCATCCATACAGCAAGAAGGGAAGAACACTTAAGGTTGTAAAATTGCAGTAAGACTCGATGGATGTGAGTTTGAGTGAACTCCGGGAGTTGGTGATGGACAGGGAGGCCTGGCATGCTGCAATTCATGGGGTCGCAAAGAGTCGGACACGACTGAGTGACTGAACTGAACTGAAACCCAAATTTGCAACACAGAGGCCTAGATAATCAATATGGAAGCTGTCCCAGACAGCCTTCTTTGGGGAAAAGGTAGAGAAGAGGGAGTTGACCTGCAAAGGACTGTGATGTGACTAAAAATTATAAACATTTTGCACTAAGACCTTACATCAGTCAGTTCAGTTCAGTTCAGTCACTCAGTCATATCTGACTCTTTGCAACCCCGTGAATCGCAGCACACCAGGCCTCCCTGTCCATCACCTTCTCCCAGAGTTAACCTAACTAATAAAACATAGCACAGCCTAGCTAACATAGGAGACTAGCTCTAAATCTGTGGTTCACAACTGGAGGTGGATATTGCACACCACATGAACTACTGGCATTGACATCTTTATTTGTGACAACTAGGGGTCTATGACTGGCATCATAGAGACCAAGGATGCTACTTGTAGAGACCAAGGATGCTACATTGTAGAGACCAAGGATGCTACTAAAGCATCCTACAATGTACAGAACCAAGCCCCACGATCACAGTTTATCCCACTCAAAATGTTGATAGGACTTCCCAGGTGGTCCAGTGGTTAAGAATCCACCTACCAATGCAGGGGACACGGGTTCAATCTCTGGTCTGACAGCTAAAGCCGGGCACCACAACTACTGAAGCCCATGCACCTTAGAGCCCGTGCTCTGTAACAAGAGAAGCCACCACAATGAGAAACCCACACACCATAACTAGAGTGTAGTCCCCACTTGTCACAACTAGAGAAAGCCTGTGTGCAGCAGCAGAGATCCAGAACAGCCAAAACTAATAAAATAAATTAAAAATAAATAAAACTGGGAGCTTTATTTAAAAATAAATGTTGATAGTCCTTAAGTTGGGCCTGCCCTGATTCTATCATATCTGCAGATAATAACTTCCCAGTTTACCTTTGGCTCTTAAATTCTCTTTGTAGGAGGGTTTTTGAAGTATATAAAACTTTTCCCATACACTGTGTGTGTGGTCATAATAGATTATTTGGAAAATCGAGCATATCCTAGCTAATGAGCCAGCCTAAGAACAAGGAGGGAATAGTGACCTCTGTGCCCAAAGGGAAACAGAGTAGGGAAGATTCTTCCTCTGGAGCTGAACTAAAATAGTTTCAAATGTATGACATGACTTTCAGCTTGGAGAAAAGTCACTTGGGGACAGTGCCACTCTGGCTAAGAGAAGGAGGGCTGGAAGGTAGTAAGTGAGTAAAAGAAGACCAGAAAACCCTGTCAGGGCGTCTGAGCCTGGAATGGAGGAAAGGTGGGGACTCTATTACAGCACTTTTTCCTTCTGAGGACAACTTCACTCAGTGGCTCTTCAAGAGGGGGAGACTAACCCAAGAGAAAGCTTTCCAGCAGCACTTTCACAGGCACCCATCTCCTTAGCAGGCACTTAGCATCATTCTGATGTAGAGAAGCACTTCCTGGAATTAGAAGGTTGCCCTGATTTAGAAGGGTAAGTATTGGAGGTAAAGTGTGAGTTACAGGTGAAGGTGAAAGAGGAATTCTTCTCCAAAGAACCACGTTTACTGTGGCATTCGGAAAGAACACAGTAAGTGAGAAAAGTATGTAGCGATTACAAACTGAAAGCAAAGAAGATGTGTTCTGGGTATCTAGTGCTGAGTGAGAAATGGCGATCGCATTTGTTGGTGGTGGTGGTGGTGGTGGTGGTGGTTGAAAACATTTTCTCTGCTCAGGAATTTTCTGGGCAGGACTCAGTCAAGAAAGTCTGTCTCTGCTCAACCCAGCAGCCACCTGAGGTAGGAGACAGATGGGCCCCGGGCTGCTGCTGCTAAGTCACTTCAGTCGTGTGTGACTCTGTGAGACCCCATAGATGGCAGCCCACCAGGCTCCCCCATCCCTGGGATTCTCCAGGCAAGAACACTAGAATGGGTTGCCATTTCCTTCTCCAATGCATGAAAGTAAAAAGTGAAAGTGAAGCTGTTCAGTCATGTCCAACTGTTCATGACCCCATGGACTGCAGCCTACCAGGCTCCTCCGTCCATGGGATTTTCCAGGAAAGAGTACTGGAGTGGGTTGCCATTGCCTTCTCCAGGGCCCCAGGCTGAGCAGCTCGCATCTGTCTCTTGAGGACACACACATCAAGATAAAGATAATGGCTGGATTAGAGAGCAGTGGCGCCTTGCTTGGGTAAAAAGATCAAGAGGCTCTGTATTTCTCATTCTTGATCTCAAAACCTCCTCAAACTATGCATGCACAGAAAGGTTCCTGAGGGGTCAGAGAAGGGAGAGGGTGCTAGCCTATAATATGTTCTGCCAACCAGTCAGAGACCCTTGTGCTGGAATTCATGCTCAATAACACATCCAGGAGGGCCCTGAGCCAGACCACTTATGGACACAGAGTCAGAAAAAGCAAGATGACTGGCCAGAGGGAACTTGGAAAACTGCTCTTATTGTTGTTTAGTCTCTCAGTCATGTCAACTCTTTTGGGACCCTATGGACTGTAGTCCACCCTATGGACTGTAGCCCACCAGGCTCCTCTGTCCATGGGATTCTCCAGGCAAGAATACTAGAGTGGGTTACCATTTCCTTCTCCAGGGCATCTTCCCCATTACAGGGACAGAACCTGTATCTCCTGCATTTGCAGACTGATTCTTTACTGCTGAGACATCAGGGAAGCCCCATCATGATTTCAGTTCAGCCGTGAACTGAAATCAGAGATTTCAGTCTCTCATCCGTGTCTGACTCTTTGTGACCCCATGGACTGCAGCATGCCAGGCTTCCCTGTCCATCACTAACTCCCGTAGCTTGCTCAGACTCATATCCATTGAGTCAGTGATGACATCCAACCATCTTATCTTCTGTTGTCCCCTTCTCCTCCTGCCTTCAATCCTTCCCAGAATCAGAGTCTTTTCCAATGAGTCAGCTCTTCTCATCAGGTGGCCAAAGTATTGGAGTTTCAGCTTTACCATCAGTCCTTCCAATGAATATGCAGGACTAATTTCCTTTGGGATGGACTGGTTGGATCTCCTTGCAGTCCAAGAGACTCTCAAGAGTCTTCTCCAAACACCACAGCTCAAAAGCATCAATTTTTTGGCACTCAGCTTTCTTTACAGTCCAACTCTCACATCCATACATGACTACTGGAAAAACCATAGCTTTGATTAGACGGAACTTTGTCAGCAAAGTAATGTTTCTGCTTTCTTAAGACGCTGTCTAGGTTGGTCATAGCTTTTCTTCCAAGGAGCAAGTGTCTTTTAATTTCATGTCTTCAGTCACCATCTGCAGTGATTTTGGAGCCCCGCAAAATAATAGTCTCTCACTCTTTCCATTGTTTCCCCATCTATTTGCCATGAAGTGATGGGACCAGATGCCATGATCTTTGTTTTCTGAATGTTGAGTTTTAAGCCAACTTTTTCACTCTCCTCTTTCACTTTCATCGAGAGGCTCTTTGGTTCTTCTTCACTTTCTGCCATCAATGATTTAAACCACCCCTAAAGCACTCGACTCCCTTTCAGCCTGCCATGTATCTTTCCACACATTCTCTGCTCTTAATAAATGCTTTTATCCGCTTTACCAATTTCCACCTTTTTGCTGAAATTCTTTAAAAAAGCAAAGAAGACAAGAGCCAACGCCCTGCTTCTAGCTGCTAGTCCCTGGTGGTCTAGTGGTTAGGATTCGGTGCTTTCACCACCACGGCCCAGGTTTGATTCCCAGTTAGGGAATTGAGACCCCATTTCAAGCCACCACACACCACAGCCAGCCCAGAGCAAGCAAGGATGGTGCCAAGGCTGGGTGCTGGAATCATCTAAGGCTTGCTCACTCCCATGTCTCATGGGTGATGCCATGAATACAAAAACAGCTGGGACTAGAACAGTGGTCTGAGGCTAACTGTTGGTGCTCTCTGACTTCTAGTAGCTGTTCAGCTTACAGTTTTCTGGTTGATTGTTGCCCAGCTTCATGGAATTTCTACTCCCACACACGTCAGTTCTCAGGAAGAGACTCCAGGGGACTCTGGTGCAGGTTCCTGAAACATTTTCCTCATGAAGCTTCTCCTCATTCATGCCTTGCCCTGCAAGCCCCAGACACCTCAGCCTTTCTGTCTCTTCAAGTCATGGAAACTTCCCTGCTCTATTTGGGATTTGCATCACTATGAGTGAAAAGGACTGATAGGGAACATGAAAACTAAAATAGAATCAAGCTTAAATGATCAGAGCAATTACTACACACACAGTCTCTGTCACCGTCTCTCTCTCTCACACACACAAATACACATGAATACATATGTATATGTAAACATACTCACATATATACACACATGCTGCTGCTGCTGCTAAGTCGCTTCAGTCGTGTCCGACTCTGTGCGACCCCATAGACAGCAGCCCACTAGGCTCCCCTGTCCCTGGGATTCTCCAGGCAAGAACACTGGAGTGAGTTGCCATTTCCTTCTCCAGTGCATGAAAGTGAAAAGTGAAAGTGAAGTCGCTTGGTCTTGTCCAACTCTTTGCGACCCCATGGACTGTAGCCCACCAGGCTCCTCCGTCCATGGGAGTTTCCAGGCAAGAGTACTGGAGTGGGGTGCCAGGGCCTTCTCCGTATATACATACATACATGTATGCATATTCATGTACACATATATGGCTTCCCAGGTGGCTCATTGGTAAAGAATCTGCCTGCCAGTGCAGGAGATGCAAGAGACGCAGGTTCGATCCCTGTGTCAGGCAGATGCCCTGGCGAAGTGTATGGCAACCCACTGCAGTATTCTTGCCTGGGAAATCCCATGGACAGAGGAGCCTGGCGGTCTATAGCCCCTGTGGTCACAAAGAATCAGACATGATTGAGCACAACCACAACACACACACACACACACACATGTATTCATATGTATATATGCACATTAAATGTTGTAAAGCACTGTGACTTAACTTGGAGATTAATATGTGTGAAAGATAAGAGTTAGTCACTCAGTTGCATCCAATTCTTTGCAACCCCATGGACGGTAGCCCACCAGGCTTCTCTGTCAGGCAAGGATGCTGGAGTGGGTAACCATTCCCTTCCCCAGGAGATCTTCCTGACCCAGGGATCCAACCCAGGTCTCCTGCATTGCAGGCAGATTCCTTACCATCTGGCCAGCAGAGAAGCCCCATAAGGTAAAAGTTACCCTTAAAAGTCCTAATAGAGTTCAACATATACAGCTTTGTGCCTACAACCTAAAATGGTAAATATTCTAAATACTGGCACTTATTTGAAAACAACTCCCTAGACACATGGAAGGAACAAAAGCAAATATATGTGCAGATAACGGTATTCTAACAATTCTGCCTTTAAGCTAGTTATCAAATACTTATGTGAATGGGGCATTGGGAGAGAATTCAAAACTATTTCTGATCTCCTGGAGTGTCGATTCCATTCTGTCTAAATACTGTGCATTGATTCACTCTACAGCTCTCTGGGAATTCAAAACAATAAAATCCAGGCGTGGATGGAAAAGAGATCAAGAATTCTAAAGAGTTTCTCCTTGTCTACAGATTTTACTTCAATTTGTTTAAATATCCAGCATTTGTAAACATAATAAATATTAGTAAATCTGCTTGTGATTGTAAAGATTAAAGGTTAGCCTGTAAAATCAGTGTTTAAAGATTCTACTGTATATCTTTACAAATTTAAAAATAAATGCACTACAAAAATCAAAAGGTGGAATAATTTAAGAATGTTAACTACATTATCTTTAATAAAGAGGGTAAAGCTAATACCACCTAAAAATGAAACTTAGCTTCTAAAAAGGGCATAATAAAAGTCAATTATTTGCTTTATATAACCTTTAATCTAGGTCTTTTTAAATGGATAATTTAGGAACTTGTACATCTTGTCCTGAAGAATACAAACAATAACTTTAGTTTCACTTCATTTCCCTTGTGTTCAGTTAAATAAATCAAGTCAAATTTAACAGTTTTCTTTAAAGTAGTATATATAATATGATCTAGTTTTTATAAAGTTATTTCTCTCTATGCATTTTTCTATCTGTACATGTACAATTGTGCCTCGGTATCCACGGACCCCTCCACAGATATCAAAATTTGTGGATGCTCAAGTCCCTTGTATATTGGTTGGTTTAGTTGCTTCAGTCATGTCTGACTCTTGTGACCCCATGGACGGTAGCCCTCCAGGTTCCTCTCTCCATGCAATTCTCCAGGCAAGAATACTGGAGTGGGTTGCCATTCCCTTCTCCAGGGGATCTTCCCGATGCAGGAATTGAACCTGGGTCTCCTGCATTGCAGGTAGATTCTTTACCGACTGAGCTATGAGAGAAGCCTAGTATATAATGTTGCAGAATTTGCATATATGCAAATACACTCACAGCCTCCCATATAATGTAAGGGAGTCTCTCTTCTCCCTTAGGAAAAACAAAAACCAAACTCTCTATATAATCACCAGCTGATACCCAAAGAGACCTAGTTCAGGACTAACCAGGACATTATAAAAAATTTATACCCACAGGACAGATCTGTTTAAATCTGTCTTCATAGAACATGTTTGATATTCGAACTGTATAATGCAAAGATTAAAAGGTTAAAAACTGACATTTGCCATTTACCCATACCTGATTATAACAGTTCTCTGATATAATTCATTATGTTTTGTTCAATTGGAGATTAATATAGTATATGCATGAATGACCACCTAATTATTTCACAAAGTTACAGAGCTTTTATTCTGTTGCCTACAATCAACAACATGGATGCTTCTTAATGATGACAGTTTATCATTTTTAAGCTTCATTTTTCTTTTTGGCTTTGTCATTTTCAGGACCATTAAAAACACACTTTAGTGGTGTTTACTACATCATGTTTTATAGACTGTCTGTGCTCCCACCTCCCAAATTCCTATGTTAAAACCTAACCTCCAGGGAACTTCCCTGGTGGTAAAGTGGGTAAGAATCTGCCTGCCAATGTAGACGATCCCACATGCTGTGCAGCAACTAAGCCTATGCTACAACTACTGAACCTATGCACCCTATAGCCCGAGTTTCACAACGGGAGAAGCCACCACAATGAGAAGTCCGTGCACTGCAACTAGAGAAAAGCCCTTGCAGATGCAACACAGCCAATAAAAAACAAAACAAACAAACAAACAAACCCCTAAGCCCTGATGGTATCAAGAGGTGGAGTACTGATTAGGGAAGTGATCAGGCCATGAGGTGGATTCTTCAGGAATGGGGATAGTGCCCTTATAAAAGAAAACCCCGAGAGCTCTCTCCCTCTCTCCACCATGTGAGGATACAGCAAGAGGAAAGCCATCTCTGAACCAGGAAGGAGGCCTTCACCGTATATCACATCCGCTGGTGCCTTGATCCTGGACTTCCCGCCTCCAGACTGTGAGAAATAAATTCTATTGTTTATAAGCCACCCAGTCTATGGCACTATATTATAGCAGCCTGAAGTGACTAAGACAACCCACACATCTTTCAGGAGAACCATTTCTTTTTATAATTAACTCCTCAACTAGTTCTTGTTCTCTCTGGATTCTTCTGTTTTAGTCTACAAAACTTGGCTTTATCTTTGGAACATAAGAGTAACATGATCAGTTCAGTTCAGTAGCTCAGTCATGTCATGGTCAGAAACATCTAATATATTCAAGAGTATAGCTAGTTTCTTCATCTGAAGTGTATCATTAGAGAATACACATTTTTTTTTAATATATTACCCCTTATGTACAACTAAAACACTCTTTTTTTCCATAATTCATATTTTACTGTACTTGGAGGTGCAAATTTCCTTATTGGCACTTGCCACGACTGGGCAGTGCTAAACAAAAAGGTAATTGGCACAGCAAACCCCTGTGGTAATAATTAAAATAAAGTCATGATAGACCTTGTGGATTTCACCTTATTGTTAGCTTTTCACTGTGACCCTAAATTTTCTATATATTCTATGTGTAGCTCACCACAAGTTCACCATGCTGGGGCCTGTTGGGGAAAAAAGTTATGAACATAAAGCATACAGAGAGGACATAAGTGCATGCAGACTGTCAAGGATTTGATGGTAAGAAAGAGTTACACTAGACAGACTACATCCAGACCACGTGTCCTGTTTCGCACTCTATAGTTTACTAGGAGTATTGAACTAGAGAAAGTCAATTCACCTCATCCTGGAAGGTGAACAAAATGAGGGAGATCTAGCAATCATGAGGGATATGGAGTGACCCCTCAAGTAAGAAGAGCCAAGGTAAAACCATGGGAAGCTGGCATATAGGGTCCTTGATAGGAAGAATTAGAACCAATATGTGAATATTTTAGAAAACAGGCTTCAAGTTAGTAAAGAAAAAACTACTAAGACTAAGAGTCTTAATAGAGAATGAAGTTACATATAAAGAAATTAAATTCTCATCATTGGAACAGTTTAAAAGGAAGTTGAGATGATCTGCTAAGTTCTCAGAAAAATAGCATGAAGGATGCCTCAAGTGAACAGGCAGTCTTCCTACATGGCTCCCTAATTATTTTGTCAATCTAGGAATTTTACCACTCTATTAAGAAGGAAACAGAACTCCAGTTTTCAAAAGCGTAACAAAGACTCAGCTTTCCAGAAACTGTCCAATTATGAATAGGGACTGTGAAACTGGAATCCAGATCTTAGAGAACTACAAATATGTGCCACTTCTCTATGTGTGTGTGTGTGTTTGTTTATTTTTTTTAATGATAAAACCAAACTCTGTGTGTGTGTGTCTCAGCAATATATGAAAACATTTAACATCATGGTCATAGGAATACAAAGAGGAATTATTAATGTATCTCCCTGTATCTTAATATTACATAACCCAACTTTAACAGATTCAGCTTTTAGAGATTTCATTAAATCCAGTCTTCCTGAGCGAAGTACCTTCTGGATTTATCTCACAAGTACAGGCATTTGCAGTTAAGACAGTCTACTAATAGATTATTTAGATGATGCAAAGCCAGCCGCAGGAGCCTACTGAGTTTAAGATTCATGAGGGCAGGCATTTTAGACTGTCCCCTGATCTCTGGTGCCAAGAATACAGTTTTCCAAATAGTAGGTGCTAAATAAATATTTATGAATGAATGAATGGATGGAGGTCGAGGCATTTTTAGGTTCATTTTGGGTTGTCTCCTGGCTTCCTCAAGGGAAAGAGAGAATGGTCTTGACCTAAGGAGATAAGAAGCCACTCTTGCAGAAGCAAAGAGGAAGGGGTGTGGTCAGCAGAGAGGACTAGACCGAAGCTGGCAGCTACAGAGGGCGAGGGCAAGGAGACAAGGCAGGACACTCTCTCATTCCAAGCTCCAATAGTTCTTTGAATAAATCTAGGACTTACAAAGGCATTTTAAAACTTGAGTGATAAAAGTCAATGAATTTCAAACAGTGTCTGGCAACGTTAAGTTTATAAATAAAAATATGTATGAGCAAAATCCAGAGAAGAAATTGTCTGCTCTGAAGAATTCCTCTTGGAATTTTTTTTTTTCCTTCTAAAAAGAAAAATGGGATGGTTAGTCAGCAGAGCCAGGGCTTTTATAACAATGTCCTTTCTCTAACCATTGATTTGTTTTCATTAGGTAAGTAGTTCGTTTTCTAAAGCTCTTTCCCCCACTTTTGCTCTTGGCCATAACAAAATTGGTGGTTCTTGCACTGTCATTAATTCCATAGTTGCGAAATTCCCTTAGGGAAACATAGTAACCTTAGTTTATTGAAAATACTAAGGGAAAGATAGTTTATTAGGTATTTGGATGACTGGATGCTGAGAAACATATCATTTATCACTTAAAGTATCTCTAGTGCAAGGACACTGTTAAGTGTGTGCATATAAAACATAGAACATCTGGATTAAAACAGAAAAAAAAAAAGCATTTAACAAAAGGCAATGAGATGTGCTATCTTCATTCTACCATATAACTGGATACCTAGGGACACATGGCTGAATTTTTCATATTTCAATCAGCATGTTTGTCAACCTACAGAAAGACCTTAGGTGCTCCCGTCCTGTCACAGAAGATGAACATTTTTTTCTTCTATCTTATATATCGGTAACTATTGGGGACAAACAGGGAAATGTCCCATGTCACAGCTGTATGAGATTCAATCAGGAACAGACACAAACGTGTCTAAACTGACAAATCATAAATAGTAGCCCAGCCACGTTGACAACCAAATCAGACCAGTCAATACCTATGCACTTTATCATTAAATATTGCCTAAAATGTCAAGTCGAGAATTACATTTATCTTGAAATTAAGAGCTGGGAGGAATTTTAGAGATCATCTCCTCTGCTCCATCAATTTTGTGGAAGATGTAATCAAAATGATGATAGTAACACACACTCCCTGTTCTCAGGGAGCTATCAGTTTCATAAGAAAAGAATCCCTAAACAGAAAATTACAAGATACTATAAAGGAGGGAAAATAGGTATAAGCATGTAATATTAGAGGATTACATGGAAATGACATTATGTCTTGCTTTGGGGACCATGTGAGAATCAAAAATAACCTCCGTGAAGAGGTGACTCTGAAGCTCAATCAATATAGAAAGAATAAGAGTTGTGCAGGTCACGGGAAGCAAGGTATTTTGGGAAGCAGAGATAGAAATCACAAAAGGAAAGAAAACCCATATATGTTTTGGGAGATACAAGCAGTCTACTTGGGTTGTCAGCACAGAGAAATGACAGAAAGATGGAGGATTCTGGGTGTCAGGATAAAAACTAAATTTTCCATCTAGAGTCTCTACGTATGTATTGAATATATGTACAGGTGTGTCTATGTATGGATGTGTGAATCAAAAGGTCATGACATAATACTTAGCCAGACTACAAGCAATGCACTTTTTTCTTGTCCTATGGTTTTTCATTTAAAAGTGTCAGTCAACACCCAAAACACAAAGGTCATGAGATACCATGGTGTCATGACTTACTGTTTGAAAGACATGTGAAGGCTGAGAGGGTGATAAGCAAAGGTCAAATCACAATCAGGTGTTTAGATTAGACATGATAGACCAGAGAGTGGGGAGTCATGGAAGAGTTTTAAACAGGGAAATGAAGTATTATTATCTGGATTTAGAAAGATCACTCTAAATTGTTCAAAAGGGAAATTCTCTGGCAGTCCAGTGGACTCCACACTTCCACTGCAGGGGAGCATGGGTTCAGTCCCTAATCATGGAACTAAGATCCCACAGGCAGTGTGGTGTGGCCAAAAAAATAAAATAAAATAAAAAACCATTCCAAAAAAGACTGGAAATGTTATAGGAAAGAAGGTCAATATCAGGAATTTCTTACACTACCATATATATAACAGATAATTAATAAGTACCTATTGTATAACACCAGAAACTATTCTCAATATTTTGTAATAACCTATAAAGGAAAAGAATATGAAAAAGAATAAATATATATATGCAACTGAATACATATAGGTGTATGTATGTGTGTGTATAATATATAATTGAATTGTGCTATACACCTGAAACTTACATGATACTGTAAATCAACTATATTTCAACTAAAATTTTTTTTAAATGTTAAAGGAGTTCCTTGAGGCTATTTAAACAACTGCTAATGGTAACGGATTCAAGAGTTGTTTTGAGGATGAAACCACAATGAGGTATCATCTCACACTGGTCAGAATGGCTGCCATCAAAAAGTCTACAAACAATAAATGCTAGAGAGGGTGTGGAGAAAAGGGAACCCTCTTACAAACTGTTGGTGGGAATGCAAACTGGTACAGCCTCTATGGAAAACAGTGTGGAGATTCCTTACACAGCTGGGAATAGAACTGCCATACAATCCAGCAATCCCACTGCTGGGCATATACCCCGAGGAAACCAGAAGTGAAAGAGACACGTGTACCCCAATGTTCATTGCAGCACTCTTTACAATAGCTAGGACATGGAAGCAACCTAGATGTCCATTGGCAGATGAATGGATAAGGAAGTCGTGGTACATATACACAATGGAGTATTACTCAGTTATAAAAAAGAAGGCATTTGAGTTAGTTCTAATGAGGTGGGTGAAACTGGAGTCTATTATACAGAGTGAAGTAAGTCAGAAAGAGAAACACAAATACAGAAAGAGAAACACAAATATTAACGCATATATATGGAATTTAGAAAGACAGTAATGACAATCCTATATGCAAGGCAGCAAAGGAGACATAGATGTAAAGAACAGACTTTCAGACTCAGTGGGAGAAGGCAAGGGTGGGATGATTTGAGAGAATAGCATTGAAACATATATATTACCATATGTAAAACACAGGACCATTGCAAGTTTGATGCATGAAGCAGGGCACTCAAAGTCGGTGCTCTGGGACAACCCAGAGGGATGGGGTGGGGAGGGAGGTGGGAGAGGGGTTCAGAATGGGTGGACACATGTGCTGATTCATGTCGATATATGGCAAAAACCACCATAATATTGTAAAGTAATTATCCTCCAATTAAAATAAATAAATCAATATTTAAAAAATAAAGAAATAATTATTTATATACATTAACCAAAAAAAGATAGTCATTTTGAGGATGAATAAGAGCAATTAAGAAGCTGTAACTAACATACATCATTACTGTTTGGAAGAGGGGTTAAATGAGAGAGGAAAGATAGCGGTTCAGTTCTGAGGAGTCTGTCTTAGGAAGTATGTGGACAGTAATATTGTTCACAGAGAGAGGGGAAAATTAAGAAGAACAGGCAAAAAGAACTGAGAATAATGATTCAGTTTAGGACATTCTGAATTTAGGTATCTGCTGAATATCCAAGTAGAGATATCAAGTGAGAAGTTAAGTCTGATTCTGAAGAGAAATGAAAGTCACAGCTGGACAGATGTGGGATCTAGCAGCATACACAAAATAAAATTGAAGCCATCTGTGGTAGAGGGCAGAGAAGGCAATGGCACCCCACTCCAGTACTCCTACCTGGAAAATCCCATGGATGGAGGAGCCTGGTGGGCTACAGTCCATGGGGTAGCTAAGAGTCAGACACGACTGAGAGACTTCACTTTCACTTTTCACTTTCATGCACTGGAGAAGGAAATGGCAAGCCACTCCAGTGTTCTTGCCTGGAGAATCCCAGGGACAGGGGAGCCTGGTGGGCTGCCATCTATGGGGTCGCACAGAGTCAGACACAACTGAAGTGACTTAGCAGCAGCAGCAGTGGCAGAGGGAGTGGGTGGGATGATTTGGGAGAATGGCATTGAAACATGTATAATGTCATATATGAAACAAATCACCAGTCCAGGTTTGATGCATGATACTGGATGCTTGGGGCTGGTGCACTGGGACGACCCAGAGGAATGGTACGGGGAGGGAGGAGGGAGGGGGTTCAGGATGGGGAACACGTGTATACCTGTGGCGGATTCATGTTTATGTATGGCAAAACCAATACAATATTGTAAAGTAATTAACCTTCAATTAAAATAAATAAATTTATATTTTTTAAAAACCATTTATGAACTGTAAACAGTTATAATATTTTTTCTGACCTTTAAAAATGCATAAAGCACCACTGATGTGTGTGTGATAAATTATTATCATTTTCACATACAAATCAGGAGCACGAGACTCAGTTTAAATCATGTGCACAGCTGACATTGTGCTGCCACAACCCAAGACTCAACCTGTTTTGTATACTGTATCTTTCAAAGCTTCTCCATCCTACCAGGATGCCGCTCTCCATCATGCCATGTGCTTTACTTGTGGTCATGAAAACAAACAAACCTCCCCTTGTTCAAATGACACTTACTTCATCTGCATTTATAAATCATTAATCATTAGGCTGTTTGCTTTTGGTGTGCATGGGTTTGAATTAATCATACTCTATAATTCATTGCACATCATCATCGTTCCTCCCTGGAAGACCCATCTCTTCTTCTTGTATCGATTCTCTTTTATCCCCAATGTACTATTTTCATCTCCTACCACTGACTCATTTCCTAATATGTGAGATATTCATTCTTTCCTCTGTATTATATTATATGCATGCATGTTCGTTTGTTTTCTCTTTTTAACTCAGCACTATCTTTTTCAAGAGCTATTGATCACTTGGTAGGCTTATCTAGTTGGATCTAACTGCTACACATATCTTTCCACATGGTACTTATCACTTCCCTCTGGGGCCTGCATCTAGTAGTCTCCAGCTATTTTTTCCCCAGCTTGATCAAGATATAAATGACGTATAACACTGGGTAAGTTTACAGTGTACAATGCGATGATCTGATACACATACATACTGCAAAAGGATTAATTATCATGATAAGCAGCTATCTCTAACTGCCTGTTACCAAAAACAACCCTGTAACAAATTTCAAATTTAAATATCTTCTTGATGGACTTGCATGAAACTTCTCTGAGCTACACATCCTGGATACAGATGTAAGGACATAGGGTATGTTAACACTTCATTTTACTAAATGTTATCAGATTTTTCTTCAGAATGGCACATGAACTTTAGGAATTTTATTTAAGAAGCTCTTTTCATCCCAGGTTACCAAAATAGTCTTCAATTTTTCTCCTCCTAATTCTATAGTTTTACCTCTCATATTTAATTATTAATCCACTTGACTATATATATATATTCATGATGTTTTACATAAAATAAGCTAGTTTTAATGTTATCTACAACCCAATCCAATCTATACTTTCTCCATTGATTTTCAGTCACACTATAATCATATATTAATTTCTCATATCAACATACTCTTGTCCTCTCTGAAGCATGTCTCCCAAGCCTTAGAAAGAATCATCTAACAGGTTTATTGGGCTTCCCTGAAGGCTCAGGCAGTAAAGAAACTGCCTGCAATGCAGGAGCCCCAGCTTCAATCCTTGGGTCAGAAAGATCCCCTGGAGAAGGAAATGGCAACCCACTCCAGTATTCTTGCCTGAATAATCCCATGGACAGAGGAGCCTGGTGGGCTACATTCCATGGGGTCACAAAGAGTTAGACACAACTTAGCAACTGAACAACAACAAAATGGGTTTATTATTTAGTTCAATCACCTTATCTCAAGTTTTCACATTTTCCTGGAATGAGCCCTCTATGGAAATGGTTAAGACACCTTATTTTAAAATGATTCAATGCAGTTGTGTCATGCCTCCATGAACCTTTGAATTTGGCAAAGGTCTCTATAACTGGAGAGATACAAACATGTTCCTGAAGAACAGCACAGGAAATGAATATAAGAATGGACACAGAGCTCTGGGCTGCAATACTACAACTGTTTCATTGATTTAAGGGGTAATATTCAGCCCTTTCTTCTTTCTTCCTGGGTAAAATTAATACGATAACTGCCACCTCCATACCTATAAAGATTTTCAGATTTCATTGACTGATACTTACTGTAAAGTACCACAAGACATTTCCTGGCATAAAATCTCTTGATTTCCAACTGATGAATTAGACATTCTGAACAATTACTGAAGATGTTTTATGACTCTTTCCCCTAAAACAAATCTCAGTAAAAATAAACACATAAAATTTTTGTACATAATGTTACTTGATGCTTTCTCTTTTCTAAAAGTCTACATCTCTCATAAGACACTTTTAAAATTCTCATTTAACTAACAAGATGTCCCCGAGTTATGGATAAACTTTAAAAGCAGAGTTTTACATATTGTCCTCTGAACACCTTCACTGTCTGAAAACTGTTTTGGACCAACAGGAAACACTGAACCTTCCTTACCTTCTTCTCTCACCACCAGCGGCCCCAGTAGTTGCTAGTTCTTGTGAGTTATCTCTGTTTATAAACACTAGCTTAATAGCTGTTACTCCCCCAATACTTGCAGAAGACTATGCAAATTTATTCCAGATGAGGGCGGCCAATAGCTACTTCTAATGCTGCTGTTCTCTGTTTGTTATCATGATGCCCACCTCAGTTCTGCGTAACAATTTGAACTTTTCATTTGCCATAGGCTGCTAGAAACATCTGTTGACTTATTTCTCCCCAAATAGCTCTGGGCGTCCAACCTTAGTCATCTCTGTTCCAAAAGGTCAGCCCATTTCTACTTCCACTAACTGCCACGTTCTCTCCCCCAGTCAGCATCACTTCGAAACAAACTATCCCTTCCTCTGCTCTCTTTATCATAATCCTTTGAGTAATTTTCATCCAATTTTTGAATCTTTTCAAGTGATTGATAGTATTCATTTGAAGAGGAATCTCATCTCCACTTTCAGATATTTCTCAGTACTTCAGTTTTAAAAAAGTGAATGCAAAAGATGACACAAGCTGATTAATTTCCCACTCCTTTTACTTCTTTGTAAACATTTATGCATTATTTTTCCTAGAGAAATTCTATCACATGACAATTAATTCAAAACCACTCTCATTTTCTCTGCTTCATATCCTTATGAGAACAGTCGAGTTAATATCTCCCCAGCCAAACTTCAAATCTATCAAAATATTTATAAGTTATTATTAATAAAAGAGTTATCTTCCAATTATTTTTCCTGTCATTGTTCCTTTGAAAACATTATTTTAAAAGAGTTTTTCATTTCTATCCTTTTCATGGTGCTTGTTTTGGTTTCCTCAAGCACAGTTATGTCTGAAAGCTACAGCACTCTAAAATGCTGAAACAGAGTAAGACAAAAAACAGCAGAGGAATGGCAAAAAAAAAAAAAAAATCACATCTGTTTTCCAGCATTGTGAACAAATTTATTGATCTTCAGAATGCATGGCTGCGAGCAGATAAGGATGAAAGGGTTGGGTCTCGTTTGTTACAAGTAAAGACAGGACCCAGATTACTGTAATTAATGTCAACATCCAAATGAAAAAAAGCAGTAAGTTATTTGGGAGATTGATTCAGCATTTTAGTTGTTATGTCTCCAGTAATAGGAAAAAAAAAAAAAAACAACTAAGGAGTTATCTCTTGTGGAAAAGGAACAAATGACCTAGATAATTATAAAGGGAATGTTCAGGAAGGAGGATCACAGAAACGCTGATGAAAATACTTGGAAGAAGAAGAATTGGTGAAACAGAAGGAGAAAAATGGAAAAGCCAGAGTGTAATGGAGGGAAGGAAGAAGAGAAGGAAAAGGGGGAGGGAGAGGTGAAGAAAGAAGCAACAATGGAGGGTTGAAAAGAGTATTCTCAGAACCGCTGTGCGAGTCACGGTCCTGCTCACCAGACAAATGTCCTGCAAAGGGTCCTGTCAGAAGAATCTTAGTTAAACATCCTCAGTCATGTTCTAAACATACATCATTGATTGTACATATGCATGTGTGTGTGATAGAGAGAGAAGACTGGGTGGGTAGGGGGCAAGACAGATGCAGCTCACGGCATCTACCACGCAATTCTACATCTCATGGATTCAATCAGAGTGGACTATCTGAATGCTTAAGGGATTTATTTTATTACAATAATTATCAACTAGGGCTATGACCTCAAGCACGACACTCGATCTCTTTAAATTTCAATCCCTTCACCTATAACAGGAGGATTATGATGAATCTATCCTGGAATCTGTGTGAAACTGAAATTAGCTAACATAGGTAAGTAATTGAGAACAGGACCTGACATATAGTGGGGGCTTTATCATTGTTAGTTAGAATTAGTAGTAGAGGTAAATAGTAGTAATGGTAGCACTGAAGAAGCTGTGAATGAACTGGGGCGTAGAACTCATTGATTTTCGTCCCAGGGAATGGAGAGAATGATATATACAAGAAGGATCCAAGAGGAGGAATCAGGGGATAAGGATTAGGGTTTGGATCTTCTACTATACCAGTATGTGACCTTTTACTTTAATTACCCTGAGCTTGGCTTTTTTCTTTTCTGACAAGAATGCACTGGGCTGATTTATCCCTAAGTTCTTCAGATACTGATCTTCAATGGTAGCTTTTATCTGTGATTTACGTTGTCCTGGGCTCCACAGTGTAGCAGATCCATCATGAAAGGGAGTGCTGGATGCTCCACACAACCCTTGGCTCTGGTTTCACAGGGTGGAATGGCACTTGCTCACCCAGATTACAGGATGAGCCACTTTCATGGACTCTCCCTGTGATCACTGCACAAAAGCCCTTCGAAGAGGGTCCTGCCTAGACAAGGTATGAAGAGAACTCAGATATTCCCACCGAAGGCATGGATCAAGTCTTTCCAGGAACCGCCATCTCGTGCTCCCTGTCCTGCCCTCTTTGCCTATCTCTCAGTCTTCCCCGGGATGCATCCATAATGAGAGTTTGAACACAAGAGCTAATAATTGAGTATCTTTTTCCAAGTGTCTTAGATGAGTCAGACGTGATTTAAGACTCAATTGTCAGGAATTCTCTGGTGCTCCAGAGGTTAAGAATCCACTTTCCAATGCAGAGGAAACAGGTTCAACCCCTGACTGGGGCACTAACATCCCACATGCTGTGGGGCAACTAAGCCCATGTGTCACAACTACAGAGTCCACTTGCCACAACCAGGGCCTGACACAGCCAAATATAAATAAATAAATATTTTTAAAAATAAGAAATAAAGTAAAATTCGATTGCCTTGGGGATTGGGGAAGCTCCCTTAAGCCACCAGGCTGTATGTACCAACCCCTTTTAAACATACATCACTATCTCTAAGGCTCTGAAGTATGCGCCATATCTTAAGAGTTTCCATTCTTGTGTTCCAAATTATTTGTTAAAAATGAGGCAGACAGACCAAAATGAATCCAGTATCTTATCCTTGAGTTAGCTTTGAATAGATAGCTATGAGTAGATAGGTGATATTATTGTTAAAAAGCCCATTCGTAAGGTTAGAAGAAAGGAAATGACTTTATTTTAAATTATACCATTGGTGCAAAAAGTCAGCTTGACAATAATTTTTAGTGACAACATTTATTGATGAAATCTAGCAGTAACAAAACCATGGAGAGAAAATTTAAGTGAAACTTTGAAAAAAAAAAAATAGAACAAACTACTAAAACCCTGGAGTGGTGCTAAAGATTTGACTACCATGATCTCAGAGGCCACCCAATATCTAATTATATGAAATTTCCATACTTATTTTTAAAGTTCATAGTTTGATCACACACACACACACACACACACACACACACACACACGGGCTTCCCTGGTGGCTCAGATGGTGAAGAATCCACCTGCAATGCAGGAGACCCAGGTTTGATCCTTGGATCAGGAAGATCCCCTGGAGAAGGGAATGGCTACCTACTTCAGTATTCTTGCCCAGAGAATCCCATGGACAGAGGAACCTGGTAGGCTACAGTCCATGGGGTCACAAAGAGTTGGAAATGATTTATGTGTGTATATGTACACATGCATATGTGTGTGTGTGTGTGTGTATGCCTTATTCTAACTAGGCTTTCCAATACATATTTCCCATTGGACTTGAGAAACAAACATTTTTAATAACAATATATAGAGCTATGACTAGAAACATATTTTATAGCCCTCATTTCCCTGAGTTATTCACAAATGAGTAACATTAGTAAGTTTTTCTTATTAATTCAAGCAACTTTTAATATTACAACCTTAAATTATATTCCCATGAACTTCACAATATATTGTATTTGTTTTCTTGATATCACACATTGAAATTCAGCATGAGTTATCTCTTAATTTTCCACTTTGCCTTTGTTCACTCTTGTATTCTTTTCCTCCATCAGTACTCAAACTATGAAAATTTACTTTTTTTTTCATTCAATAAGCATATCTTGATTCCTTAGTAGTTACGTAAGTTTCTGGGAACCTTTATACATCAGACATCTCAGCTTTCTCTATGTTCTTTTCTTGACTAAGTCTGAAATCTGCTTCACCATTTCTTAAGCTTAATAAAGTAGAAAAGTGTTTAATGAATTCACTATACCCCTTCAAGCTAATCAATATTAGGAAGTATATTCAACTGTCAGTAATTAACTTTCCAGACAATAATTAGCACAATAGCTCATTCATCAATGTAAAAACAAGGTCCAGAGGAGGAAAAAATAAGCATGTGAGATTTTGCTTCTGAAACATACTTTTTTGGACACATACCCATTAGTTGGCCTTAGTTGGGGAGAGTTTGCTTTAAAAAAACATACATGCCATTACAAGTAAGTGGTTCATTATGTCAGCTATTGCTCAGCATAATGACTTCACAGATGACAAAGGATTTGCTCAGACTGTTAACATCATAGTTTATTATCATCCTTTGGTGAGGGAGCTTCTAACACATTAAGAGAGTTTTAAACTTTTTTTTTTCCCCAAGAGTAGTATCAGAGTTTGGTGAAAATATTTAGTCAGACATAACAGTGACTGATGGAGAAGGCAATGGCACCCCACTCCAGTACTCTTGCCTGGAAAATCCCATGGACGCAGGAGCCTGGTAGGCTGCAGTCCATGGGGTCGCTAATAGTCCGACACGACTGAGCGACTTCACTTTCACTTTTCACTTTCATCCATTGGAGAAGGAAATGGAAAGCCACTCCAGTGTTCTTGCCTGGAGAATCCCAGGGACAGGGGAGCCTGGTGGGCTGCCCTCTATGGGGTCGCACAGAGCCAGACACGACTGAAGCGACTTAGCAGCAGCAGCAGCAACAGTGACTGAACAACAACAACAAATTTATGTAGCAAGCCTATATTCACATTATTGACATATTGAACATAAGTCAAAAATATAAACCAAATGTTTAAATGGAATGAATCAGAAAAATATGTTTGGTCACGAGGAGAGCTGAGCAAATGCACACAGCTAGTTCCAAGCTACTCTAAGTGCACATATCACTGACTATGACGGAGCATCATCTTTTTCTTTTTTGGTTTTAAGGATCACAATTTTCCCTTTATTGAATTTAACAGCAAGAATATTAGCTTTCTTCTCTTTTCAAAGCAAGTCATAAAAAATCTATTATATTTTATATTCTCTCTTCTTTAGAGCACTGGAATTATGAAAAATTAAACTCTTCCTTATCAAAATTGTATGTCACCTTGTAGATCACAGGAAAAGCATAGAAAATAGAAGAAAATTCACACAATGAACTTCATGAAAAATGACTATAGAACTTAGCTCATTGTCACAGAACCACTTCTTTGCTAACTTCCTTTCACTAAAACTGGGATCTAAATTTTAAAAATAAAAGAAAAACTAATACAATTATGTAAAGTTTAAAAATAAAATAAAATTGGAAGAAAAAAAAAATTAAAAAAAAAAATAGAAAGAAAATAATAAAGATAAAAAAGCAAAATTCAATTAGGTTGAAAACAGATAAAATGGAAGCAATAAGCTTTTCTAAAGAAATTTACAGATCAGCCACTAGTTAACCTCATCAGGAAAATAATTCTTCCCTGGTAGTTCAGTGGCTAAGACTCCAAGCTCCAATTCAGGAGGCCGGGGTTCTATCCCTGGTAAGGGAACAGGATCCCACATGTAGCCATGAAGATCAAGGATCCCACAGTGCCAAACCTAAGACCTGGTACAGGGAAATAAATGAATAAAGTTAGTTTAAAAAAAAAAAAAGAAAGAAAGAAAAGAAAGCACAAAATATATAAAATAAGAAATGGCATGGATAAAACAATAACTAAAAGACTAAATTTTAAAAATTGTGCTAGACTGCTCCCATCACCCCTCCCTACTTTCTGTTCCCTGCCCTGTGTAGAGGGAGGGCTGACTCATGACCATTGCAAGCTTTTTGGCCCCCCTGGTTTCCATCTGGGTTTGGCTAAATGGAGAATCAGAGAATGGTAAGGAAATGACATTGGGCTATTTATTCCCCTAAGGGCCCTCCCACTAGGCTGCATTCCTCTCAAAAGCTACTGCTCCTGCCAGGTGGCCAGCACTAGAAAACCACCCTCTCTGGGCTCCAGTAATCAGACCTTCTCTGTACCCCATCCCTGGATCACTGAGAGTTCCTCACTGTTACAAGCCCAGAGTTCTATACTCTTCCTCTTTGATTTTCTTAAACTTTGCTCACATATTTGTACACTGCCCTTCAATTTAACTTTCTTCCAAATTGTTTGTTTAGTCACTAAGTCGTGTCCGACTCCTTTGCGACCCCATGGATTGGAGCCTGGCAGGCTCCTATGTCCATGGAATTTTCCAGGCAAGAACAGTGGAGTGGGTTGCCGTTTCCTTCTCCTTCCTCAAAATACTCAGGTTAAACATACCATCTGTTTCTTGCCAGGATTAGAACTGATGGAAAAATCTTAACTAAGGTATTCTTTGCAAATATCTGAGAAATGTAGGTTAAATTTATAATTTTTAAGAAATATAATTTACTAAAATTAATCCTAACAGAGAAAGTTTAGAGAGACCAACAAAAGTAGAAGAAATAGAGAAAGACATCAAATAATGCCCCCTCCCCAAAAGATCTGGCCCAGATACAAGGGAATACAGTCAACTCAGCAAAGGCTAAAGAGATGCAATGCCATTTAATGGTTTCAGAGCACAGAAAAAGAAACATTTACAAAGTATTTTTACAAAGGGAATGAAACATTGATACCAAAACTTAAGAAAAAGTGGACAATAATGAAACGCATAGATCACTGTCACTTCTGACTACCAAGGCAAAATTTCTAAATGAAATATTAGCAAACAGAATTCATTATATGACAAGTAGAGTTTTCTCAAAAAGTTTAACTTATTAAAACAGTTCACTGTATTAACAGGGCTCAGTAGAAAGATTATGTGATAAACTTTACAGAGGCCAAAAAGGTACTCAATAATACTCAGCATCCCATTAATGATTAAATGATTATTTTTCTAAATATGATTATACACAGGGCCCAAATCCAGCATTTTATTTAAGAAAGAAACACTATGAGCATGAAAGCTATAAGGAATAAGACAAAGATGTCCACATTCCCTTTACTATTTACACTTTATTTGAGGTATTAGAAACTTCTACAAAGCAAAGGAAACAAACAACAGAGTGTAAAGGCAGCCTACAGAATGGGAGAAAATATTTGAAAGGGGTCAAGATCCAAACTATACACTCATAAAACAAGTAACTCAATTAAAAAATGGTCAAAGGATCTGAATAGACATTTCTCATGTGGCCAACAGGTACATGAAAAGATGCTCAGTATCACTAACCATCAGGAAAATGAAAATCAAAACCACAGTGAGTTATTACCACAAACTTGATTGGATGACTATTATCAAAAAGACAAATGTAAGAAATAGTTAGTGATGGCAAGTGAGTAGAAAAAGAGAACCCTTGTGCACTGTCACTGGGAGGGTAAAGTGGTACCAATATTATGGAAAACAGTATGCAGATTCCTCAAAAAATTAAAAACAGAACTACAGTTGGTCCAGCAATCCCACTTCTGGGTATATATCCAAAAGAAATGAAAACAGAGTATCAAAAAGATACATGTACTCGCATAATGGCTGCAACATTATTCACAATTGTTAAGATACAGAATCTACCTAAGTGCCTGTCAACAGATGAGTGGATTAAGAAGACATGGTTAATAGCTACAAGGAAATGCTATTCAGTCATGAAAAAGAAGAAAATCCAACCATCCATAACAACATGGATGAACCTTAAAGACATTATGCTAAGTGAGATAAGTCATACAGAGAAAGGCAAACACTCTATGATCTCACTTATATGTTGGCTTTAAACAAGCTGAACTCATAAATATGGAGTAGAATGGTGGTTACCAGGGGGTGAGGTGAGGGGATAAAATGGATGTTGTTTAAGGATACAAACTTACAACTAGTAGACAAGTAACTCCTAGAGGTCTGATGCACAGTGTGGTGAATATAGAAAACATTCTGTTATAATCAAACTTGGAAAGAGACTAGATGTTATAATAATTATTCTCACTACAAAAAATTATAATTATGTGACATGATAGAGGTTTTTAACTATCATTACAATGGCAATCATATTACATATGCTGCTGCTGCTGCTAAGTCGCTTCAGTCGTGTCCGACTCTGTGCTACCCCGTAGACGGCAGCCCACTAGGCTCCTCTTTCCCTGGGATTCTCCAAGCAAGAATACTGGAGTGGATTGCCATTTCCTTCTCCTTTATTACATAAAATCAATTTTTTTTAATTTTAAATACATTTCCAAAGGCAGGAAAGAGGGGAAAATACTAGGAAATTCTATAGAAGTTCAGATTTCTGAGGCTATGAATAGCAATCTAAGGTTTAGGGTAAGACCAAATGGAAGTTATCACTAGAATCTTTCATCAAATTTATCACTAAGAAGTTGAGCAGACAAATAAAATGTAAAATAAATTGTGGGTGAGTCCTTTTTCCTTGAAAATAAATGATTATCAGACTTGTCTGACATTTTAGAATAGATGGATGTTAGATTACTTGACCTCAAATACTGAAAGAATATAGTCACAGAATCAGAGATGAAAATTTTTTTCATAAATTATAAGACTAGGGCCAAAAAAGGGTTACACATCTCACTAATATTCTTTGGAATAGTTATAGAACTTTTAAAATGATCAGCAATGTCTGGGTTTATGCCCCAAAAGATTTCCAAAGCAGGATCTCAAACAGATCTTTATGCACCCGTGTCCAATGCAGCATTATCAAAACAGTCAAGAGATGAAAGCAACCTAATGTCTGTCCCAGGATTAATAGATAAAGAAAAATGGTACATACATCAAGAGAATGTCACTCAACCTTAAGAAGGAAATCCCATCTCATGTTACAACATGGATGAAACTTAAAGGCATTGTGCTAAGTGAAATGAAGAAATAAGTCAGTCTGAAAAAGACAAAAACTGTATGATTCGACTCCTACGAGGTATCTGAAGTAGTCAAACTCTTAGAAACAAAAAGTAGAAAGGTGGCTACCAGGGGTTGGGGGAAGGGAGAATGAGGACTTGGTGCTTCATGGGGATAGAGTTTCAGTTTTGCAAGATGAGAAGTTCCAGAGATCTGGTGCACCATGTGAATATACTTAACACTGCTAAACTGTACCCTTCAAAATGGTGAAGATAGTATGTTACATGGAGTTTTTTACTATAATCTTTTAAAAAGATAAACCATGGATTTGGCTCACCACATTTACTATAGTGATAAAAAATAAGGACTTTACGATTGATCAAAACTGGATCTGAACCCTGGCTCTATTGCATTCTAGCACTGTGACCTTGAAAACATGACCCAAGCTTTCTGTCCTATTATACTATCTATAAAATGGACCATTTAACAGCCCAGATTCGCAAGACAGAATGTCCAGATTTCAGTTACATCTCAACCACTGTTTGTAATTTTGTGAAATTTACTTAGCTTATAGCTTCAGTTTTCTAACATGTAAAATGTGGATAATAACATGATATTTTCTCTGTGAGGATAAAATGAGATAATGTATTAATACTGTATCACAGTATGTCGGGCACATTGTATTCATTAATTAAACAAATATTTATTAAACACCCAGTATGTGCCAGGCACTGTTCCAGTGCTGAGCATGAAGCAGTGACTTTCGTCATGTCACAGAGCTTAAGAAAGGAATAAAGCGATACATTAATAAAGCTGACAGTGATAGATGCTATGGGGTAAGGGCACAAAGAGGGAGCAGCTGGTGGCAAGAGAGTGGGGGCTGCTTTAAGCAGGTTGATCAAGGCAGGCAGGCCTCTCTGTAAGGTGACATTTATGCAGAGACCTGAATAAGGCACACATATTCCTGGCTGCTGTGCAAAGGGCCTGAGGCTGGAGCAGTCTTGGCAAAATCCAGAAACAGGAAGGGCGGGGGCGGGGTGCATGTCACAGCAGCAGGAGAGGAAGTTTAAGGAGTAACAGGGGCCAGATCCCTTAGGGTCTCAAAGTCCATGGTAAAGAAGTTGATTTTGATGCTGAGTGAGATGCAGAGCTATAGGAGGATTTTGAGCAAAGGACTAACAACTGACATACGCTTAACAAAAATCCTCTGGCTGCTGGGTTGAGAATAGATCATAGAAGCCACTAGTAGTGGCAGGGACTTGATTAAAAAAAATAATAACAACAATAGGTGCCTTCGATGCTGTATTTTATTCTCTTGTTATCATGTCAGCCTTACTGTACAACAGGCCTGAAATGCTCAGTAAGACCACGTTGAAAATCCCTGCTTGCACAGAAGATCACAGGCAATAAATGCAGAGTCAGTGTGGACAGAAAAACTAGCCCATGCCATAAGGACATTCTTTGCACTGGCGATGGACTCTGAATGTTTCTCCTCCAGGCAGAAAAGGAATCTATACACAATAAATACAGACTGCATGAAAGCACTGACCTGGCACTGTGACCTGGAATGCTGAGCTAAAAGACTTCTACCTTCAAAGGCAGAAGACAGACATGGGAGCTGACCTGCACCTTCCAGGGAGCGGGGTGCGGGGGGTGCTTATCTTCCCTCTTCCAACTGAGATATGACCGGTCCAAAGATGCGCTGGTGAATGGTGGTGATCTAGTCTAGGAAGTGACTTAGGGAAGCTGTTTACCTTCTCAGTTTTGCTTGAGCTTCAAATGAAAAACACTACAGTTTTTCAGCCTTGATGAAGAAATAACAAAAGGCACACAACCAAACACTCTAGCTGCTTTTCCCCAATTTTTTAAACCTTAAACTTGTCAAGCAATCAACTCCTAATGAATAGCCCATGTACTCCTTCTAACTCAGAGTGACAGCCGGAGCCTGGACAGCGATCTCTGAGGCCCCATGTTATCCTTACCCTTTCTACTTGGATTCTTTTCCAACACCATCTCCTACTTCTCTTACTCTCCACCTCTCCAGTCCAGCCCTGCTGACCTCCGTCCTGCTGCCCAAACACACATGCAGTGGGTTGAATGGTGGCCTCAAAAAGATGTATCCCCCATCACCTGTAAATACAGCCTGATCTGGGGGAAGATAAAAAAGGAAAAGGCTCTTTGCAGATATAATGAAGGCAAGCATCTTGAGGTGCGATCATTCTGGATAATATGGGGAGACCCTAAATCCAATGATACATCCTTATAAATAACAGAAGAGGAGGAGACACAGATATACAGAGGAGAAGGCCAAGCCAGAGACACAGAGGAGAAAGTCATGTGAAGACAAACGATAAGATTCATGCAACCACAGGTAACAAACACCTTGAACCACCAGAAGCTGGAAGAAGCCAGGAAGGCTTCTCTTATGGAAACTTCAGTGAGCATGTGGCCTTGCTGGCGTCTTGCTTTCAGACTTCTGACTCCCAGACCTGTGAGAGAATAAGTTTCTGTTGTTTTAAGCCACCCTGTTTGTGGTCATTTTTACAGCAGCCCTAGGAAACTAATACAACACCAAAACTCTCCTGCCTCAGAACTTTTGCACCTGCTGTTTCCTCTGCCTGGACCAATCAATCTTTTCAAATAATTATATGGCTGTATCCATAAATTCCTTTAATTCTTTGTGCAAATGTCACCTTCTCAGCAAGGTCTCCTCTGACTACTCTATTTAAAATCGCAACTTGGGACTTCTCTAGTGGTAGAGTAGATAGGAATCTGCCTGCCAGTGCAGGAGACACAGGTTCAACCCCTGGTCCAGCAAGATTCCAAACACCCTGGAGCAACTAAGCCCATGCATCATAACTACTGAGCCTGAGTGCTCCAACTACTGAAGCTCATATGCCTAGAGCCTGTGCTCCACAACAAGAAAAGCCACCGTGATGAGAAGCCTGCGCACCATGACAGAGTACTAGAGAAAGTCCACATGCAGTAATGAAGCTCCAGCACAGCCAAAAATAAAATAAAATTGCAACTTGCCAGATACTCTCTATCCCCCTTCCTAGCATTATTTTTTGGAAACTACCTCTTAATATATTATCTAATTTGCTACTTTTTTCTTACCTGTTGTATTAGTTTCCCAGGATTGGTGTAACAAATTACCACAAACTGGGTAGCTTATAACAATAGAAGTCTAGTTTCTCAACATCTTGGAGGCTACAATTCCAAAAGCAAGGTGCTCAGGTACTCCCACCGAAGGTTCTAAGGGTGGATCCTTCCTTGCCTCTTCCAAGCTTCAGGGGTTTCTGGCAATTCTTGGCATTCCTTGGCTTCTAGACTCATCTCTCCAATCTCTACCTCTGTCCTCACATGGCGTTTTTCCCCTCTGGTTGGTGTCTGTGTCCAAATTTCCCCAATCATTGGACTGCAGACCACCCTATTGCAGTACCACCTCACTTTAACTTGATTACATCTACTCAGAAACTATTTCCAAATAAGGTCACATTCACAGATACTGGAGTTTAGGACTACAACCTATCTCCCAGGGGACACAATGCAACCCACAATTCCTGCCTTCTTCCACTAGGCCGTATGCTCCATTAGAACAGGGATTCTATACTGTGTAGAACCTAGAGCAGTGCCAGTCATGAAATAGACATGAAATAAATATTTGTTGAAAGAACAAGTGAATGACTAGGAGCTAGTGAAACCAAGATATCTAGTAAGATACCATAAAATTCACTGGATATAGATTAAAATGTAGCAAATTTAAAAAAAAGATGTGCCATGATATGAACATCAACATTCATAAAAATATCCAGTATATTGAGTAATTCTTGGAATTAAGATATTTTAAAAGGAAATATACCACCTCCCTGAAGCATTCACTGTCCATTTGTTTCCAAGCCTCTTATTTTAGGTAGAAATCACTTTTTGTCTTGATTTCATATCAGTAGTAAATGTTTAGTCCCTATTTCCCTCCATTTTATTTCTTCATGGCCTCACATGAAAGGAGAATGGGAGAAGACTATTACAGCACTAGTTAAGAGGATTTGATCCACTGCTAAAACATCCAGCACCTCGACAGCTGAATACCAAATTTTACATTTCAGTGTGACGTTTCCAGGCATAAAAGAATGTTCAGTCTCTGACATTTATTGAATATTTCACAGTATTAATGTAGTTAAGAAAAAGAAGTCTTTAAAACGTAAATAATTTAAAGGCATAAGCTCAAGTTTCAGTGAATGACAGTGTGCACAGTTCATGCATTAAGTGAAACCATTGGTGATATCACTGTTTAAAGCAGAGTCACATATAAGGGGAAAGAAACTGAAAAAAAATAGATGCATGCATAACTGGATTGCTTTGCTGTATACCTGAAACTAACCCAACAGTGTAAATCAACTATAATTAAGAAAAAAGTAAAAGCAGTTAAGACAGCTTCTGTGGGGCATCTGTGTCTCTAATATCAGACACTGCTGCCGTCTTCTCAAAAAGTATAACTATTCAGTCCAGTCATCAACTGAGCCCTGATGGTGACAGAGCAGCACAGAGGGTCTCCACCCCTTCTGCCTCAACACAATTCTTTTAATGAGTGAGCTGTGATTTCTTCTATAAAACTAAACATAAGGAAGAAAAGTAATACAGTACGTATTTTCAAATGTCATGTTTTAAATATATTTTTGCCAATATGGATGCCTGGTGTATTATTATGAAATGCTAAAATAGCCACCGAGGCTTTCTGTGTCCTATTTTATGATGCTCTTTTGCTGGCGAAGCAGCAGCAGCGCCATCTTCTGGAATAAATGGAGTAGAACATAATTATGATGTTTGTAAAAATCACGAGTCCTTAGGAAAAATAGATCTCAGAGCACGCAGCAAAATGAGAAGCCTGCATAAATCTGAGTTGTTAATCATCAACGAAGAAATTAACGTGGAATCAATTTCTGACATCAATGAGCAACCGCATGGACAAGGGCAGCAAACCTCTATTCCAGCAGCAAGATTATGTGTGTAGCTCATGCCATTTTGGAATTGTTTTAATGTATAAGATATACACAAAAAGGAGAGAGAACTACAGGGGAAAATATGTGCCACAAATTAACTGAATAAAAGTTAATTGTAAGATCCCAGCAAATTTGTCCCAGAGATGGACAAAAATGTTTTAAATGTTCTTCCTGCCTGCCAGGTGCAATACATATGCAATAGAATAAAGCAGCTGACAAAAGAAAATTACTGCAGCGGACCATACCAAGAGTCACTAAATGATAGAGCAGAGTTCTGTCTGGGATAGGTTAGTCAGGGCACTGGGAGATTAATGTGATGAAGAAACAAGAGATGCTTATGAGACAGTGCTATGCATGGCTCAATGGGACAAAGTCTGTGAAGCCGCCTATTGGACATGGCCACTCTGGGTAGGCAGAATTTGGAGATGCTAGTGCCAGATTCCTGGCTGCTGATGTTTGCTCGCCTTCACTCAGTTACTCCAGCAAACACTAACCCAGGCACTGCCGGAAAGTAATTTTGTAATTAGTTGATCTTAAGATACAGAGAGCAGGAAATCCCCTGGCAGTCCAGTGGTTAGGACTCCACACTTAGACCGCTGAGGGCCCAGGTTCAATCCCTGGGGAACTAGGATATGGCACGGGGAAGTCTCAAAAAAAAGAAAAAAGATACAGAGAGCACTGAAGTGGATCTGACATAATGACATGAGCCCTTGTAAAGCAGTTTTCCTTGACTGAGTGTGGAGGAGTCAGAGATCTGAGGTGCTGTTGCTGGGCTTGAGGATGGAGGGGACCACGTGTCAAGGAATGAACATGCCCTTAAGAACAGAGTGGCCCTGCTGATGGTCTGCATTGGGATGGGGATCTCCGCTCTCCAACTGCGTGGAACTGAATCCTCTGCCGGGGACAAGAATGCACTCGGGAGGAGGTTTTCCCTCAGAGTCTCCTGGTAACACAGCCTGGTGGACACCTAGACCTCGGCCCGTGATACCCTAGGCTGGGAACCCTGCCATGCTGTGCTGGACTGAGACCACCACGAGACAATACATGAGGACTGTTTTCAAGCCACTAAGTCTCTGGCAATTTATTATTTAGCAATGGAAAATTAAGAGTCAGATAAGATCAATGCGTTAGTCACTCAGTCCTGTCCAACTCTTTGTGACCCCATGGACTAGCCTGCCAGTCTCCTCTATCCATGGGATTTCCCAGGCAAGAATAATAGAGAGGGTTACCATTTCCTTCTCCAGTGGATCTTCCTGACCCAGGTGATAGAACATGGCTCTCCTGCATTGCAGGCAGACTCTTTACTGACTGAGCCACCAGGGGAGCCCTGAGTCACCAGAGAAGCCCTATATAAAATTGCTTTCTAGAAGCATAGTGTAGGTAAGTCCAAAATATGGCATGGACTCCACAGAAAGCAGTTTACCTCCAGCCAATCACCAAATAGCACAAGAGACAGATTTAAAATGGCAGGAACAGTTACTGTTTGGCTGAAATTCATACTGCACTGAGCAGCCTATAATCTGTTGGGCAACTCTATCATCTTTACCTCTTCTTCCTCCTCACACAGGTCAGTTTTTACTTAAAACAGATCTAAGTTTCAGGTCCTTATCTCTTCCAAGGTATATTACATAAACAACCCCAGTCTTAACCATCCCAGTACCTGGGCACTCTAACTCTGCAGATGATTCTCTTAAAGAGTCGGCTTCCCCACCCCGGACTTGGACTTCACTCACGTTACTGGGAGAACAAGGCAGACATGACTGCATGCCATTTCCCAGCTTGAGTGGTGGCAAACCCTGTGGGCGTTTCTCCTGTCCACTTGTACCTCGGCATCACCTTGATTCCCAGAAGGAGGAGGCTGCTACCTGCGCTGAGCCCAGTCTAGACTAGCTGCTTTGCAGCAAATCATCAACTCAGAGAAAAATCAATGCAGACTTGTTGGGGAGTTTCTGAGGTTGCTTGTTACACGGCATGGTTGCTATCACAGCCAGTCATACTTAGCTTCTCACTTCATGGTTAAGGTGTTAAAAGAGAAGTGCAGGAACTCCCCTGGTGGTCCAGTGGTTAAGACTCTGCTCCCAGTGCAGGGGGCCAGGGTTCAATCCCTGGTCAGGGAACTAGATCCCACATACTGCAACTAAGACCTGGCAACAGTCAAATAAAATTATATATATATATATATATATATATATATATATATAAATTCATATATATATATGAAGTTCAATAATCATATATATATGCGTGAAGTTCATATATATATATATGAAGTTCAATAATCAAAATGCTACAAAAGGAAGCAAAAAAAATTCAGTTCCTGGACACATAAGAATAAAGTGTATTACCCCTCGGTTCTCTCAGGTGCCTTGGAGAATCCCAGGGAAAGCACTGAGAGAAGAGAAAGTTACTGCATCTACCCCTCCAGGTTACTCTACCACTCCAAGAGTTACTGTCTTGTCACATCCCCATTTTTATTTTGAACTATCATGCTGAGATTTATTGAGAATTACAATGCTGGTAGGGAGGATTTGATAAAGCTTGTAGAGCATTACTTTCCTTGAATTCTAGACTTTCTTTGTCCTTTTCATTTTACTGGGAATCTATCTGAATTAAGCACTTCTGATTTTTGTATATCCATCCAAAGATTAGAGCTAAATAACTTTATTAAAGGCCAATGAACTGTAGTTCAATTCTCTCACACTCAGATATATTCCCCTACATATCTGAAGGCTTTACCATACACAAACACCCCCATGGTTTGATTTCTTTTGTAGTACACATTTTAAGAATTGTGCAGTTGAGCATTTATTTGTAATATGATTGATACTGAAGCGGATACCCAGTCAATCTTTATGCAACACAGCGTTTCAATTACAGATTAATGGAATAGCTTGTACTTGTTCATTTGGCTTTTATGACACGGAATAGATAAACTGTGAATCTAACTGGATGGTTCAAAGACAGCGAATGGGTATTGGTCCGTGTATTCCTGGTGTGGCACCTCTCCAGGTGCACCTGGATATCATCACCCAAAGTACCCTGAAAGCCGCTTTACGTAGCATTCTATCAATTGGACATCTCTGTTAACCAGCTCTTGCTCTTTGCCAGGGTAATGATCACAACATATCAACAAGACCCAAAAACGCCTCCGTACCAGTAATAGTAAATTATATCCAGTGTAGCTTTTGTGCTACACTTGTATTACCGAACTTCGGTGCTCCAAACACTGGAAGATCATGCAAGGTGCATACAATAGCATTCAGTTTGCTTAATTAGAACAAGCTGGCCTGTCTTTCACCACATGGATAAGAGTTTACTGAGGCTACATTGTTTTTCTAAAAAAAATCGTTCATCTTTGCTCCCAGGAAGCAAAGGTCTACTGCCCTGAGGGCACTCCTCATAGGCCTGAGTGCAGCTCATATGCCAGATGTACATCTGGGACGTTAAGATGTTAAAAGAACGCTTTGCTTTTCAAGGTGCAGTCAACAGGGCAGCCCTGTCAGCATCACATGGAAGTTGTGAGAAAGGCAGGATCTCAGGCCTACATCAAACCTACTGAATCAGAATCTGCATTTTATCAAACTCCCAGATGATTCTTATGAACATTCAAGTTGGAAAAGCGCAGCTTAGTACTTACTGCCATTGTGTCATCACCCCAAGCAGTGAGACACACTCTGGGATTTCCAGCTGGACACTTCAGAAGATCTGGGGAGCATATGTGAACTCAAATTCTCAGACTAAAAGGGCTTCCCCTGGCCCAGGTCTCAAAGTTATGAATATGACATAAGATCACACATTTTAAAACCATGAAAGACCTACAGAAGAAATGTTAGGTCTTGTTACTTCTCATTGAGTGAGCCCACACAGTTTCATTCCTGGTAGAGAGTTCAAAGAACATCATAATGATCACAAATAGTGATTAAATGTTTATCACGTGCTGGACACTCTTCCAGTGTTTTACACAAGCCCAAGAGTCAGTGATTTCTCTTCCCGTTGTATAGGAATGAGGACAAAGGCACAGATTCGAACCCAGGCAGTCTTCTCCAGAGCCACTGTCTTTGGCCCTACCCCTGTCATGCATTCTGATACGCCTAAGAAATATTTGGTATATAAGTCCAAATTATGCTTGGCCTATTTTTGCTTTATCTTCAGTGTCACCTGACACACATACAGAAAATATCCATTGAAAGCCTCTACCCTAGATGTCTGTACACAGGCCTAGAAATTCATACTGTTAAGAAGTGCTCAGGGGATTTTTGTGATGACTCAGGTTGGAGAAATAGTGTTCCAAATTAGGGCTCCCTCTTCAGAAGCAGCTGTGGCTGCAAGCTGACAGCACCTCGGTCCTCTTATCAATGTCAAGGCCATTGCCGCACATGTTCTAAGAAGCCGGCCCATGCAACGCAGAGCCCGGCTCTGATTTGGCTTTTGCCATGGACCTTCATTACCTGCCCTGTTCTACTTGGTGACACAGGCTGGGATGAAACTAGCTTCATCTGCCTTTCAAATGATCAGAGGCCACCAAGACAGGCCTCGGCCCATTGTGCATCTTTTCTCACACACACGCCAGCCATGGAGAGGCTCATGCTAAAGACACTTCTCTCCGATCTCCTTTGTCATTGCTTCTGTTCTCACAATAAAATCTAAATCTGACTGTATGTTCAGCTTTATTCCTGGCATACCCTTCAGGGTTCAGGTCCCTGGACTATGTTTGTTCCTGAGCAGCATCCCCAACTCCAAACTAACTCTACCATGTCTCTCAGGATTTAAAGTCGCCTTCTGAAAAATATTAGATTCACCTGGCTCAGATGGTAAAGCGTCTGCCTATACTGTGGGAGACCTGGGTTTGATCCCTGGGTGGGGAAGATCCTCTGGAGAAGGAAATGGCAACCCACTCCAGTACTCTTGCCTGGAAAATCCCACGGACTGATGAGCCTGGTATGCTACAGTCCATGGGGTCGCAAAGAGTCGGACACGACTAACTTCACTTCTGAAAAACAGAGGGACTTCCTTGGCAGTCCAGGGATTTTGACTCCATGCTCCCAGTGCAGGGGGCACGTGTTCAATCCCTGGTCAGGGAACTAGGATCCTGCACACTGCACAGTGTGCCCCCCAAAAAAGCTTTTTTAAATTAAAAAATAAAATTTGTTTAAAAAAATTAACAAGTAAATAGACAAAACATCCCGTGATTCCCTCAAGCAGGATTCTAACAAGGAAGAACTCCTACTTTGACCCAAATTTGAGCATCACATGCACATGAAACCGTATAGGGAACATGACGAGAAGGGTTAATTCTCTGGCTGGCTGGTCAGATTAGCCCTTGGCACTGATGAATGTACTACACATCAGGTGGTCTACTGAGCCATTCACCTTTGGTTTCCTTGTTTTATCCACAACAAACCTCGATTGCATTATTCTTACCTCTGCTTTTTCAGAGGAGAAACATAACTAGTTGGTGGAGGTGATGGGTCTCGAATTCACAACCACCATGCTCTGTTGCTAATGAGGCAATGATGACTGCCACAAGCAGACTGCACTCCCATTTAAAGGGCTATTGGATCTGATCTGGTGCCCATATAAGAGCAAAGTCTGTATGAATCCACCAGGGAAGCACACCTTCTAAGTTTACAGAGGCATCATCACCTCATCTACCATTTGTACAACCAGGAGCTCCTGATCTGTCTTGGAATGATGTACATGGGAGACTCCTTTTGAGGGCAATAGATTATGTACATATTAGTAGGTATAAAATAGAGAATTCATATTAAAATAACATTGTGATACAATACATTATCTTTCACCTAAATCTAAAGTTGAAATTTGAAGGTATCTAACCTACCTGATGAGGGAGAAGGCAATGACACCCCACTCCAGTACTCTTGCCTGGAAAATCCCATGGACGGAGGAGCCTGGTAGGCTGCAGTCCATGGGGTCGCTAATAGTCCGACACGACTGAGCGACTTCACTTTCACTTTTCACTTTCATACATTGGAGAAGGAAATGGCAACCCACTCCAGTGTTCTTGCCTGGAGAATCCCAGGGACAAGGGAGCCTGCTGGGCTGCCGTCTATGGGGTCGCACAGAGTCGGACACGACTAAAGCGACTTAGCAGCAGCAGCAGCAACCTACCAATGTATCTCTTCCAAGTAAATCTCAAGTCTATAACCATAAACTAAGACCAGAAAGACAAATTCACATAAACTGAACAGGTAACAGGCAAAGACAAAATTCAAGCTAAACAGTAAATGCTTATGTTATAAATTGGCTCATTTCGTCATTTCATTCATAATATCTTGCCAGCTTCCTATTCTTTTGACAACTATTTTCATTCCAAAAGCTATCACCATTACATCACAATTAGCTATGTATGGAATTGAATCCAGTTAGAAACAGGGTGGCCTATAATCCAGTTACAGGCTCCTTTGTTTCTAGCCATAATCGTTGCTTTTGATAAAATACTCCTTATGGGGACTAAATGACTAACTCTTTTGTAACACATAAAGAAACACAACTTATGCTTAATTGGAAAAATATGAACTAATGCTTAAGCGTCATCTACCCCAGCCCATGGGGCCCATGGTGCTCGGTAATGGCAAGTGTTTCAGCCCCACACACAGCATGAGCTTCTTTCATTGCTCTGTTTTCCTACATTTCAACTCTACTTGCTGAGCAGAAAAGGTCTCCATAAGAACACTTCATTTCCCTGGCCAAAACGAATTGATAATTATAAAGTAACTAAGTTGCCTTGTGTTGTATTTAAAGTGCTTTGAGAACTTGTGTTGCCCTAAAAACAAGCCCTTTCAATCTTGATGTGAACTTGTTTGGTTTTAATCACCAGGATTCTGTTCTCCTATCTTCTTCCCTGTGGTCTCTCTCCTTCTGATGACTTTCCCACTAGAGAAATAGAACACTTCCATATTTAATTACTCAATACTCATTGCAAAGAAACGTTAGGGTAATTTCACCATTGCTGAGACACAAACAGAATACCTTACAGTACAGTTTAACAGGAACCAAAGGAATTCACCTCCTTGACAATTTTGTAGACTTTCAAATTTCCTCCAAATATATATATATGTGTGTGTGTGTGTGTGTGTGTGTGTGTGTGTGTATGAACTAATGCTTAAGAGTCATCTACCCCAGCCCATGGGGCCCATGGTGCTTGGTAATGGCAGTGCTTCAGCCATTATATAGGTCCTGTTCACTGGTGTTTAGTTTCTGATTTAAGTGGATTCATAACTCTTTCTAAAAAGCCAGCTACAAACTGTCTTATTCTCATTGTGAGGATGCTTACATTTCAGCTAGAGATACAGAGATTTCAAAGACTGAATAACTTCACCCTCTCATTTTACAAACCAGGAACTTAAAATCTGAGGAAGTCCAATGGCTTTGTCAAGATGATTCCGCAAGCCACAACTCTTACTTTTCTTCTCTGGTCCATTCACCTGATTAATCTTTCTGTCTTAATTCCACCATCCAGTATCCCATATCAGATTTCCAAATTACATTTTTAATATATTTAATGAACATGTGTAATTATTACTTTACCTGCCTGCTTAGTCACTCAGTTGTGTCTGACTCTTGTGACCCCAAGGACTGTAGCCCACCAGGGTCCTCTGTCCATGGGACTTCCCAGGCAATAATACTGGAATGGGTTGCCATTTCCTACTCCAGGGGATCTTCCCAACCCAGGGGATCTTCCTGACCCAGGGATCAAACCCACATCTCCTGTGTCTCCTGCATTGCAAGTGGATTCTTAACCCACTGAACCATCAAGGAGTAATGGCTTTTAGCTCCTCAAGGAAGCACACACAAAATACCTACTTGCCTGAGTAGACACATTCTCTTTAGGATAAACAATTGTGCGATGACACCCATTAATGTAGAATTTACTTTCAAAAAAGACCTCAGAGGCAGAGTGACTTTGCAATCTGCAACATTCACCAGCTAAGCTACAACTCCAGATAGTCTAATAAACTACTACACCATGCTTAAAAGTGTTAGAATTGGTCCTTTGCCTCGGTCAATACCTATTTTCTCAGTTCTATAGCAATTTCATAAAAATATGGGGTATACATATGGTTTATAGGTTACATTGAGGAAAATGAAAATTATTATTTTTTTCCAAAAGTATAGCCCTTCAGAGGTTCACAATTGAAAGGCGCTGTGTGCGTGGAGATGGTTGTCGAATGGGGACTGAACTGTGGTTGGGTGGCAATTCAGTTTCTTGATCACAAGTTGAAAACTGCTGGCAGTTTTAGCTTCTGTCAGGTGGAAGGAGTCTGGCTCCAAATACAGACCATCTAAAATTATCAAAACTTCTTCATCATTAGCCCTTCCAAACGTCTCAACCATTCCATTTTCTACACACAATATTTCACTGAGGAGCTGAACAAATATTGTTTTAAGAAAAGAAAGTACTTCATTTCCTCAGAAGATTATGAAATATGATAGCATACTCAAAAATTCAACAGCTACTCCCATGCATTAGGAATAGCCAAAATGATTTGTTCATTTATTTATTAACTATTCATTAAGGGTCTGTTCTATGTCAGACACTGTTGTTAGTGCTGTGGAACCATTAATTGTGGTGAACTGGATACAGTGCTTGCCCTCATTTGAATCCATTTGCTTTGCAATTTGATGAAGAATTCTCCTGCCCCACTTTTGGGGAGAAGTCCCTGTTACAAAAATGGCCTCAATCAAGAAGTGATGCGTGAGAAGACCTTAATACAGGTGCTGATCCTTCCCCTCGACTGCAAATTTGGCTGACAATTAGCTTCTCCTTATTTGGAATTCCATTGTGCAACTGCCCCTACAGAGCTCATTAGGAGTCTCGCTCAAGTTTCATGCATTCTGGTTCATAACTGGCATCTTTTCTAACACTACAAGTATGCCTTATTAAGCAGAATCTTGCTGAATGAGGCAGACACCCAGTCTCTTCATCATTTTTATAAGAGAAAAAGAAGATGCAATTGAATTTCCAAAACATAGGTCTAAGCAGTCTATGAAAATGTAAAGCCAGCCTACACCATGACCATAATTTCTGAGGGTGATAGCGAGTATACAGTGAAATACCTTGAAAGTTGTCTATATCAACATTACACATTTAAGGGGGCTGGGAAGATCCCATGGAGGAGGGTATGGCAACCCACTCCAGTATTCTTGCCTGGAGAATCCCATCGACAGATGAGCCTGGAGGGCTACAGTCCTTGGGGTCACAAAAAGTCAGACACAACTGAGGGACTTAGCACACAGGCATGTGTGTACTAGAAAATCTGATAAAGCAATGCCTTTCATAAGTATTAATATTGGTTTATTGTTTAATGAAAATAAGTAATTTATATGAAATTAGAGAAAGGCAAAATTAATGTGTGGCAATAAAATCTGAATAATGGTTGACAGAGGCAGACTGGAAGGAGGCATTAGGGAACTTTGAGGAGTGATCATAAATGTCTTACATCTTGATGGGGTGCTGGATAAATGAGTGCAGACATTTGTCAAAACTCATCCAATAGTTCAATGAAGACCTGTGTATTTCACTGTATATACATTTTAAAGATGAAAAGAACATAATAAAGAATTGAACGTTTGGGGGAAAATTGTGATCAGAATTGCTCTTTAAGGAAGAATAAAACCCAGTGTTCAAGAAAGGTTTAAGAATAGTTTACTGGAAAAGTAGCAACAAGTAAGAGATGTGAAGAGTGATCCCAAATGAGAGAAAGGAGGAAGAGCGAAGGCTAGTCCAGGTGCTGAGGGAGGAACAAACAGCAAGGTAAGCTTCGGGTGAGGAACGATGAGAAAGGAGGCTGAAAGGCACATAAGAGCCAAGTCATGGTGGGTTTTAATGTCCTATTAAGGAAATTAGACATCATCCTGAAGGAAATCTGGAGGAAGTTTGAAAGATTTTAAACTGAGGAGTGATATATATATATATATATATTTACACGCACAATCTATAAGCAATGCAAAGAATGGATTCAAGGAATTCAGGTCAGAAGGTCTGCAGCACACTCTTTAATTGGCTATTTCCTAAGCCAGCTGAGAAACTGAGAGCCTCAACTAAATCAGCAGCAACAGGCATGGAGACATAGACCCAGAGGACAGATTCAGAAGTCTTTATTAAGGGAAACATATGATGGAATTTGGTGACCCATAAAAGAGAAGGTGAGGGATCAGGAAAAGTGATGGCTCTGACTGTATTTCTGGCTTGGGCAACTGGAAAGATGACTGTGTTGAGATGGAAAATGCAAAAGGAGCAGAAATGGAAGGGCAGGAAGTGGAGTTCACTCAGCTCATCAAATCTAGTGCCTGAAAGATATCCAAGTAGAGCTATCCAATGGGCTCCTGGGGACATGTAGGGTGACCATAGCTACAGATTTTCCCAGGATGCTTTTTGTTTATGGTAATTGCCCGAGGGAAAAAAAATTAACAGCACTGATTTTCAACCCCCACAAATGTTCCAAGTTGTGTCAATAAATCTATGGTCACCCTAGTCATTATAGCATGGAATTTTAGGCCACTTTTCAATTTAGAGATAAGACTTTTTGTGTCGTCTGTACATGGGTGCAGGATCACGCAAATGGAGATTTTAATTGAACCTGAGAAATATCAACAGCAAGAGAAAGGTGGAAGTGGAGGGCCCCTCAAAGAGGAGAATGGCTCAAAGTATCTAGAGAGCCAGAAAGAAAATCTAAAAAATAAGAGCATCCTGGAAAAGAAAGGAAGGTTTGCTCAAGTAATCCACTCCAGACAATGATAAATCCCTCAAGAGGAGGTGGGCTTTCTAGGGTCCTTGAAAGAGCACCAGGACCAGCCACCAACCCTCACGTGTAGGAAGTACTCAGTAGATGGCTGATGACGAATTAGGGGAAAGATGCAATTTCTGTTCCTAAGTGGCAAATATTCTTACAGATGCCCAGTTTCCAAAATGTGAAATTCTTTTCAAGTAAAACTTTACTTTCAGGAGCTATGATACAAATCAGCTGTCTTTTTCTGAAAGAGAGCACATACGCATTGCAGCTCCAACAACATTATATTCTCTGTGCAAGCCTCCCTTGCTTCAAATGATATACAGGGAGATCTGTCTTTGTCCATAATTCCCTCAAATACTGCCTTCTCTTAGCTTTTACTGCTCAGTATCATCTTTGAGAGTAGCGATTTCAATTTTATAAGTATTGTCCTTCCTATTGTTTGTATGTGCCTAACAACTACAATTATTTCCCCCTATCATTCTTACATTTTTCTGTCATTTCCACTGCAGCTTGCCAAAAACAAAAACAGCAACCAAAATCGTCTTTCCAGGAGATGCTCATCTCCCGGGGGGGGGGGGGGGGGCATCTAGAAATTAACTCTTTGCTATCCATCAGTAAATACAAAGCATGCATAAAGACTAGCAAAAAGAAAAAAAGAAATGTAGAGTGATATAGCTAACTAAATCCTTTTTCCTCACTCTTAAAAAATGAACAGCCAAAATTTACTTGACCAGGTCTATATATACAGACCTAAACACTCCCAAGAATGATAATTTACATACATCCTCTAAGATTTGGAAGCTTGTCATGATTCAGAATGTACACTGGTATTTCACAACCTAAATCCTAAGTAACATTCATCTATGATCAATAGCTAATCTGTGCTGAGAGCATCCAGAAGAGGAAACACAAATAAGAGAAAAGAAGGGGGACTTCTTTCAGAGTCCAGAGGTAAAGACTCCCTGCTCCCAATGCAGGGGGCACAGGTTCCACCCTGGTCTGGGAACTAGATCTAGTACGTGGCATCAAAGATCCCGTGTGCCAGAACTAAGACCCGGTACAGCTAAATAAATATATTTTTTTAGAAAAGAGACAGAAAAGAAGGACCTGATACCTACCACTAACAGGAAGCACAATGAGGATAGACTCTGTCAAATCCATGGGGTTGAAACTGTCATTCAGTCAGTTCTCAATAAATGTCCGTTTCCTTCCTTGTTAGAATAAATAAAAATGCTTCTGACAACAACAAGAAGAATCCTGTTGGTTGACCAGCTCACGTGAACAAACTAGCATGAGTCACATGACTGGTGGCATCCTGGGAAAGGGTGAGCAGTTGTGAGCCCAGGGCAATGAAGAAAAGCCACCCAAATGCACTTGTCTGGATTATTCTGTGAGCAACGTCATATCCATACTCGCCTTCTGTATCTATTAGGGCTGGCTTTAATATAGGGTGCATTCTAGAGTCCACCATGTGCTTCTGGGACATCTTTTACTAGGTTCAGTACCATATTACCTACCTCTGGGCCACTTCACATCCACATCATAGACTGAGCTTAATGACAGCCCACAGTAAACTTGTCATATGGAGGTGGTCAAACAGAATATAAAGAAAAAAAGGGTGTCTGGACCATTCTGTAGCAAATCCAAATAAACCTTTTGGTTAACCCATTATTTAATGGGTAATAACTGATGTACTTCTGGTTTTTAGCCAGTGGCCTGCTACTATGTAAAAACCGATGGAAGTTAATCTAACATCCTTCAAAATAGACCAGAAAATAAAAACAAAGTAAGTAGAGCACCAGAGATGATGACAATGATTGTGGGACTAGATTTGGGGAAACAGGATACATAGGTAATTTAGTCTATTCTTCATGTGTACTTGTAGCTTGTTTTAGTATAGCTATTGATATTTACCCAGTAATTCAGACTGGTGTTTCCTTCCATTAGTGTTCATGAAATTTTACAAAAGGGAATAAGAACAGTGACAACACAAGTGTGTAATTTTTGACACTCCACTTAGTACCCTTTCATCCATTACAAATGAGTTTAGACATGATCTTTTTGCCTTAAATTCTGAAAATTGAAATTAATTCAGTGAAATTGCTTGGCTCAGCTAAACTTTCAATCTTCCAAGCAATCATCATAATCGGAATCAGCTAGAAATGGCAAAGTTTTAACTCGTAAAGCAGAGTATTATTTTGAAATGCTAATGAACGGGTTTTCTTCTGTGTAAGTTGGACATCCAAAAGGAACTTGGTGTCAGGCTAAAGAGAACACAAGAGTGTGCAGCCATCATGATCAAAGGGTATCATAGGAAATTTAGCCCCCGACTACAGATCTAAGCAAATGGTCAGAGGTTGAATAACAGGGGGCGGGGGCGGGGCAGGCAAAGTACATTAGAGAGAGGTGGGCAAGGATGGGAGTGTTACACAACAAACCTGAGTCTCCTCCCCTAGGGCAAGTGCAGTCAACTGATTGCAAAAACAGTCACAATACTTCACCTCTCCCTGTACTTACACTTTTTGCAATCTGCTTTTGTAACAACTCCCATTCAGAGGTGGAATTTATTTCCCCAACTCTTAAAACTGGTCTGGCTTTGTGACTGACTTTCTTTTGGTGACTTTTGGTGGCTCGGTGGTAAATCTGTTTGCAATGCAGGAGACTCGGGTGTGACCCCTGGGTCAGGAAGATCCCCTTGAGGAGGAAATGGCAACCCACTCCAGTATTCTTGCCTGGGAAATCCCATGGGCAGAGGAGCCTAGCAGGCTATCGTCCACAGGGTTGCAGAGTTAGACACGACTGAGCTACTAAGACTTGAAATTGGCTCACTGAATGAAGGGCATAGGAGTGAGTGATTCTGAGCCTGAACCTCAAGGAGTTATTCACTCTTCTATGTATTCTTGAGGAACCCTGCCACTACCACCTGAAGAAGTCCAGGCTACCCTGCGGGAGAATGCAAGATCACTCCCAGGAGGGCCCAGTTAGCCCAGCGAAAGTCATCCTAGATCAAACAACTGACAAATGTGTGGGCAAGCCCTAGCCCAGCGGGGCTGCAGAAACCTAAATGAATCCCCAAGACCATGAACAACAAGTAGCTAATGGCTCGTGAGCAACATGTTTATCATATCAGACACTGAGTTCCAGGGTGGCTTATCTCGTGGCAATAGCTAACTGATACAATCAGGAAAATGTAACAACTCTCTGTAAATTCTCCAAGGCCTTAGAATATCCATAAGCAGAGGTGAAAATAGGAACATGGAAAATATTAGGGTAACTAAGTTTAAATCCTGAGCTAACCACACTTAAATCTGGAAGTAATTAGGTTACTTTTGATTGGAAAAATTAGTAGAAATGGGGGTTTGTGAACTAAGGTTCTGCACAAAAGAAAGTCACATGCACATCTGAGATGCAATTGTAAATTACAAACTGGTGACACCTGCTAAAATAATTTCAGTTATACTAGTCAGGCAACTGCTTCAGAGAAATCAGTGTTTTCATTAATCAGCTATGCCCTTCTGGGACCACAGTACAGGGTAGACCTTAAAGTTTCTGAATCAAAATGTAATTATTTCATGAAATCTGTTACTGTTGCTTCCAAAGCACATTGCTTAATTTAAAAAGTGAGAGTGCTCTTTCTATATATAATGGATAACTTCTGGGAGGACAGTGTGCAATTCACAAGACTATAGCAAAGATCATGCAGCTTCCAACCCCATCAACAAGGCTGTAGATGTCCTCATCCACAACTACCATGTGACCTAGAGTAGGGGTTGGAAAATAGTCCTCTATGTGTTTACTACTGCTTATACAAACAAGATTCTTGAGAGTCCCTTGGACAGCAAGGATATCAAACCAGTTATATCCCAAAGGCAATCAACCCTGAATATTCACTGGAAGGACTGATGCTGAAGCTCCAATACTTTGGCACCTGATGAGAAGAGCTGACTCATTAGAAAAACCCTGATGCTGGGAAAGATGGAAGGCAGGAGGAGAAGGAGATGACAGAGGATGAGATGGTTGGATGGCATCACTGACTCATTGGACATGAGTTTGAGCAAGCTCCAGGAGATGGTGGAGGACAGGGAAGCCTGGCATGCTTCAGTTCATGGGGTTCAAAGAGTTGGACACGACTTAGCAACTGAACAATAATAAATACAAACAATACTTAAGAATCTACTATCCTTGACCTAGAATCTTGATAAAAGGGTAAGAACTGGGAATGAAGGGGGTAAATTGGGTTTCCGATAGTATTATTCAACACTACATGTTAGAAGTCAATGAATTAACAAGACTAGAGCCCAATTCAGGATCAATGATTCGAGACAAAACAAATGGAAGGAATAACAGTAGTGAAAATTGGGATGACTTTTCTGAATAATATTGCTTCTTTTTCCTTTGTTTCCTTAGAATAGTCAGGGCCACCGTACTTCACAACTCCACAAGGCAATGCTCACATCCTGGTCTATGCAAACAGCAGGACTGTCAATGTGCCATGTACAGCCCAGACTGTGTGTGGCTGCCATGAATAAGGACTGACCTTGCTGGTGTGTCACTTCAGGAGAATATCTGGGTTGATTAAGGATTTATAAATGAATTATTTGTAGCTTCTATGTGCTGGTACTTTCCTCATGTTATACCACTCGAGTGTGCAACTATTAGCAATTAAAGCTGTTATTTATTAATAACTATATTATAATATATGATAATATCTCTAGCAAGAGAAAGATCCATAGCTACAATAGGGGAAAACACTTATATTCTTGCTGCTCAAAGTGAAGCCAACCTCAGACTGGTAACAGCAGCATCTCTTAGAAACTTGTTAGAAATACAGACCCTCAAGACCAATTCCAGGCCTGCTCTCCACCCAGACCTAGTGATTCGGAATCTGCATTTTTACCAAGATCCTCTGGTGATCTGGACATACATTAAAGCTCGAGAAATACCAATCTATGTAACATCAAGCAGTATCATCTATCATACTAGTCCTTAATTTCCAAGACTGTGCCCTTAGGTGGGTGGTAAAGAAGTCTGCACCTCTCCATTGGGTCATGAAAATTGTTTCAATCTCTAAATTACTTTGAGAATCCTATTACATTATGGAGGCCACCCATAGGAAAAAGGAAATAGAAACAAAATCGGCCTATAAATTCAAGGTGACTCAAGAGCATCCATCCATTACTCATAAAGAGGTCGGATAGATGGCCCCTACCTTTGAATCTCAATGGGATTGTGACTTCCAAATCTGTCTTCCAAAATCAACAAAATGTAGCACCTCTGCCTTGTTCTATAAAATCAACTTCCATGATATATATTGCTTCTAAAAAATGGATATGATCAGCTAGACATTGGCTAATCAAAATTTTCCAAGATGGACTCTGATGGCAAATCACTAATGCTTAAGGAAGAAGAAATGTCAAGAAAAGATCAAGCATATCTAAATAAATTGACTGGATTTATGACAATTTAATTTACAGAAAATCAGGTTGTAAAATAATTCTTCTAGAAACAAAGGCAAAGTATCTTTCTTAGAAATCATCTCTTCAAAGCCAAAGAGAGATTTAGGAAAAATGTGTCCCTTTCCTTTTTTCAATAAAACATGTTTCTTAGCTCATTTTTATTCAAGAGAGCATGGATGTCAAAATGGACAATTCAGTCAAGTTATATTCTTCCCATCACATAAATCTGCAAGTCTTAACAGCTAATCAAGGTGAACCAAGTACATCTTTATCCTGCATTTTAGGGATAATCCAAGAATTTTTTTTATTGGTTAAATGTATATAAAAGCGATTATGCTATAATTGGCCTTTCATACCAGTGATGTAGGTTATCTCTTCAATTCTTAAAAACATTAAGATCAGAAAAGAAGCATGAACAAATTGTTGACTCATTGTCTTTATGTTATTGGGGGAGGGGAGGGCTTATATTTATAAGGAATCTCTGAGAATTCAGTTCCCAGATCATAGTGTTTCTTAGCCCAGTGGAAAGAAAACAGTTAGGTAACATATGTGGAAACAAAGTAAATATCATAGAAGTACCTTTTTTTTTACGGTGGTACTCAAGGATCTTTCTTTTTTTGCAATGTTACCACAAAAGTCATTTCACTCATAAATTAAGAGTAGTGCTCTAAATCTAAAAACTATGATGGTACACAGGACATAAGGCCCTGAAAATCTACTTAAAACTATTTTTTAAAGTATTAAGTATGTAGATAAAGAGAGGGTTTTTTTAAGTGATCTAAAGATTAAATAATAATATAAAAACCAAAGTAAAAATATCACTATGACATAAAGCAGCATTATAATAGTATTTACACTATGAGTATCGCTTCCATTGTGTCCAACTCTTTGCGATCCTATGGACTGTAGCCTACCAGGCTCCTCTGTCCAAGGGGATACTCCAGGCAACAATAGTGGAGTGGGTTGCCATTTCCTCCTCCAGGGGAATCTTTTCAACTAGGGATCAAACCCATGTCTTTTATGTCTCCTGCACTGGCAGGCAGGTTCTTTACTACTAGTGCCATCAGGGAAGCCCTTAGCACACGCACACATACTATGAATGCATCTGTATCTGTATTTTGGTTAAGCATTCAGTTCAGAAGAGTCTGTGTAATTAATCATGTCTGTGTTTATACATTCAACACTAAAATAGTAAAATCCCATACTGAAGACTACCAATAGAGGCCCTTTAACCTTTAGTATGTGGAGAATTGAAGTACTTACAGTAAAGTAATGAAAATGGCTAAAGATTTATGATAGGATTGAGGTATAACAGTTGAATGATTTAACATTATTTAAAATCAAAGAAAAGCAGGAGGTGTTTTAATCATGATCTCCAAAATATGAAGGCTTATTGCAAAAGGAGTGAGTCTCCATCTCTGGTATTGACAGAATAAAAGGAAATGATGAAAGATAAGTTAACCTCCTATTTCCTGGCAGAATGCTGTAATACATTCTGTCACAAGCTTAGAAAACACGGCTTTCAGATCGTATAATGGAAATTTTTTTTAGTTACATAAAAACAAAAATTACTATCAAAGAAGAGAGGCAAGCTCCCCGACAGAGCCCCTTCCAGTCCTTCCTTACCTTGTAGTTTCATTTTTTGCCACTAAGAGGAGATAACAGTGATATCCTTCCCTCTTCAATCCTAGTATCATGCACACAAAATATCTTAGCAAACTACCCTCGTCCTCACCATAACCACCAATCCATTTTTCACCCAGTAAAATTTATTAAAGCATGGAAGAAAAAAGGAGACAAACAAGTCATTAGGGAAAAGACTAAAATATCTGTCTACAATACATAAAAGTTGAACACTGGACAAGTGATGAAAACATGGAATGGTACTGCAGTTAGATCAAACTGAATTTACATTCCAATCAGACAGTTACTAAATGAAAGACCTGTGCTCAACGTTACCTTTCTTCATTCAATCAACAAATATTTAGTGAGCACCTAAAATAGTATTTAGCATTGTTCAGGCCCTGTGGAAATACCACTGAGCAAAATATAATAACTCCTGTCCTTGTGGAGCTTATATTCCACTGAAGAAAAATTGTTTAGAGTCTTGCATTCCATTGCAGGAACCTTAAGTTTTATCCTGAGAATGCTTTTCACAGAAGAGTGATATGATTTAACAAATATTTTTCAGAAGATTACTCTAGGTTCTATGTGAACACTGCACAGAGACATGAGTGAAAGTGGCCAGGTTACATAAAAGACTAATGCAGTAATCCAGGCAAGAGGTGGTGCTTTGGACAAGGGTGGTGGCAGTGGGTGTGGTGAGAAGCATCTGATTCTATAAGTAATATAAACATACATTCAATAGGATTTCTTGATAAATTGGATTTGAGGTCTGAGAGAAAAGTCAAACACAGTCCCAAGGTTTTGTAGCTGAGTAACTGGACAGACAGAACTGCCATTAACTCAGGTGGGAAGACTATGTGTTAAAAAGGTTGTAGGGGATGAGGGTGGGTAGAGATAAGGCACTCAGTTTTGAATGAATGTTTGTGATGTCTGTAAGAACACAAGGTGGAGATGTCAAGCAAGCAATGAAATGATCATGTCTCTGAACTTCTGACTTATCACTAAAATTAGATAATAATTATGTGAGAACCAGAGCTAGCATATGGAATGAACCTTGCCCATAGCAGGGAACAGAGTGAATGGTATCGACCATTACTACCCACCAAATATACACTAATGTTGGAAGGGGTGACTAAGATGAAAAAGGCAAGGGGCAGTTCACTGTAGTCATAATCATGGTACAAACCAAACCACCATCATCTTGTGGCATAGCACAAGAAACATTTATATGGCTGACTGTCAGTTGGTCTAGGCTGGGCTCACCCATGTCTGCTGCCAGCTGGAAATTCAATTGATTTAGGCTGGTGTCCACAGGGAATGTCCTTTTCATCATGGGGACTGGAATGCAAAAGTAGGAAGTCAAGAGATACCTGGAGTAACAGGAAAGTTTAGCCTTGGAGTACAAAATGAAGCAGGGCAAAGGCTAACAGTTTTCCCAAGAGAACACAATGGTCATAGCAAACACCCTCTTCCAACAACACAAGAGAAGACTCTACACCAGACATCACCAGATGATCAATATCAAAATACGAGTGATATATTCTTTGCAGCCAAAGATGGAGAAGCTCTATACAGTCAGCAAAAACAAGACCAAGAGCTGACTGTGGCTCAGACCATGAACTCCTTATTGCCAAATTCAGACTTAAATTGAAGAAAGTAGGGAAAACCACTAGACCATTCAGGTATGACCTAAATCAAATCCCTTATGATTATACAGTGGAAGTGACAAACAGATTCAAGGGATTAGATCTGATAGAATACCTGAAGAACTATGGCAGGAGCTTTGTAACATTGTACAGGAGGCAGTGATAAAAACCATCCCCAAGAAAAAGAAATACAAAATGGCAAAATGGTTGTCTGAGGAGGCCTTACAAATAACTGAGGAAAGAAGGGAAGCAAAAGGCAAAGAAAAAAGAAAAGATATACCCATTTGAATGCAGAGTTCCAAAGAATAGCAAGGAGAGATAAAAAAGCTTTCCCAAATGAACAATGAGAAGAAATAGAGGAAAACAACAGAATGGGAAAGACTAGAGATCTCTTCAAGAAAATTAGAGATACCAAGGGAACATTTCATGCAAAGATGGGCTCAATAAAGGACAGAAATGAACCTTTCAGAAATGAACCTAACAGAATCAGAAGCTATTAAGAAGAGGTGCAAAGAATACACAGAAGAATTATACAAAAAAAATCTTAATGACCTGGATAACCATGATGGAGTGACCACTCACCTAGACCCAGGTAACATGGAGTACAAAGTCAAGTGGGCCTTGGGAAGCATCACGAACAAAGCTAGTGGAGGTGATGAAATTCCAGTTGAGGTATTGAAAACCCTAAAAGATGATGCTGTGAAAGTGCTGCACTCAATATGCCAGCAAATTTGGAAAACTCAGCAGTGGCCACAGGACTGGAAAAAGTCAGTTTTCATTCCAATCCCTAAGTAATGCAATGCCAAAGAATGTTAAAACTACTGCACAATTGCACTCATTTCACATGCTAGCAAGGTCATCAAAATCCTCCAAGCTAAGTTTCAACAGTACATGAACCAAGAAATTCCATATGTTCAAGGTGGATTTAGAAAAGGCAAAGGAACCAAATTGCCAACATCCCTTGGATCTTAGAAAAAGCAAGAGAATTCCTGAAAGACATCTACTTCTGCTTTACTAACTACACTAAAGCCTCTGACTGCGTGGATCACAACGAATTGTGAAAAATTCTTAAAGAGATAGGAATACCAGACCATCTTACCTGCCTCCTGAGAAATCTGTATGGAAGCACAAGCTGGAATCAAGACTGCCAGGAGAAATATCAATAACCTCAGATATGCAGATGACACCACCCTTATGGCAGAAAGTGAAGAGGAACTTAAGAGCCTTTTGATGAAAATGAAAGACAAGAGAGAAAAAGCTCACTTAAAACTTAACATTCAAGAAATGAAGATCATGGCATCCAGTCTCATCACTTCATGGCAAATGGATGGAGAAACAATGGAAACAGTGACAGACTTTATTTTCTTAGGCTCCAAAACTACTGGGGATGGTGACTGAAGCCATGAAATTAAAAGACGCTTGCTCCTTGGAAGAAAAGCTATGACCAACCTAGACAGCGTCTTAAGAAAGCAGAAACATTACTTTGCTGACAAAGTTCCGTCTAATCAAAGCTATGGTTTTTCCAGTAGTCATGTATGGATGTGAGAGTTGGACCATAAAGAAGGCTGAGCACTGAAGAACTGATGCTTTTGAATTGTGGTGCTGGAGAAGACTCTTAAGAGTCCCTTAGATCAAACCTGTCAATCCTAAAGGAAATCAACCCTGAATATTCAATAGAAGGGCTGATGCTGAAGCTTAAGCTCCAATACTTTGGCCACCTGATGAGAAGAGCTGACTCATTGGAAAAGCCCCTGATGCTGGGAAAGATAGAAGGCATGAGGAGAAGGGGACAACAGAGGACAAGATGGTTGGATGACATCATTTGACTCAATGGACATGAGTTTCAGCAAACTCTGAAAGATAGTGAAGGAGGGAAGCCTGGCATGCTGCAGTCCATGGGGTCACAAAAGTCAGACATGACTGAGCAATTGAACAACCACAGGGAATAGCTTTACTCTGTGTGGCTCTCATTCTCCTCCTAGGCCTAGCATGTGTATCTCTTCCATAAAGAGAAGAGATGAGAATAACAAAAATACTGAATAGTTAAGAATAGTAACTTCACTGTAACTTACCAATTGATTTCTTATCAACTAAAACTAATTCCAGTGTGAAGTGGCCTTAGCAATCCACCTCTAAAGCCCACTCATCTTTTTGAGAACTCCCACACTCTATTGCCTCCTAGTGACAAGGATTCACCCTGGAGACACATGCTCAAGGGCCATCTTGCTCAAAAACTGACTTAAATTGCACGTGATATAATAGGTAGTTTATCACAGATCTTCAGAACTTTTCCTTATTACTCACAATCACTCTTACCCTTAGCTTGAGATCTTAAAAAATTTGGGCTGATGATATATATGAGAAAGCAGGGGGAGGACATTAAGAATTGGGTGATGTTTCTTCAATTACATTTTTATGAGCTGATGTTTTCACTGATGGAATAAATGTACCAACGAGTACAAGTTAATACTAGGGTATGAAATGTAAATGCAGTTATCTGAGATACAAAAGATTTTGTTATCTCTGTTTAGTCCCACTCATATTATGTATACATACTTATAGCATATAGATTTAAATATAGTTTATGAGGATGGAATTATGGTTTAATTATTAATTAAGCAATATGTGGCAAGGCAACCGTTCTGACATTTATGAGAAAATTAAATTTCCAACATAGAAAGCATAAGACACAGTCGGGTGCGTCCAATCCCCAAGGATGTGATTATCTAATGATAAACCATGTTTCCTGCAGCTGCGTGATTGCCGTGACCAGAAAAAAAAAAAAAGTTTATTATAAGACTCTGTTCTTTTTGTATAATGAATAGATGAAGTTGGTTGCACAGAATATCAAACAGATGTTTCAACCAAATTGTGTGTCTTCAGTGGATGAATTCCCGCTATTTAAACTGGACAACTTCTGAAAGCAGATAGTCTATATGAGGAAAATGTAAATACTTCTTAAGCAAACTGTGCATCACTACAAAATAACAAACCGCTAGTAAAGGTACAGATGCAGGCAGTTTGGAGCTTTCCAGCTTCATTTGGTATGTACATATACACAAAAGCCTGTGGCAATAATACTGACTCAGGATGATCTGGGACAAGCTTTCCATTCGTGGCACTAGTTCTTCTGTGGCTCCATCATCTGTGGAAGGGATTGAGAGGACTGGCAAAGAGAAAGCACATGGTTTTCTTTTCTTTACCTAGTTTAGAAAAAAAATCTAACCTTTGAAAAATATATATATAGAAACATGACCTCTTCATCTTATTAGTTCTCTATGTTAGACAATCTATAAGGCACATATATATGTACATCATTTAATCTTAATGATAATCTCAAAGAAGCATTGTTACAATGACTACTGAAGTCTAGACATGTAAACATGTTACCCACGATCACACACCTCGAGAGAATACAAACACGTGGATCTAAAACTAAGGTTTGGGAGACTTCAAAAGCCACGCTTCTCTTCGGTATGCCATGGTGCTGGGTATTTTCCAGTTACCTTGTCCAGATCTACTTTCCATCCTTCATTCTAATTTTGGTCCTTGGAGCCTGATCTGTGGGGACCACATCAACATGCTCCATTTACTTCCACATTTTATTGTGTTCAGCCGAAGGGAACCCCTGCAGGAGATCTGACCACTACTGTCTAGAAGCTGCCTCTCTCATTCTTCCATCCATTCATTCATTTATTCTCCCATTTATCCTCCCTTCTTCTGTCTGTCTCTGTCTCTCTACCCCTCACTCCACACACCCCCAGTTTCTAGGTTCCAGTGACAGCTCCCACCCCATTCTCATTCAGGCCACAGTGGTGTCACCTCCTGATATAGCTTGCCCAGATTCACTGCACTTTCTCTCCTGATTTCTATTCCCACATATAAAGTTCTCTCATTACGTTATCTTCAAATTATTTAATCTCCAAGTGTTGCATCTGGTTCTGGCTGACACTCCAATATAGCCGCCCCCCCCCCCGTTTTTTTTCAATTTGTTAAGTAATAATCTATAAAAATGAATAACTAATGAGAACATACTGTATAGCTCAGGGCTCTGTGGCGATCAGAGTGGGAAGTAAATAAAAAAAGGGGGGGGGATATATGTACATATAGCTGATATTCTTTGATATACAGTAGAAACTAGCACATTCTGAAGCAACTATACCTCAATAAAAATTAATTAGAAAAATAAAAGCGTATTGGGCTGAGCAGGAACGAGAAGAATGATCAGCAGGTTTGCAGATGGCCTGGTGTCCAGGGAAGACAAAGGGCTTTTGAAGACTGAACCACCTTCACAGCCCAGCTCCATCTTTTATACCTGAGACATGTTTATTGTTAATTAATGGGGCCATTTTAAACAGTGAATTCACCAATTATAAACAAAAGAATAAATTAGAAAAATAAAAATGTAAAACTAAAAAGATAAATAAATATTAGTTTGATTCTATTCTTTTAACAAAGTACAATTACTGTGTTCCAGACACTGCTAGGTTCTGGGGACACTAAGATCTAAAATACAGCCCTGCTTTCAAGAAGTTCACAATCTAGGATACCAGTACTTTTGCTATTTTAGAGGAATTGACAAAGAAAAGGTATTTACTCTACACACAGTTACAGAAAGCTTCCCAATCAGGCAATGTCTGAGCAGGACCTGAAAAGGATGACTGGGAGTTTCTGGGAGTGCATATCCGGATGTAAGAGGGCCCAGGGTGCCAAAGGAATGAAGACTTGAGAAAGCCAAGGATAGGAAGAGCACTCAAGCAAGTTAGACCTTCCAACACACCTGGACCCTAGAGTGCAAATAGTTTGGGAAGAGGTAGTCTTCAAGAGATACCCTTGTGGTTTCTAATGTTGAAGGCCTTTCTAGAGTCTGTCCTTAGCAGTTTTCATTTAATCTTGAAATACTATAAGTAGATACATTTACAACCTTTCGTTTTAGGAAAGTAATTCTGAAGACAGAAAAGATTATGGATTAGAAGGAGCAAGTTACAAAGATTCTTTCAGAGGAGATTGTAACTGTTGGAGGCTATAGTTATTTTGGCTTGAAATGATCATGGAAAGTGGAAAGGATGAGTAGATGAAAAGTTTTCTCTTGCTGGGTTGTCCTGTATGTAAAATCTATATATCATGGGGCTGGAGGGGGAATCAAAGATGCCTCCCATGTTTCTGGCTGGGTCACCAGGTAGAAATTACCTAAATATCAGGGTTTCTCAATCACAGTACTACTGACATTTGGTGCCAGAAAGTTCTGTTATGGGTGTGGGGGCACTGTCCTGTGCATCATGGGAAGTTTAGTAAAGGAGCACCCCTGGCCTCTACCCACTAGGTAACCAGTAGCACCCCCCTCTACCCTGGGTGTGACAACCAAAAATATCTCCAGACATTGTCAAATGTCCCCTGGCAGGCAAAATCACTCCTGATTAAGAACCATTGTCTAATGTGGTAGCATAAGGCTAACTGACTTGTGTAGCAAAACAACGAGTGCTTGCTTTGATCAAAGCATGTGGGAAGATTGTATGACAGATGAGCTGTCAGTAAAAATGAAGGGGACCTAAGGGGATCCTGGCTGTAGATTACCACTTGGAAGACATCACCACTCAGTGACCGAATCCCTTAGAGAAATTCAAGTTTCCTTGGCAGGGCATGGCTAGTCCTTTAACATATCTCAATCATGAAATTTATGAAGGCCATCAAAAGTTTTATGAAAATAAATCAATCATGTTGTTGCGGTTTCATCACTCAGTCACGTCTGACTCCTTGTGACTGCATGAACTGTGGCCTGCCAGGCTTCTCTGTCCATGGAATTCTCCAGGCAAGAATACTAGAGTGGGTTGTCATTTCTTCCTCCAGGGGATCTTCCCAAACCAGGGATCGAACTCATGTCTCCTGCACTGGCAGGAGGATACTTTACCACTGAGCCACCAGGGAAGCCCTAAAGCAATCATATACACTAGAAATAAAGACTTAAAAAAATACTTCTCAAGATCTGTAATCTTTGATAAACAGATTTAAGTCTACATACTTAATCAGCTTTTGGCTTATCTGTGGAGAAAGTAACTTCTCAAACCCTGAAAACTGTATAGACACTGTCTAATTTAATCTTCCCCTCAAACCCTGGGGATACCATTATTATTTTCTTTCACCAATGAGGAAGGAAAGGTTTACAGAGTTAATGAACTTGCCCCAGGAGACAGAGTTGGTACACACCATAGACACCAGGACACCAGTCTCTCTCTTCACCATGCAACACATTCTCAGTCTCATATACAGAGAGATATATGGCAAATAAAAACGTAAGAAGCAAAGCGTTTGACTTAGTAAAACAAAATGACAAAACACAAACCGTCAAGCTTATCAGATATTTTATGCATGAGTATACTCAGTACTCAAAATACAAATTGTGCATCAAAAAGATGCTTGAATTCTTGCTCTGTTTCAGCTCTTATTTTAATCTGACCTGTACTTCATTTAGTTCTTTACCCAGTTGTCTTTCCTACTGGACTGTAAACTCCTTGAGAGCAGAGGCAGTGTCTTTGTAACTCTTACAACACAAAGTTGCCTTGACTGATGCACGGTAAGTGCCCCACAAATCATTTCCTGATTTCTTCATTAAAAGAAAGGAATGGATTTGATTCTCACTGCCCATGGGTGAGCTCATTTCTGCAGATGGTGGTAATACCCCCATTGTACTCAACTGTGATTCTGCTTGTTTCTCTTAAACAGCAAATGTTCTACTCTTACAGGCAGGGACAGTTTCCTAAATTTTAATTATTTGACCTGCTAAAATATTCCCTATAGACCTATAGAAAGGACAATTATTCCTTTTCTTTTCTGTTTTTGGCTTTGCCTTTTTTTTTTTTTTTTTTTTTTTGAGCCGAGCTCTTTGTTGGGTAAACTCCTTTGGAAAGAAAAGAGTTGGGTAGATATTTTGCTTCTCCCCACCCCCAATTTACATGTGCAGATAACCGAATTGCAAGAGGTGGGGTATGCAGGCTTTAGGGCGAACAAAAGTGGGTTCATATACCACGTGTATACTTATCACTTAAAAGCTGTGTAATCTTGGGCCAGTTATTTAGCCATGCTAAGTCTCAGGGTACTTTTCCCTCATATTAGCAACCTTCCTAGGGCTTCCCTGGTGGCTCAGCTGGTAAAGAATCCACCTGCAATGCAGGAGACCTGGGTTCAATCCCTGGGTTGGGAAAATCCCCTGGAGAAGGGAAAGGCTACCCACTCCAGTATTCTGGCCAGGAGAATTCAGTCCATGGGGTCCATATACAGTCTATGGGGTCGCGAAGACTCAGACATGACTGAGTGACTTTCACTTCACTTCACTTAGGTTGCTATGAACATCAAATGAAATCATGTATCCAGAGCATGTCCCCTAGCCTGGCACTCTCTCACATAAAGTCCACAGTTCTGGAGACACAGTGATGAACCAGGTGGAATACAGCTTCTGCCTTCACAGAGCTGGTAGGTATCATAGCAGAGGAGGGGAAGACAGCTACTAGACACTTCTTGAACAAAAATAATGACTGACTGAGGGCAAAAAAGGAAATAAAGAAGCTCCTGAGACAGGGAATCACAGGAGAAGCGTGTATTTTATCCTGAGGAAGATCAGAAGCCATGGAAGCTACCAAAGCAGAGGTTCATTGGGACTTCCTTGGAGGTCCAGTGGCTGAGACTCCAAGCTCCCAATGCAGGAGGCCTGAGTTGGTCCCTGGTTGGGGAACCAAATCCTGCATGCTGCAACTAAGACCCAGCACAGCCAAATAAACAAAAATATTAAAAAATAAAATAAAACAGAGACTCATTCATCTCTGATTTACATGGTTAAAAGTTCTCTGTGCCTACTGCATGGGTCATGAATTGGTGGAAAGGACAGAGGCAGGGAAGGAAAAATAAAAATACTGTAATAGTCCTGATGATATGTGGTCATTGCTTTGTGAAGGCTTGTGGCAGAAAGAACACCAATGAATGGATGAGACTAATACTTATTTTGGACATGGAACCCATAGGATGGAGAGAGAAATAAAAGAAGACTCCTAGATTTGACCACTCCTGTGAAGAGTAATGAGCAGACAAACACATGCTAATACCCTGCATGTGCTGACCCTGACCTGCTAACCATACATCTCGGTCATAGAAACAGAAGCGGAAAATTTGAGGAGAGGTCTGTGCTACAGATACGTACTTGGAAGTGATGACTGGAGAAATGGTTATAATGGGAGGCCTAGTGCCTCTCCTCATATTCCCGTATTTTCCTTTCTGCTCCATTCCCCTGGAGAGAACGATACTGGGAAAGTAACTTGGGCTCATGCCCAGTTTCCCTCCCTCACTTCTTTACAAAGGAGGTGAGATGAGTTTCTTGCTTAACGAAATTAGGATACAAAGATGGGCATGCAAAGCTGGAAGCCTTGCAAGGCTCCCTTTATGGGGACAGGATTCTGTGAAGAGCTTGCATGTTCTGCACACCACTTGGGTGGCCCAGGTGGACTATAAGGAGGAGGTGGGCAGGCTCTTCTACTGTGTTGGTCTGCAGGGCTCAGCACAGACTGGCTAAGTGTTTTACTGGCCTGCAAACTTATTCTCTGCCACACACCTCAGTGTTCAAGTAACAGGAGTCTGATTTTAGATTAGAACAAACCACGTTATCTGTTATTATTTATTCCCCTAAAACAGCCACATTACTCTAAAGGCCACAAGAAGAGAATAAATCAGAGCACTGAGGAAGACGAGTGGCAGAGCTCAGGCAACAGGTAGAAGTCAGAAAAAAGAGGAAAAACAGATGAAAGAGAACAAGAACCCAGGGGGTTGAAAGGAATTATTCAAGCAGCTGAGACATCAAGGAAGATGATTCAAAGTTGTCCATCAGGCTAACAGGAAATACGAGGGAAATCTCTTCATATTATAGATATATCTTTGGAATGCCCCAAAGAGATCATACTAAATAATGAACTCTTAGAAGGAATCCCTTTACTGTTATGAAGAAATCAAGGATCTAAATGGAACAATTCATACTATAAAACTTCTAGAAGAAAACACGGAAGAAAAATGCACCACCACATTTTCTTTGGCTTGAAAGTCATTACACATTGAGCTACAGCACTTTTATTCATCAATGAGAGAGAATGATTAAACTGCTAACATGCCTGGAAGAGATCATGGCTGATGACATTCCCACGAAGTTATAATAAATTAGTAATGTATCATCTCTGCAGTAAGTTATAACAAATATTTCTGGGAGGAGAGAAGGCAAGCAGGGCAGTGGGTTGGCTGATCTGACTAAGAAAGCCTGAAGGTTATGACAGGACTATATATTTTCTGTAAACAAGAAATATACAAGCACTGACTTTTATGACTTTCTAAGGCACTAGAGCATTGAGTTCCACTTAGTTTGTTCTTCCTGGAGCATCCCCAATTGGCAGGGATATGTCTCCTCTGGATGGAATTGATTATGAGATGGCTGAGCTGAAATAGTTTCTAGTACAAGACTCAAAAGCTAGAGGACAAATGGCAATCAAACTTAGTCATCTTATAGTTAGGAAAAAACTGAATATGAAATTGTTTAAGTTAAGGGAAATAATTTGTGCTATTATTAACTGTCACCATAGTGTCAAGTAGACACACATGGGGCCTTAACCAACTTAACAACAGTTTTCTCTTTTTCAGAAACAATGATGTAGCCACTAAATTTTATGCCTGAAAGACTACACTGTAGATAGAAGGACATTATTTGATCCCTAGTCTCCTTTATGGGCAGAGATGGTTCTTCAAATATTTTAAATTCCCTTAAGACTTTGGGTCCCCATGGGAGTGGGGACTGTTGCAAATTCTTTGTTGGGAAATCTGATCATCAGTGAAGGAAGTTCAGAAATCAAAAGTGAACACAGATCATCAGAACTCCAATCAATGTGGAAATTGGTCTCACCATGCATGAACAACGTCTTAGCTTGTTTCTTTTTCTTTGGCCATGCCACGTGGTTGTGGGATCTTAGTTCCCCAACCAGGCATTGAACTCAGGCCCTTGGCAGTTAAAGGGCTGAGTCCCTAACCACTGGACAGCCATGGAATTACCAGCAAATTCTTTATCTGTGATGCTCAATACGGTGACGACTAGCCACATGTGGTCCAATAATATGAAATGTGCTAGTGCAAATGAAAAACTGAATTCTGACATTTAATTAATTTTTATTTATTAAAGTTTAAATTTAAATAACACCTGTATTAGTGGCTACTATATTCAACTGCTCAATTTTGGATTATTCAGTTCAATGATCTGGGTTTCTTTGAATGTTAAGGATATGATATTTTCTTTTACCAGTCAGCTGACTTTAAATAGAATGAATCTCAGTTTCCTGCTCAGACAGAGAAGGACCTGGGCTTAAGCCTCCATTACAGGTGGGACCAAGACATAGAGCAGAGAGAGCACAGAGCCCCGTGGCATGAAACTGTAATTTCTTCTTCTCTGTGACCCTGATCTGTAATAAATCAGCTAACTTCCCTTTTTAAATGTCTGTCTTTGGTTCCCTCTCCTCTGTCATAGGTTTCTGATATCTGCTGCCAATAGCACTCCCTGGGAGGTGGACCTAAGCTGGCATGGAGATAATATTGATAGACATTAAAGTATTTTCCTCTCAGGTAATCCAAGTCCTGAGAGTCCCTTGGACAGCAAGGAGATCAAATCAGTCAATCCTAAAGGAAAGCAGTCCTGAATATTCATTGGAAGGACTGATGCTGAAACTCCAATACTTTGGCCACATGATGTGAAGAACTGATTCATTAGAAAAGACCCTGGTGCTGGGAAAGATTGAAGGCAGAAGGAGAAAGGGACGACAGAGGATGAGATGGTTGGATGGCATCACCAACTCAATGGACATGAGTTTGAGCAAGCTCCAGGAGTTGGTGATGAACAGGGAAGCTGGCATGCTGCAGTCCATGGGGTCACAAACAGTTGAACATAACTGAGTGACTGAACTGAACTGGAAGATGTAATTAAGGTAAAATGACACCATTAGGGCGGGCCCTAATCCAGTCTGACAGGTGTTCTTATAGGAAGAGGAAATTTGGACACACAGCAACAAGATCATGTGTGGACATAGAGAAAAAAAATCCACCCTGCCAGCAACTTGACCTTGGACTCCAAAGTCATGAGAAAATAAATTTTTGTGATTTAGGCCACTCATTCTGTGGAATTTTGTTACAGCAGCCTCAGCAAACCCATCAACCACCTCGCAGGCCTTGATGGATTGTAAAGCAGAAGAAAAAGACTGGGCAACAAACATCTCTCACATACACCCACCCCAGCCTCTCCTCCCAACTCAAGCTAAATTTGAGGCAATGGAGAGAAAGACAGGTTTTCAAAACATGAGGAGTTTCAGCTATCTACTCCAGATACAGGATGGGGTATGTGGCAGGCTGTAAACCATTAGGAGAGCCTCAGTGATGGCCTGGGCTCCACACCCTCGATGATGCAGGGTGGAAGTAGAAAGAAACTGCAGTGCAGCTGTACTGTCTCTCCATAACCTCTCTGCATAAACCAGAGGTCTCAGCAGACATAATTCACAGTACACTCCTGCCCTAAAGCAGTGAACCTGACAACCAGCATCCTAGCCCTATGGGGATCATCTCTATCCAACAGGGAGAATGTCATGACTTGGAGTCCTTGCAGGGTGTCTCTTGTCCCTGATGCTCTAGGATGACTCGGAGTTAAGGATGAACAAGACAGAAAACAGACTGGTTCAACATTTCCAAACCAGTATCCCAACTCAAGCTATTAACAGGAAGTATCTATCAGGAGAGTTCCAGGGAATTTAGAGTAGGCAAACAACAAAGGCTAATTAAAACTTTAAGCTTCCGTTGTTCATACTGAATGCACAGATATTGTTCAAAATGTCAAAGGCATTAACCAGTTCATTAAAGGAAGACACTTGTGATTGGAACCTGGGTAGGAAAAGCTCTTCAGAGGTCCGAAATAAGCCCCAGTAAACATAAATCCAGACACACAAAAAAAGGAACAGCACGGCCTACTGCATGAATCAGGCGAAGTCACCCTCTACGGCATCGAAGAAACCCTGTTCCCTAACGAAAAGATGACTGAGAGCCGTCACCTGACTGCTAAAGGGAGGCAATGAGCCATTTAACCTACGCTTTCTGACCCCACAGGCCCTTCCCCTGCAGTCGATTCTCCTATACTCAGCAGCTCAAAACACACGCCCTATTTCCCTTCTGGGTCTGACTCCTTACCCCTATTCTGCAACACAAATACACTGTTTTCAGGTCAGAGCTGGGTTTTGCATGTGCATGCACTGCCGCTGCTGACTTTCACCCTGGTCTTGAGCCTAATCCAGGCCCTAAGAACCTGCTGGGCTGCAGGTTGCAGGCCTGCAACGCCTGCACTTGCCCAGTTTCGAAACCAAAGAAAGAGTCTGGAGTCAGCAACAGAGACATTGGTGGCTTAATGGATGAGGGAGCCTACCTGTCTGAAGCAAGGTCCTGGAGGACACCCCAGAGCTTGCAGCAGACGGCGGGCAGGACAGGACGGCAGGCAGTCTTCGTTCCTGGAAGTGAGGAAGGAGAGGTTAGCAGTTAGAGGGGAATTGACCTCAGGTAGGCTCACTAGTAGGAGAAGGCAATGGCACCCCACTCCAGTACTCTTTGCCTGGAAAATCCCATGGACGGAGGAGCCTGGTGGGCTGCAGTCCCTGGGGTTGCTAAGAGTCAGACACGACTGAGCGACTTCACTTTCACTTATCATTTTCATGCACTGGAGAAGGAAATGGCAACCCACTCCAGTGATCTTGCCTGGAGAATCCCAGGGATAGGGGATCCTGGTGGGCTGCTGTCTATGGGGTCGCACAGAGTCGGACACGACTGAAGCGACTTAGCAGCAGCAGCAGGCTCACTAGTTACCAAGGAAACCAGTAGAGGGCACGCCCCTCACCGTCCCTTTGATGAGAACAATCACCAGCTGGGACCTGGGGCAAGTACCTTCCTAGAAGGTCAGCTCTTTGCAGGGTGAAGCAGGCTCTGGTGGGCCAGGGGGTGTACACAGAGCAAGACAACAGCCATTTGAGTGGCCTGACTATGCAGAACCTCATTAAATATCAGGTAGTCCTCAGGGCCATGCCCCACTTTTAGAAACATCTTCATTTTTGCATTCTCAAAATGTCTCATTTTAGCTGACTGTTGACAAATGTGGTGGCTGAAAGTATCTAATATCTTCCATGGTGTTATTTTATTCAAACAGAGGATAGTAAAGAATTCAAATATCTGAAACTCACTCCTAGAAGTTGTAGACAAGAGAAATAATATTTAGAAAGCCCTGTCTGGTACCTCCACAAATAAAAGGGAAATCCAAAGAAATCTGAAGAAATTCAAAATTGGCCACACTTGGACACTGGTTTTGCTTTTTAGGCTACCTCTGAGCTACAGAGGCTGGGGGAGTCTATAAATGCAGTCCACATTTTCAAATACCCTAACTATTAACAGTTGAAGCCACTTTGTCAAATTATTTCCATGGCAGCTGAATTTCACAGGAGATTAAGCGTCTGGCAGGAGATTAATTAGATGAAACATCTAGTGCATGATTTTTAAATACTGCACACAACTCTGCCAGGGTAAATACAGTCTAAAATTTATTGTATTATTCCTCCCAAGGTCACAAGGTTAAAAGTATATCAACACAAACAAGAACCTGCTGTATAGTACAAGGAACTATATTCAGTGTCTTGTACTAACCTATAATGGAAAGGAAAATCTGAAAAAGAATATATATGTAAAACTGAATCACTTTGTTATATACCTGAAACACTGTAAATCAACTATATTAAAAAAAAAAAAAACAGGATAATGCAGTAGTAAGTGTGGGAAGTTGGTAACTGGATGAAAAGCCTAGGTGCTCATCTTTCTTTTCCTTTCTTTTTCCAGTTCCAAATATCTATCTTTAAAGTTCACAAAGTATCCTTTGTCTATTTGGAAAGAATTTTAAACTTACAGAAGAGATGCAAGAATGAAACCAAAAACATCTTCACAGCCCCCAGTCAGATACATCAATTGCTAACATTATATCCCTAAAGCATTTGAGTGTAGGCTGTACACATCAGGATCCTATACACATGAATGTTCCAGTGTGTATTTCCTAAAGGTGAGAACATACTGATACACAACCACAGCACAATTATAAAACTCAGGAAACTTAATACATCTATAACATAAATATATAATACAGAATCTGTCCTCAGTTTCTGCCATATATTCTAATAACTCCCACCAGGATCATTGATATCCAGTTTATATATATCCTAGGTAAATTTTCAGAAAAATAAGGAGATACTTATATATTTTATTATTTCCCTTTTTGTTATGCAAAATGCAGCATACTATCCATACTTCTTTTACACTTTGTTTTTATTTCACAACAGACACTAGAGACTACTTATCCATTTACAAACATATGAAATGCTTTATTTTTTCCATATCATTTCAATTTTAGAATAAGTGTCACCAAAGTGAGCACTAAACAAGGTGTTTTATGAGAGGGCAATAATTGTATAGGATAGTACTAGTTAAAGTGGCTTCATGGACTAGTGGATTGATATGGGTACCCTGGTGGCTCAGATGATAAAGAATCTGCCTGAAATGCAGGAGACCTGGGTTCAATCCCTGGGTTGGGAAGAGCCCCTAGAGAAGAAAATGGCAACCCACTCCAGTATTCTTGCCTGGAGAATTCCATGAACAGAGAAGCTTGGTGGGCTACAGTCCATGAGGTTGAAAGAGTCAGACATGACTGAGTAACTTTATTACCAGTCCGCAAGGAGACAAGGATATAAATTGAATGTAAGTGTACTTACAAATTTTCCTTAGTAATTTAGCAATGCAGTTTGATGTCTATTGAATCAAATAATCCTTTTTAAAACTCAGATTGTATTTTCTATCTTTGTTATTTTATTTTTCTAGTGATTCATTTTTATTGTATTTTACAAAAATATCTGTCCATGATAAGTTTCAAATTAAAAAGACACGTCTTCTGCTACTGTTTAAGAGGAACTGTGTGTTAAAAGAGAAGAAAAAAGTGTTTAAAGTTACATATTCTTCCAGAAGTAATTTTAGTAGAAAGTAATGTAGAAGTGTGACGTGTTAGTTGCTCAGTCGTGCCTGACTCTTTGCGACCCCATGGACTTCAGCCCACAAGGCTCCTGTGTCCTTTGGATTTTCCAGGCAAGAATACTGGAGTGGGTAGCCATTTCCTTCTCCAGAGGATCTTCCCGACCCAGGAATCGAACTCACGTCTCCTGCACTGCAGGCAGATTCTTTACTGAATGATCTATGAGGGAAGCCTGAAGGTAATGTAAGTAGTATATTAAATCAGCCAAGGTGATAGATATTTAAAATGAAAATTTAGTTCGATTTAACATACAACTGCTTACCATCTTCTGCATATGGAAGATAGGATATGTTTACTGATTTTTATGGGAAACTAGAAGTAAGCAGGAGAAGGCAATGGCAACCCACTCCAGTACTCTTGCCTGGAAAATCCCATGGGCAGAGGATCCTGGTAGGCTACAGTCCATGGGCAGCAACTTCAATTTCACTTTTCACTTTCATGCATTGGAGAAGGAAATGGCAACCCACTCCAGTGTTCTTGCCTGGAGAATCCCAGGGACGGGGAGCCTGGTGGGCTGCCGTCTCTGGGGTCGCACAGAGTCGGACACGACTGAAGCGACACAGCAGCAGCAGCAGCAGTAAGCCATGGAAAGAATATCATCAGGTCTCGAGTTCAAATCACAGCCTCACCACTCCACCAGCTCGGAAAGAATGCTTACTTTCTTTGAGATTCAGTTCCTTCTAGAAAATAGGGGGAAATTATCAAATTCACTTAATTGTTATAAGGATAAAAAGTCTTTATGTTCCAAATTCATATCTGTAGATATGATCTGCAGGTTTTTTTCACTATTATTTTTAGTGTCTTCAGAAGAAGAATCCTTCAGAAGTTTAGACTGGCCAACTAGCTCCCACTGAGTTCTAGCTGGATTCCTTCACTAACATGTACCATTGCAAAGCTCCCTTGTGAATTATCAGATCAATGCTTGGTGAACACCAGCCTGAATAAGAAAGTGGTATGAGAGGACACCAAATGAAGGACTGAATCTAAACATATATTTTTAGATCAACATGCTAAGACAGAGAGCCAAAGTATTGATGCTTTTGAACTGTGGTGCTGGAGAAGACTCTTGAGCATCCCTTGGATTGTTAGAAGATTAAACCAGTCAATCTTAAAGGAAATCAACCCCAAATTTTCATTGGAAGGACTGATGCTGAAGCTGAAGCTCCAATACTTTGGCCACTTGATGCAAAGAGCTGACTCATTGGAAAAGACCCTGATTCTGGGAAAGATTGAAGGCAGGAGAAGGGGACGACAGAGGATGAGATGGTGGATGGCATCACCAAATCAATGGATATGAGTTTGAGCAAGCTCTGGGAGTTGGTGATGGACAGACAGGGAAGCCTGGTGTGCTGCAGTCCATGGAGCTGCAGAGAGTTTGACATGACTTATCGACTGAACAACAGCAAGACAGAAATCAAGTCGATATAATTCATATTCAGGCAAATGAGCTGATGGTATAGTTTTCTTGCTTTTCTAAATATACATTTCCAGAGCAACCTTGAAAACTTTTTAATCAAAGTTTCTGAGGTATCTAGTGATAAATAAGAAACTACCACAGGAGAGAAAAAAAAAGGCACCTCAGAATAAGAGTCCCTCTTGAAATTCTTATTACAGTTCCTCATCTGCCCATTTTTAATATAAATATAATGTCTTCGTTTCCTTGCCTCTTCAAAAACTGCTTTTCTGGCATCCAAACTGATTTTGAGATTGAGTTTCCATTTAAAAAGCCTAAATTGGAAGTTCACATGGAAGCAGAGCACAAATAGAAGCTCAAACTTGAAAGCTGCCTGGGCCCCCTGTTGAACAGCTACGGAAGCAAGGGTAGCGGGCGTCTGGGCTGCGGCTCTTGCCCAGCAGTGCCTCGCTACTCTGCCTGCTGCGGTCAGCAATTCTCTGTTGATGGCTAGTCCACAGGCAGTTTTTGTTCCTTTTAAAAGGCTAATTTAAGGATTTTATTTTTGAGAGCAATCTGGTTGCATAGTCTCCAAGACTTACTGGTGTTTCAAAGAGCAAGGGGCAAGAAATCAACATCACTGTCTTCATTCTGAAGCATGCTACTGGTCTGTGTGTTCTTCATCAAGGATACTGGGTTTCTGTTAGATGACACAAAATATGTGTGTGTGTGTGTGTGTGTGTACTGGAAAGGACAAGAGTGACTTAGAAGATGAGGTAGATGAGATGTTAATTTGAGGACCTGGAAACAAAAAAATTCCAGAAAGAAAATATTCTCCAAACAATAGAAATTTTAGTGGTAGGATGTTGCAATAATGGCCCACAATGTGTTGCCTCTTCCTCTGTATCTTTTGGCCTTCCCCTCTCACACAATCTCTGGGTTGCATCATGTGACTTGCTTTGGTCCTTGGGAGATTTGAAAAATGCCTGTGAATCAAGACTTTTCGTTTTGTTGGAAACTGCTGCCATGTGAACAAGCCTGGGCTAGTCTTCTGGGAGATGAGAGACCCAGAGTACAGTTGTTCCCTATCACCCTGACTGACGGCCAACCCGCCCTGAAAGCAGGACTACATAATGGCTGTTGTTCAGTCACTCAACCCCATGGACTGCAGCACACCAGGCTTGCAGCCACACAATGGACCTGCATCTAAATGCAGATGCTTCTGGAAGCCCAGGTAAGACCAAAAGAAAAAAAAAAAAAACATTACTTACACAGAAGGACAAATGCTACATGATCCCAGTTATATGATACACCTGAAATAGTCAAATTGTATCAGCAGAGAGGAAAATGCGGCTATGGTGGTGGGGAGGCAGGTGGAGCTGGAAGGAGGAGGCAATGCTGAGGCATTAATCAGAGCTTACACAACTTTAGTTATGCAAGACCAGTAACTCAGAGAGATCTACTCTACAGCACAGAGCCTATAATTAACAACACTGTATTGAAGGACTTTGCCGGTGGCCCAGTGGTTAAGAATACACCAGGCAATGCAGGAGACATGGGTTTTATTCCTACTCCAGTAAGAGTCCACATGCCTTGGGAACTCTAAACCCTGTGCTCCACTACAAGAGAAGCTACGGCAAAGAAAAGCCCATGCACCACAGCTAGAGAGTAGCCCCTGCTTACCATAACTAGAGAGAAGCCTGCACACAGTAATGAAGACCCAACGCAGCCATAAACAAACAATGTGGTATTGTATGCTGAAAATTTTGCTGAGGATATATCTTACATTAAGTGTACTTACCACTATAAACATATGTATAAACATATAATTTTTTTAAAAACTGAAGAGGGCAGAAGGAAAAAATATTTACCCAGCTTGGCCTGGCCCAGATTACCAATTTATAGCATCATGAGTCAAATTAATGGTTGTTGTCTTAAAACCGTAAGTTTTAGGCTGCTTTCTTACACAGCTCTACCTAATACAAGCCCATTTCAGTTTTGTTTCTTAAAAGCATTAGATAAATGTAAAATAATAGTTTTCTTATGTTTCCAATGTCACTATTATTGCCTATTGTAGAAGTGCTGAAAAGAAAATCACTTCTATTCACTGTAGCAAGTGAAAGTTATAGCCACCTACTTTCACTTCTCTGAAGACTTTAATACCATTATCTTAAAGGGCTTCCCTGGTGGCTCAGATGGTAAAGAATCCGCCTGCAATGTGGCAGACCTGGGGTTCGATCCCTGGGTTGGGAAGATCCTTTGGAGGAGGGATTGGCAACCCACTCCAGTATTCTTGCCTGGAGAATCCCCATGGACAGAGGAGCCTGGCGGGCTACAGTCCATGGGGTCGCAAAGAGTCGGACACGACTGAGCGACTAAGCATAGCACAGCACAGCAAAGGTTGTGAAGGGGAGCAGAATCTGTCATCCCCAAATATGCCACTTCGGCATGAGGATGATTTTGAACTAGATGATCAAAACCATGAAGATTCAGGAAAAGCTCCTCACCTCCCCCTCATCTGCCTAAATTTACATTGGAAAAAGTCCCTGTACCAGGAAGAGAGTTATTATCAGATTCCTTTTAACCTAAGAAACTTCCTTGTGTAACAGGGCAATCTTTGTTTTCCAAATATCTCCTTTTCCAAAAGGCTTCCTTCCCTTTGTATTCCCAGACCCCTGCTTCTTTGTTAGTTCGAATGGTATTTGAGCCTCAAATTACCTTGCTGCTGTTTGGGTCTCCTATTTTCATGGGGCTCCCATAATTATCAGGGCTTTCCTGGTGGCTCAGACAGTAAAGAATCTGCCGGCAATGCAAGAAACCTGGGTTCAGGAAGATCCCCTGAAGAAGGGAATGGCTACCCATCCTAGCATTCTTGCCTGGGAAATCCCATGGACAGAGGAGCCTGGTGAGCTACAGTCCGTGGGGTCTCAAAGAGTTGGACACAGCTTGGCGACTAAACAGAAACAACAACAACAGATTATTAGATCAGCCCAAGAACCTAGAAGGGAAGAAGGGAAACATTTTCCATCCCTACAATTTCAAGTGTTGAGTCTTTAATGTTACACGGAAATAACTTATGAAAAATACTTCGTACAGGCCCTGGAACATATTAGGCTCTCAGACAATACTTGTTTAGAAAAGGGAAACACTGAACAAGGATAATAAAATATATAATTAGGCAACTCCAAGATTAACGATCAATTCCACGTTGAGGGAAAGGCTTTCAAATGCAAAATTTCAAATGACAGAAAGTATCTTGCAATCTTGTCAACTCCTGCAGTCCAATAGAGAGCCACTGAAGAAGTAATTTCAAAGATGTAAGAGGAAAAGCCCTGTGCAGGAAAGGTTTAAAATGAGGTCTTTAATTTACTCCCCACCTGCCAGATGAATGAATGATATTGCCTGAACCTCCTTATAAACAGGCCAATGATATAGCCAGCAGATCTTTAATATATAAATAAATGTAGAATTTGTGGGCTTGTGAGATATAGCCACCTGGAGATGAGTAGTCCAGTAAGTTATAATTAATAAGTTACCTTTATGACCTATTTCTTCATATGCCATTATAAATGTTATAGACAAAATATGCTTCTCAGACACTATTGACCAAATATCCGTTTCAGACATCCAACAAGATTTCCTCCAAATTTTATGTTCCTATAACAGTTCCAAACACACAGTCATCACATCTCATTATGATGATTGTCTATATATCTTGATTCCCCACTAGACATGAATTTCTCAAGCACAGGAAGTGTATCTTTTGTAACCCCATGGACTGTAGCCTGCCAGGCTCCTCTGTCCATGGGATTTCCCAGGCAAGAATACCAGAGTGGATTGCCATTTCCTTCTCCAGGGGATCTTCCCCATTCAAGGATCAAAACTGTATCTCCTGCATTGACAGGCAGATTCTTTACCACTGAACCACCAGGAAAACCATTCGGTTGTATACCCTCATCAAAATACCTCATAGCCAGTGGGCATTTAATAAATATGTTTAATTCAATTAAATAACAGAAAACTCCTCTTCATATTAGCAGTTGAGCAGAAATACTTCTAAAATATAACCACTAACATTTTTAAATTGTTTCAAAGAATCAGAAATGCATTTTAATGTAATCTTCAGGGTTAAGAAGGCCCTTTCTAATAATAAGCCCCAAAGCAAAAATAATAAAGGAAAAATATTGAGATTTTATAACCTGAAAATTTTTAATGTTTTATATAAAGTGCTACCACATAAACAAATATATAAGGGCAAATGATAATCTGGGAAACATACTTAAAATACATACAAAAGACCAAGGTGGGGAACCTTTTTACATAGATAACTCCTGTAAATTAATTGCAAAAATAAACATTTCAATGGAAGAATGGACAAAAAAAAAAAAACCAAGTAATTCATAAAATAAACAGACATAAAATATATGAAAAAAGTTTCAAAAAAACGTGTGAGCAAACAGAGAAATAATGAGGAACTTTTGTCTATCCAGATTAGCAAACATCAAACAGAATGATAAATTTTAACAGATATCTGAAAACATAGCTGATACAGAAAAATGACAGAGAAGATTTGATAAAGAAAAGTTAAAGAAAATCTAAGCCAGAAAAATGTAACTTCACCTAAGTTTTCTCCAGAAAAACATCTACTTCATTGATTACACTAAAGCCTTTGTGTAGATCACAATAAACTGTTGAAAATTCTGAAAGAGATGAGAATAACTGACCACCTTACCTGCCTCCTGAGAAACCTGTATGCAGATCAAGAAGCAACAGTTAGAACTGGACATGGAACAACGGATTGGTTCAAAATTGGTAAAGGGGTATGTTAAGGCTGTATGTTGTTGCCCTGATTATTTAACTTGTATGCAGAATACATCATACAAAATGCCAGGCTGGATGAATCACAAGCTGGAACCAAGACTGCCAGGGAGAAATATCAATAACCTCAGATATGCAGATGATACCACCCTAATGGCAGAAAGTGAAGAGGAACTAAAGAGCCTCTTGATGAAGGTGAAAGAGGAGAGTGAAAAGCTGGCTTAAAACTCAACATTCAAAAAACGAAGATCATGGCATTTGGTCACATCACCTCATGGCAAATAGATGGGGATAAAAATGGAAACAGTGGCAGATTTTATTTTCTTGGGCTCCAAAATCACTGTAGATGGTGACTGCAGCAATGAAATTAAAATATGCTTGCTCCTTGAAAGAAGAGCAATGACACACCTAGACAGCTTATTAAAAAGCAGAGACATCTTTCATCAACAAAAGTCTGTATAGTCAAAGCTCTGGTTTTTCCAGTAGTCATATATGGATGACAGATTTGGGCCATAAAGATGGCTGAACACCAAAGAATTGATGCTTTCAAATTGTGGTGCTGGAGAAGACTCTTAAGAGTCCCTTGGACTGCAAGGAGAAACCAGTCAATCCTAAAGGAAATCAACCCTGAATATTCATTGGCAGGACTGATGCTGAGCTGAAGCTCCAATACTTAGGCTACCTGATTCGAAGAGCCGACTCATTGGAAAAGACCCTGATGCTGGGAAAAATTGAGGGCAGTAGGAGGAGACAACAGAGGACCAGATGGTTGGATTACATCATCAACTCAATGGACATGAATTTGATCAAACTCTGGGAGATAGTGAAGGACAAGGAAGCCTGGTGTGCTGCAGTTCAAGTGGTTGCAAAGAGTTGGATATGACTCAGCAACTGAACAACAACAATGACATTCATATATTTGATATTCATTTTCCTGTTGATACACAACTGCTATTTCAGGGTTAATTTTTACTATTACAAATAGCATGATGATGAACATTTTGGTTTAAGAGTCATGAAGCACAGGTACATAAGTATATATGAGAGAAATGACTAAATCATATACCATGTATATATTCAAAGTTACTAGATGTAAAATTTTCCAAAGTGGTTGTATGCAAATTATACTCACACCAGTAAACCAGTCATGTCCCCATTGCTCATGATCCTTGCCAATACTTAACATCCCTATACATTTTACTTTTTGCCATTTTAGTAGGTGTATACTATTATCGCATTGTAGTTTTAACTTACCTATCTCTAATCATCAAAGAAGTTTAGCACATTTTCATATGTGTAATAGCTATTTAAATTTCCTTTTTCAGAAATACCTGCTAAGCATTTGCTCATTTTCTATCAACTGTTGACATATAATTTGATCATTCAGCAAGACCACCAAACCTGCTTTCAATATCACAGCTGTTTCTTCCAGACTGGCAAATGCTGTCAATGCAAAAACATAACTGAAGGTCACTTTTAACTTTCTGCATTCTCCACTTTCACTCATTTGGGCCTGATGGTTCTTCACTAACTTGTTTGCTCTCCAGTGTACTTAAGAGGTTTTTGTTGTGATTTATTTTTATTATTTGTAGTTGTCCTTAATTAGCCAGTTGGTCTGCTTTGCTATCCCATGATTCCAAAAATAATAAATGTAGGCAATCTTTATGACTTAGTTACACTGATTTATTTTTCTTACAGGGCTTTGTTGCCTGGGATCAATGTGTACAAAGATCATTCCGTGTAAAAACAAACTACATGGATTTCCACCACTGCCTACAAAAAAAAGAGCTGCTGTAACAATTGCTCTCCCATAATCAACAATGATAAAACTGAGAAAAAATATAAGAAATACCTGCTTTACAACACTGAACAACAGACAGCACAAGAATGTGATCCCTGTGAAAACGGAAATGAGATGAGCTCTATGACTAACTCAGCTCTCTGCCAGGAGGAAATTTCCAAACTAATAAGGGGAGGGGAAACCAAACAATGTTTTTTTTAGTCTCAGTAAGTTGAGGAGACAAAAATGTAATTTGGAGAGGCTGAGGTGGCTAGAATTTGGGGAACAAAGTACCAAACTGGGATTCCCAGGAAGCACAGTGGTGAAGTATCCACCTGCCAATGCAGGAGATGTGGGTTCGATCCCTGGGTTGGGAATATCCCCTGGAGGAGGAAATAGCAACCCACTCCAGTATTCTACCTGCAGAATCCCATGGACAGAGGAGCCTGGCAGGCTATAGTCCATGGAGTCACAAAGAGACTGGACTCAGTGACTAAATAGCAATCAAACCAGAAAGTGCTACACAGATAACACATTCTAGAAATCTTTGTATTTGTCCTCTTGACTCTTAATGTGAATACTAATCTGAGTACATACAAGATAGAATTCCCCGAGGTCAGGCAAAGAATAATTGCTACCAAAGAACAATTATGGGAACTGTCACACAAGGGGCTGAGAATTGTTCAATTACCTACAAGCCCAGGAGGAAAGACCTTGTTAAACACATGAAAGTATTTCCTATAAACCCCGAAGGATTTAGTAATGTGGCTAAACAAATTCTAGAAAAAAGGCAACTTTTAAGACCTGTCCAAAGGAAAACTTAAAACAAGCCTTTAAAGGATCAAGCAGATATGCAAATGCCAAAACTGCCTGCCAGGACAAATCTAACACTTAACATAAAATCTTAAATGTCTGGAATTATTTTAAAAATTAGTACTTATGTTTAAAAAGCAGAAAAATATGGCACATAACCAGGAGAAAAATAAGTCAAAATAAGCAGATCTAGAAATAAGAGATGGTAAAATTAATAGACAAGGACTTTTAAACAGTCATTATAAACATGCTCAAGAATTTTAAAGAGAATATGAACATAATTGAGAGAAGTAGAAGATAAAATAATGAGCAAGATGGAAATTCAGAAGATTAAAACTGCAGCATCTGAAATGAAAATTTAACTGGAAAGAATTAGCAGCAAATTAGACACTGCAGAATACAAGATGAATAAACTTGAATATCTGGCATCAGAAACTATTTAAAATGAAGCACAAAATGAAAAAGACTAAAAATAAACATAGTTTCATTGCTCTGTAGGACAATATCAAGAACTACCTACCATCTGTGTAATGATAGCCTTAGGAAGAATGGGGGGTTGGTAAGTCAAAAACAATATCTGAAGTAATGATGACCAACAATTTTTCAGTTAATTAAAATTATAAACCCACATATCCAAGAAGCTTAACAAGCCCGAAGAAAAACACAAAGAAAATAACATGAAGTCATTTCATCAACTGATGGAAAACCATTGATAAAGAGCAAGTCAAGGGACTTCCTTGGTTGTCCAGTGGTTAAAGCTTCACCTTCCAATGCAAGGGGTGCATATTGGATCCCTGGTCAGGGAGCTAAGATCCCACAGACCTTGTGACCAAAAAAAACAAAACATAAAACAGAAACAATATTGCAACAAATTCAAAAAAGATTTTTAAAATGGTCCACATCAAAAAAAATCTTAAAAAAAAAAAAGAGAGAAAGTAAAAAAATCCTCTAGAGGAACAAAATCACAAAATTCATTGACTTCTCATCTGAAATTATGTAAGGAAGAAGAAAATTAGATATTTTTTTAAATGTGGGGAGAAAAAATATCAGTTTTGAATTCTAGGTACTATGAAAATACCCTTCAAAACTTAAGGTGAAATAAGAAAGGTAGCTGAGCTGGTAAAGAATCCATCTACAATGCAGGAGACCCTGGTTCAATTCCTGGGTTGGAAAGATCCCCTGGAGAAGGAATAGGCTACCCACTCCAGTATTCTTGGGCTTCCCTGATGGTTCAGACAGCAAAGAATCTGCCTGCAATGCGGGAGACCTGGGTTCAATCCCTAAGCTGGGAAGATTCCTTGGAGGAGGGCATGGCAGCTCACCTCAGTATTCTTGCCTGGAGAATCCCATGGACAGAGGTGCCTGGTGGGTTACAGCCCATGGGGTCGCAAAGAGTGGGACATAACTGAGCAACCAAGCACACACATACACACAAGTAAATGTCATCACATACAAAACCTGAGAGAAATGATCACCAACAAACCCATACTACAGGAAAACGTTGTATCAGTTTTAAAGGCAGAAGGGAAAGAATAACAGATTAATTCTGTGATGGTTAATTTTGTATGTCAACTTGACTAGGCTTACCAGATGCTCAGATCTAGCTGGCTAAACATTTTTAGGTGTGTCTGTGAGGGTGTTTCCAGAAGAAGAAGAGATGAGAATTTGAATCAGTACCGAGTAAAGACAATCACCTTCACCAGAGCACATAGGCAGCATACAATCGGTTGAGGGCCTAAAAAGAATGAACAGGCAGAGAAAGTGGGAATTCGCAATCTCTGCTACAGCTGAGAAATCCATCTTCTAACCTGGACTTGGACTGAATTAACCACAGGCTTTCCTGGGCCTTTAGGTAGCAGACGACAGATCACAGGACTTGTCAGCTCCATAATGCATGAGTCAATTCCTATAATAAATCTCTTATATTTATATATCCTTGTGGTTCTGTGTCTCTCAGTTCAGTTCAGTCACTCAGTCATGTCCGACTCTTTGCAGCCCCATGAACTGCAGCACACCAGGCCTCCCTATCCATCACCAACTCCTGGAGTTCACCCAAAGTCATGTCCATTGAGTCAGTGATGCCATCCAACCATCTCATCCTCTGTCATCCCCTTCTCCTCCTGCCCTCAATCTTTCCCAGCATCAGGGTCTTTTCCAATGAGTCAGCTCTTCGCATCAGGTGGCCAAAGTATTGGAGTTTCAACTTCAACATCAGTCCTTCCAATGAACACCCAGGACTGATCTCCTTTAGGATGGACTGGTTGGATCTCCTTGCAGTCCAAGGGACTCTCAAGAGTCTTCTCCAACAACACAGTTCAAAAGCATCAATTCTTCAGCACTCAGCTTTCTTTACAGTCCAACTCTCACATCCATACATGACCACAGGAAAAACCACAGCCTTGACTAGATGGACCTTTGTTGGCAAAGCAATGCCTCTGCTTTTTAATATGCTATCTAGGTTGGTCATAACTTTCCTTCCAAAGAGTAAGTATCTTTTAATTTCATGGCTGCAATCACCATCTGCAGTGATTTTGGAGCCCAGAAAAATAAAGTCAGCCACTGTTTCCACTGTTTCCCCACCTATTCCCCATGAAGTGATGGACCAGATGCCATGATCTTAGTTTTCTGAATGTTTAGATTTAAGCCAACTTTTTCACTCTCCTCTTTCACTTTCATCAAGAGGCTCTTTAGTTTTTCTTCGCTTTCTGCCATAAGGATGGTGTCATCTGCATATCTGAGGTTATTGATATTTCTCCCGGCAATCTTGATCCCAGCTTGTGCTTCTTCCAGCCCAGCATTTCTCATCATGTACTCTGCATATAAGTTAAATAAGCAGGGTCACAATATACAGCCTTGACGTACTCTTTTTCCTATTGGAACCAGTCTGCTGTTCCATGTCCAGTTCTAACTGTTGCTTCCTGACCTGCATATAGGTTTCTCAAGAGGCAGGTCAGGTGGTCTGGTATTCCTATCGCTTTCAGAATTTTCCACAGTCTCTGGAGAACCATAATACAAACTTGGAGCTACTCAAAGGAATTAAGACATATATAAGGGTAAATAAAAAAGAATTTTTTTTCTATTTTTAAGATGAAAAAAATTCTTAAAAAATAGTGAAATAAGGTACTATTATAGAGTTTTAAACATACATAGAATAAAAAGTATGAAAGGAAGAGCACAAAGGACAGTAGGGCAAATCAAAGTGTACTACTGTAATGGTTTTACATTATTTGTGAGATGGTATATTGTTATATGAAAGTAAACTATGATAAGCTGATAAATTAACATGCAGGAAAAAGTGGAGGAGGGAGAACTCCCTGGTGGTCCAGTGGTTAGGACTCCACACTTTCACTATCAAGGGCCTGGATTCAATCCCTGGTCGAGGAACTAAGATCTTGCAAGCAGGGCATGTTGCAGCCAAATTAAAAAAGCATACTGTAGGCCCTAGAGCAACCACTGAGAAAATAAACCAAGGAGTCACAGCTAAGAAACAGATAGTGGAAATAAAATGGAAAAACAAATCATACTCTATTTATCTAAAAGCAAATGTGGAAAGTTGAGGGAAAAGGACAAATTGCAGATGGGACAAATAAAAATGAACAAGATGGCAGATTTAAACTTAGATGGATATGTAATTACATAAAATTAAAATGACCTGAATATTCCAATTAAAAGGCACAAACTGTCAGACTGGATAAGAAAATGAAAGAACCATCTATGTGCTTTCTTTAAGAAACCCACTTAAAAGATATGAATTGACTAAAAGTAAAGAATGGAAAGATACTATGCAAATATGATTAGGGATTTACCTAAGAGATTATTTTGAAGCTCCAATACTTTGGCCACCTGATGTGAAGAGCTGACTCATTGGGAAAGACCCTGATGCTGGGAAAGATTGAAGGCAGGAGGAGAAGGGGACGACAGAGAATGAGATGGTTGGATGGTATCACCAACTCAATGGACATTAGTTTGGGCAAATTCTGGGAGATGGTGAAGGACAGGGAAGCCTGGAGTGCTATAGTCCATGGGTTTCAAAGAGTCAAACATGACTTAGCAACTAAACAACAATGAGAGATTATTTTAATGATTGGTTCTAGAGATTATTGGTGATATTTATTGCTTTCCAGTTAGTACAAAAACACATGATATTTTATAGGTATATGCCACCATCTCTTAAAAAATGTTAGTCAGATCTCTTAATCTCTTCATAATATAAAATACTCATCTTTTTATACCTTCTGAATAGAGACTGAACCAGTAGACAGAATTTTCTAGCACCTTTACATTAATGTCAACAACCTTGTGTTTTCTTTCTTCATCTTTCTTAAAAGCCGCCTATTTTGGTTTGACAAAACCCAAGATTTTGGTATTCAAGGCTGACACCATAAAACGGGGGCACAAACATCTGGTGGGTGTGGAAGAGAGTCATCACTTTATACAGGGCAGTGGCAGTTGCAGGAGAGAAGCAAAACGACAGCTGTGAGGAGGTTCTGAGCAAGTTCCTATTTTCAGGATGTGCTGAACTCATAATTCAGGCTTAATGAATGTGTCTTTGAGATGTAACAGCCTGTTTAGAGCCCTGCTTCCGCCACTGCAGAAAAACTGAATACAGAAATGGTAATGATTTCATGTAAAATTCATAAATAAAATGCAAAGACAAGGGGACTGTTGCGCCCTGGTGCTACACAATGGATTGTCATGTGGTTTAAGGCTGAGTCAATGGAGCTGTTTTTAAAGACTTAACGGCAGTTTATTTCAGCTGAAATATATGTAGAGCCAAAATATTTGTAAGGGCCTCTGACACCATACTGGATAATAAACTGATATGTTCTGTTCTTCCTACAAAAGTACTAAGTTAACATTGCCATCAATATAAGAACCTGGTTAAATCACAGGGGGCAGAGGCCAGTGATCCAAGTTCATGATGGATTGCATGGAGAATGTACTATATGTAAGTCTTCATTTAGACCAGTATCTTTCACATTACAGGTTTGGTTGGACATCAAGTACATATATAGGTAAACATTCAGAAGCCCATAAATAGTTACTTTCTATGAATGGTTTTGGAGAAGGAAATGGCAACCCATTCCAGTGTTCTTGCCTGGAGAATCCCAGGGATGGGGAAGCCTGGTGGGCTGCTGTCTATGGGGTCGCAGAGTCAGACACAACTGAAGCGACTTAGCAGCAGCAGCAGCAGCATGAATGGTTTCCATAAGGAGTTTAGGAAACAATATTAGTATGCTGGGACATTGGTTGATAAGCACTAGCAAACAATGAAAAAAGAAACATGATGAAAACCTCACCAAATTCTTACTTGTCTAGTTAGCTGGCTATAGACACAGATGTGGAAATAGATGTAGATATAGATACAGATGTTGATATAGATGAAGGAAATCCAATACTTGGAAAATTTCTCACAGATACTTTCTCTTTATTCTAGTCATTTGCACAAGTGATAAAAAAAAAAAACAAAAACTAGGAAAAAAATTAGGTAGGCAAAGGACACACCAATCACAGATAATGATGTGGTTCATAGAACAAGAGAAAGCTTCCCATTTGAATTTTAAATCACAGAATGCAGCAATCTTTGACCTTTCTCATTTCTTGAAAATGAGAAAGTAGACAGACTGAGGCAGTATACTGCACCTGACTGAATATTGTCACAGGACCACTAAGTTATACAATGTTTTCTGCACTGCAGCTGGCATCAGTACTGAGTGAAAGGTCATTTTCCAATGCGAATAGGAGAATAAACACATTTATGCAAAGTACAGCATAACTTTATTCAAGGTAATGAAATCAAAATGTGTAGCTAGTTCCACACAAAAATTGTCACTTGAAACTCTTTGCCTCCATACTTTGTCTAGTTTAATAAAAATTTGTATATGCACAGCAGATTTAATCCTGGAATATGTCTTTTTTCTCCCAATTTCCAGTGAGCAAATAGGACAGTAAGTGTGGTACTGGCGAGGGGAAAGTTGGTGATTGATAGAAACCAAACCTTGACATAGTGTTAGAAGTGGTCCCTTCTTACAATGTAAAGACATTTTCAGCCCTTACTGACAGAGACATTTGTATTTACATTGTACTGAATTATGGCCTCAAAGGAATCTCTCACTGAATCTGTCCTCCCATCCCAGAGTGCTTGAACCCTTTCCAGCCACAGACAGACTAATAAATGGCTAATAAAGGGCAGCCCTTTTAGGCCTTGTGGTCAGTAAATTTCTACCTCAGGGACAATCCTTTTAATTGAGTCTTAACAATAGATAATGAGGACACCTTGATTATGAACTTTAAGCATTTTTATGGTGCACCAGACTCAAAAGCCTAAGAAACACCAGACAGCCAACATTCAAAATTTACCTATTTTACCATAGTTTCCAAATGTAGCCTCTAAATTGTATCTTCCATTAAAAGGTCTAAGGAATTCTTGGAGAAATGGCTAAATTCAGGAGTGGAACAGGAAATGTACACAATTAGCTTAGGATACTACTGTGTCAGCAAGCAAGAAAGCTGTTAAAAACCAATGAGTTAATATCAAGATGAAAGAGCTTGTGGTGGACTAAGATGAGATAATTAGAGCATCAAAGAGAATAATGACTTCAATAGATTTGAATATGACACATGTATACAAATTCATAAGTTCATAATGATACTAAAAATAATAATTAGAAGTTGTCAGGGTAGTAAATTCATCACTCTAAAACTTGATAAATTAAGAAAAGAAACATTTGTCCTGCCTCTCTGATGCTAACTATATTTCAGGGTAACCCCAAAAGCTGATGAGTCAAGTCCTTCTGTATATAAACCTTCTATCTAATAAATGCAAAATAAACTCTAAAATTTGAATATCACCATTGTGCAGTTCTTAATAAAACAATACATCTAGGGAGAAGGCAATGGCAACCCACTCCAGTACTCTTGCCTGGAAAATCCCATGGACAGAGGAACCTGGTAGGCTGCAGTCCGTGGGGTCGCAAAGAGTCGGACACGACTGAGCGACTTCACTTTCACTTTTCACTTTCATGCATTGGAGAAGGAAATGGCAACCCACTCCAGTGTTCTTGCCTGGATAATCCCAGGGACGGGGGAGCCTGGTGGGCTGCCGTCTATGGGGTCGCACAGAGTCGGACACGACTGAAGCGATTTAGCAGCAGCAGCAGCAGAGAAATAGCATGAATGGCCACTAAAGCCGTTAGATAAGAAGATGATGGCAAACTATAATGGTTGGAGAAAGCTGATAACATCTGAACTCACTGATCAAACATGTTGCTTAAATGAAGTACTGCCATTTGCAGCAATGTGGATGGACCTGGAGATTATCATATTGAGTGAAGTAATGAGACAGAGAAATGCCATACGACATCACTTATATGTGGAATCTTAAAAAAAAAATGATACAAATGAACCTACTTACAAAACAGAAACAGACTTACAGACCTAGAGAACGAACTTATGGTTACCAGGGGGAAAGGGTTGAGTGGAGGTTAGTGACAGATTGGGAGTTTGGGATGGACACGTACACACTGTTGTATTTAAAATAGATAACCAACAAGGACCTACTGTAAAAATTAGTTTGAAAAAGAAAATATTACATTTGTTAACTCTTTTACCAGAATACTGATATTAAAAACAAAAAGATCAGTTACACATACATCAAGAAAAATTCTTATTTTTTTATGGTGGGAACACAAAATTAGAACCAGTTTGACAGTTTTTACAAAATTAAACATAGTTTTTCATGTAAGCCAGCAATTGTGTTCCTTGGTATTTACTCAAAAGAGCTGAAAATTTACACCCACACAAAAACCTGTATGTGGATATTTAGAGCAGCTTTGTTCATAACTGCTAAAATGCAGAGGCAACCAAGATGTCCTTCAGTTAGTAAATTTTTGGTCAAAATTTTGATCTAGATGTGGCACATCTAGACAATGGATATTATTCAGCACTAAAAAAGAAATGAGCTCTCAAGCCATGAAAAGATATGGAGAAACTCCAAATACATATTATGCTGTGAAGATACCAATCTACAAAGCCTACATATGATAGGATTTCAAGTATACGACATTTAAGCAAAGGCAAAATGATGGAGATGTTTTAAACTGATAAAAATCCAGGGGTTGCCAGGGGTTGGGTGGAGGGAATGAACTGGCAGAGCACAGAGGATTTTTAGCTCAGTGAAACTTCTCTGTATGATAGCATAATGGCAGGTACATGTCATTATACATTTGTCCAAACCTATAGAATATACAGCACCCGGGTGAACCCTAATGTAAACTATGGACTCTGGATAATAATGATGTGTGAATGTAGATTCATTGGTTTCAACACATGTACCACTTTGGTGGCAGATGTTGATAACAGGGGAAGCTATGCATGTGTGGGGGCAGGGGGTACATGGGAACTCTACACCTTTTGCTCAACACTGCTGTGAACTTAAAACTGCTCTAAAGAATAAACTCAATTTTCAAAATAGCAGCAACAACTATTCTCATTCCCCACACGCCTCTGTGCAATGTGACTCTGCCCAGTTCCCATCTAGAGATGGAATCTATTTCCCTCCCCTTGACTGTGGGCTGGCCCTGGAAAATGCTGTGATCAATAGAACCCAGAAGGAAGTGGTAGTGTATGATTTCCAACACTAGAAATTAAGAGACCTTTTATCTCTCTTTTGGACTCCTGAGACAACTTTGCAATGAAAAGGCCAGGTTTAGCTTACCAGAAGGTGAGAAGCCATGTGAACAAAAGTGAAAGTGAAAGTGAAGTCGCTCAGTCGTGTCCAACTCTTTGTGACCCCATGGACTCTTGTCTACCAGGCTCCTCTGTCCATGGGATTTCCCAGGCAAGAATACTGGAGTGAGTTGCCATTTCCTTCTCCAGGAGATCTTCCCAACCCAGGGATTGAACCCGGGTCTCCTGCATTGTAGGCAGACGCTTTACTGTCTGAGCCACTGCCAAATACCAGATATATAAGTGATGTCATATGGATCCCAAAGCTCAAATTTAGCTGACACCCAGCTGAAAAGGCAGAAGTGAGCCCAAAGATTGAAGGCAGGAGGAGAAAGGGATGACAGAGGATGAAATGGTTGGATAGCATCACCAACTCATTGGACATGAATTTGAGCAAACTCTGGGAAAGGGTGAAGGACAAGGAAGCCTGGTGTGCTGCAGTCCATGAGGTCAGAAAGAGTTGGACATGACTGAGAGGCTGAACAACAACAAAGTCCAAATGACATGATATAGAAAAGCCACAGTGCTGAAGCCAGACGAAGCCATTCAGTATTGGGACAGCTTGTTACACAGCAACCGATAACTGCAACAGAAATATAATACTGAGGTATTCAATGGAAAAATGGCAATAACTATAAATGCTGAGGTAGTCAAGGGTGAAATGACACATTATCTGAAATTTAAAATATGCCTAAAAAAGGAGGGAGTAAATGAAAAGGCAAAGTATTGAAAAATGGTGAAGCAAGTTTCATTGGATTTTATCATATTATTCTCTTTACTTTTGTGTATGTTTTAAACATTCTACAATAAAATGGTTTAAAATTTACTTGTGCTTTTAAAATGATTATAATAAAATTATTTATGTATTTATAATATAAACAACAATAAAACACAAATTAAAAATAATGAATTCAGCATAATCTTGTCCAAGTAGGGCAAAGGAAAATAAGAACATCTTAAGTTTCCAAAAGGTTCATTTAAAATCTTTTGATCTATGCATAATTCTAGTTTCAACTGGCTTCATTAAGTCAGAGTTGTTCCATACACAAAACAACTTAATATTGTTGTAGTTTCTATACTGAAGACTAATGCTGGCTTTTTTGTAATTGAATCTACCTGTTTATGATATTTTAGCTACCTGAACAATAAAGAGGTCAAATGGTAAAAAATAAATAAATAAATAAAATAAAACTAAAATAAATGAAGGAAGAAGCAACATTTTGAGCACAGGAATCTCAGCTTCAACTGCCTGAAGCTCAACCACAGCTTTCTGAAAACAAAAAAGGTCTCCCCTTGAATCTCCTAGGGAAGAGTATCCTTTGGCTGTTTAGTTGATCATTCAGTTAAAGAAAGAATTTGCATGAGCAAGCATATATGAAATCTTTCTATTAAATTCAAGATATTGACATTTTCTGCAGAAAGCCAATCATATCCGAATATGGACACCTCTCAGAGCTCAACATCATCAACAAAAACAGAGAAGAATGATGATGTGAGTTCATCATCACCCGCAGAGTCTGAAGTTAGAAGAGCACCAGCAGATGAAACAGGGGATACAAAGGCATGTTACATACACATGTAACAGGAGATAGAGATGGTAGTGAACTTATCTTGAATTGTTAGATTCATTCTCATTTTAACCTGGCTATTTGGGGATTCAAAAACCAACAAGAGGCAGTACAGATAAAAATATTCAAGCAACCTAGATTTATTCACAAGAACATAATTAGAACCATCAGGGAACCTTTTAGAAGCACAGGAATTTAAAAATAAATCAATAAAAGTACAGATAAAGAATGGCCATAGATAGCTATAATTTTTCAGAACTCAAAATGTGACTGATATTTAGCAAGGTTGAGAACTACTGTAAAATAAACAAGTTAAAAAACAAATAGAAATAACTTAATTCATAGAAAGCCAAGCCTCCTAGTCAAAATTAAACTTCAATTAAAAAAATTAATTTTATTGAAGTATAGCTGATTTCGGAGAAGGCAATGGCAAGTCTGCCTGGAAAGTCCCATAGACGGAGGAGCCTGGTAGGCTGCAGTCCATGGGGTCGCTGAGGGTTGGACACGACTGAGCAACTTCACTTTCACTTTTCACTTTCATGCATTGGAGAAGGAAATGGCAACCCACTCCAGTGTTCTTGCCTGGAGAATCCCAGGGACGGGGGAGCCTTGTGGGCTGCCCTCTATGGGGTCGCACAGAGTCAGACACGACTGAAGTGACTTAGCAGCAGCAGCAGCATAGTTGATCTACAATGTTTTAATTTCTGCTGTACAGCAAAGTGATTCAGTTATACATACACACATATGTTCTTTTTCATATTCTTTTCCATTATGGTTTATTACAGGATATTGACTATAGTTCCCTGGGCTATATGTTGTTTATCCATCTTATACATAACAGTTTTCATCTGTTAATCCCAAACTCCCAATCCATCCATCTCCCACCCTGCCTCCCCCTGGGCAACCAGAAGTCTGTTCTCTATGTCTGTGAGTCTGTTTCATTTTCATAGATAGGTTCATTTGTGTCATATTTTAGATTCCACATGTATTTGTCATTCTCTTTCTGACTGATTTTACTTAGCATGATAATCCCTAGGTCCATCCATGTTGCTGAAAATGGCATTATTTTTTTCTTTTCATGGCTGAGCAATATGCCATTGAACATGCATGCATACCACATCTTTGGTGGACATTTAGGTTGTTTCCATATCTTGGCTATTGTGAATAGGGCTGCTATGAACATAGGGGTCCATGTATCTTTTTGACTTAGAGTAAAACTTTTAATTTTTTAAAAAGGCAATATATTTCATATTCAGGGAATTATCTAGTGCCCATTATGTGCCAGTCCCTGAACAAGCCACATTTCAAAACCGTGTCTTTTAATGCAGAAATCACTTCAAACTAGATTAAGTTATTTGCATTTGAGAAATGAGAAAAGTAAGGTTCAGTGGTAAAAAATGATCTCAGATCTCTTCGAGCCACTGTCCTCATTGTTCTGAGGACACTGCAGACTTTTGTGCTCAATTCAGAAATTACTATTATATTAGGAAGTCTCAGTTAAAATGAAATCACATTAGCAATGTAGTTTCTCTGTTATCTACAAGTGTCTTATTTAACTAACATACCAAATTTGAGACTTATAAACTTCAAAAATGGAGAAAGAGGGTAATAGCCCAGGAAGTATCATGATGATGTGTGAAAGATTTGTCTTTAATCTCCTTCTATAGATAATCCAACAATTGTGCACCTCTCATATTCTAGAGCTTCCCACTGCTCTCTGCCCAGTGTTTTCCCAATGCTCACTGTATTATTTGCCCCAAGGTACACCACACATGGTCTGGATTCCATCTGACACCCTCATCATCATTAGTATCTGTCTTTTGTCTATTTCCTAACCCTTTGTTTAGTAACTGGCTTAAAAAATTTTAGTTAATTTCTACCCCAAAGAAGGAAGAGGGAATTACTGGGAACTATGGGAATTTTACCATCTGAGCCACCAGGGAAGCCCAAACAATATTAAAAATAAAGAACTTACACTCCTTGATTTCAAGATTCATCTTACATTTTTATAATCAAATATTATTATTGATGTAAGGACAGATAAGTGGCTTCCCAGGTGGCGCTAGTGGTAAGGAACCCACCTGCAGGAGACAAAAGAGATGCAAGTATGATCCCTGGGTTGGGAAGGTCCCCTGGAGGACGGCATGGCAACCCACTCCAGTATTCTTGCCTGGAGAATCCCATGGACAGAGGAGCCTGGTGGACTACAGTCCATAGGGTCGCAGCGTTGTACATGACTGAAGCAACTTAGCACGCACATATGCATGGGAATTTTAGACAATATAACACAGTTAGTTGGAAAAATACTTTGGTTTCAAATAGGGTTAGAGATAGTGCAGCTTTCCTTAAAGCACACCAACCCTGCCTATCAGGACACATGAGTGGATTGGAGCTAAATGAGCAGTTTTTTGCCGAGCCTATGTATTTCTATATAAGACCAAATAAGAAAAACTCACTTTCACCAGCACACACAAAAAAATGGTTTGTTGAGAAAATTCACTTTCTGTGGGCAGGCAGTTGAGAAGGTTTATAGATAATCATTCTGAAGAGTTATATCAATCCATGATATACATACTATTTTACACATTAGGAAAGCAAGGCTCAAAGAGGCTTAAGCAAATAACCCCAGGACACACGGCTTGTAAATGTTGGAGCTAACACTTCTGCTATATGATCTGCTACAAAGTTTACAGAATAGCAAACATTTCCCAACAAATGAAGATGGAAAGAAAAAACAGGAAAAAACACAGAAAGAAAGACAAAAGAAAAGTGACAAGATATGAAGTATCTAACTCAGATCCCAAAGCATTCTTTCATTCTGTCAAGCTTAATAAAGAGGTAAACTTGAAGCAAACTCAAATTCTGGTAATTTGAGTTTATTCAGGAATAGCAGAGAAATTATATTTCAGGAAATGGATGCTGTAGCAAGCTACAGCTGAATCCATTGAGGATTTATGGTGAGCTGTGTTTACAGACAAGGAATACAAAGAGGGCGCAGTCCAGCCAGAGTGTAAGCAGTTAAGTACATTGGTTTGATGATGGGGAGAGATGGTTCTCCAACACCACAGTTCAAAAGCATTCTTTGGTGCTCAGTCTTCTTTATGGTCCAACTCTCACATCCACATATGACTACTGGAAAAACCATAGCTTCAACTATATGGACCTTTGTCAGCAAAGTAATGTCTCTGCTTTTTAATATGCTGTCTAGGTTGGTCATAGCTTTTCTTCCAAGGAGCAAGTGTCTTTTAATTTCAAGGCTGCAGTCACCATCTGCAGTGATTTTGGAGCCCAAGAAAACAAAGTCTGTTACCGTTTCCTCATCTATTTGCCATGAAGTGATGGGACGAGATGACATGATCTTTGTTTTTTGAATGTTGAGTTTTAGACCAGCTTTTTCACTCTCCTCTTTTACTTTCATCAAGATGGGAAAATATTCTTAGCCTTTATCAGATTCTCAAGGGGTATGATGATATGAGATTGTAGGGGAGGAAAAAAAATTTCCTTCTACTCTTCTAGGTTCTTGGCTGAAATGCCCCCTGTAATAAAAGACAGATTAGCCAGAGGAAAACAAATATAAGTTTAATGACATGTATCCCTCCTATATATACGGGAGATATCCAGGAAAACTGAGTTACTCCTTGAAGTGGCCCAAGCCACCATCTTAAATACCATCTCCAGCTAAAGACAAAAGAAGATATCAGAGGGTGGGGAAGGCCAGTTATTGGAGGTTTTCAGGCAAAGCCCAGTAAACAAGGGTAAAGTTGTAATGCAGATTAATTCTCTGCTTTTTCCATTAATAAGAGTTTCTAGAGACTTAGAGCCATCTTTCTCTTCCTGGTAGAGAGAGGCAGATGCCCTTACAAATGGAGATTTCCATATACATGTAAATATTTCTTATAAATGGGTAACTTCTCAGTTTTCGAAGTCTCTCCTATGTCTGCTTTTTCTTAAAAATAATTACCTTAAAACAATCATCATGCCAAGGAAACATTTTTGAGGTGGAAAATTCTGCTCCTCTTCAAGATTCAAAATAAATGAAGAGATACATTCAAATACATCTATGAACTCAGTAACAAGCTGCGTCAGGAATCTTAAATATTATTTTCCTATATAAGCTCTTTAAAAGAACAATTTCTCAAAATCAATTGAGCAATAATTTGTTACTATTTTTACAGCATAGGAAAATTGTACAAATCGTTGCAAAGACAGAAGATATAATGATCTATCAAAAACTAAATTACAATCTTATATTTAACAAAACCCTTTCAAATAATTAAAATCATCTATACACAACAAGATTGTAAGAAAAAATGGTCTTAAATGTCTTTTAAAACATCAAAGATGGTTTATTTTTGTGAGAGGAAGATAAAAAAACTGTTGTGGTGAACTGAATTACCTTAAGAAAACAGTCACCCATGCTTCTTTGGATAATGATATACTTTCCAACCCAAACAGGAACATTTTTGAAAGTGAAAAGAAGCACTAAAAAAAATCAACAGTCATAAATCAGGATATATGGTCAGCCCAGAGTTATTCAATATATTACAAATATTAAACCTGAGGTTTTTTGTTATAGTTGTATTGGTAGGCTGCCCCCCTCCCCCATTTTAACTGCTTTGCTTTGTTTTATTTTTTACTGAAGGACCCAGATTATAACAAGAAAGAGCCAATTCTGACTCCATGTTGGATCTGTTTCTTTGACTGTAACCTTTGCTTTTCGTGGCTTTTGTTATTATAATCATACATAATGTCCTGCCTCAGGGGACCCTGCCCCTCTGCCAGGATGTTAAACTAAAGTGCCTTTGTTCAACTCACAGGGAGACAATGTGACCCTGTCCACCTGTGAATGACTGCAGAAAAGAAGAAATTAACACATGCCCTCCTATTTTGCCAGATAAATGACCTTTTTAACTTTACTTCCTCACCTCCTCTCCTTCTCTGTTCTAGAAAAGAAACTGGCATCCAAATCCCAGTAAGATGGCTTTTGACTTTTTTTTTTTTTTTTGAGACACTAGTCTGCCATCCTCTCAGTCTGCCAGCTTTCTGAATAAAGTCGTATTTCTTGCCTCAATACCTCATCTCTCACTTTATTTGCTTGTGCTGTGGCGACTAGAGCAAGCTTGGACTCAGTACCAAGATGTACAGTCCTATAATCATATATAAACCAACCTTACATGTTGGCTGATTTATATAACTTTAGCAATGAAATTTTCATGAGACTGTAATTTTAAGTTCTTACCTACAAATTTTACTTTGTCACCAAAGAAAGAGTTCATTCTGTAAAATCTAGTTGCATGCAAGGATCAAGCTTCTTGGAAGATCCAGTAGGCCAGATGATGCTTAAACCTCTCTATAGCAGAAACCCACAGAGAATCACATAGTGTTTTTAACTAAACCTTTAAACTAGGAAATCTCCAGACTCTACTATGATGCTTAGGAAACACAAAGAAATCATTTAAACATTAAAATGTTTATCTTTTCTTTAATTCTTTTATTTCTTGTTGCCCATGGCTTTATCATACTCTAGGGGTGCAGAATTTGCCAGTCTAAAATATGTCTCTTTGATATATTAATTATTTTAAGCTGGTTACTTGCTAAGAAACAGTAGACAAGGGAAAGATTCTGAAAGCCAGACAAGAGTTACTTTTCTGACAGAAATTTACATTTTTATGGGTGTCTTACTCTTGTACCAAAAGGTGGAAGACGGTCAAATCTCTAGAAATTCTTATCGCTGGAGAAGACAAATGACTTGCATCTGTGTAACAACCATACCCTTGTTTACTGTGCTTTTCCTGGGAACCTTATGTAACTAACTTTCCCCACCTTCAACATCTTTTGTCTTTAGCTGATGGTATTTAAGATGAGGGCTTAAGCCATTTCAGTGCGTTACTCAGTTTTCCCAGATCTCTCTCATGTATACATATTATTAAACTTTTGTTTGATTCTCCTGTATTAATCCATCTCTTGTCAATTTAATTCTTAGATAAGAAAAAATGTCCAAAAATCAGAGGCAGTGGTTGAAAATGTCAGTGGAAACTCATTAAGAAATAATATTATGTGTACTAACAAGGAAAAAAAAACCTAAAGAACACTGATGCTGCCAGAAATAACTGCACACCCTAGAATGATTATTTTGGTAATCAACTGAATAGAAAACAAACTAAAGCCTCAGACAAACTAAAACCTTTAAGAGATCTGGTCTCCAAAGTAACCTAAAGATCTTTTGCTTTGCACTGAATCCAAAATGAAATATTTCTCAGTTTTTCTCTATGCTGGCTCAGGAAGAACCTTCCTAAAATTAAAGTGGGAGTTCTAAGGGAAAAAATACTATCTGTTGAGTTCATGACGTAGTTAATAATAATTTCCAGAACAAGTTTAAAGTAATAAAAAGTCAATGGGATGGGTGCTGTAAAATCTGTCACATAAATGCAAAGAAAACATAACCCCCTCAAATAGCTTTCACATAAAATCTTGCCACCAGATTAAAAAAAATAGCTTTTGGGTTAAAAAAGAGACAGCAAGTGAGTCCTATCTCCAGCAATATCCATAAATAATTTACTGCTAGCTTGTAAACAATAGAGCAGCACAGTATGAATGCCAAAGAGGGTCTTTATATGTCGTAAAGCTCCTCAGAAGTGCACTAGCTGCTGCAAGTCTGACTGTGAGCTTTGATGGGCTGAAAAAGAAACTGCTAAGCTGAGGTCATCAGTTAGTAGAAAACAATTTTCCTCATACAGAGAAGCAGACTGACTGCTGTGTGTCTGACACAGACAGACTGGAATTTAAAAACAGGCTTGCATAATGTGAGTTAGCAGGGAAAATGAATCCTGGATGCTCCTTCTGAATGACCAGAGCTAAAGCAAAAGTTGGTGCTTCCCCCAAGGCAGGGTTTCTCAACTTGGCCATTCGGAGCAGGCAACTCTGCTGTGGGTGCTGTCCTGTGCACTAGAAGATGTTTAGCAGCATCTCTGGTCACCACTCCTCAGAGGCTGGCAGCACCTGACCCCTCTGCCCCCTAACCAGTTGTGCCAAACAAAAATGTCTCCACACATTCTCAAATGTCCGGTAGGTAAGAAAAATCACCCCTGGTTGAAGAACCACTGGTCTAGTGGCAGGCAGAACATTATGAAAATATGGTAAGGTTCGCATGGTGGCTTTATTTACTCTTCTAATTTGATTCTGGTATAATGAGCTTTCTTTCCTAAATCCAAAAACACTTGGAAAGTAACACTATTTACTGTTAACTGTCACATCCTTCCCCCTCAAGCCTCTACCCCCAATCAAAAATACAGAAATAAGTCTGTATTGTATTTCAGATCATAGAAAACATTTTAAAAATGACAGAGAAGCATCTAAATCCCCTTATAGTACTTTTTCTTTTAGTCTCTTGACAAATACTATACATAAAGCAGTGTACTAGGATACAAAGGTGGAGAAATCTAATAAAGACCAACCCTTTATTAGTATTGAATGCAGCCAACTATTCAAATCACAGAGCCCTGCTGTAAAGAATATATATTCACAATTATAAACAATGCATAAAGGAGGTGGATGCAGGAGGAATGAAATTAAATATTCTGATGAAAAAGTATTGGCAGTAAACAAAAAGGCATAAAAATGTAATTGTACACAAATGCCTTTAGTCTGTCAGGTCTCTAAAATGTATGGGTTGAAAGTACTAGGGAGAAAGGATTTTCCTCTAGCCTTCAAAGGTCCTTCTGTTGGTCTAATAATCAAATCGACACAAGTAACAGGAGAAATAAAAATTGATAAATTTTGTATGTACAGAAATCCCACATACACGAAAATTTCAATACAGAAGTGTAAAGTGACAGATGGGCTTTCCAGGTGGCTCAGCAGCAAAGAATCTGTGGGCCAATGCAGGAGAGACGCAGGTTTGATCCCTAGATTGGGAAGATCCCCTGGAGGAGGAAATGGCAACCCACTCCACTATTCTTTCCTGGGAAATCCCATGAACAGAGGAACGTAGTGGGCTACCATGGGGTTGCAAAGTGTCAGGCACAATTTAGTGACTACACAACAACAACAACAACAAAGTGAGGTATATATGCCAACCTGAGCTAAGGAATGGGAAAGGGGCCTGGGGCTTCCAAGGGGAGGAAAGCAGGACAAGAAGAACAAGAGCAGATGTTTGGTAATTAGATTTTCCCCCCTGCTATATAGATGGGTAACTCAGATAAAATTTGTCTCTGCTAATAATTATCCTGGAAAAAACCCCCCAATTTAAACTCTTCTAGGTAGTTAAGGGAGGGGCAGTGGTTTCTCCTGATCTCACAGGGTCTCCACCGCCTTTAGTTCAAAATAATCCACATGCCGAAGTGGCATGTCTTGGGGAGGCTCCCTTCAAAAATCTCATCATTTTAAAATGCTGCCATCTGTATCCTTACCCATTCTGCAGCTTGCAATGCTTGATGTCAAAAGTTCTTCCAGAACATCTTTCAATTCAGTTTAATTCTATAACTTTGCTAAAACTCAGCTTCAACCTTCTATTCAGTCAAGGCCAGAATCACCAAGTCAAATGAATGACAGAACTAATGTAGCTAACAAGATATCGCCTTGAATCGCTTCATAAAGCTTTCAATCCAATAAGTCATTAATGTCTGAATATAAATTTATTGACTTCCATTGAGATTAATAGCAGGTCGATCATATTGACTGAATCCAAATGAGTAAACTGGATCATGTTGGTCAATAAATGTTGATCCAAACTGTAAAGAGCAGCCAGGGTCAAGTGTAACGAAGCTTACAGTATCCAAAACAATACGTCTTTTGTTAAGGAACGCTGCCTCTGAGACTAAAAATAAAGCTTAAGGTAACAGCCTATTAATGTTCACATTCAATCACAAAGAAAATTGTGGAAAACTTGTTTAGGTACAATCAGAGAGGTGCTGATGGAGCACTTAGTGATAGTATCATTAACTTGTTCTAGAGTGTTTTTTCACTCTCAAAATAATGAAACTGTTTGAGTACTGTGGACACCAACATCTATATAATCAATTTGGTGGGCATTGCCAATGGTGAGTTTAGTTAACTTCCATGCTGAAAAAAAAAAAAAAGAATTCACAGAGATAATAAATACTTTTCAAATACTTAAATTACACACTGAGGGCCACCCTGGTGGTCCAGTGGTTAAGAATCCGCCTGCCAGTGCATGGGACATGGGTTTGATCCCTGGACCAGGCAGATCCCACATGCCATAGGGCAAGCAGGCCCCAGAGCCACAAGTACTGAAGCCCATGTGCCCTAGAACCCCTGCTCCAGAACAAGAGAAGCCACCACAGTGAGAAGCCTGCACACCAGAACTAGAGAGGAACCTCTGCTCTCCATAACTAGAGAAAGTCCATGTGCAGCAACAAAGACCCAGCACAGCCAAAAATACATAAATAATACAGTGAATAAGACAAAGAGTGAACAAGTAACTAACTTATGAATGACCATAATAACTAATAGCTATTATGTATCACAAACTATAGATTTAATTCTCATAATTCTAGGAAATAAGTGTATTTCTCTCCATTTTATAGATGGCAAAACTGAGGCATAGAGAGGCTACATAACCCTGCTATTTAGTGGTGGAGGCAGTCTCTGAATCCACAGAATCTGATTCAAAATGTACAGTCTCAATGATTATATGGTGCTGTCATTTACAAGAAGGAATGAGATATCCAATAACCTGGTGGCTCAGACAGTAAAGAATCTGCCTGCAATGACAGGGACCCAGGTTCAATCCCTGGATCGAGAAGATCCCCTGGAGAAGGGAATGGCTACCCACTTCAGTATTCTTGCCTGGAGAATCTCATGGATGGAGAATCCTGGTGGGTTACAGTTCACGGGGTCGCAAAGAGTCGGACACGAATGCGTGACTAACACTGACAGAAGGATATTTGGAGTAGAAGGATCAGGCCATGCAAAGGCTCAGGCAAAAAAGAAACTTAGGCAAGCCTGAGAAATGTAGAGTGAACCATGGAGGCAGGGAGGTAAGGAGTAAAGGGGAGAATGAGATGAGAAGGGACATATTAACTTATATTTTTCTATCATTGCTGAGGATTAACTTAGTATCTCTAGCCTTTATTTCCTCTTTATTACCTTTATTTCTGCTTTGAGTTTGTTTTGAAAGCACCTGGAATTTTATTTTCAGATTTTAAACACTTTCCCTTTTGTTTATTTGGAATTATGTCTTTAACAATTAGGAAGGAAAATACTAATAGCCTGTCCATATTCCATCCCCTCTTTCCTGGGGAGAAAAACAATCTAGCCAAATCTTCTACACTGATATTATTTGCTAAGAGAATTTGGAATGTTTTCACAGGATACACCTGATCTGTCTTGGCTGCTTATGGTAAACAAACCTGGAATTTATGACTTCATGGGGCATGGCCTATGGGTAAATCTCACAGGCAGCTGAATTATTGTCAGAGTACAAAATCAAGACTCATTGTAATCAAAACAACTCTCTTTTGATCCTCCTTTACATAAGGGATGAGCATTAATTATTCACTGGTTTTGAATAGGTGAGTTATTTTATAACACACACACACACACAAAATGTTGAATCTCCAAAATTGAAACTCAATTATTAAATTAACATGGAATGTTTACAAAATTTTATTGAATCACCAAGGATCACCAAAGTCTTACAAGAATAGAAACTATGCAGGCCTCATTCTCTTAGTTCAGTTCAGTTCAGTTCAGTCGCTCAGTTGTGTCCAACTCTTTGCGACCCTATGAACTGCAGCACGCCAGGCCTCCCTGTCCATCATCAACTCCTGGAGTCCACCCAAACCCATGTCCATTGAGTCGGTGATGCCATCCAACCATCTCATCCTCTGTCGTCCCCTTCTCCTCCTGCCCTCAATCTTTCCCAGCATCAGGGTCTTTTCAAATCAGTCAGCTCTTCACATCAGGTGGCCAAAGTATTGACGTTTCAACTTCAGCGTCAGTCCTTCCAATGAATATTCAGAACTGATTTCCTTTAGAATGGACTGGTTGGATCTCCTTGCAGTCCAAGGGACTCTCAAGAGTCTTCTCCAACACCACAGTTCAAAAGCATCAATTCTTTGGCGCTCGGCTTTCTTTATAGAGCAATCAGTAAAACAAGAAATGTATAAAACAAAGTCTGTTTGTTTAGAAATTTAACACTTCCAAAGAACCCTGGGGTTAATGAAAAGATCAAAACTGAAATTACTGTCTCTTTAGCTGGGAAAGTTCATAGGTCCAAGCACACAGTATACTATGAAAGGCAATCAAAATTCACATATTAATACACAAAAGAGTGAAAGCAAAAGGCCAAATGTTAGGTTCAAGAAACAAGAAATATGAAAGAAAAAAGATTCCCAATTAGAGAAGCAGTCAGGATTCCCTGGTGGTCCAGTGGTTAGGACTCGACTCTCTCACTGTCAAGGGCCACAAGCCCTGTGGCAAAAAAAAAAAAAAAAAGTTGATAATGGTAACTGAGAAGATAGAATATCAGTACAACAAAAAACATGTTTTGTAAAAATAAAGGAGATAAATCTTACCAAACAATTTAAATCAAGTTAATTATACCAAATATTACTTGAAAAACCTAGCCCAGTACCAGACAATTTTATGTTTATGCAATACTATATGGGACATAAAATTCTTATATTTTTTTCAAGCAATACTAAATGGACATAAAATTCTTATATTTTTTTCAACTATATCTGATCAGACTAAAGGAAGCAAAGCTCCTCAATTCGTTTTGACTCTAATACATCTCTGATCCTAAAGCTTTGCAAAGAAGCACATGGACATGCATACATGCACATGCACACATACAACCGAACAAACAATTACTATATCCAATAAAAAGTCCTAGTAAGTCATCAGCAAATCAAATTAAAATATACTCTATGGAAAACAGACATTTCAAAAGAAAAATCTTCCAAAATAGAGTTTTATTCCAGAAATTTAAGGATTATGTAATATGAAGACCTTCTACCACCAGAAACTGCATGTGTATCCACACAAATACCAAAAGGTCAAAGTTAAGTGTTAATAGCTATTTTTGATGAAATAAAAACCAAACTAATTTTAGGTAAGCTAGGTAAAGGACATAAATTTATAATCATTTACAAAATTGTCTTTCCAGAAAACTCCAAAAAAAACCTATTAAAACTAAATAAAGAGTTGCATAAGCTGTCATTCGTATTATATACATGCTAAAAAATTAGTTTCTCTGCATGCCAGCAGTAACCAGCTGGAAAATACAATGGGCAAAAATTCCATTTATACTAGCAAAAAACTAAACCTGTGTGTCTGTGATGTCTAGAAATAACACACCCTCAGTTTTGCTCCGCAATCTTCTATTTACCTATTTTTCATTGCCATGCAGAGTGCTCATCCCCTCCTTTCTGCCCATATGAACCTGAACTGTCGCTATGCAGTGTCCCAAGTCAAGACCCACCTCTACCCAACATCTCCTATATCCACACATTTATTTATACTATTGATACTTATTTTTGTTTCTGGTAACAGGAATCTTCCCCAAAGCAGCTGAGACCTCCTTGAGTTCTCCTGGTAATCTTTTGTGGTAGGACAAACTTTTTCAGTATTAACTGATATGCCTATAAACTCCACCACATAACCTCACTCCATCCTGTATTCCTTTTGATCAACAAGATCCCCAGACCACCATGATTTGAAACATGAAGCTTCATTTTAAGACATGAAGCTACCATTACATAGGTAGCCCTACATACATTTATAGATAAAGTGGGTTACTTAGATTTATAGATAAAGCAGACATGAGAAGAGAACAATCATATTCTAAAATCAACAGCAGGAAAAACAGAAGAAATAATAGAAAAGATGTATATTATGCAGATGCCAGGTAATCATGACATTCTGCTTGAAGATGACGTCAGATACCTAAAAATTTCCTTCTAGTTTGCCTAATTTCCTTCCATCTCTCTTTGCATATTAACCTATGTAATCCTATATAAAATTTGTGTTTTCTTAAAATCAGTTACAGATTTTCACACTCAATCACAAGGTTTCTAAAGTTATTTCTTGTATCAGATAGATTCTAAGTAGCGTTTTGATATCTTTCTTTCCAGTTATCCACAAGTAAGGTTATTATATCTACATCTCTTCAAGAAAAACAAACGTAACTCAAGAGACCCAACACTAACACCTTAAAAACTAAGAAGATGACCACTTAATCTGTATATGGAGTTCTGAGAGGAGGCAAGAGTAAGCAATTAAATTAAATTAAATGTGAGCAGTTGTGTTGGCCAATATTCTACTTCTGTGGATTCTGCCAACTGAAGGCAGGTGGTTTATTACAACTTGGAGAGGACTCCTGGAAAGCTAACTATTTCTCTGGGAATTTTAACTCTGAGATAAAAATTTTGGATAAAATTTTCCTATTTATTCAACACACACTGCCAGGTAAATTGGAAGCTTCACAGCTAGCTAAACGCAGGAAATCAAACAGCTGTTAGATTTGCTTCATTCCCTAGACTGGTTCAGTTCCAGATGAACTTGTTAGGCTCCAGCAAACCAGGCTGTCCCAGACAACAAGCCCCATTATCATAAGACCTGCTGGAGCCAACCTAACCCCTAAGCCGCCTGCATTTCTCCAGCCATCTCCCCCAGAATATAAGCCTGATTAAAAGTTTCTATCAAGTTGCAGAATCAGTCTTCAACATACCCATGATTATGCCCAAAGATTCAGTGACTAACATTGGCTAAGAGCTATTCCCAGATAACTCCCCAACCCCAGAAGAGGCAGAAGTGCAGGTGTATACCACTCTCACATTCTAAAGAAGAGCTCTGGCCTGAGGAAGTCTTCCATTACCAAGCATGGCAGAAAGATCACACAAGTATTGCAGGCCAGGGCTGCTGCTGCTGCTGCTAAGTCGCTTCAGTTGTGTCTGACTCTGTGCAACCCATAGACGGCAGCCCACCAGGCTCCACCATCCCTGGGATTCTCCAGGCAAGAACACTGGAGTGGGTTGCCATTTCCTTCTCCAGAAGGCCAGGGCTGGTTCTAGTAATAACACAGATTATTTTTACAGAAAAGTACTGGGCTCTGAAAATCTGTATACATGTGTACATGTGTGCATACACACACACACATACACACACACACCCAGTCATTTAGTCCTTAGGTTCCTATCTGTGAACATCTGCCTGGTTCTGAAATTTTGTGTGTAAAATCAATTTGCCATTTGGGTTTTACCTTGTGAGCTACATTTAGAAAAATGTATAACCTACACACACACATACACACACACACACACACACACACACACACACACAGAGTCAAAAAAAGATTTCTTCCTTTTATCAGCTTAATTTTGTGAAAATAAACAATGCTCATAAAAGACAAATTTCTGATCCCTGGATTAATTGATGAGTTCACATTAACATGTATAGCTTATTCTTGCCCACTACTGAGTCTTCTGCACATGCGTTTTTTCCTGCTTTTTTTGCAGTGCTCACGTCCACTCCTATTTATACGTGCCAAGCAGGAGAACATATTTGGTAATAAAGTAACACAATGTGTGGCTCTATAAAAATACACATGATTTTTCAAATAGACTTATGATAAAAACTCATAAAAACCCAAATTTGGAAAAGTGAAAGAAAGTGAAGTCATTCAGTCCTGTCTGACTCTTTGCAACTCCATGGACTGTAACCCACCAGGTTCCTCCATCCACGGGATTCTCCAGGCAAGAATACTGGAGTGGGCTGCCATTTCATTCTCCAGGGGATCTTCCCGACCCAAGATCAAACCCAGGTCTCCCACATTGTAGGCAGACGCTTTACCATCTGAGCCACCAGGGAAGTCCAAATTTGGAAAGAAACCTATGTCTTCAACAGTCACCTTAAAAAATTAATAATTAAAAAAAAATAACTCTGCTGTTTGATTCTACAGGTTAATGTTGGTAATATCTCTACTCAAGTTATATTTCATTTGTGCCAAACATCTTATAATTTTTTTATTATGATGATATTGGATCTGTAATAGATCCTTTGAAATTGAACTTAAGAGTACTGAGACACCTATGATTGATTACTCTGGGTTCAAGGACAGCAGAAAGAATACAAGGAAGGTTCATCATTTAAAGCTATGTCTAATGAAAAAGCGGCCACAGAGCTGGACAAAGTCAGTTTTCATTCCAACCACAAAGAAGAGCAATCCCAAAGAATGTTCAAACTATTGTACAGTTGCACCCATTTCACATGCTAGCATGATGATGCTCAAAATCCTTCAAGCTAGGCTTCAACAGTATGTGAAAAGTTTAGAAAAGGCAGAGGAACCAGTGATCAAATTGTCAACATCCATCGGATCATAGAAAAAGAAAGAGAATTCCAAAAAATCATCTGTTTCTGCTTCACTGACTAAGCTAAAGGCTTTGACTGTGTGGATCACAACCAACTGTGCAAAATTCTGAAAGAGATGGGAATACCAGACCACCTTACCTACCTCCTGTAAAACTTGTATGTAGATCAAGAAGCAACAGTTAGAACCAGACATGGAACAAAGAAGCTGAGCACAGAACAATGATGCTTCTGAACTGCAGTGCTGGAGAAGACTCCTGAGAATCCCTAGGACAGCAAGGAGATAAAACCAGTTCATCCTAAAGGAAATCAGTCCTGAATATTCATTGGAAGGACTGACGCTGAGGTTGAGGCTCCAATATTTTGGCCACCTGATGGGAAGAGCCGACTCACTGGAAAAGATCCTGATGCTTGGAAAGACTGGGTGCAGAAGAAGGGGAGGACAAAAGATGAGACTGTTAGAGAGCATCAGTGATTCAATGGACAAGAATTTGAGCAAACTACAGAAGACAGTGAAGGACAGGGAAGCTGGTTCATGGGGGTCAGAGAGTCTGAACTGAATTCCCCGGAAAGAAACAAATTTCTGTTGCAAAAACTCACATATCATGGAGTCGAAAAGAGTCAGACATTAACCTGGAGAATCCCATGGACGGAGGAGCCTGGTGGGCCGCAGTCCATGGGGTCGCTAAGAGTCGGACACGACTGAGCAACTTCACTTTCACTTTTCACTTTCATACATTGGAGAAGGAAATGGCAACCCACTCCAGTGTTCTTGCCTGGAGAATCCCAGGGACAGGGGAGCCTGGTGGGCTGCCGTCTATGGGGTCGCACAGAGTCGGACACGACTGAAGCGACTTAGCAGCAGCAGTACTTTGGCTGAAACCTAGCCTGAACTTAGCCCTGATTGGCTGACTCCTAGTCTGTACCTTACCCTGATTGGCTGAAAGCTAGCCTGTACTTTGCCCTGATTGGTTGACCCCTAGCCTGTACCTTGTTCTGATTGGTTGACTCCTAGCCAATATCTTTTTATGACTGGCTGACTCCTAACCTGTACCTTACTCTGGTTGGTTAATTCCTAGCCTTTACCTTGTCCTGATTGGCTGGCTCCAAGCCTGTACATTGCCCTGAATTGTTGACACTCAGCATTACCTAGTTCTGATTTGCTGACTTCTAGGCCGTAGTCCATGTGGTCACGAAGTGTCGGACACTTACTGAGCGACTTCACTTTCACTTTTCACTTTCATGCATTGGAGAAGGAAACGGCAACCCACTCCAGTGTTCTTGCCTGGAGAATCCCAGGAACAGCGGAGCCTGGTGGGCTGCCATCTGTGGGGTCGCACAGAATCGGACACAACTGAAGTAACTTAGCAGCAGCCACTAACTTGCTCTGATTGGCTGACTCTTAGCCTCTACGTTGCCCTGACTGGCTGACTCCTAGCTTGTACTTTACCTGATTTGCTGACTCCTAGCCAGTAACTTGCTCTGATTGGCTGACTCCAAGGCTGCACTTTGCTCTGATTGGCTGACTCCTGAAAGTGAGTGACTTAACACTCAACTTTGTTTCACTTAACACTCACCGAATCTTTGCTAAGCCATGGACTATAGCCTGCCAGGCTCTTCTGTCCATGGAATTCTCCAGGCAAGAATACTGGAGTGGATTGCGATGCCCTCCTCCAGGTGATCTTCCCAACCCAGGGATCGAACTGGGGTCTCTTGCATTGTAGGCGGATTCTTTACCAGCTGAGCTACCAGGGAAGCCCAACTCTCAAATACTACTATACTGTTTGAGTTACCCAGGAAGTCCTAGCCTATACTTTGTCCTGATTGTCTGACACCCAGACTCTACCTTTATCTGATAGGCTGACTCCTAGCCTATACATTACCCTGATGGGCTGACTCTTAGCCTGAACTTTGCACTAATTGGCTGGACTCAAGTCTCAGCATTGCCCTGATTGGCTGACTCCTAGCCTGTACTTTGCACTGATTGGGCAACTCCTAACCTGTACATTGCCCTGATTGGCTGACTCCTAGCCTTGCCTTGCCCTGATTGGAAGGTGCCAAGCCTGTACATTGCCTGATTGGTTGACACATATAAAGTAACTTGTTCTGATTTGCTGACGCCTACCTAGTACCTTGGAGAACTCAATGGCAACCCACTCCAGTACTCTTGCCTGGAAAATCCCATGGACCAAGGAGCCTAGTAGGCTGCAGTCCATGGGGTCGCTAGGAGTCAGACACGATGAGCGACTTCACTTTCACTTTTCACTTTCATGCATTGGAGATGGAAATGGCAACCCATTCCAGTGTTCTTGCCTGGAGAATCCCAGGGACGGTGGAGCCTGGTGGGCTTCCGTCTATGGGGTCGCACAGAGTCGGACACGACTGCTTCAGAAGCAGCAGCAGCAGCTAGTACCTTGCTCTGATTGGCTGACTCCTAGCCTATACTTTGTCTTGATTGGCTGACTCCTAGCCTGTGCATTGCCCTGATTGGCTGATACCCAAACTGTACCTTTAATAGGCTGACTCCTAGCCTGTACAATGCATTAATTGGCTAACTCTTAGCCTTACCTTGTCCTGATTGGCTGCCTCCTGGTCTGCACATTACCCTGATTGGCTGACACACAGAAAATATCTTGTTCTGATTTGCTGACTCCTAGCCTGTACTTTGCTCTGATTGGCTGACTCCTAGCCTTACCTTGCCCTGATTAGCTGGCTCCTAGTCTGTACATCGCCCTGATTGGTTGACACATAGACAGTACCTTGTTCTGATTTGCTGACTCCTAGCCAATATCTCACCCACTCCAGTGTTCTTGCCTGGAGAATCCCAGGGATGGGGGAGCCTGGTTGGCTGCCGTCTATGGGGTCACACAGAGTCGGACATGACTGAAGCAACTTAACAGCAGCAGCAGCAGCCAGTGTCTTGCATGACTGGCTGACTCCTAGGCTCTACTTTGCTCTGATTGGCTGACTCCTAGTCTGTACTTGTCCTGATTGGCTGACACTCAGCCTGTATCTTTCTGTGATTTGCTAACTCCTAGTCTATACTATGCTCTGATTGGCTGACTCCTAGCCTGTATGTTGCCCTGACTGTGACTCCTAGCCTGTACAGTGCCCTGATTGGCTGACACCTAGCCAGTACCTTGTTCCGATTGGCTGACTCCTAGCCTGTACCTTATTCAATTGGATGACTCCTATCCTTTGGTGCTCTGAATAGCTGACTACTAGCCTGTACTTTCGGAGAAGGCAATGGCACCCCACTCCAGTACTCTTGCCTGGAAAATCCCATGGACGGAGGAGCCTGGTAGGCTGCAGTCCATGGGGTCGCTAAGAGTCAGACAGGACTGAGTGATTTCACTTTCACTTTTCACTTTCATGCATTGGAGAAGGAAATGGCAACCCACTCCAGTGTTCTTGCCTGGAGAATCCTAGGGACGGGGAAGCCTGGTGGGCTGCCGTCTATGGGGTCGCACAGAGTCGGACACGACTGAAGCGACTTAGCAGCAGCAGCAGCAGCCTGTACTTTTCATACTGTTCATGTGATGGAGAAGACTCTTGAGAGTCCCTTGGACTGCAAGGAGATCCAACCGGTCCATTCTGAAGGAGATCAGCCCTGGGATTTCCTTGGAAGGAATGATGCTGAAGCTGAAACTCCAGTACTTTGGCCACCTCATGCCAAGAGTTGACTCATTGGAAAAGACTCTGATGCTGGGAGGGATTGGGAGCAGGAGGAGAAGGGGACGACAGAGGATGAGATGGCTGGATGGCATCACTGACTCGATGGACATGAGTCTCAGTGAACTCCAGGAGTTGGTGATGGACAGGGAGGCCTGGCGTGCTGTGATTCATGGGATCGCAAAGAGTCGGACACGACTGAGCGACTGATCTGATCTGATCTGAGCCTGTACTTTGCCCTGATTAGTGGCTCTAAGCCTGTACTTCACTGTGATTGGTTGATTCCCAGACTGTACATTGCCCTGATTGGCTGACTCCTAGCTTGTACATTGCTGGATTTGCTGACTCCTATCCAGTACCTTACTCTGATTCGCTGACTTCTAGACAGTACCTTGTTCTGATTGGCTGAACCTATGCTATACTTTGCTTTGATTGACCTACTCCTAGTCTGTACTTTGTCCTGATTGGCTGACTTACAACCTGTACCTTTCTCTGATTGGCTGACTCCTAGCCTGTACCTTGCTCAAATTTGCTGACTCTGGAGAAGGAAATTGCAACCCACTCCAGTGTTCTTGCCTGGAGAATCCCAGGGACGGGGGAACCTGGTGGGCTGCCATCTATGGGGTTGCACAGAGTCGGATGCGACTGAAGCGACTTAGCAGCAGTAGCAGCCTATACTTTGCTCTTATTGGCTGACTCCTAGCCTGTACATTGCCCTGAATGACTGAATCCTAGCCTGTTCATTGCCTTGTTTGGCTGACTCCTAGCCTGTACAATGCCCTGCTTGGCTGAATCCTAGCCTGTTCATTGCCCTGACTGATAGACACCTAGTAAGTACCCTGTTTTGATTCACCGACTCGTAGCCAGTATCTTGCTCTGATTGGCTGAACGCTAGCTGTACTTTACTCTTATTGGCTGACTCCTAGCCTGTAGCTTGTTCTGAGTGGCTGACTCCAAGCCTGAACCTTTCTTTGATTGGCAGACTTCTAGCCTGTACCTTGCTCTGATTGGCTGACTCCCAGCCTGTACTTAATTGAGTAAAGAAGGTAAAACCACTAGGCCATTCGGATATGACCTAAATCAAATTTCTTATGATTATATAATGGAGGTGAGGAATGGATTCAAGGGATTACATCTGGTAGAAAGTGTCTGAAGAACTATGGACAGAGGTTCATAACATTGTATAGGAGGCAGTGACCAAAAGCATCCCAAAGTAAAAGAAATGCAAGAAGTCAAAGTGATTGTTTCAAAAGGCTTTACAGAAGCTGAGGAAAAAGAGAAGTGAAAGGCAAAGGAGAAAGGGAAAGATATACCCAATTGAATGCAGAGTTCCAGAAAATAGCAAGGAGAGATAAGAAGGCCTTCTTCAATGAACAATTCAAAGAGATAGAGGAAAACAATAGAATGGGAAAGACTAGAGATCTCTTCAAGAAGACTGGAGATATCAAGTGAACATCTCATGCAAGAATGGGCACGATAAAGGACAGAAATGGTAAGGACCTAAAACAGAAGCAGAAGATATTAAGAAGAGGTGGCAATAAAACAGAATAATTGTACAAAAAAAAAAGTGTTACTAACTGAGATAACCACAATAGTGTGGTCACTCACCTATAGCCAGACATCCTGGAGCATGAAGTCAAGTGGGCCTTAGGAAGCGTTACTAAAAACAAAGCTAGTGGAGGTGATGAAATTCCAGCTGAGTTAGTATTCTTTACAATGATGCTGTTAAAGTGCTGCATTCAATATGCCAACAAATTTGGAAAACTCAGCAGTGGCCAGAGGACTGGATTAGGTCAGTTTTCATTCCAATCCCAAAGAATGGCAGTGCCAAAGAATGGCAAGGTAGGCTTCAGCAATATATGAACCAAGACATTCCAGATGTACCAGTTGGATTTAGAAAAGGCAGGGGAACCAGAGAATTGCCAACATCCACTAGATCATAGAAGAAGCAAAAGAATTCAAAAAATAATAATAATAAATCTAGTTCTGCTTCATTGACTATGCTGAAGACTTTAACTGTGTGGATCACAAAAAAACTAGAAAATTCTTAAAGATGTGAATACCAGACCACTTTACCTGCCTCCTGAGAAACATGTATGCAGGTCAAGAAGCAACAGTTAGAACCAGACATGGAACAACGGACTCATTCAAAATTGGGAAAGGAGTACATCAAGGCTGGATATTGTCACCCTGCTTATTTAACTTATATTCAGAGTACATCATGCGAAATGCCAGGCTGGATGAAGCACAAGCTGGAATCAAGATTGCTTGGAGAAATATCAATAATGTCAGATATGCAGATGATACCACTCTAATGGCAGAAAGCAAAGAGGAACTAAAAAGCCCCTTGATGATGGTGAAAGAGGAGAGTGAAAAAGCTGGCTTAAAACTCAGCTTTCAATAAACTAAGATCATGACATCGGGTCCCATCACTTCCTGGAAAATAGAAGGGGAAAAAGTGGAAACACTGACAGGTTTTATTTTCTTGGTTTCCAAAATCATTGTGGATGGTGACTTCAGCCATGAAATTAAAAGAGACTTGCTCCTTGCAAGAAAATCAATGATAAACCTAGATATCACATTAAAAAGCAGAGACATCACTTTGCCTACAAAGGTCTGTATAGTCAAAGCTATGGTTTTTCCCATAGTCATATACAGATGTGCGAGTTGGACCATAAAGAAGGCTGAGCACCGAAGAATTGATGCTTTTGAACTGTGATGCCAGAGAAGACTCTTGAGAGTCCCTTGGACTGCAAGGAGATCCAACCAGTCCATCCTAAAGGAGCCCAGTCCTGGGTATTCTTTGGAAGGACTGATGCTGAAGCTGAAGCTCCAATACTTTGGCCACCTAATGCGAAGGGCTGATTCATTAGAAAAGACCCTGATGCTGGGAAAGATTAAGGGCAGGAGGAGAAGGAGGCAACCAAGGATGAGATTGTTGGATAGCATCATCAACTCAATAGATATGAGTCTGAGTAAACTCTGGGAGATAGTGAAGGACGGGGAAGCCTCGAGTGCTGCACTCCATGGGGTCGCAAAGAGTTGGACAGGACTGAGCAACTGAACAACAATGAGGCAAGATAGTCCAGAACCCATATTGCCCCCAGCAAGGTGATAGTGGAGGCGGTGACAGAGTGCAGTGAGCAGCTGAACTCAATTTCCTCTCAAGTGGTTTCTACCCAACCTGCACATGATCCCTACTAGATTCTCCATGGACCCTCCCCAGCTCTGTGATCTTCTCTTGGGCCCCTCCCTTGTGCTTCTCTGCACGTGTCAGCAATCCCTCACAGTGTCTGCGCACACATTCCCTCATCCTCTTGCTTCTGCCTGGCCAATTACTTCTCCAGGTTCCTTTAACCACTATAGTAAGAACAGTGCACATATGGAAGATATATCCAAGCTTCAGCTGGTTTCTTGAGCAGAGCAAAGGGATTAACAGTTTGTGGGGGCTACCATAATGAAGTACCACATACTGAGGATTTTAAATAACAGGCTTTTATTGTCTCTCAGTTTTGGAGGCTAAAAGTCTGTGACCAAAGTGACAACAAAGTCACGCTCTCCCTAAAGGCACCATAGACAGAACTGTTCAGGCCCCTCTCCTAGCTCCAGGCAGTACCTTGGCTGACAGCAGCATAACTCTCATTTTCCCATGGCATTCTCCCTGTGTGTGTGTCTGCTTCTGGGTCCAAATTTCCTTTTTATAAGAATATAGTTATATTGGATAAGGACCCACCCTAATAACATCAGCTTAATTTGATCATCTGCCAAGACCCTATTGCCAAAAAGGTCACATTCAAGCTACTAGGGGCTAATACTTCAATATCTTTTAAGAAATACAATTCAATACACCCCAGCAAAGCATGGGTGTACACATTCTCAATTTGCATCCACACCTTCTTCCCTGTCTCTGCTCCTCTCCTTATTCCTTGACAGTCATCGTTAAGAACAGCAAAAGTAAACAAATGGGACCTAATTAAAATTAAAAGCTTCTGCACAACAAAGAAAACTATAAGCAAGGTGAAAAGACAGCCTTCAGAATGGGAGAAAATAATAGCAAATGAAGCAACTGACAAACAACCAATCTCAAAAATATACAAGCAACTCCTGCAGCTAAATTCCAGAAAAATAAATGACCCAATCAAAAAATGGGCCAAAGAAATAAACAGACATTTCTCCAAAGAAGACATACAGATGGCTAACAAACACATGAAAAGATGCGCAACATCACTCATTATCAGAGAAATGCAAATCAAAACCACAATGTGGTACCATTTCATGCCAGTCAGAATGGCTGCTATCAAAGAGTCTACAAGCAATAAATGCTGGAGAGGGTGTGGAGAAAAGAGAACCCTCTTACACTGTTGGTGGGAATGCAAACTAGTACAGCCACTATGGAGAACAGTGTGGAGATTCCTTAAAAAACTGGAAATAGAACTGCCTTATGACCCAGCAATCCCACTGCTAGGCATACACACCGAGGAAACCAGAACTGAAAGAGACACGTGTACCCCAATGTTCATCGAAGCACTGTTTATAATAGCCAGGACATGGAGGCAACCTAGATGTCCATCAGCAGACAAATGGATAAGAAAGCTGTGGTACATATACACAATGGAGTATTACTCAGCCATTAAAAAGAATACATGTGAATCAGTTCTAATGAGTTGGATAAAACTGGAGTCTATTATACAGAGTGAAGTAAGCCAGAAAGAAAAACACCAATACAGTATACTAATGCATATATATGGAATTTAGAAAGATGGTAACGATAACCCTGTATGCGAGACAGCAGAAGAGACACAGATGTGTAGAACAGCCTTTTGGACTCTGTGAGAGAGGGGAGGGTGGGATGATTTGGGGGAATGGCATGGAAACATGTATAATATCATATAAGAAACGAATCGCCAGTCCAGGTTCGATACAGGATGCTTGGGGCTGGTGCACTGGGATGACCTGGAGGGATGGTATGGGGAGGGAGGTGGGAGGGGGGTTCAGGATGGAGAACACATGTACGCCCGTGGCGGATTCATGTTGATGTGTGGTAGAACCAATACAATATTATAAAGTAATTAGCCTCCAATTAAAATAAATAAATTTAAATTAAAAAAAAAGAACAATCTTTGAGAATAAGTTCAAAAGGTTTTTTGGGAACAGTGAAAGGTTATTAGTGGGACCATAATAAAAATTTAAATTAGATCTTTGGATTACTTAATAGCAGTGCACCAATATTAACCTTCTGGTTTTCTAATCATACTCCAATGATATTAATCTTATGGGAAACTAAGTGAAGGGTATATGGGAACTTTGTACTATATATGCAACATTTTTATAAATCTAAAGTTATTTCAAGGTAAAGATAAAATAAAAAGTCAGGTGAATCCAAATCTAGGAATTTAGTATTTATATACACTGTTCAGTTCAGTTCACTCAGTCGTGTCTGACTCTTTGTGACCCTGTGGACTGCAGCATGCCAGGCTTCCCTGTCCATCACCAACTCCCAGAGCTTGCTCACACTAATGTCCATTGAGTTGGTGATGCCATCCAACCCTCTCACCCTCTGTCATCCCCTTCTCCTCTGCTTTCAATCTTGCCCAACATCAGAGTCTTTCCCGATAAGTCAGTTCTTTGCATCAGGCAGCCAAAGTATTGGCATTTCAGCATCAGCATCAGTCCTTCCAATGAATATTCAGGACTGATTTTCTTTAGGATTGACTGGTTAGATCTCCTTTCAGTCAAAGGGACTCTCAAGAGTCTTCTCCAACACCACAGTTCAAAAGCATCAATTCTTTGGCACTCAGCTTTTTTTATGGTCCAACTCTCACATCCATACATGACTACACTGTACTGTTCCATGCTTTAGAGGGACAAGCTAATTAATTTATTTTTTTAAATATTCATTTATTTGGCTGTGTCAGGTTTTAGTTACAGCATATAAACTCTTATTTGTGGCATGTGGGATCTAGTTCCCTGACCAGGGATTGAACTAAGGGCCCTTGTACAGGGACCATGGAGTCTTAGCCACTGGGCCACCAGGTAAGTCCTGGGACAAACTAATTTAGATGCATACATTTTGGTAGAATATAATCATTTATTTTCAGCACCATTCTTTATTAGGAGATTGGGCTTCCCCAGTGGCTCCGTGGTAAAGAATCTACTTGCAATGCAGGAAACACAGGTTTGATCCCTGGGTTGGAAAGATCCCCTGGAGGAGGTCATTATAACCCACTTCAGTATTCTTTGCTGGAAAATTCCATGGATAGAGGGGTCTGGTGGGCTACAATCCACAGGGTTGCACAGAGTCAGACACAACTGAAGCAACTTAGTATGCACACATAGACATACATCTACATTCATCCAACCTTCCTTGGCTAACCAACTCCATGGCCTAGTATACTGGCAATGTTAATTTGCAATCAGTCAAGTAAGTGGCAAGTGGAATTATTAAATTGTATGGTTGTTCAAATACATTATTCTTTTCTAAATAATACTGTAAAACCTTGTTTTCCAAGGTGATGCCAGAGCTGAGAAGGAAACACAAGGGCTTAGATAACTATGAAAATGTCTTTGGTTCCTGAGCCTCTCAAAATAATGCTACTTGGACTACAAGTTCCCAAGATTATCTGCTTCTTCTTCTTCTTTTTTTTTTTTTTTTTAATTATTTGGCTGTGCCAGGTCTTAGTTGCAGCATGTGGGATCTAGTTCCCTGACCAGGGATCGAACCTAGGCCCCCTGTTTTGGGAACACAGAGTCTTATCCATTAGACCATCAGGGAAGTTCAAATCCTCTCCTTCTTGATGGTTCTCAAATAACTCGAAAATACTCCATTGTGACTGTTGGAGCTTTTTCTCTGTTATTACTCCAACCTTGTTCTCCTTTGGAGTCACACAGTCCAACTTTGAATCCCTACCCTAACACAAATAACTCTGACCTGGGTAAATCATTTTCTCTCTCTGAACCTTATTTTAGGTTTAATTAAATATTCCTGGCACATAGAAAGCACTTAAAAAATAGTTGGAAGCATGAATTCTATAGTCATCACCCTGGTTTGAATCCTGAGTAGTTGTTTGTGATCTTGACACATCACTTATCCTCTAAATTTTAGTTTCCTTATCTGTAAACAGTAGATAACCCTCTTTCACAGGCTGGGTGTGAGGATTAAGATGAAACCTTCGGGGACTTCCCTGGTGGTCCAGTGGCTAAGATTCCATGCTCCCAATGCAGGGGACTCGGGTTCGATCCCTGGTCAGGGAACTAGATCCCACATGCTGTGACTAAGAGTTCGCATGCAGCAACTAAATGCCACATGCCTCAATGAAGACTGAAGATCCCGCATGCCGCAACTAAGACCTGGTGATGGTTTAGTCATTAAGTCGTGTCCGAATCTTTGCGACCCCATGGACTGCAGTCTGCCAGGCTCCACTGTCCATGGGATTCTCCAGGCAAGAATACTAGAGTAGGTTGCAATTCCCTTCTCCAGGGGATCTTCCCAACCCAGGAATCCAACCCAGGTCTCCTGCATTGCAGGCAGATTCTTTACCAACTGAGCTACAAGGGAAGCTCTTTCCTACTAAGACCTGCCACAGCCAAATAAATTAATTAATTAAAAAGGAAAAGATGAAAACTGCATGTAAAGCACTTAGCATCATGTCTGGGATTCAGCAACCCTCATGTAAACATAAGCCACTATCATCACCATCATTACTTTTATTATCATTACTATTATCCATAAGCCTGTGAGACAGCCCAATGCTGCCACTACAGGGGTTGTTGGCACTTCCATCATTGCTCCTGTGCTCTTTCAGCATTCATAGGAGTGTCTGAAATGGGAGAACGGTTTCTCCTCAGCCATATTCAATGGCTTAGGCATCACCGACTCGATGGACATGAGTTTGAGAAAGCTCTGGGAATTGGTGATGGACAGGGAAGACTGGCGTGCTGCAGTCCATGGGGTCACAGAGTCAGACTGACAAATTGAACTGAACTGAAAAAGTGGGCTTCTGCTGCTCATAGTTGGTCCTAGGATCAGCGGCATCAACAGCTCCTGGGATCTAGATAGAAATGCACCCCTGGTCCTACCCCGCATATGGTGAGTCAGAATCTGCATTCTAATTGGATCCTCAGGGGACTCACGCACAATAACATGGGAGGAAGGCCCACTAGTCCTGAGCTATTTTAGGGTTCTGGTTCTTTGAGAGCTATAACATCCTATTGGGTTTCAAGACATATTCTCTAACTCTACATATTAATCTATCCACCTCAGCTTCCTTAGATGTCAGAGTGGAGTTTCCATGTTGTCTGCCTTCTTGGCCCCTATCTGCCACCCACTTCTGTTCTCCAGATTGTTTCAGCTTCTCTTCATCTTGATTCCAGTGTCTTGCCTAGTATATCCCTACAGTGGGAAGAGATTTCTAATATATAAATCAAATTTAGGCTCCCCACTCATTCACTGAGCATTTTTAATGTTTTAAGTCTGAGAACAATTCCACTGCTTCATTTAAACCAACACAAGCAAAGTCCTGAAACTAATAAACTGTTGTAGAAAAATCTCATATTTTACCTTGAAAAATATTTTTAATGTACTTTCAGATATTACAATCTACTCAGTCATGCTTTGTTAATACCTGCATTATTAATAGGGGAATAAATACTTTGTGTTGTTATTCCCCAAAACATTCTTCCACAATTCGAGTCACTTAAATATCTATTAAGTCTAAATGCATTTCTACTTTTGAAATGTGTTTTTTGACTATACATCTCATAGTAATTTTTCAGTGCATATGTATATAATAATGTAGCTAAATTGGAAGGTTATATAAAATGGTGTAATATCTAAGCCATGTTTATTCAAGGGAAATATAGAAAAAAGATTTATTTTTGCATATATTCATCAGAGAGCCAGTAAGGCTATTTTCCCCTACCCTTTCCACCCCTGTCAAGTATATTCATTGGAGAAAAAAGATAACGCATTTGAAGAGATCACTTACACTTGTTTTTTTTTTTTTTTTAAACTTTACATCATTGTATTAGTTTTGCCAAATATCAAAATGAATCCGCCACAGGTATACATGTGTTCCATAGAGACAAACCCCATCATATTTCACTAGCTGCAGAATCTTATCTTGAAAGGTTGCCTGAAGTTCAATGACAATTTCAAGGACATTCTGCTACCAAGGCCTGGAAATCTCAAGCTTCTGGAATTATTAACATTATCCCATGTGTATGTATCTGCATTATAACCACACTGACATCCCAGGTAGAGATGGAAGAACCAAACATAATGAAAAAGATTCTCTATGTTCTATACACCAAGGCAAAATAGAGTATATTGAAATGCCAATGTCAAACCAACAACCTGAAAGAGAAAATGAATAAATAAATTTGTAGAGCAAAATGTATACCTTTTCCTCTAATGCAGGAGTTCAGAGATGAATAAGCAGGGTGGGGATGAGAAAGGAGGAGGGAGCACACAGCTTCTCCCCTACCCTCCTAGCCTCAGTTAAAGTAACTGGGGGTTGATGGAGAGGGAGGAGATTGGAATGGACAAGGAAGGCTTCCATTCTCTGAGTTATTAATGTCTTCAAGGAGTAAGCAGGCACACCTGTAAGTCTGAGATATTTCTGATTTATTTTTTAACCTAGAATCCATAGGTAACATGTGGTAAAATCTACTTTACAAACTGAAATGTTCAGAGTCAAAGTGGTAGGAATAAAAGAAAAATGCCAGAATTCTGAAAGTCAGTTGCAATAAATTTAAAGAAGTCTTACTCAGAATGTTCACGGGATGTTCTAATCTGTTCACATGTTCAAGCTAAGCAGAGGCTAATTCTGGGTCTGGCACCTAAAACTAGCTACTGGCTCTATTCCTCACAGGCTGGAATATGTGATGAAGGATTTCATTTTGTCTCACCCTCTTTTTCTTTACCTGAACAAATCATTTTCTAACTAAATTCTAACCATCTCTACATATTCTATCAATATTTGTGTTCACGATCTCTATATTTAGTACTTTGGCTACTCTCTTCTAACTCCTTAAATCATTCAAAATATTTTGGTAAGTAACAATTCCTAAAGTGCTTTACCACTAGATTTATTACACGTGAAAAAATATATGTATTTTAGATATGCTTCCTCTCTTTTACCTAATGAATCAGTTACTGTGGTAAAGAATCCACCTGCTAATGCAAGAGATGTAAGAGACAAGGGTTCAATCCCTGGGTTGGGAAGATCCTCTGGAGGAGGAAATGGCAACCCACTCCAGTATTCTTGCCTGGAGAATCCCATGGACAGAGGAGCCTAGCGGGCTACAGTCCATGGGGTCACAAAGAAGTGGACACGACTGAGAACAGCACAAAGCCAAAATTTCACCCAAGACAAATCTGTCTTTTCTCTGCCAATTCAGGTTAATTCAAGAAATTTACCTTGAGATATACTATGCATCATGTTTTTTGTGAATAAAGATATAAATGATATGTCCCTACCTTGAAGATGATCATGGTCTCTAACCTTCTCTGATTACTGAAAAAAGAAAATTAATCATGATAGATAAGTGAGTCAAATACAAAATTCTAACAAAACTTTCAAGAGCTTCTGAGGCCCAGAAAATTACAAGCCTAAAGGAAATTAATCAATATATAAAAGAAAATTAACAGATAAAATTTTGCTTCATATTTGGTGAGATTTTAAAGATGGGGAAAATAGCAATCAAGTGTTTTATTATCTTTGTATACCCCACAGAATCTGGTACAGAGCTGGTCACATAGTAAGTACTTGACAAAAATTCTAAATTGAGAAGAATGATCATGGAGTTGCAGAGGGAAAGAGGACTATCTGGAAGCACTTTCTGCCAGCAAATAACAGCATTCTCTAAACCTTACAGAAGGAAAATGGTGAGTCTGGCAGGCGGGACAAAAGGATGGCCAAATAGGCAGGCGTGTGGCCAACCAGTGGAGAAATTTCAGGATTTTCAGACACTGAAAATGTCTGAGTAGATAAAATTGTTTGGCTTCCATTTTCCTGGGGGTCATTTAAGCTTATCATAAAATCTGTTTATATGACCATACATCTCCTTTACATTATTGACTTTTCTATCTAAACTTTGTATTTGCTTTTTTAAAAAGTTGAAACTATCAAATGGATAAGAGAAAAGCTATTAGGAGTCAACTAGGAAAAACATGGCCTCCTCTTTTCAAAAATTTTTTTTGGAGTATAATTGCTTTACAATGTTGTATTAGTTTCTGCTGTACAGAAAAGTCAATCAGCTGTACATATACATATATCCCCTCTTTTTTGGATTGCCAAACATGGTCTATCTCTGGAAGGATAAGTGAAATCAAATAGATCTTCTTTCTACATAGAGAACAATGTCTCCTCTTCTACCCAACTCTGATTTAGGTGTAACTACATTCAGAAAACGAAGATCATGGCATCCAGTCCCAATACTTCATGGGAAATAGATGGGGAAACAGTGGAAATAGTGTCAGACTTTATTTTGGGGGGCACCAAAATCACCACAGATCACCGGTGACTGCAGCCATGAAATTAAAAGACGCTTACTCCTTGGAAGGAAAGTTATGTCCAACCTAGATAGCATATTGAAAAACAGAGACATTACTTTGCCAACAAAGGTCCGTCTAGTCAAGGCTATGGTTTTTCCTGTGGTCATGTATGGATGTGAGAGTTGGACTGTGAAGAAGGCTGAGCGCTGAAGAATTGATGCTTTTGAACTGTGATGCTGGAGAAGACTCTTGAGAGTCCCTTGGACTGCAAGGAGATCCAACCAGTCCATTCTGAAGGAGATCAGCCCTGGGATTTCTTTGGAAGGAATGATGCTAAAGCTGAAACTCCAGTACTTTGGCCACCTCATGCAAAGAGTTGACTCATTGGAAAAAAAACTCTGATGCTGGGAGGGATTAGGGGCAAGAGGAGAAGGGGACGACAGAGGATGAGACGGTTAGATGGCATCACTGACTCTATGGATGTTGAGTCTGAGTGAACTCCGGGAGTTGGTGATGAACAGGGAGGCCTGGCATGCTGCGATTCATGGGGTCGCAAAGAGTCGGACACGACTGAGCGACTGAACTGAACTGAACTGAACTGAGATTCTTCTTGGGATGAACATTTCAGACCCCAACTTACTATTAGCAAGATTCAAAGTTTATATGTAAATGAATCATCAAAAAGTTAACAACAACTTATCACTGCTGAGACAAAGTTCTCATGTATATGACCTGAACACTGGAGCAAAAATCTCCTTTCACTGTAGTACAAATTGGCACCAGAATGCTGAAAGGCAAAGCTACCCACACTCCTCTGGACTGTTCTCAGAAGGACTTCCTGGTGATGATGCTAATTCTTCCTGCCTATAAACCTTGCATTTTTAAATAACTAACACTTTTAAAAATTACTCAGGTTGCTTCCATGTCCTGGCTATTATAAACAGTGCTGCAATGAACATTGGGGTACATGTGTGTCTTTCAATTCTGGTTTCCTCAGTGAGTATGCCCAGCAGTGGGATTGCTGGGTCATAAGGCAGTTCTATTTCCAGTTTTTTAAGGAATCTCCACACTGTTCTCCATAGTGGCTGTACTAGTTTGCATTCCCACCAACAGTGTAAGAGGGTTCTCTTTTCTCCACACCCTCTCCAGCATTTATTGCTTGTAGACTTTTGGATTGCAGCCATTCTGACTGGCATGAAATGGTACCTCATAGTGGTTTTGATTTGCATTTCTCTGATAATGAGTGATGTTGCGCATCTTTTCATGTGTTTGTTAGCCATCTGTATGTCTTCTTTGGAGAAATGTCTATTTAGTTCTTTGGCCCATTTTTTAATTGGCCCATTTTTTGATTGGGTCATTTATTAGCAGATGAATGGATAAGAAAGCTGTGGTACATATACACAGTGGAGTATTACTCAGCCATTAAAAAGAATACATTTGAATCAGTTCTAATGAGGTGGATGAAACTGGAGTCTATTATACAGAGTGAAGTAAGCCAGAAAGAAAAACACAAATACAGTATACTAACGCATATATATGGGATTTAGAAAGATGGTAACAATAACCCTGTATACGAGACAGCAAAAGAGACACAGATGTATAGAACAGTCTTTGGGACTCTGTGGGAGAGGGAGAGGGTGGGATGATTTGGGGAAATGACATTGAAACATGTACAATATCATATATGAAATGAGTTGCCAGTCCAGGTTTGATGCATGATACTGGAGGCTTGGGGCTGGTACACTGGGACGACCCAGAGGGATGGTACAGGGAGGGAGGTGGGAGGAGGGTTCAGGATGGGGAACACATGTATACCTGTGGCGGATTCATGTTGATATATGGCAAAACCAATACAATATTGTAAAGTTAAAAAATAAAATAAAATGGAAAAGAAAAAAAAATTACTCAGGATATATGAAGGCCATTCTGAGGGTGTCCAGCCTTCTTTTCCTTAGCTCTCACCATTACCAATTCTCATTTGCTTAGCATAGCTAAATGCAGAGGAGCATCTCCACTCAAGGCTGTCTTTAACTTCTGAAAAAGGTGGTATAAGCAGAGGAGCTATTTCCCACAAAATGGATTTATACCATTCGTCTAGACCAGGGTTCAGCCAAACCTGACCCATCATCTGGTTTGTTTGGTTGTTTTTTTTTTTTTTTTTTGGTAAATAAAGCTTTATCAGAACACACGGGTATACAGTCTATGGCTGCTTTCATGTTACCATATCAGAGCTAAGTAGCTGCAAGAATACCCAGGTGATGCTAGTGGTAAAGAACCTGCCTGCCAATGCAGGGGAAATAAGAGATGCAGATTCCACCCCTGGGTTGGAAAGATCCCCTGGAGGACGGCAGGGCAACCCACTCCAGTATTCTTGCCTGGAGAATTTCAGGGACAGAGGAGCCTGGAGGGCTACAGTTCATGGGGTCACAAAGTGTTAGACATGACTGAAGTGACTTAGCACACAGCACATATGGACCTCAAAGGTGGAAATAATTGCCATCTGATCCTTTACAGAAAAAGTCTCCTAGCCCTGCTCTACATATAAAAATACCCTACCATTGTTATATCTGGCAGTTACCTTAGAAAAGGCAGGTCCACCTTCATGAAAGAATATATACAAATAGCCAACAAGGAAAGATTCAGATCATTATTCGGTGGAGAAATGCCGACTAAAGCCTCAGTAATATAGCACTTCATACCCATTAGAATGGTTGAAATTAATAAGACTGACCATACCAAATGTTGACAGGTATATGAGAGAACTGGACTCTCATATACTACTGCTGGGTATATACACTGGTACCTGACCTGCCTCCTGAGAAATCTGTATGCATGTCAAGAAGCAACAGTTAGAACTAGACATGGAACAACAGACTGGTTCCATATCTGGAAAGGAGTATGTCAAGGCTGTATATTGTTACCCTGCTTATTTAACTTATATGCAGAGCACATCATGAGAAATGCTGGACTGGATGAAGCACAAGCTGGAATCAAGATTGCCGGGAGTAATATCAATAACCTCAGATATGGAGATGACACCACACTTATGGCAGAAAGCAAAGAAGAACTAAAGAGCCTCTTGATGAAAGTGAAAGAGGAGAGTGAAAAAGTTGGCTTAAAGCTCAACATTCAGAAAACTAAGACCATGGCACCCCGTCCCATCACTTCATGGCAAATAGATGGGGAAACAATGGAAACAGTGGCTGACTTTATTTTTCTGGGCTCAAAAATCACTGCAGATGGTGACTGCAGCCATGAAATTAAAAGATGCTTACTCCTTGAGAGAAAAGTTATGAACAACCTAGATAGCATATTCAAAAGCAGAGACATTACTTTGCCAACAAAGGTTCATCTAGTCAAGGCTATGTTTTTTCCTGTGGTCATGTATGGATGTGAGAGTTGGACTGTGAAGAAGGCTGAGCACTGAAGAATTGATGCTTTTGAACTGTGGTGTTGGAGAAGACTCTTGAGAATTCCTTCAACTGCAAGGAGATCCAACCAGTCCATCCTAAAGGAAATCAGTCCTGAATATTCATTGGAAGGTCTGATACTGAAGCTGAAACTCCAGTACTTTGGTCACCTCAAGCGAAGAGTTGACTCATTGGAAAAGACTCTGATGCTGGGAGGGATTGGGGGCAGGAGGAGAAGGGGACGACAGAGGATGAGATGGCTGGATGGCATCACTGACTCCATGGACGTGAGTCTGAGTGAACTCTGGGAGTTGGTGATGGACAGGGAGGCTTGGCGTGCTGCGATTCATGGGGTTGCAAAGAGTCAGACATGACTGAAGAACTGAACTGAACTCAGACAGCATATTAAAAAGCAGAGACATTACTTTGCCTTCAAAGGTCCCTCTAGTCAAAGCTATGGTTTTTCCAGTATGGAGAGTTGGACTATAAAGAAAGCTGAGTGCCAAAGAATTGATGCTTTTAAACTGTGATGTTGGAGAAGACTCTTGAGAATCCCTTCAACTGCAAGGAGATCCAACCAGTCCATCCTAAAGGAAATCAGTCCTGAATATTCATTGGAAGGTCTGATACTGAAGCTGAAACTCCAATACTTTGGCCACATGATGTGAAGAACTGACTCATTGGAAAAGACTCTGATGCTGAAAGATTGAAGGCAGAAGGAGAAGGGGACAATAGAGTCTGAGATGGTTGGATGGCATTACTGACATGAGTTTGAGTAAACTCCAGGAGTTGGTGATGGAAGTTGGTGATGGAAGTTGGTGATGGAAGCCTGGCACGCTGCAGTCCATGGGATTGTAAAAAGTCGGACACAACTAACCAACTGAACTGAACTGAACAACTACTTTGGAAATTAGTTTGGTGTTTTCTTATAAAGTTAAACATAACTTTCTCTATGACTCAAAAATTCAACTTCTAAGTATTTACCCAAGAGAAATGAAAACATACATCCACAAAAATATTCAGACCTGAATGTTCATAGTAGTTTTACTCACAATGGCCAAAAACTGGAAACAATGTAAATGCCCATCAAATGATGAATGGATAAACAAGTTACAGTATATCCATACAATGGAATACTATTCAGCGATAAAATGGAATAAACTATTGAGGGAATTCCCTGGTGGACAAGTGGTTAAGATTCAGCACTTTCACTGTAGGGCCTGGTTCAATCCCTGGTTGTGGAAGATCCTGCAGGTCACATGGCCTCCCCCCAAAAAGGGAATGTACTATAATACACACAGAAATACATGAAGATCTCAAAAACATAATGCTGGCATGAAATGAGATTTGAATGGGAAAGGGAACAAAGGAAATTTTGGGGGCAAGTGTAGAAATCTCCTGTATTTTGTGGGGATGGTTACATAAATGCCTAAATCTGTCAAAACTCATCACCATGTAAACAAAGTTGGTCTATTTATTTTACATATTATATCATGATAAAACAGATTTTTTTAAAAATTACTATTATATTAACTTTCATGAGCCAGATCATCTATCTTAAATTTACCAACTTATTTTTCTTCTCTCAGTCTCCTCTAACAGTTCTCCATTATACTCCCACCTCATATTTCATAGCTATACAATATTATATATCTTCTAAATATATTACTATTTTTTAATATTCCTGTTAGATTTGTAACAATTCTATAGCTCCTTGTGATCTGATAGTCACTCAGTCATGTCTGACTCTTTGTGACTTCATGGACAGTAGCCTACCAGGCTCCATGGGATTCTCCAGGCAAGAATAGTGGAATGGGTTGCCATTCCCTTCTCCAGGGGATCTTCCCAACCCAAGGATCAAACCAGGGTCTCCTGCATTGCAAGCAGATTCTTTACCATCTGAGCCACCAGGGAAGCCCATAGCTCCTTAGAAGTCACCAAATCCAACTATTCAATCTGAGATGCTCTCCTAATGAGGAACAGGTCATGTTTATCATTTGGTTAATCTATAGACTCTGCCTGCCACTGGTTTCCAGCCATTGGTTCCAATTTTGCCTTTTGGGGACATATTCAAAAAGCTGAATTACTCTTCTACCCAATAATCATTGGGTACACATGTGACACAAAATTGATGATGTTTTGCTCAGTCCTTACTATCTTCAAGTTGAACATCCTAAAAAGACTCTAACTCTCCAGTGCAAAATTTGAGTTGAGTTCTTTTGTTTTTTTTGTTGTTGTTGCTATTGTTTTTCAAAATATAAATTTTATTTCTTTCTTGTATGGAAGAGAACCAAAGGTCTACTTTCAGAGCTGTTACGAAGGTTCCTTGGTCATATGGAGTTTTTTGTTTGGTCTTTGATTTTGATTTTTTTTTTTTTTTTTTTGACAGCACAGCATGTGCAATCTTAGTTCTCCAACCAGGGATAGAACTTGTGCCTCCTACAGTAGAAGCACAGAGTCTTAACTACTGGACTGCCAGGGAAGTCCCTCTTTTTTATGTTTCTGATTCACCATCTTGGCAGATGCCTCCAACACGAGTTGAGTTCTTGATAGGCTTGCTGTGTCAAGGTGTTAAGGTTTGAGTTCACAGTCCTTAATTACGCAACCAAGTGGGATTATTCTGTTAGTGCAGAGGGTAAAACTGTAACTATTAGGTAATGGCTCAGCTGGTAAAGAATCCTCCTGCAATTTTGGAGATGTGGGTTCGATCCCTGGGTTGGGAAGATCCCCTGGAGAAGGGAAAGGCTACCCACTCCAGTATTCTGGCCTGGAGAATTCCTTGGGGGTCACAAAGACTTGTAACAACTGAGTGACTTTCACTTTCACTTTGGGGGCTTCCTGGGTAGCTCAAATGGTAAAAATTTCAAGGTAAAACTAGTTTTTGTTTAATAGGAGAGAAAATTTATTTTCTAACAATTAAAACTGTCCCCAGATGTAATGTCTGAGCAGAGATTAGATCATCAGTCAAAAATAGGAGACAGAAATGTGTATTTAATAGAAGCTGGACAAGGAAACTTTAAAAATGTACTCTCTACCTCATTAGAACTGATTCATGTTGATGTATGGCAAAACCAATACAATATTGTAAAGTAATTAGCCTCCAATTAAAATAAACAAATTTATATTATATATATATATATATATATATATATATATATATATATATATATTCACACACACTCTCTAGCACTCTGATTCTATACCCAGCAAAGGCCCCCATGGTGATGAGACAAGAAACTGGTAAGTGTCTAAAAAAGACAAAAGTTACAAGAAAACAATGTCATTGACTGGGTCTGTCTTTGGCCTGGTTTGGGCCCTTGAATAAGATTAAACAAATATAGAATTGAGTAGGATGAAGAAGCATAGCACAGTCAAGAGAGAAAATCATTTCTCACACATTTTCCCTAAGGCCAGAACTGTATAGTCCCATCAGACACTAGATGACATGCTTTGTTCTACCCGGGTAGTTAAACAATGCCCAAACTAACACATGAAATAAAGAACGATGTCCAAAGTGTTTTGGCCAGAATATCACTCTCAACAAGCAGACCCACAATAAATCGTGTGTCCTGGAAAACAAACACAAGGGCAGCTATTCAAAACATCTTTCAGTCTTGCACTAAGTCACCCCAACAAAAAAATGAAACAATGCAATTGGTGCATTTGCAGAATTTACACTGTTACCCACAGATTAAGGACGCAGAGTTTCCATCTGCTTTGTAATTCCCTCCTTCCCTCATTGAAATGATCCTACCCTAGGATCGCTCTAGGTTGTGGGCTTTGCAAAAACTGCTTTTGCTTGCAATTGATAGGATTTTTCCCTTTTTTTCAAAGAAAAAAAATGCATTAAAGATTTTGTTCTTTATAGTTTCCCAAACAACATGAGCTCAGCAAACAGATTTCGTTTTAAAAGTAACTTATCAACATTGACAGCGTCCTCTTAAGAACAGCTGTTGCCTCATAGACTGCAGTGTGAACATACCCCTGAATTTAGAAACAATTCTGCTTAGAAGGAATATTGCACATTTAGCACCCTCCCCTTAATTACCAAAGACATTTGCATGAAAGCCCCATCTTTGTTTGCCAACTTCACCTTATTATTTTTTCTAGGATTGAAAATTTCAGTCCTAAAAGGTGTCATTCTGTAATGATGAGTTTTGCTTGCAAAAGAAGAGCCTCATGGCCTGCCTCAGTCTAACGGCCTGTTTTTGACTTTTAGAATTGCTCTTTTCTTTCTCTTATGGCGTTGGCTGCCTGTCAAAGCGAGTTCTTTTGCAATCCTAATTGTGAGAGGCAAGGTCATATGAGTCTTGGCTCTGACAGTAGAAAATGAATTTATAAAGAAAGATACTATTCTTCATTCTTTTAATGTTCAAGATGCTGAGGAGGATTTGCATAATACGTGTTTTGCAATTTTTGTAAAATGCCATGCCATACTTTTACAACTGACATTAGTCTTAGGGTACTGGGTACATAAGCCTATGTATCATAATGTGTGAATGGAAATAGGTTGGTGAGAGAGTTAGAGGAAAGCAAAATAAAAGAAAATATTGATGCAATAAACACTAAAATCCTTCTACTGTTCTTTCACAGTAATCGTTTATAATATAGAATGGTTTCTGTAAACTCTTTGTCTTCTATATGTGTCTCCAAAGAAATTTCTACTAATCTTCTAGAGTTCACTGTTCAGTGGAGCTAAGTTAATATTCACAAATGATTGGTTCAAAGCCTCACAAATGTTATCATTTAATCTATTAATGGACTGTATGTGCACACAAGAACTACACAAGCATCTTTTTTAACCTTTCATTTAATCATGAAGTACTTTAGGAGTTCAATATTGTTCAAAGTGAAATAGAAATAATTAAGGACATAATTAAGACAGGTATGAAGGATTCTTAAGGTCTCAGTGCATTAAATGTACTTATCTCCTGCTAACAGGAACCCAATAGCTTTTTCAGGAATAGCCATAAGTAGAGAAGTAAAATGAAAGTCAAAGAAGAGGAAGATGAAGGTAACAGGAAGGAGAGGATTCAGGTGCCACAGATCACTTACTTTTCCATCTGCTTGGAGTCAACCCTGAGTCGCAGTATTTCTGATGATGTATCAATATTGATGAGGGATTCATGTGGCAGAAAAAGAGGAATATGGTTCTTCACAAGACAGTTCATTTTTGTGATCACTTACAGTTATCACGATCACTTGCAGTATTTTTTTTAAAGCAGGCAAATTGGCATAGTTTATGCAAAAACACAGTTCAGTTCAGTTCAGTTCAGTTCAGTCACTCAGTCGTGTCCGACTCTTTGTGACCCCATGAATCGCAGCACGCCAGGCCTCCCTGTCCATCACCAACTCCCGGAGTTCACTCAGACTCACGTCCATTGAGTCAGTGATGCCATCCAGCCATCTCATCCTCTGTCGTCCCCTTCTCCTCCTGCTCCCAATCCCTCCCAGCATCAGAGTCTTTTCCAATGAGTCAACTCTTCGCATGAGGTGGCCAAAGTACTGGAGTTTCAGCTTTAGCATCATTCCTTCCAAAGAAATCCCAGGGCTGATCTCCTTCAGAATGGACTGGTTGGATCTCCTTGCAGTCCAAGGGACTCTCAAGAGTCTTCTCCAGCATCACAGTTCAAAAGCATCAATTCTTCAGCGCTCAGCCTTCTTCACAGTCCAACTCTCACATCCATACATGACCACAGGAAAAACCATAGCCTTGACTAGATGGACCTTTGTTGGCAAAGTAATGTCTCTGCTTTTGAATATGCTATCTAAGTTGGTCATAACTTTCCTTCCAAGGAGTAAGCGTCTTTTAATTTCATAGCTGCAATCACCATCTGCAGTGATTTTGGAGCCCAGAAAAATAAAGTCTGACACTGTTTCCACTGTTTCCCCATCTATTTCCCATGAAGTGATGAGACCGGATGCCATGATCTTCATTTTCTGAATGTTGAGCTTTAAGCCAACTTTTTCACTCTCCTCTTTCACTTTCATCAAGAGGCTTTTTAGTTCCTCTTCACTTTCTGCCATTAGGGTGGTGTCATCTGCATATCTGAGGTTATTGATATTTCTCCCGGCAATCTTGATTCCAGTTTGTGTTTCTTCCAGTCCAGCGTTTCTCATGATGTACTCTGCATATAAGTTAAATAAGCAGGGTGACAATATACAGCCTTGACGTACTCCTTTTCCTTTTTGGAACCATTCTGTTGTTCCATGTCCAGTTACCCCAAAAATGGACAATATATATACAGTGCAGCATCATGAAGGATTCTTCCTTTCTTCTTTTGTGCTTATCTGTGCTTTTTGGAAATTATAAAAGGAATATTGAATCATTCAGGATGGGGTAGATGATGCTGTGGTAACAAAAAACCTCTCAAGTCTCTAGTTGACCATTACAGAGTTTGTACCGCACTTATCAGTCACTCGGAAACTAGACGAATGAAAGCAACATTTGGACAAGTGCTTCTACAACTAGAGTAGCAACTGGAGGGAAACACAAGTCTTGAGATAGCTCTTAAAGTACCATTTGGAAATGACACATATATTCCACTGCCATTTCATAGGCCAAAGCAAGTCACGTGGTCACAATGTCAAAAGAAAAAGCCACGTACAATCCTACCATCCTCCCAGAGAGCCAGAATATTTTCAAAAAAGCATTAATATTTGCTAAAAACACTTATTACCCACTAATTATATTTGGTAACTATGCTTGTGCTTTTAAGAAAACACATGTATTCATAATATTTTTATAAAATGGAGACAATATTATACACATTATTTTATCATCTGATTTTTCTTTTGGCATATCATAAACACTGGTTAAGTACTCTAATACCCATTATTAAATCCTATGAATGTTGTATATTTTATTTAAACAGTTCACTCCTTTGGAATTTTAGCACTTTCTAATTGGGTTGAAAAGAAAACTAGAATAGCGAATTGGAAGATGTGAAAGAAAATACACGTAGGAGAGGAGGGACTTAATCATAAGGTTAAAGTCTCCAAAAGGAGGTCAGGAGGGAGCAAACCAGGTCTGGGAAGAGGACGTAGTCACATAAAAGCTTTTAATGGAGCCTTAGGTGGTAGATTCCACACATGTAGATTTAAGCTAGGAAGTTAACAGAGAAGAAACTTGAAAGGACTTCATACGGAGCCCAAACAACACTAGCAAAAGGAAATGCATACTGATTATAATTTAGGTTGAGGATACTCCACACTGGAAATACATCTGACATTGGAGGCCAGCTACATTTACCCAGACTATGGCTAAAAGCCTTAGTTTAATATTGATTCAGATCTAACCCCTAAAGTAGCAGTCAGCCAATCAGAGCAAATACAGGCTTGGAATCAGGCAATTAAGGCAAAGTACAGCCTGTTGTTATTGTTATTCAGTAGCTAAGTCATGTCCCACTCTTTGCAACCCCATGGACTGCAGCACGTTAGACTTCTCTATCCTTGGATGAAATATTATTGAATTAGTTTATCACTTCCTGTAACATTCTCCACAGATGGGAAATTAAATTATAGTATGTTGACAAGAGATTCACAGCAAACAATTTTTAAAGTTTCAGATAGACAGTCAGAAATAGTTCCAAACAATGATGGGAAATGAAATAATTTTTATTCATTATATTTTTTCATTTGGAACACAAAGCCATTGCCCTTGTGGCTTTCTCCCAATCATTAGCCCTTCTGATTTTTTCCATTTTCCTCCTTCAGTGGACAAGAGGATCACAATTAGCATTTCAAAAGAAAAAACAGGTAAATACTCCATAGTTAATCACCCATCTGTCTTTCTTCATATCAATCTAAATAAACCCCCAATCTGGATGAAACTGAACATTTGCTGTCTCTAAGCCTGCACCAGGTCAGCTGGGTGCTGCTGGAGAAGGTCACACAATGGAGCACACTGTACCATAACTTGAGTTGGAACCGCCACAGTTACCAGAAATCCTCTCATGTTTCTCAGCTTAATTCCCACTCCGAGTTTAGGTTTTTCAAACCTCTCCTCTTCAAATCTCTGATCCTCACTGCTCTTCCAGTTCTAAAAGATGGCCATGCTTAATCATTCACATAAAATGCTGAGGTTATCAACCAACCTGAATGGAGCAACCTACCATAAATGTACACCTCTACCCCTTCCTCTTGCTTCAAAAGAGAATGTCAGCCATGCCACCTTCATCTGATACATCACTCCCTCCCTCATTTTCAGGAACCTCATCCCCAGAGACTATCCTCCTCTCTACACTCATCTCTTCCTCTTAACAAGATCTTTATCATTAGGATTTAAACATGCACCTATATCGTCCACCTTTTACAAAGAAGTGTTTCACATACATATAATTATTCACGATTAAGCCAACTTGTAACAAAGAAGAACAAAAGATAATTCTGTGTTGATCTGTTTCTTTCACTTTAACCTTTGCTTTGGTTCTGTCTAGAGCTAGAGCTATAATCATACATAATGGCCTGCCTCCGGGAACTCTGTCCTTCTGCCTAAATGGTAAAGTAAAGTGCCTTAGTTGGATGGCATCACCGATTCAATGGACTTGAACTTTGGCAAACTCCAGGAGATGGTGAGGGACAGGGAAGCCTGGCATGCTGCAGTCCATGGGATAGCGAAGAGTCATACATGACTTGGCCACTGAACAACAACAACAAAAGTGCCTTTGTTCAGCTCACAGGGAGATATTCTGACCCTGGTCATTTGTGAATGGCTGCAAGAAAGAAGAAATTAACACATCTGCTCTCTGAAGCTGACCAACCCAGGAGACATTTTGTAAGACTTATGGCCTTTTTCCTTTACTTCCTCACTTCCTCCCTCTCTCTGCTCTATGAAAGAAACTAGCATCCAAATCCCAATTAGATGGTACTCTAGGACTCTAGTATACCATCTTCTTGGACACCTAGCTTTCTGAATAAAATAACTATTCCTTGCCTCAACACCTCATCTCCTGATTATTTGCGAACTGCAATGAGCAGACCGAGCTTGAACTCGGTAACAATCTTTTTCCAATGACACCTTATTTTTTAATGAGGGTGTATTGTGTAGTTCTGGAATCTTTAATTTTACTAAGAACTTTTTCTAAGAACTAATGGCATTTCAGGGCTTCCTTGGTGGCTCAGGCAGTAAAGAATCTGCCTGCAATATGGGAGACCCGGGTTTGATCCCTGAGTTGGAAAGATCTCCTGGAAAAGGAAATGGCAACCCACTCCAGTATTCTTGCCTGGAAAATCCTATGGGCAGAGGAGCCTGGTGGGCTACAGTGCATAGGGCTGCAAAGAGTCAGACACGACTGAGTGACTAACATACACAGTGACATTTCATCCCCAGCACTTCAGCCTTTGGCATGCCTGACAACTGTATGAAAAATGGCTGGAGGTATGTAAGCTTGGAGATATTATCAGGTAGCTGACCTCAAATTCTCCATATATGAAAAGAAGAGAGGGTGATGGCATCTGACAAGAAGCAAGATCTAGCAATGCAGAGAAACATTGGGTGCAAGGTCAAGGAGAGACAACTTTGAAAAGAGACAGAAGACTTCCCTGAGAGAGTGAAAAAAGCTGAGATGGAAAGGAGTTAACTCTGGAAAGAAGAAAGAAAAGAATGTCCCAGTCAGAGAGAATATCATATGCAAAATCCTTGGACAGAAAAAAAGTGCCATGAGACTAGATTGCTGAGATTATGGGAGAAACAGGTGAAAAGGGAGACTGGGAGGGAATGGAGAAAATATGCAACACAGGTCTTGCAGGCAAAGTTTAAAAAAAAGCAAATAACAAAATCTCCTGCCTTTATCCAAAAAGAGTTAAAAAATTATTAAAGAGTTTTGGGCAGAGAGATAGAGAGATGACAGATCCCATTTGCTACTGAGGGGAAAATGCATAGTTTCAATGTGAAGAACAAATTGGAGAGAAACAAATTGCTGTCTGGGAGGAAGTGGATAGATTCAGAAGACACTGGGGAAGTACAGTAAGACTTGGTGAAGGACTGGCAATGGAGTTGATAAAGGGAGATATAAAGTACAACTCTGGATTTCTGGCTTGCACAACTGAAGTTAAGGAGCTAGAAAAGAAAAACAGATTTGGAAGGAAGAATGTAATTTGGGTTTTGTTGGACATTAGGTGTTTTTAGTGTCTTTGGGTCATCAACAAACACATGTTAAGTATTCAGTTGGACAAAATAAAGCTTTGTATTTCAGAGGGGGTTTCTAGGCTACAGTTAAGATTTGTAAGTTATCTGTATTGAGGATAAACTTGAAGCCACAAGCTTACAATAGATCATCAAGGGAGAGTATAGAGTGAGAGGTGGACATGACTGAGATTTAAGCATTAAATAACTCTAACATTTAAAAGCAGGAAAGAAGATGATGAACTAAAAAGAGAAAGAGAAGTGACTGAGGAAATGTGAATAATAGAAGTTGAGAGAAGAGATGGTTTTGAGAAACAGTTAACATACAAGCTCAAGTAAAATGAGAACTGGAACATGTCAATTGGATTTTACAACCTGTTTTTAAGGATGTTCTGTTCTCAGAAAACTAAAAAAAGATTATAAAAGCACTAATTACATTTTGTCTCTTGAATAGAGTCTTCTCACATATTGTTTATCTTCTTTAGTTGTATTCTTTTTCTTTAGATGGTCTACTGGCATAAATCCATGAGCATGCTGTTAAGGCAAAAGAATCACCATTTTCAGCTCAACTAAGTTTATGAGACCAAAGCATCTTGCCAATGTTAACAGCATTTTTTTTCAAACTTTCTTCTCATTTTAAAATACTAGTAGCAAAACTGCAATGAAGAATATATTGAAATAACCGCTTAAAATAAAGAAGATGGTGTGATGCAAACTGCTGCCTAGTAAGCCAAGTCATTGTTCAATAGCTTGAAATGTTTATCAATTCATGTATAAATGTATGAATTAATAATTATTGAAATACAGAGAGGTGGTCAATATCTAATACACAAAATGTAGGTGGTTAAAAAGCCAAATATTTGAAAGTTGAAGTTTACTTGTATTCTATACAGGTTTCCCTGATAGCTCAGTTGGTAAAGAATCCACCTGCAATGCAGGAGACCCAGGTTCAATTACTGGGTTGGGAAGAGCCACTGGAGAAGGGATAGGCTACCCACTCCAGTATGCTTGGGTTTCCCTTGTGGCTCAGCTGGTAAAGAATCTGCCTGCAATGTAGGAGACCTGGGTTGGGAAGGTCCCCTGGAGAAGGGAAAGGGTACCCACTCCAGTATTCTGGCCTACAGAATCCCATGGACAATATAGTCCATGGGGTCGCAAAGAGTTGGACACAACTGAGCAACTTTCACTTTCACTTTGTATTCTATACATAAAATTTAAATTCACTGAAATGTCTTCAAAGGGGAATTTAAAGAAAAAAGGAATTCAAACATTTTCAATTCTAACTTTAATATGAAACTAATTAGCATGCACTTTTGAAAATCACCCTCTTTTCTATACCACATCCTTTTTTATTACAGACAAGAAAATAATATTCAGTGTATAAATATGGCTTGAGATACAACTTTAGTCATGTACAAAAACCATTAAGGTAGGTTTGGGATGTATTTTTCCATTTGGGGGAAATGGAAAAGACACAAATGCAGGGAAAGCACACTTTTACAATCCAAAACACAAATTTATTGACTGACATGGAAAAGTCTCATTAGTACTGAAGGAAGATATTAGTACTGAAGGAGGGGAGATGCATATTTACAATGCATATTAATTAGGAGGTCATAATGGTATGCTTACAATTAATGGTAACCAAAAAGGATTATTCAATTAACTATGTTGGATAATTGATCAATAGTTTGGGGAAAAAATTACATTGGATCCCTACATCCTACATTATATAAAAATAAATTCCAGATAATTAAACATTGTAAATAAAAAAATATAACCATGATGAATTTTTAAGATGTAAAAAGTAAAATATAGATGTAAGATGTAAAAAATGAAATCATAAATAATTCTTTAAAACAGAAATAATGAACTGAGTGCTTTTATAAATACAAGTTAAAACAAGCATATGTTTGTTCGTCTCATTGTCAGTTAACAAATTCGATACTGGTTAATGTCATCAAGTTTATAGGAGCAGGGGGGAATTTTCTTATATTTTAAAGTGAGTCCCATTCTTCTGAACATCAATTTTATAATATTTATCCAAGACCCTTAAATGTGTATACCCTTCTAGAAATACATGCTTGATAAATTTTATCAAGGAAATACTGGATAAATGCAGAAAGAAGACCGACCAAGGATGATTATCAATAGTTTTTTTATAATTGTTTAAAAAAAGAAAGAAAAAGAAAGTGGGAGAGAGAATATAATTGATCAAAGGCATGGAATAAGATAAATGCTGATACATAATAACGTCATGAAACCATTAAAATGATCACGTAAGTCTGTCTTTATTGGCATCAAAATATGATCGTACTGTGAAAGAGAAAAGGAGATGTTAAAAGAGCATGGCTAGTCTGATCATATTTGTGAAAATGTGTGCATGCTTGTGCACATGTGTATTTTTATGGAAATAAAATCTAGGGAAACAGCATAATTTTAACAGTTACTGTGTTGAGGTGGTCATTTTATGGATGATTTTAATGTTTTTCTTTATTTCTTCCTCATTACTTGAATATTTTAAGAATGAGTTTGTGGCATTTCACACACAAAAAAAAGATTAAATAAAATTCCATTTTGAGACAAGCAACAAATCAGTTCTTTGCCACTTTCCAAAAATGCATGAAGAAACTACATAAAGTTTTCTCTGTAAAAGATTAACCTAACTTCCATCACCAGCTGTGGATCAGAGAAATACAAAGCTCCTAGTAAACCATCCTCCACCAAGGAATCAGTATAGAAGGACTGATTTAAAACCATACCACAGAATCCAAAAAACAACCCAAACTCATGGAAAGAAATCAGAGTTGTGGTTATCAGAGACAGAAGGGTGAGAGGAGGGAGAATTGGAGAAAGGTAGTCAAAAGATACTGATTTCCAGTTAGAAGATGAGTAAGTACTGGGTAACATACAACATGATGACAAATGACACTGCTATATGATATATTTGGAAGTTGCTAATATAGTAAATACTAAAAGTTGGCATCACAAGGAAAAAAATTTTGATAACTGTGTGAGATGAATGCTAACTAAACTTATTGTGGCAATCACTTCACAATATATGTATGACAAATCTCAGTGTGGTATACCTTAAACTTATACAGAGCTGCATGCCAATTATATCTCAATAAAACTGAAAGCATAAATAAGTAGAAGCACACCATGGGCACTCAAGTGGACTGTACTAGCTATCTACTGCTGTGTAAGCCATCACCCGAAAACAATTACTGGAAACAACAAACATTTATTATCTCACATTTTCTTGGTGTCAGGAATCTAGGAGCATCTTAGCTGGGTGGCTCAAGCTCAGAGTATCCTATGATGTCATAGTCAAGGTGTCAGCCAGGGCTGCAGTCATTTCAAGGCTCAACTCAGAAAGAATCAGCTTCAGCGCTCATTCACGTGGCTATTGGCAAGGCCTGAGCAGTTCATCTCCCAAACTGACTCCCATGAGCCTTTCCCAGGGGCCATCTCATGACATGAAAGCTGGCTCCCCTGAATTGGCAGGCCAAGGGAGAGTGAGAGATAGAACCCCATCTCAGAAGTAGCATCTCATCTCTTCTACTGTATTCTACTCATTAAGACTGAATTAATCAATGCAGGTGACACTCAAGAGCAGGAAAACCAGAAAGTGGGGATCTTTGAGAGCTATTTTAGGAACTGTCTTTCAACACGCACCAAAAGCAAAAGAAGAAAAGAAAAGGAAGTAAACTTAAAGTTTGTATAAGAATGTTCATAGCAGCTTTATATGGAATAGCCCCAAACTGGAAAACAATCCAAATATCGATAGGAAATGGATTAAAAATTGTGATCTACCTATACAGCAGTATATGATTCAGTGATAAAAGAAACAAACCTTTGATTTAGTCAATACCATGAATGAATCTCATGGATACTGAGCAAAAGAAAGCTGGACTAAAAAGATCATACTGTATAAGTCCTTTTATATGAAATTCTAAATAGGAGTAAGCAACTGATGGTGGAAAAAATCGGAAAAGTTGTTGCTTTGTGGAGGGAACCTTAACTGAAAAGACCGATGAACAACATTTCGGGGTGAGGGGTGGAAATTTCTATATCCTGGTTAGGAGTATAAATTACACAGTTGCATGCATTTGTCAAAACTCAGCAAATTTTGCACTTAAGATCTGCACACCTCTTTGTATACAAGTTATACTTTAAAGTGTAAATAAATATTAAAGTCAAAAACAAAAAGAACAAAAACTGAAAGTTTGTTGAATATCGGGATGAGTTTAAAAGGAAGAGTAAATTATCACCTCCTTTGAAGTCTTTCAAAAAGAAATGAAAATTCCAATCTGTCTGAAGACAGTGTTGAGTGTATCTACTGGGAAACAGCTGGATGAATAGCCATTTTTCAACACAGGGAGTTAAATTTGGTTCAAGTTAAGGACAAAGTAGAGGATCAAGGGATTTCTCCCTGCCTAGTGCCATGCTGAAAACAAGTCATTTTTGTGAAAAGAAATTTTGGCACATGAGACGGGAGAAAAAAAGCAGAAAGAGAGAGAAGAAGGTCACCAATTGAGTTAAGAGACTGAAGTCAAAAGATGAATGATATTCACTCCAAAGTCATTAAACAAATTACAGATGGGGTCAGAGCTCCTATTCTGATGTTCTAACTTGGTCCCGTTGCTCTGGGAATTTGTTTATCTTATCTAAAAATACCACTATAACCAAAGTATTGTTTTCACTTGAAACCTACAAAGGAAATTTGGATTTTTTTTTTACCTTGCTTTCCACACACTGAATCTAAACCCTTAATGATATGATTCCTTCTGGTTTCAAGAGTTTCATCCCCAAACCAACTTTAATAAAGAAGAAAAAGATTTGTCTAAAGCTAGGGGGAAAGTTTTAATTGAAACCACTCTCCAGAGTCTGCATAGACTTGAAGTAATCAAGACCAGATTTTCTCTCCCATAAAGAAATCTGCAACGATACTGCAGCCTATCTGTTCCAGTTGGTGCTGCTTAAGCCTTGAATATGCATTTGAATAAAACCACATATCTTTGTTTTCTGAAAGCATCTTGTTTTAATTCCAATAATTTTCATTGTTTTTCCCCAGCAAAGAAGTGATATTCTGTGTATGATTCAGTCTCACTAGAAATGTTCCTAATGGAGTTACCAATGCCTTCACAGCCATAAAAATAAAACCCTCTATTAAAGGCTTCAGGGGAAGAAAACCACAATGCAATCAACATTCTCCAAAAACAGTAGCAATAATTGAATGACCAGCTTCTGCCCAAGTTTCAGTACCTTATTTCTCATGTCAGTAAATAATACAGGGCCATAAACACTGCAGACAAGCTACACATATGCACACATGCATGCATGTGTGTGTGCATACACACACACACATACACACACACACACTTTTCTCTACACTTTGTCTGGAAAATCTGGAAAATGTAGATTTAAAAAAATATTGTTAATATTGAATCAGATAGTGTGCCTTATTGAAGGTTTCCTCACTTCCAGTGTATCAAATAGTACTTACCATAGAGAACGGTTAGGAATGCAATCTGTCAAATGAAGGGGCCAGCCTGGATTGTCCCTACCATCCCTTGCAGTTTGTATTCAATACATTTGGTCCATAAACTGCCAACGGCCTTAAAATGTCCCCAACCCAAAACAGTCTCATCAACAGTTTTCCCACTCCACATAGCTTTCCCACTCTTCTTTTGCCATGCTAGTTGCCTTTCTATTTCCTTTAAATATGTTTTTTTTTTTTTTTGGCCATACCCTACCCTGAACTGTTTCCAAATTGGGAAAGGAGTATGTCTATATATTGTCATCCTGCTTATTTAACTTATATGCAGAGTACATCATTTGAAATGCTGGGCTGGGTGAAGCATAGCTGGAATCAAGATTGTCTGGAGAAATACCAATAACCTCAGATATGCAGATGACACCATCCTTATGGCAGAAAGCAAAGAGGAACTAAAGAGCCTCTTGATGAAGGTAAAAGAGAAGAGTGGAAAAGCTGGCTTAAAACTCAACATTCAAAAAACTAAGATCATGGCATCCAGTCCCATCACTTCATGGAAAATAGATGGGGAAACAATGGAAACAGTGTTTATTTATTTATTTCCTTGGGCTCCAAAATCTCTGCAGATGGTGACTGCAGCCATGAAATTAAAAGACACTTGCTCTGTGGAAGAAAAGCAATGACAAACCTAGACAGTGTATTAAAAAGCAGAGACATTACTTTGCTGACAAAGGTCTGTATAGTCAAAGCTATGGTTTTCCATAAAAAGACACTTCCCATAAAAGACTCTTGGAAGAAAAACTATGACCAAACTAGACAGCATATTAAAAAGCAGAGACGTTACTTTGCCAACAAAGGTCCATCTAGTCAAAGCTATGTTTTTTCCAGTAGTCATGTATGAATGTGAGAGTTGGACTATAAAGAAAGCTGAGTGCCAAAGAACTGATGCTTTTGAACTGTGGTGTTGGAGAAGACTTGAGAGTCCCTTGGACTGCAAGGAGATCCAACCAGTCAATCCTAAAGGAAATCAGTCCTGAATATTCACTGGAGGGACTGATGCTGAAGCTCCAATACTTTGGCCACCTGATGCAAAGAAGTGACTCATTGAAAAAGACACTGATGGTGGGGAAGATTGAAGGCAGGAGGAGAAGGGGATGACAGAGGATGAGATGGTTGGATGGCATCACTGACTCGATGGACATGAGCTTGAGCAAGCTCCAAAAGTTGGTAATGCACAGGGAAGCCTGGCGTGCTGCAGTCCATAGGGTCACAAAGAGTTGGACACTACTGAATGACTGAACTGAACTGAACGGATGGTTTTTCCAGTAGTCATGTACAGATGTGAGAGTTGGACCATAAAGAAAGCTGAGCACCAAAGAATTGATGCTTTTGAAGTGTGGTGTTGGAGAAGATTCGAGAGTCCCTTGGACTGCAAGGAGATTAAACCAGTCAATCCTAAAGGAAATGAGTCCTGAATATTCATTGGAAGAATTGATGCTGAAGCTGAAGCTCCAATACTTTGGCCACCTGATGCAAAGAACTGACTCATTGGAAGAGACCCTGATGCTGGGAAAGATTGAAGGCAGGAGAAGGGAACAACAGAGGACAAGATGGTTGGATGACATCACCAACTCAATGGACACAAGTTAGAGCAAGCTCTGGGAGATGGTAAAGACAGGGAAGCCTGGCATGCTGTAGTCCATGGGGTCGCAAAGAGTCAGACACAACTGAGCAACTGAACAACAACAGTGAGGCATGTGGGATATTAGTCCCCCAACCAGGAATAGAATTCATGCCCCTGCACTGGAAGGCAGAGTCTTAACCACTGAACCGCTGAGGATGTCCTTCCTCTAAATATTAATATCTTAGTTAAGCAAATCCAGGTGAGGTTTTATACTAAAGATCAATATATTTTACACAGAGTACAGAACTATTGGACTAAACCAAGATTATAATACAATTAACTGGCAATGAAAGGCTTATTCATTCTGCCTTTTTACCTCTTTTCTCCCATGCGTCTCATTTTATTTTGTCTACCAGCTTTGACAATGGACAAATATTTTTTGGAGTTCAAAGGAAAAGTCCAGTCTGAATAACATCAAAAATACCAAGTGCGCCTCCATATACACACACCCAAGCATGCACAGATGGAAAATTTTCACTGACCTAGAAAGAAAGAAAAATATTCTGCAAAGTCTGTCTCCTATTAATTGGACTTAGTATTATTATAGGAAAAAATAAGCATAGAGGACTTTGAATTCTCACTCACAATCAAGGGTGCTATAATGAATATTTCAACAGGCATACATTTGGAAGTTTTAATTAAAATCAGTAGTGCTATTGATATTGTAATGTCTTAGACTAAGGCTCAGGCAAGTAATCACCTGCCTCCCAAGTGAATGGCAATACACATGCAATTAATTATAGAAGACTTTGCTACTGGAACCACCTTGGGATCGCCAAGATTTAGAGCAAGTGTTCACACATTCAACTACAGAAGGCAACTCTGCTGGTGATGGAATGAGCAGCTACTTAACCCAGATTCAGCGTCTCTCCTTATTAGGCCCAGTGCCTGAAAGCCTGACATCAACTCTGCTCTTCTTCTCTGGCACCACAAATAATCCTCCTGCTTCCCGTGATCAAGGCTTTTCTATTGCAGAAGTTTACCAATAGATGTTAGTAAAGCCATTTGGGCAGATCATCTTACTTTTGAAGTGTGCCCTCCACCATCTTCCTGCCTTATGAGGGTTTCAATAGAGCCAAGTATTAATTGTTACCATCTCTTCCATGAGACATCACTCTTAAGTTCTCACTCTCAAGACCTTTTCAGGCTCCCTTGTTTCCCCATCAGAAAAAAAAAAAAAAAAAAAAAAAAGGATTCTTGGGATAAAAGAATAGGAGAGAATTTGGGAAGCTGCCAGACCAAAGCAGAGTGCTTTAAAGTACACTTAGGGGGACTTGCCTGGTGGTCCAGTGGCTAAGACTCTGCACTCTCAATGCAAGGGGCCCCAGTTCGATCCCTGGTCAGGGAACTAAATTCCCACATGCCACAACTAAGAGTTTGCATGCCACAACTAAGACAAGGCACAGTCAAATAAATAAAAAATTATAATTTTTTAAAACTACATTCAGCTGCCAGAAGTTTCCTTCAGGATTCTTTGGATACCAGGAAACCAAACCACATTCACAAAAGAGCAAGAGAGTCACAGCTGACTTTAATGACTGTTTTCTAAATGATCTTAATGAAAAGTATTTATACTTCATAAAACAAAAGCCAGAACAGAATGATTCTTGCCTAAGTTTTTATGGAAAATCTATACTTCAAAAGGAAAGGAAGGAAGAGAGAGAGATGGAAGGAAGGAAGGGAGAGAAAGAGAAAGAAAATTAAAAATTGCCCCAAGTTCTTAGGCTGTTTGGGGGCGGGGAACCACGAGGATTTTCTTGAGCTTTGGATAAGTCTGGTGCTAAGTTTGCTTCAATATCCACAAATGCAAGTTTAAAAGGTTCTAGCCTCTCACAGTAAGGATTTGTCTTTGTAATATCTTAAGTCCTACCACCCTAAGGACGTGACCATAGTCCCTGGGGACTTGGACAGCCCCTCTTGCTGACCTCTCTGTGTTCCCCTAAAATTCACAGAAATACCTCACAATATCGAGGAAATGACAAGATTTAAGATGGTAACTACAGTGATTTTTCTGAGCAGAGTTAAGACAGTTTATCAGTGTTGTATTCAAACCAGCCCTAATGTCATAAGCAGTCATTAGCAAGCTTATAAATAGCATCTTTCCCTTTTTACAAAGCACTGCTTAGTCTGGTCTGCAAGGAAGCCAGGTAACTGTGACATTGATAAAGGAAGTGAAGGTAGCTCAGTCCTGTCTTACTTTTTGCGACCCCATGGACTGTAGCCCTCTGGGTTCCTCTGTCCATGGAATTCTCCAGGCAAGAATACTGGAGTGGGTAGCCTTTCCCTTCTCCAGGGGATCTTCCCAACCCAGGGATCGAACCCTGATCTCCCACATTGAAGGTAGATTCTTTACTGTTTGAGCCACCAGAGAAGCCCACACAAGGAAACTGTACCATAAAACACTAATATTTAGAAATCTAAAAATAAGCAACATGAAGTTCACACACCTAAACAGAATGTTAACTTCCCCCTGTATCTTTTATAAGGTTTCACTTTATTTCACAAAGTCCTGAGTCACAAAAAGATAGTTAGGCACAGTTAACTAATTTTTCCTTCAAACGCATCTCCTTAGCAGATGGAAGGAATATGCTTTTAGCTTATTCTTCTAATTTTAATGCTTTCAATATGACATTTTTTAACAGTTTTAAACCATTTCCATGTTGAGAACATGAGCTGAATGTGGCATACTTCTGAATGTGAATGTGTGATGTAACACTGTTTTGATGGTGTTACATCAAGACACTGTAAATTATCTGGTTGGAAATTATTTAATCCTCTTAAACCAGCACTTACAATCCACAGATGAAGGTAACAGGTTTCAGTCCATATTGAAAACAAGAAAAAGGGCCATGTCAACTGGATTCAATCCATGGTTCTGCTCTTCTCCTCGAATATCTTGGATACCAGCAACACCTCACCTTTACTGAACACTTATTAAGTTCCAGGCACTATGCTAGTCATTCTATGACCATTAAATCATTTAATATCCCCCAGACCAAAATGATTATTACGTGCATTTTGTTCTCTTTTCAACACATTTCTTAAATGTGGAGACTGAAGGGTATCAATTTCCCTAACTTATACAGCAAGTGATGAGGGAGGCCACAATTTGAACTTCACTTTATTATGCTGCACTGTCCCACATACCTGCCCCACACACACACCGATCACAGCTCCTATGGTGTTTTCGAAGTCGGACGCTCTCTCTAACCTCCAATTAGTGAAATATGCCAATATTGACCCCTCTTAAAATTTTCCTCCCTCGGTCCTAACTCTTTCATTCTGTAAATAGGCCTCACCTCCCTCTGCAATCCAGCCACTGCTGTCATGAGCCCACTGCATACCTTGCTGCTACTGCTGCTAAGTCGCTTCAGTCGTGTCCGACTCTGTGCGACCCCATAGACGGCAGCCTACCAGGCTCCCCCGTCCCTGGGATTCTCCAGGCAAGAACACTGGAGTGGGTTGCCATTTCCTTCTCCAATGTATGAAAATGAAAAGTGAAAGTGAAGTCGCTCAGTCATGTCCGACTCCTAGCCACCCCATGGACTGCAGCCCACCAGGCTCCTCCGTCCATGGGATTTTCCAGGCAAGAGTACTGGAGTGGGGTGCCATTGCACTGCATACCTTAGAAGTACACTTTATAATCTTTTCGTTTTACCCAGTCATCTGAGAAATGAAAAGCTGCCCTAACATATGAGGTTTGTTACTATTCCTATTGCGTGTGCCTGAAGTCTGTTCTGGGTTCATGAGAATGTAGGACAAGGGGGCGATGACAAGGAGTACATCTAAAGGAGCAACTGATATGTGGAAAGCGCAGCATACAAGGGGCAGGTTTAACCAAGGAAAGCTTAATTCCACTGAAGACCTCCTGAGGGCACGAGGCATGGACAGAGTATACACACCATGACCACTGAAGCCAAAGGGTGGCATCCAGATGAAATGCATGAGCTCTTATCTCAATGTCCTACAGTGAAAATTTAGATTTTATGGAAAAGGACAAAGAGGAAAGAATGAGGAAGGCCCAGACTTAGAGAATGAACTTATGGTTGCCGGGGGAAATGATGGGGGAAAGGATACTTGAGTTTGGGATGCACATGTACACACTGCTATATTTAAAATGGATAACCAACAAGGACATACTGTCTAGCACAGGGAACTGTGCTCAATATTATGTTGCAGCCTGGATGAAAGAGAAACTTGGGGGAGAATGAATACATGTGTATGTATGACTGAGTCCCTTTGCTGTCCACCTGAAACTATCACAGCATTGTTTATTAATTGGATATACTCCAGTACAAAATAAAAAGTTAAAAAAAAATTGTGTGTGACCACTGTGTGCGAGGCAGTATTCTTTATTTCATAGACAGAGGCATTATTCTCTGTATTTTACAGGTGAGGAAACTGAGGTCCAGAGGTGTCTCATAACACAAACACCACAGCTAGCTAGTCAAATAACTGGATGTAAACCCCAGTTTTCCTCTTCTGAAGCCTGTGCCCCTTCCTTTATAGTGAGCCAGGATAACAAACAAAGATCATATGAATGGCGTGCCTGTGGCTGGAGGTAGCCAGGAATTGTGACGTAGATAGCACCGAGGAGACTGGAGCAGGTGTGTCTACAGTCAGTGGGGGAGTGTGTACTGCAGCAAAGTGTGTGTTGTCCATTTGATCCTTTGTCACAGTTGGGGCAGTTCCACCTCATTGGTTTTAGAGGCTGATTGGATCATCTGCCTGTTCATATGAGGTTATTTCCCTTGTATTCATTTTTCAACCCCATGGTTAGAATGTTGTTTTCCTGAATACCACTTTTAATTATTAAGTGAAAGTAACACAACAGTACCCCATAATCCTCCATGATATAGAAGGGGCTCAGGGGCCCTGTGTGCTCAAAAAAATGTTAATTTTTTTTTACCCAGTATAACAGGTATATGCTCCCTTGAACTGAATAAAGCAAAAACTGATGTTTTAACTTATGCAAAATAAACTTTACAAGCAACTCACAATGGTGACATGGTCACTTGGATGTATTCTCCATAAACCAGCATTTGGATAAGGAGGTTAAACCTCAGATTAGAAAAATAAGTAGTGCAGAGCCTTTGGGTTGCCTGGCAGGACATCAGAGCAAACTGGCATGACCACAAAAACTCAAAATTGGCCAAACTGCACTTCTGCCCAATTGTCTTCAAGGATTGAATGTTTGGGATGGCCATTGTTTGCAAAAAACACTCAATTAAGAGATAATACCACAGTCTGGCAGCATAAAATGGCACAAGAAGATTCCCTGCTTTAAATCTTTGACCATAATCGGACCTTGTTATTAAAACTCTAGCAATATGAAGTCCATTCAGCTCAGCAAGCCCGTGAGAAAGATGAATTACTATTGTAATCCCTTACAATTCCCTTCTAACCCTTTTACTGTTCTCTGGCTGAGTTAATATCATCCACAGCAGGCAAAAGAGACACTTCTAGAGCATAACATAGGCAGCTCTGGAGTGAAGCCATGTGGTTACACCAAGCAGAGAAGTTAGCTGTGTGCACAGAAACAGCAGACACTTTATATCAGTAAGTGTGGTGTGGTCGACCTACGAAACCAATGAATATCATCTCAGTTCACAAAACAAACCTTTAAGTAGAATCGCCACCCCAGGAAAAGGCAATAACTAAGATTAATCAATGCTTTTAAGGCACATATATTTGCAGATGGTAGCCGTCAATGACCATCTTAACAAGAAATACTGCCTTGTTGCATGAAGGACCATAGTACTATTTGCTATTCAGAAGCCATAGAGAACAGACGGATGGACATGGGGGTGGGGTGGGGAGAAGAGGGTGGGACAAATGTAGAGAGTAGCATAGAAACATATATACTACCATATGTAAAATAGATAGCCAGTGGGAATTTGCTATATGACTCAGAGAAAAAAGAACCCAAACCAGGGCTCCGTGACAACCGAGAGGGGTGGGATGGGATAGGAGGGAGAAGGGAGGTTCAAGAGGGAGGGAACATATATATATACCTATGGCTGATTCATGTTGATGTATGGCAGAAACCAACACAATATTGTAAAGCAATTATCCTTGAATTAAAAATAAATTTTTAAAAAAGAAATCAAATTCTTACAAAAGCCAAAATGCTATATTGTTGAAAAAGAAGTCAGTGATCTAGAATTTTTTGTCTATTAGATTATCAAAGACCAATTTCAGAGTAATTAGCAGGATAAATTTGGAAAGATGAACTGATTTTGAATATCCTTGGGTCAGATCCTACTAAATTTATCCTCCTTTAGTAGACTGGCAGTATAAATGATGGTTAGTTCAAATTAATGTATCAGGACACTCTACATTTTAAAACCCACACTGTATATTGCCAAAGTAGAACCAACACTTTGCATAGATGCTAATAGACTGTGGTTTCTTTCAGTGAATTTGTTATGGTGGGAGTTGTTTTTTGAAAGTGATCAGAGCCTATGGATCATAACTTGAAAGGAAAAAAAGTATTTGTCATAAATAAAGAGCAGTAGATCTTTTATCTGGAAGGTTCTTTGCTTGCTCGTTGGCAATGGGCATGTTTAGAAGTAAAAGCTTGGACTGAACTACTCTCTCCATGATAAAGAGGAAAAGGCATATGAAGAGTCAAGGGAAAAGAGGCAAAGGATAAGGGCAAGGGGTGAATCTCAGTAAGACAGTAAAGGACTCAGAAAGGCTGTTCTCAAGAAGGGCAAAAAGAAAGAAATCTTGGCGTGCAGTAGGGGCTGGAAAATTCAGAGCTAAGGCGTGATGGTTTCTTTTCAAAGTAAATGCTTGTGCTCTATAACATGAGGCGACTTCATGAGCCTCCAATCATTAAGCTATGCTTGTTGTGATCAGCTTTATTGTGGAAGGCAGGGAAGGGACCCAGTTATACATCAGGGTTGGCACAAAACCAAACAGTGTCAGTCCTCTTGAACATAGGGACAAAATGTACAGGCAGCATAGATCTGAAGGTTCAGGCAGGATTTCTAAACGAAGGCCAGCACTCAGCGACATCTTTGATTAAATCATCAATCTAGAGCCAACAGACTTGAGCCAAAAGCCTACCCGAGATTGCCAGTGTTGAGCAGACACAAGGTGCCAGAAAGGAAAGTTTTATCAAAGGTGAGTTGTGATGGTACTGGGAATACCATGCCAAAGTCAGAATCACACGGGGAATTCTAAGCGCTAGAATTCTCTGAACAAGAGGTGAAAAGTGTAAAATTGAAGGCAGATTTGAGGTGAGGTGAAAACTTAAGTTCTATTTCATTAACGGCTCAATCAACTATGTCAATGCTGCTTTCATTTTAGTGTGACCAAGAAGCTCTAAAGTCACAGTGACACAGCTCTCATATACACGAGGAAAACTGAACTTAATAAATAGACCAAGAGACTACTATTTATTTGTAAATACTAGTTTTTCCCCTAAATTAATTTATTATCCTGCCACATGATCATTTCTACAAGTCTATTTTTATAAAAATACATTTTATAATACTCCAAATATGGTATTTATATTGTCTTCATAACAAGGCAACACCTGATTTGACCTTGACAGAAAAAGACAAAATAATAAGATGGTAGAAAATTCCCACTAAAAAACGTCTTATATACTATACCAAAAAAAGTTAAAATAATAAGTGAAAATGATTCTTGGGAAAAAGTTTTTGTTCCTGTTTAAAAAGACTTTGCTTCTTTTTTTAATTAGCACTTAATTTAAAAAACATGTCACATTTTTGTTCAATAACTCTTCCTGATAACTAAATCAAAATGGGAAGTCGATCTCTATAAGCATCATTTTCAGAGTAAGTATCTACTCAGGATTAGAATTTCATTTGGCTTTAGACTACATGTACTTTCTTAGTGAAGTAATTCAAATTCTATTGCACACTACTTTTAATTAAAAAATTAACAATGACAACAAAAAAAGGTCTGAATGTTATTAATCTTTTGATTTAGAATCTGTACTGGTTTCCTAGGTAAGGCTGCCGTTAAAAGTAACCACAAACTGGGTGGTTTCAAGCTACAGAAATGTGTGCTCACAGCTCTGGAGGCTACGAGTCTGAAATCAAGGTGTGGGCAGGTAGGTTCCTTCCGGAAACTCTGAGGAAGAAACTGTGCCACGCGTCTTCCTAACTTCTGGTGATTATCAGCAACCCTTGATGTTCCCTGGCCTGTAGACACAGGACTCTAATCTCTGCTTCTGTTTTCACATGGCATATCCTCTACATCTCTGTGAATCTGTGTGTCCTCTTCTTTTCTAATAAGGATATCAGTGACCTTCAATGAGGTCCCATCCCAATCCAGTAAGACTTAATCTAAATAATTTTATCTATAAAGACCTTATTTCCAGGAGTTCCCTGGTGGCCTAGGGGTTAGAATTCTGGGCTTTCCATGCAGTGGTTCAGGTTTAATCCCTGGTCGGAGAACTGAGATTCCACAAGCCATGTAGCACAGTTTAAAAAAAACCAAACACCTATTTCCAAATGAGGTCATATTCTGAGGTTCAGAGTGGACATGAATTTGGGGGGCACTCATAACTTAGACTGTAAACTTTTGCAGGGTACTCTCTATATGATTCAAATTCTAGCTCTGTTGGCACCTAGCCTGTATAGAATGAACACCAAGGAAAAAATGTGAAACCAATTACAAAGGCAAATACACTAAAATGTTTCAACTAAAGCAGCTCGTCCTGCAACTTTGAATACTTTATGGATATTTTCCACTATTTTAAGCATATAAATCATATATCAGTCTCTGGAAGCCCATTCCCCAAAAGTCAAGTTCTCCTGTGACTCTTAATTATTAATAGAAGAACTAAGAGCTTCAACTATTCCTCACAGCAAAATTTATTCTCCCAATAGCTCTCCCAAATTCATCAGGACTTTAAAAGCACAATTACAACCCATTGAGAGGTCACAAGTTTACTCTTATACTACAGAAGGCAATTTATAGATTCAAAGCAATCCCTATCAAATTGCCAATGGCATTTTTCACAGAAAGAGAATAAATTATTTTTAAATTTGTATGGAACCACAAAAGACCTCAAATAACCAAAACAATCTTAAGAAAGAACACCAGAGCTGGAGGAATCATGATCCCTGGCTTCAGACTATGCTACAAAGCTACAGTAATCAAAACAGCATGATATTGGCACAAATACAGACACATTGATCAATATGGTCAATTAATCTATGACAAAGCAGGCAAGAATATATAATGGAGAAAAGACAGTCTCTTCAATAAGTGGTGCTGAGAAAACTAGACATCCACATGTAAAAGAATGAAATTAGAACATTCTCTAACACCGTATACAAAAATAAACTTTAAATGGCTTAAAAACTTAAATGTAAGACCAAATACTGTAAAAGTCCTACAGGTAAACATAAGCGGAACACTCTTTAATATAAATCACAGCAATAATTTTTTGTCCCTGTCTGAGAGTTAATGGAAACAAACGCAAGAATAAACAGATGGGACCTAATCAACTTACAAGCTTTTGCACAGCAAAGGAAATCATAAACAAAATGAAAAGACAACCTATGGACAGGGAGAAAATATTTGCAATGATTAATCTTGTCAAGGGATTAACTTCCAAAATATGCAAATTGTATAGCTCAATATCATTGTTAAAAAAACAATACAATAAAAAATTGGCAGAAGACGTAAATAGTAGATATTTCTCAAAGAAGACATAGATGGCCAAGAGGCACATGAAAAGATGTTCAATATCATTAATTATTAGATAACTGCAAATCAAAACTACAATGAGGTATCACCCCATAACCAGTCAGAATGTTCATCATCAAAAAGTCTACAAATAAATCCTGGAAAGGGTGTGGAAAAGGAATCCTTCATACACTGTTAAGTGGGAATGTTAACTTGTGTAGCCACTATGGAAAACAGTATGGAGGTTCCTTAAAAAACTAAAAATAGAGTTATCATATGACCTAGCAATCCCACTCCTGGGCATGTATCTGGAAAAGACAAAAACTCTACTTTGAAAAGATACATGCACCCCAATGTTCACTGCAGTACTGTTTATAATAGGCAAGACATGGAAGCAATCAAACTGTCCATCTACAGATGACTGGATAAAGACGTGGTACATATATATATATAATAGAAATTACCCAGCCATAAAAAAGAAAGAAATACTGCCATTAGCAGCAATGTGGATGGACCTAGAGATTATCATACTAAGTGAAATATGTCAGAGAAAGCCAAATATCATATGGTATCACTTATATGTATAATCTAAAAAATTATACAAATGAACCTATTTACAAAACAGAAATAGACTCACAGACACAGAAAACAAATGCATGATTATCAAAGGAGAAAGAGGGCGAGAGGGATAAATTAGGAATTTGGGATTAACAGATACACACTACTATATATAAAACAGATAACCAAGAAGGACCTACTGATAGCACAAAGAACTATACTTAATATTTTGTAATAACCTAGAATGGAAAATAAAAAGAATACACACATGTACAAGCACATATTGTACTAAAATAATATCACCACTAGGTACAGATACATATCAGTCTAAAATACTGCTTTCTGCAGTGGGAAATGTGGTTATTATAAAAAACCAAAGGAGGTAGTCCATAAAGCCTACCTCAGAACACAGTCTTGGCCTACCTTTCCAGTTCCCTAGGCCATATGACCCACATGCTCAGATGTCACCAAGGACCACTGGATATAACCATTAAATTTCTCCCCTGAAAATAAATCTCTGCTCCATTGTTCTTTTCATTCATCTTCCCCTTTTTAAGCTCTTAAAGTCTTCTTCTATCTATAAAATTTTACTCAATCTCTTCTATACTCTCTAATATTGTTTCTTACTTGCCTAAATCTAGTCTATATGCCAAAATACTCCAAACAATAAACACCTTATTTAAATATGGAAGCTATGTAGTAGGAGAAAAGAGTAGTAGATTTGATTGTCAGATACAGTAGATTTCATGTTCTGATACAGCTTTTACCACTAAGTGAAACACCCTAGGTCTTAATCTCCTTCAAAACTGAAGTTTATGTTCTTAGAAAATGCATGCTCAAGTATTTAGGAATAAATTTTTATTGCTCCTTCAAGTCATTTTCAAATAATTCACTCAAAAACATAGGTAGGGAGGTAGATGGATGGATATAAAACTAATAAGGCAAAATGGAAGTTGTTGGATGTAGGATCTAGATGTATGGGATATATAGGTGTTAATTGTATTAGTCTTTCAACTTCTCTGTATATGTGAAAATGGTGATAAGAAAAACCGCAGGTGGGAGAATGAAGTTGAAATAAATTTAAATTCTTCTATTTCCAAATTCCATAACTGTATATATCTAAATTATACCTCATCAACAACCCTCCCAAACTATCTTCCATCTGGACTTCTCCATGTGTACTAATGTCACCTCATTATCTTACAACTGAGGTCTGACATGCTAGAATGATCTTTGATTCCTCTCCCTGCTTCTGGCTTCATGTACACTAGTCCAAAGCCTATTGAGTCTTCCTTCCAAATGTTTTGTATGTTTCACTGACTTTGCATTCCCACTGGTAACACCTTCAGTCTGTCTGGTATTTTTCAGCATCCTACTTCCTGATTTGATTTCCGTATCAACTGTGCTAACACCAGTCTTATCATGTCACTTCACTGTTCTATCAATATCTACTTCTTAAATGTTGTCTCTCACTACTCCTATATACAAGTCCCAGACACCAGACAGATAAGCTCACTCCTCATTATACCCTGTGCTTGTGCTTTTGTTCACAGAGCTCTCCTATCTGAAATCATCTTTTACTCCTTGTTGTAATTATTCAAGCTCTATCAGCTGGCCCTTAGTGTGTACTAAACCTATTAATGCTGCTCTCTATAAAAACATCCTCTCATCCCCATCTCTAGTCTTGGCCCTTATTACACCCAAAGATTTCCTAAGAATGTAACCTTCATGAGGGCAGAAGCCTTGCCTGTCTTGGTCACTGATTTATCTCCAGCATATAATAAAGACAGAATGTTATTTGGGGGATAAAATAATACTGTGTTCCTGGAAACATTCATTTAGTTAATTTTACATTTTGTGTTGTGGCATTTTCCAGATACACACACACACACAATTGTTTCCCACACACACACACACACACACAAAAAGCTGAAATGTTCTTTTAAAGACTTTATATTAGGGATCTTCAGAGAAACAGATCCAGGAGGATACATAGAGATATCTGAAAGGAGATTTACTCTGAGAAATTGGCTCACTGATTATGGAGGACAGAGCTTAGACAGCTATCTGCAAGCCATAGTTCCAGGAAAGCTGGAAGCATATTTCCAGTCCAAACTTGAAGGCCTGACAACCAGGAGCACTGGTGTCCAAAGGCAGGAGAATATATGTCCCAATTCAAGCAGAGAGGGTAAATTTGCCTTTCTCCCATATTTTTGTTCTATTGGGTTGGCCTAAAAAGCTTGTTCAGGTTTTTCTCCCGGGAAAACCTAAATGAACGTTTAAGGCCAACTCAATATTTAGGTACTCAGTGGACAGGATGATGCCACTTGCACTGGTGAGGGCATCTTCTTTGCTCCTTCTACCAATTGACATCCTAATAACTTCCAGGAAACACCCTCACAGACTCACCCAGAAATGATGTTTTGCTGGCTATCTGGGCATCCCTTAGCTGAGTCATGCTGACACATAAAATTAACTGTCATAGACCTCCATGACTGTCAGGAAAGCACAGGAAGGGGAAAGAATAACTGTCTGAGGTATGAGAGGTACTATATAGATCCTCTCCCTTAAAAAGCAAATTCTGGGGCAACTCAGCCAAAATGCACACAGATATATAAACACACAGTGAGTTAAAGTATTTGGGGAAAGTCCCACTGTTAGTGCCATAAAGACAAGGTCCAGGGGGTGATATCTGTTGGTAACTATGACAGTGAACACTATGTTTCCTCACCTTGACCCTCACATCTAACCTTCATCGCTGAGAGCCTCAAAGGCCACCTGTGTCAGCTCCTCCATGCCTGACTCAATCCCATCACGTTGAGGGCGGGGGGACTGAAGAATGCCTACTTGAGGACCCTGCTGATACAAAATCAAGATGTTCTCATTGTTGGCTCCACTCCTATCCTTTTCCTCATTTCCCAGAAAAATTTGTTCCTGTCTGCTCACTTCATTTTGCTCACTCTTCTTTATCTCATCTGGATTTCAGACAATAAAATGCTCAAAAGAAGTCTCTGTTTAATAGAAGAAAATGAGGATCAAGGTGTGGAAAGTCAATTTAACAACCCATCTCAGTGCCTGAAAGTCCTGGCCCTGAACATCAAAATCCCAGGAGTTCCTGAACTTAAAACTTTGACTAATTAAACAATGATATTCATAAATCTGTCCTCCTCTGTGTTCTCTATCCTCGTATTAATGTGTATGTGCACACATGCATACACACACACACACGATTTTCAGACCTCATATTCTAACTGACACTCAGGCTTATATCTTTCTGTAGCTCAGCACAAAGAAACAATACCCAGACCTGCCTTCACAGTTAGTCACCTGTTATCACCACAGCTTGGTCATTTCTCTCATGGTGACCACACTCACGTTACATTCACTTAAATTCCCTTCTTTCCATCCCCCACCTCAAAGTGCTTTCATTACTAGAGTCTCCCTTCTACCTCTTATTGGAAGGAGAAATAAAAATCATTCTAGTAAACAGAATTTCTGCCTCGGTCCTATAAACATAATGCAAAAAATTGGCTCTAGGTTGACTTAATGTCATTTATACACAATAAATTTCTGCCTGCTCCTTTCTGTTCCAACTGCCAGGAGAGCCAATTTTGTTTAGGGAAATATTTCATCTCCTTCAATTTATGTGTGGCCATTGGGCTGTCAAAAAAAATAACATTATCAAATACATTGTTTCCTCTGGAGCCTTCACTTTGAGAAACTTTAGAAATATACTTTCTCCCATGTATTATAATCTGCTCATTTCTTGGGCCTGATGTTATTTACTCTCTTGCTTTCTTCAGTAAGACTCTGTTTTAACCTTCTGTGTCCTACCTTTCATGGTGCTCCAGTTTGCAAACTCCATAGAGGAGATGGAGTATAAATATTAAATTCAGGATACCATGATAACCTCTCAAATTAACAAACTGAAAGGTTATTCTAATTACATATTCATCATTGCAGCTAGATTAAGAGACTGAGGTACAGTTAAATATCTGAAAGCAACATCAACCCCTAACTGCCTATTACAAAAGAATGTGGAGGCCACAGAGAATCTGTGGGTCATGTCACACTGAAATTGGCTGGGGGAAAATTAATGGTAAATAATTCAGAATAAATATAGTCAGAAATGTACTTAAAATGTTTCCATAAAGTTTCATTTATGTCTCAATCACAGTGCCTTCTGTAAACTCCTGGGGCTCTTGAAAAATAACTCAGACCAGCATGAGATAGATACTTCAATAGCATATTATATTTTAAAACAAGGAGTTTGTGTTCACTTCATTTTCAATTCAGCTAGACAAAGAAATGGAAAATAAATTCACACAAATCTCTCAAAATGTAAAGAAAAAATCATCAAGCTACAATTTAGTACTAATCATGACACTTTTCTTCAGTCAATAGCACTGGTGATATTTGTATTATGCTTTCAATCCAAAGCCTAAAACTTGTCATGATCATTAGAAGCTCACTATTTCTATAGTGAGTACACTTGAAAGACAGAACTCATACATTTTTTTCATGTAAAATATAATTCATGATGGGAAGATGGTTTCTGCAAACCTAGCCACTACATTCCTTCCCAACCTTGCAAAATATTTACCACCCATTAGGGCTCCCGATTTCTTCTTCACTGTTTATATTAAGGCATTTCAGTGTTTTAAAGTAGGTGATCTTTCAAAAGAAGACCAACAAAACTAGAGAATCATAACAGCTAAGCTTGAGGAGCAGGACCAAGTTAGAGTTTTAGAACCACTGGCTTTATCTGAGTTACCTGTAGAGAAACAATTCAGGGGGTAGCAGGGTCTCTGCTAAACCTTTCAAAGTGCACCTCTCCTTGAGGTGACAGTGTCATGGGAATGCACAGGCTTGTTTGGAGTCCAAAGGGGTCTTGGGACATGCCAAACTATTAAAGAAATATTCTTTATTTCCAAATTAAATGAGACTCGTTAAGAGTAGATTTCTGTTTCTTGATATTTATTGAAGTTGCTTACATTGTCTTTGTATCTCCTGAGGTTGTTCCTCATATAGTTCAAAAGGTCATAGGTTTCTCTAAGTCACATTACAAAGAAACAACAGTCTTCTTTTCCCACATTTCATAGTACATACAGACAAAGTACTTTCAACAATTGTAGCTGAATTTTGTAAAAACAGACATACAAAAAAACTCTGTAAGCCTGAATAATATGCTTATTTTGCTACTTCTAGATATTTTCTTCATGTTAGATGTTGTTTACTCATAACTCCCTATGAAATCTAAGAATTTGGATCACTTGCACCCAATTTTTTCCAAAATGTAAAACAAACACATCTACAGCATAATTTTGGTTGTATCAATAATCAGTATTTCCATGACTTTGACTTGTAAATGATTTCCATAGCTGAATCATAGACCGCACTAAGGTTAGTTTCCATTTCTTACACAACATTGTTTCTCCTTGGAGTTAAGTGGATTGCTCCTTTACTTAGTTATCTACATACTAATTATCAATTTATCCCCCAAACTCTCCTTCAATTGTATAAAATTCCTCTCAGTATGGCCAATCACTTCAGCTATTTATCGGTTTATTTGGAGACATAGCTCTAGAAGGTTCTAATTGCCACAATGCGGATCAGTCTGGTTCTTCTGTTGTCTTAGGAAAAGTCTGGTTGTTCTGTTGAGAATAAATTTTTAAGTTTCCCTTCCAGTAATGGTGCACTAGAAAATTTAACAACATCCCCCCGCCACCCACCCTCCACCAGCACCACAACCTAGGCCCTCTGTTTTACTTCTCCTGAAAATAAAACCTCGCAACTATAATCAGGGTAGAAGAGGGGCTTTGGGGATTTAATTGCTTCTCAAATACAACTACCTTCAAATCTCCAATTTTCAACCTTGCCTTCACCCTTAACTTTCAAGGTGTCACCATTCCCTAAGACCTTTGGCAGTCCTCAGGTATAAACTTGTTTCTCAGCCTCCCCCTCCATCAAGTTAAGGGTTCCATTCAGTTCTCAGACCAACTAAGTCAGTTACCAGGCAACCCGCTTCCTAAGAGCCAACATTTTGTCGTATTCATCTTTTAGGCTATTCTCTTTGTACTTGCCCTCTGATGTGCTCTCTCTCCGTGCCTACCGTCTTTTTTGGTTTTCTCTTACCTTGGATGTGATGGAATTCCAGTTGAGCTATTCCAAATCCTGAAAGATGATGCTGTGAAAGTGCTGCACTCAATATGCCAACACATTTGGAAAACTCAGCAGTGGCCACAGGACTGGAAAAGGTCAGTTTTCATTCCAATCCCAAAGAAAGGCAATGCCAAAGAATGCTCAAACTGCTGCACAATTGCACTCATTTCACACGCTAGTAAAGTAATGCTCAAAATTCTCCAAGCCAGGCTTCAGCAATACGTGAATCATGAACTTCCAGATGTTCAAGCTGGTTTTAGAAAAGGCAGAGGAACCAGAGATCAATTGCCAACATCCGCCGGATCATTGAGAAAGCAAGAGAGTTCCAGAAAAATACCTATTTCTGCTTTATTGACTATGCCAAAGCCTTTGACCGTGTGGATCACAATAAACTGTGGAAAATTCGTGAAGAGATGGGAATACCAGACCACCTGACCTGCCTCTTGAAAAACCTGTATGCAGGTCAGGAAGCAACAGTTAGAACTGGAAATGGAACAACAGACTGGTTCCAAATAGGAAAAGGAGTATGTCAAAGCTGTATATTGTCACCCTACTTATTTAATTTATAAGCAGAGTGCTTCATGAGAAATGCTGGGCTGGAGGAAGCACAAGCTGGAATCAAGATTGCTGGGAGAAATATCAATAACCTCAGATATGCAGATGACATCACCCTTATGGCAGAAAGTGAAGAAGAACTAAAGAGCCTCTTGATGAAAGTGAAAGAGAAGAGTGAAAAAGTTCGCTTAAAGCTCAACATTTAGAAAACTTAAGATCATGGCATCTGGTCCCGTCACTTCATGGCAAATAAATGGGGAAACAGTGGAAACAGTGACTGACTTATTTTTCTGGGCTCCAAAATCACTGCAGCCATGAAATTAAAAGACGCTTACTCCTTGGAAGGAAAGTTAGGACCAACCTAGACAGCATATTAACAAGCAGAGACATTACTTTGCCAACAAAGGTCCGTCTAGTCAAGGCTATGGTTTTCCCAATACTCATGTATGGATCTGAGAATTGGACTATAAAGAAAGCTGAGTGCCAAAGAATTGATGCTTTTGAACTGTGGTGTTGGAGAAGACTCTTGAGAGTCCCTTGGACTGCAAGGAGATCCAACCAGTCCATCCTAAAGGATATCAGTCTTGGGTATTCATTGGAAGGACTGATGTTGAAGCTGAAACTCCAATACTTTGGGCACCTGATGCAAAGAGCTGACTCATTTGAAAAGCCCCTAATGCTGGGAAAGATTGAGGGCAGTAGGAGAAGGGGACAACAGAGGATGAAATGGTTGGATGGCATCACCAACTCAATGGACATGGGTTTGAGTGAACTCTGGGAGTTGGTGATGGACAGGGAGGCCTGGCATGCTGCAGTCCATGGGGTCGCAAAGTGTCAGACGACTGAGCAACTGAACTGAACTTTGTACCTGTGGTTTTATCTTATTGTTATCTCTTACTCTCATTTTATAGGGATGTCAGGGGGACAAGAAAAGAAATGCATGTTCACTCTGGCATCTTAAATATGTTGAAGTACAGCAATTCTGCTATATTTCCAAAGAGCCAAAATAAAGTAAGGGAGCAGATAAATATGAAGTCTCTGAACCCAGGACACCTGGTTTCAGAAATAGCTCCAGAGAAGTTATTTCACTTCTCTGTCCCTCAGTTTATTTTTAAGATAAAGAAAATAACAAACCTGCCTGAGATGTGCTGTGATCATAATGTGAATTAATACATGCAAATTAGCTGACTGCCACGTGATAAGTGCTCAATAAATCTTAGTTATTATTAGTGATTTCACTAAATCTGTGTGCACGTTTTCATAATAGCAAGGGGGAAGTGGAAAATTTTTGCATGAGCTTTTGCAAAAATATTTGTTTCATATAAAAAACAATCCACTAAAATATATCTAATATAGTAAGAATTTCTCTTCTAAATCTTCCTATTTTTGTGCTCTTCATTTTTTCTTTTTGTAAAGATTTTTTTTGACATGGACAGCTTTTGAATTCGTTATTGAATTTATTACAATATTGCTTTTTAAATTATTATTATTTCTTCCAGCCCTGCTGCTGCTGCTAAGTCGCTTCAGTCGTGTCCGACTCTGTGCGACCCCAGAGATGGCAGCCCACCAGGCTCCCCTGTCCCTGGGATTCTCCAGGCAAGAATAGTGGAGTGGGTTGCCATTTCCTTCTCCAATGCATGAAAGTGAAAAGTGAAGTCGCTCAGTCGTGTCCGACTCTTCGCAACCCCATGGACTGCAGCCTACCAGGCTCCTCCGTCCATGGGATTTTCCAGGCAAGAGTATTGGAGTGGGGTGCCATTGCCTTCTCCGTCTTCCAGCCCACTGCCCTCTAATTCACAGTCCAGATACAGGGTTTTCCCTAAGGCTCCCTTTGCCCAAGAAAAAAGTTGGGCATGAAGAAATGCTGCCCCCTTGTGGCCACTTCCCGTAACAACTTTAAAACCGGTGCTGATTGCCATTCAGTTGCTATGCTACTTCATGTCTGATTCTTTGTCACACGATGGACTGCAGCATGCCAGGATTTCCTGTCCTTCACCATCTCCCTGAGTTGGCTCAAACTCATGTCTATCGAGTTGGTGATGCTATCCAACCATCTCATCCTCTGTCGTCCCCTTCTCCTGCCTTCAGTCTTTCCCAGCAACAGGGTCTTTTCCAATGAGTCAGCTCTTTGCATCAGATGGCCAAAGTATTGAATCTTCAGCTTCAGCATCAGTCCTTCCAAGGAATATTCAGGACTTATTTCCTTTAGGATTGACTGGTTTGATCTCCTTGCAGTCTAAGAGACTCTCAGGAGTCTTCTCCAGAACCACAGTTCGAAAGCATCAATTCTTCAGCACTCAGCCTTTTTTATGATCCAACTCTCATATTAGTATATATGACTACTGGAAAAACCATAGCTTTGACAATATGGACCTTTGTCGGCCAAGTGATGTCTTTGCTTTTGAATACACTGTCTAGGTTTGCCATAGCTTTCCTTCCAAGGAGCAAGCATCTTTTAATTTCATGGCTGCAGTCACTGTCCAAAGTGACCTGAGCCCAAGAAAATTGTCTGTCATTGTTTCCATTGTTTCCCCATCTATTTGCCATGAAATGATGGGACCAGATGCCATGATCTTAGTTTTTTGAATGTTGAGTTTTAAGTTGGCTTTTTCACTCTTCTCTTTCACCTTCATCAAGAGGCTCTTTAGTTCCTCTTTGCTCTCTGCCATCAGGGTGGTATCATCTGCATTTCTGAGGTTATTGATATTTCTCCTGGCAATCTTGATTCCAGCTTGTGATGCATCCAGCCCAGCATTTTGCATGATATACTTTGCATAGAAATTAAATAAGCAGTGTGACAATATACAACCTTGACATACTCCTTTCCCAACTTTGAACCAGTCCATTGTTCTATGTCCAGTTCTAACTTGCTTCTTGAACAGCAAGCATACAGGTTTCTCAAGAGGCAGGTAAGGTGATCTGGTATTACCATTTCTTTAAGAATTTTTCAGTTTGTGGTGATCCATACAGTCAAAGGCTGTAGAGTAGTCAGTGAAGAAGACTGATGCTGATGGGCTCTTAATATTCACAAGCCCTTAATCGGAGGTCTTCTGGAATCTGAGACTGAGCTATGTGAGCTTTCTGCTGAGTCTGTTTTTGCTGTCCTGGTTTCCAGCACGTTGGGCTTCTCGTCACTTCCACTGTGCTGGGTTTCCTTCACATTCAGCTTTCACAGAGTGAGGTTTCACCGAGTTGGGCTTCTGCTGTGCTTGGTCCCCACATCACTGGGGACAAGCCAAGGTTTCTTTGGCCAGGTTATATCCAGGTCACAGCACCAGATATGTCGGGAGAGTATGTAATTTCCTCGGTTCCGTCTTGCCACAACAAAGATTTGAAACTGCGGACTAGTATTACAGCTTGGTTACAGCTCAGAGTTTTATTCAGCAAACAAAGGATAGTACACCCTTGAGACATAAGGGCGAGCTGACCCCAAGGGAGAGACCTGCTTCTGTTTTATGGTGTTGATTTTTTGGCTGTGAGGCATGTGGGAAATTAGCCCCCCTACCAGGGATCAAACCCACATCCTGTGCACTGGAAGGCGAAGTCTTAACCACTGGACTGCCAGGAGAGTTCTCACTTTTTCTTCTTTTATTTGTTCCTGTTTGCTGACACCACATTCATTCTCAGTTCTCTTCTAATAACACATAAAGTAATGAATGAATCTGTTACTCTGGCACCAGTTGGCCTCGCCTACTAGCTTCCTAATCCCATTCATTACAGGTTTCCCATCAACTAGTACCCAATCCTTTCTTTGGGTTTTCTTTCATAGCTATGCTTGGGTCTGTATCAGAACATCAGCTGTAAGTTTTCGGCCCCCATTTCCTTACAGCTTGTTTTGCGCTCTTTTTTACCTCTTATGCATGCTTGCCATCAAAGGACATGCTTCCCTTCCTTATTAGCAGAAGTCAGTAACTAGAAACCATTCAATTTATGTGTTCTGAAGAAAGTGATCAATTTTATACCATCATTTTGCTGATATTTGATAAAGAAAGAGGGCTATTAAGGTGGTTCCCAGCTATGAGATTTTCTCTCTACAATTGCCTTTTTCGGCCCATGGGTCTGGCTGCCCAGTTCTGGGACTGCAGCATCACTCTCTACATAGCCAGTGCTTCAGAGGCAGAAAAGGGCTTCAAAATCATCCATAACCCTTGGTTCATGCAAGTGTTTCAATAAATGAATGTTATTGCCTTTCTTCACAGAAGTAAAACACTACACACTAGATTTTATTTTCTAACTACTCAATCAAGTTTCTAACTATTCACTTGCGTGTTATATAAGTATGGGTATATTTAATTATATATGTGTGTATTTTTAAATGACTGGAAGGAAAAGTACTACATACAACATTTATCCTTACAAATCTGTGGTTTTCTATCTATTATATATTTGGATTGAGCTCTTGCCTTTCATCTTCCATGACTAACCCATTTAGAAACCACCCCCCCATCCCTGTATTTTGTTTACTGTTTTATTGGTGGGTCCTTACACATTCTTTTCCCATTTGTCTGCTTGGGCTTATTTTGGCAGCTCCTAAATTGGATTCCACTGAAAATAACTTCCCTCAGAAACTTCAAGACCTCTTTTTCACAGGTCAGAGGTCGAATCCTACTTAGATCAGAGCGACTTGCTAGAGTAACAGAGCAGAGGCTTGTTGGCTGTGCCCCAAGCAAACCTTGTTCTTTTGCTTTAGAGCTAGAAAGCACCGGGCTTACTATACATTCTTTGGAGCAGATGAAAACACCATTGAGTGGGCAGCTTTTATTTCTTTTCTCTATTTGTATCAGTTTATCAAAATCTATAATCCTTTGGTGGGGCAGAGGGATGTAAAAATGCAATGTCTTAGTGCATTTATGTAAAATCATTTTGTAAACTTGAAAAATGCTACATGACTATCTATCAGTAATTATTATCTTCTCAGATATGGGGTAGTTTCTTCAACCAGCTGATACTTTTACCATTAACATCCTTTAGAGAAGGAAAAACAATCATAAGTATAAGCTTACTTGGTTTCAAGAAAGGTCAAAGATGCCTGCTCATGATGTCAGTCAAAAGCCTCAAAAATCTGGGTCATTGATCACAGTTCTTTCAGTTGAATGATAAATATTAGAAAGTGACAGGACCTTCTTAGTCATTAAGTGTCCAGCATCACCAACAGTTGAGTTCAGTTGCTCAGTCATGTCTGACTTTTGCGACCCCATGGACTGCAGCATGCCAGGTTTCCCTATCCATTACCAACTCAAGGAGCCTACTCAAACATGTCCATTGAGTCAGTGATGCCATCCAATCTCATCCTCTGTCGTCCCCGTCTCCTCCTGCCTTCAATCTTTCCCAGCATCAGAGTCTTTTCCAATGAGTCGGTTCTTCGAATCAGGTGGCCAAAGTATTGGAGTTTCAGTTTCAGCATCCGTCCTTCCAATGAATATTCAGGACTGATTTCCTTTAGGATTGACTGGTTTCATTCTCCTTGCAGTCCAAGGGACTCTTTAGCATCGTCTCCAACATCACAGTTCAAAAGCATCAATTCTTCAGCACTCAGCTTTCTTTATAGTCCAACTTATATGCAGAGTACATTGTGCAAAATGCCGGACTGAATGAAGCACAAGCTGGGATCAAGATTGCCGGTAGAAATATTAATAACCTCAGATATTCAGATGACACCACCCTTATGGCAGAAAGAGAAGAAGAACTAAAGAGCCTCTTGATGAAAGTGATAGAGGAGAGTGAAAAAGTTGGCTTAAAATTCAACATTCAGAAAACTTAAGATCATGGCATTTGGTACCATCACTTCATGGCAAATAGATAGGGAAACAATGGAAACAGTGACAGATTTTATTGTGAGGGGAGGGCTCCAAAATCACTGCAGATGGTGACTGCAGCCATGAAATTAAAAGACGCTTGCTCCTTGGAAGAAAAGTTATGACCAACCTAGACAGCATATTAAAAACCAGAGACATTACTTTGCCAACAAAAGTATGTTTAGTTAAAGCTATGGTTTTTCCAGTAGTCATGTATGGATGTGAGAGTTGGACCATAAAGAAAGCATCACCATACTGTTCTGTATATGAGACTGTCCCTGTACTTATTTCTTCAAACACACTTTGCAAACGTTTTATCCTCATGATATAATCAGAGTATCCCTAAATGTTATTATGGGATGTGTATAAGCCATCTTTTGAAACTGATAAATCAAGTAGAGAGAACTATTATCTGCTCTGTGTTAAAATGACTTAAGGATACCACGGGGTTGTCCAACGAAGGCCCATAGGTGAAATCTAGCCTGCCTTTAAATAAAATTTTATTGAAACAGTCATGCTCATTCATTTCCATATTATCTATGGTTGCTGTTATACCACAACAGAAAAGCTGAGTAGTTGCAACACACACTGTACAGCCCACAAAGCCAGAAATATTTAGTATGTGGCTCCCTCAAACAAGTGTGCATTCCAGAGCATCAACATACCTACTAAAATCCCCATCCTATAAAGCTTTAGTAAAGAAACCTCTTTCATGGCATGGACTTTCCAGCAGGAATGAAACAGTTAATTAAGGTAATACTTAACTCTTAAAAAATTACCTTTTTTGATTTTAGTTACCTTGAGAATACAGAGGTATTATTTGTTTGCTTCAGTTTTGTGTTTCCGATCTTAAAAAGGAAGGAGACTGAAGTCTCCACAGGGAGTAAAAGTCATTTTGAAAACAGAATATATCTTTTTTTAAACAGACAGATGAGCTTTTGTTGGTTGAATCTCATGTCACTAATAGGAGAGTTTTAATAATTTATAATCTAAGTATATAAATAAAAATCTGAGTTTTACAAAACTCTGGCAAAGATTTTCTTGAAAATAGAAAGTAAAAATTTAGTAACTGTAATTTATAGCTATTGGAGACTTACCACGTGGTCTATGCTTTCTAAATATGTATACCAGTTTATATATCTTTGACCTAATTTCTGACTGTATATATTGATTATTGATTGTTGTATGACAAGTTACCCCCAAACTCTTCATATACATGCCTGACTGCTTCAGTATCCTCATGATACAATGGTTGGCTTCCCCAGAGCTAGTGATCCAGGAGAAAAGGGCAAGGTAGAAGTTAACAAGTCTCCTATGACATAGCCTTGGAAGTCACACTTGGCCATTTCTACAATATTCTCTTGGATACACACAGATCAAGCCTATTCTGTGTGGAGATAAGAATTCATGAAGGGCCATCTCAGAGGCTGGCCACCACACTATAATTCTTTGTTCATATATTCCTTATAGTAACTTTAAAGAGTAGTTTCATATATGTCTATATTTCCTTATCTGCAATTGTAAAATCCATCAGGCCCTGGAAACAAATGGTTCCCTTATAACTCTATTGCCAGACAAACTTTACCCAACTTGCATTCATCTGCCAATAAAACCTGGTCTAAAGTGCTAAGAGGCTAGTCACAGTCTCTACTTATTTCATTTGGTGTTAACATTTCAATATTTGACAGCATAAATGCATTTCATTCATGTGGTGTGATCCCAGACTCTCCTGTAGTGTTATGTAATATAAAATATCTGAACCATATTATTTTTCTAAACGAAAAAAGTATGAAGTCTAAAAGATACTTGGCTCCAAAGGTTCGGTATGTTTAACTTAAGAGAAAGGAATGCTGAACTGTTCGGCTTCAGTACTGAGTTTATGAGAACTCTTCTGATGCTAGAGGCCACATATAATTAGTTATAATTCTCCTGGAGAACTCAACACACAAATACAAAGCAAGTGTCCAAGAAGAAACAAGTCATCTCCTAATTGGTAGCTGCAAAAACAATACCTCAAAAATGAGAACCAACACCCTTTCTCTCCAGTCTCTTCCCCTCACCATTGTCTACAGTCCTCTCTTTCTTTCTGCAGTTTTCTTTCTCCTCTTTCACCTACACAATTTTGTTACTCTATGTTCGTCTTCCATTTATTCATGCCATTTCCAAAATAAAACAATTACTCCCCCCAAAGTGTTAACAAAACAAATAAACAAAAAGTATCTGTGGTACCAATAACTACCATATGCACGTATCTGACCATCTGATTCATAGCAGAGACTACACCATGTTCATGGGTCCACCTCTGCCTTCAGCCAGAGCCGACAATTCACATAAGTGATAGCTTCTCACTTAAACCACCCAAGTTGCTCTGTTTCTACACCTGAGGATTTATCTAGTGATGGCACTTTGGCAGTCCAGTAGCACCAGGGATTTAACATCTTCAACCAAGGAGGAAAAGAAGTTGACCGATAAACATTCCAGCTTCCCCAACACCTCACAGAACCAATTCTTTTTTTCTCACTGACTCCAAGTCAGCTGCAGGTCCAGGCAACTCCTCAGGGTAGCCGCCCCCCACCATCTGACCTCCACCACACCTCCACATATCACGCACCTCCACAGTCACCAGCTACACCTTCCTAGGTAGAGGTGAGTTCTGCACCAGCAAGCAGCACTTAAACGCTCCCACGAAGTGCCGGATGCCCCTGCTGCTCACATTTTATTAGCCAAAGTGTGTCATATGTCCACGCCTAACTTCAAGGTAACAGGAGATGAAATCCTGCCATGTTCCCCACAGGAGAAGTGAACGAGATGCTGGGGAATAGGGGTAACGCCAGCCATGTGTACGGTAAGCCTCCCTTTGCCATTGCTTTTTTCTCCACGTGGCTCTGAGACTGCTCCATGTCCTAGTGCATGTAGCTTCAGTCCCTTCTCGTTGCTGTCCAGTATCGTACAACAATGACTCTATCATAATCTATTATTTTCTGCCAATGGTTATTCCATTTAGGTTATTTCCAATTTTCTGTTCAAACCAACAAGCTTGCTATGAATATTTAATATGTGTAACACAAATTTCTCTAGGTTGCTATTCTAATTTAAATCCCTATTTTATGAGGAAGCCATGCTGCATCATAGGAAGGGGTCAAGAAAAGACTGAACCACTTGGTGTACAGGCTTATCATGGAAAGCTCAGAGATGTACAGAAATCTAAACCACCATCTCCAGGCTGTGTATTCATGTTTGTGCTAAAGAAATAAAGTGATATTATTTTCAGACTGCTTTTCTTTCCTCACTGAACAGAACAAAAAGCCAAGGTTATTCACAATGCAGCATTTAGCTAACAAGCACCCAAATCAGATAGTCTAGTAATTTTCTGCATCCTACTCAAACTCTATTGAAAATTATGAGAGCAATTGCAATTTAATATTACTAATAGAAGACACACCTTTGAAGCTTTGTGCAAATGTCAAGATGAGTGAAGTGTTTGACAAGACAAAGAAGATGAATCGACTACAATGCTTTCCACTTGAGAGTGAAACAACCCAGTGCTAATGCCATAAAACATATCCCCAGAACAAAATGTGCTAGGGGAAAAATTGATGAGATGGAAGGAAGGGAAAAAAAAATTCCTCTTTCTAAAAGTCGAGGACAGGGACAAAATAATAATAAAATTCAATTGAGTGAGACTAACTTTGTAACAACTATCAAACAGGAAGGTCAGCAACATAATTGCTTATGTATAGCTGGACCTAAAGTTAGAACTGGGAGATTTTTCATAGCGCTTTCCATTCAAGGTGAGTGCAAAGCTTTATCTGAGTCATTTTTACTAAATGGCACCTCCTGCTTTGTTTTTTGCTTTCTCGTTCTGTTTGTCTTAGCTATCATTCCTTACATCATTTTCAATATCACAGGTGAACTTTTGTTCAGTCACTAAGTTGTGTGCGACTTTTGCGATCCCATGGACTATAGCCCACCAGGCTCCTCTGTCCATGGAATTTTCCAGGCAAGAATACTGGAGTGGGAAGTTCCTTTTATGCAGTGCTAAAAACTCATTCTTTAACATAGATACAAAATGCCAGTTAATTCAAATCACCTAAAAGAGTTCTAAAAGTACCTCACTGAAGAAATGATTTCTTTTTCCCAATCATCGTTCATAAATGATCAGATTACCGTTAGATGCCATGCAAGTGTTCACTATTTTCGTTAAGTGATCCTGGGGTGAAGTCAAAAGACGATTTGTCTAAATAGAGACTTAACCGACACCTGGGACGCCGACACATCTCACTGAAGGAAAGCCTGGCTCCCAGTGTCATCTTATTACTTTTGAGCAGCAGTTTGTGATCGCCATTCAAGAAGAAAGAAAACCATAGGTAAATATTAATAAAAGAAAAAAAACAGAATTTTTGGATTGTTGCTGACAGATTCTTCCCCAACATTTGCAGGGTTGGGACAAGAGTACCCACGAAGGCTCACTTATCACATGTCTTTGTAACAACCTGGAAAGCCAGGTTTGAATGGAGAATTCTAGGAGTCCTTGAGGGAGAACATGGCCCCATGGGAAGCCTGGGGCCTGCTCCCTTCTATTCTTTTCCCTCACCTCTCTCAACTCCCCGTGGCAAATTTGTACACACGTGTGTAGACACCCTAGACTGCACCTCAGGTCTGTCCCAATCCCCCACAGTCACCCTTCAGCTACTCTCTGGGTCTATGTGTTCATGCTAGTTTCATCATCTGCTCTCAAGACGACGGACTGGGGGAAGATGACCTTGCAGGCCCTCAATGCAAGTGTAAGCATGGGGCTCTTTAAACAAGCACACAACAGGGAGCATAGGTCCTGACTGACACATGTCCATGGGCCACAGACTCCTCTCCCCGTAGACAGGGCACAGTGGAGGAGGACCAGAGTAGAGCCTCTAGATTACAGGCCCAGTTTAGGGGTCCTCTTAGCAAGCCTAAAGCCAGTACTGACCAATGAAACTGGTTTCTTTTCTTTGAAGAAAATTGGCTATCAAGAAAGGACTACACATTCAAAATCATCTTTGCCAGAGCTTCATTCAGGGTGATAGTTCCAGCCTGCATGGGATAGAAAAGTTAGAACAGGTGAAAAAAGATTCATATGAGGGGTGTTTGAAAAGACAGAGATGGATCGTGGGAAGTTTCACAGGGGATGATGGGATAAAAGAAAGCTCTCGAATCTAAAGAAAGAAAGAGAATGAGGGTGGGAGGACTCTTCCTTCATATCGCTTACTTCTTTTTATTATACCTCCTCTCCTCATTAATTCATATCACTCATAACGAAGTCTTAAAAGACCTGCTATGCAGTGACACTTAGACAATGACAAGAAGGGGACAAAGAGAATGTCAGTGTAAGAGTTCCTATCTTCAGCAATTTTGGAATCTGCTTGAGAAAACCAGACACTTAAATGCAAAAGCAATAGAGCGGAGAGAGGTGGTTTGTGCTCAAGCACTAAAACACAGAGTGTATGCATTCAGTAAAGGTAGAGAGCACCAGGGTGAAGTGGCTGGGGAAAGGCTGCTTCAATTCCAGGGCAGTGTTGTCAGAATTAATAAGATTTTACGGTTTCTGGAAAAGAAAAAAAAAATCTTTGTTTCTCAAGAGCAATTTCTCAGTGTTCACTTTCTAGTTCTACTCTAAGTCATTTCTATTAAAATCAAAATAAATCGGACAGACAATCTAAGTAGGCAAAGATGGAACCAAATGTCAGAAACTCTACTGCTAACTATGCTCCATTTCCTCGCGTGGTAATTCAGACACACACCAAGAGGGGTAATAAGCACACACACCATCCTTCTCTTCCAGAGGGTTACATGCTTAAAATGAGGAATATTAATACTGACATGTACTTAACACATTATCTTTGAGTATTTCAGTCAGGATAGAGGAGATACAAGGTAAGAATTGTTGCCATTAGATACAGTTTAAGTGTCACTTACTGCAGAACACAAAAGGTCATTTCTTTAGTTGTGTGACTCAGAAACTCATTTCTTTTAGGCTCTGTATTAAACATTAAATAATCATGGAAGGAAGTTGGCACTCTAGGGAATAAAACTGAAAATTTTAGGGTTCAGATTAGAGACTATGAGGGGAAAACACACCCCTATGTTTCTCTTCTACTTTCAGTCTTCTAGTACAGCACTGCTTTATTTCTGAACCCATGGGTTTTTTCACATATCAAGCAAGTCTTCCACACCAGCTAGCTGTTCAACAGTTTAACTCAATTTTGACACTAACTATCTTAAGTGTTCAGTTCTAGAAGACTACCACACACTCCCCCTTCCTTCCCCACCACTTCAGGTGCCAATTTCAAGCCCAGATTGTTACCTGTACTTCCAAGCAACTAGCTGTAAATCAGAGATAGCCATGACTGAGAATTCAGTAAAATAGTCTATGTACTAGCTTACTGGTTTATTACAAAGGATTTGAACAGCCAGATGAAGAGATACATAGGATGAGGTCTGGAAAAATCTGGCGAACAGACGCTTCTCTTTGTCCCCATGGAGTTTGGAATGCACCACTCTTGCAGCAAAGGGATGCATTCTTGTTCACCCACCTAGAAGCTCTCTGAACCCCATCCTTTTAGGTTCTATCAAGGCTTCATTATGTAGGGACAATTGATTGGTCATTGATCGTTAATAATTGATTCAAATTCCAGACTCTCTCCCCTCCCAGGAAATCAGATCAGAGGGTACGGATGAAAGTTTCAACCCTCTAGTCAGCGGTTACACAAACACACACACACACACACAAACACCAGTCTCCCTCATCCTTTCCCAAAGTTACCTCATTAACATAAATTCAGGTGTGGTTGAAAGGGGCTTGTTATAAGTAACAAGATAACCTTTTCCCCTTTATCATTCTGAATCTATTTTAGGAACTGGAACTATTTGAGGACAAAAGTCCAAGTGTTATAACAAAAGACTCTCCCATTGCTCTTTTGGCTTAGGAAATCACAAGCAATTTAAGAGACAGGAAGAGAGATCAAGATCACATATATATTTCTCCTTATAAATCATGATATCACAGGGACCAATGGATTCATCAAGAATAGAATCCAGGGACTCCTCTGGTGGTATAATGTATAAGAATCCATCTGCCAATGCAGGGGACATGGGTTTGATCCCTGGTTCGGGAAGATTACACATGCTGTGGCAAAACTGAGCCCATGAACCACAACTGCTGAGTCCATGTGCTTCAACTACTGATCCCCAAGTGCCTAGAGCCTGTGCTCTTCAACAAGAGAAGCCACCACAATGAGAAACCCAAGCGCCACAACTAGAGAGTAGCCCCTGCTCGTTGCAACTAGAGAAAGTCCAAGTGCAGCAACAAAGACCCAGTACAAGCAAAAATAAAATAAATTAATTTTTTAAAAAAGAATAGAGTCCAGGGACTTCCCTGGTAGTCCAGTGGCTAAGACTCCGCACTCTCAATGCAGGGGGGCTGGGTTCCTTCCCTGCTCAGGGAACCAGATCCCACATGCCGCAACTAAAGATCTGGTATGCCACAACTAAGATCTGGTGCAGTCCAATAAATTAATTACAAAATAAAAAAAGAATAGAGTCCAGAGAGCAGGTGACACAAGTTTTGCCTTATCACAAAGTAGCACATATGGCTAAGTGAAGTTGCTCAGTCGTGTCCAACTCTATGCGACCTCATGGACTGTAGCCTACCAGGCTCCTCTGTCCATGGGGTTTTCCAGGCAAGAGTTCTGGATTGGTTTGCCATTTCCTTCTCCAGGGGATCTTCCCATCCCAGGGATCGATCCCAGGTCTCCCGCATTGTAGGCAGATGCTTTACCATCTGAGCTACCATATGGCTAAGCAGCACCTATACCAGAGAAGTTGAAACAGCATTCTTTGGGAAAAACTCAGAGAAAGGATCATTAGCAGATGTACAGGTCCCCTGATGCCCATCCATCCTAGGGCAGCCCACAGAAATCTAACAAGGCTTGAGGTCAGATTCTGAGACTGATTACAGAAGCACCAGCCCCTGGCTAAGTGTAATGATAAACCAGAATTTAATAGCAATATGACTTACCAAAATATTGCCCCCAACTGTATCCTGTCAATTCCACATGAGGGATTCGAAGAAGCGCCAGGATCTCTACTACTTGGGTCAAGTATTGGGATCTAAGCCTCTGATTGCAGTTAAATGACAGCAAACAGCAACAGGATTCACTACATCAACCATCACAGCTGTGGAAGCAACTGTCACTCTTCTTACATGGGTAGGGGTCAGGGATGGCAGGAACCTACACCAGCTTTGTGGTTGATCTGTACCATATCTATTTTCCATAGAAGTTTGCAGACTATCTCTTTTCTCTTTTTCTGGGAGGCCAACTTACAGGGTATAAGTGTTGGATAAATGAACCCTTACCTTAAGGAAGGCTATTTAGATAAAAATCACTCTAGGTAACATGATTTGGAATTCATCTTAATAAAAACAGATGAATAATATACTGGAGTAGAGTCCAAACAGAAGGCAATTATAGTTCATTTCAGTTGCTCAGTCATGTCCGACTCTTTGCAACCCCATGGATACCAGGCAGCACACCAGGTTTCCCTGTCCATCACCAACTCCCGGAGTTTGCTCAAACTCATCCTGTCCATCGAGTTGATGATGCCATCCAGCCATCTCATCCCCTGTTGTCCCCTTCTCTTCCTGCCTTCAATCTTTCCCAGCATCAGGGTCTTTTCAAATGAGTCAGCTCTTCACATCAGATGGCCAAAGTATTGGAGCTTCAGCTTCAGCTTCAGCATCAGTCTTTCCAATGAATATTCAGGACTGATTTCCTTTAGGATTGACTGGTTGGATCTCCTTACAGTCCAAGGAACTCTCAAGAGTCTTCCCCAACACAATTCAAAAGGATCAATTCTTTGGCACTCAGCTTCCTTTACAGTCCCACTCTCACATCCATACATGATTACTGGAAAAACCATAGCTTTTACTAGATGGGCCTTTTGTTGGCAATAATAGTGGATTTAATCAATGATGCTAATTTTTTCAGCCCTCCCTGTAACCACACCCTTTGTCATGTGGCTTGGCAGTTCTCCCTTTAAGAAGTAGAGAATGTTTCCCTGCCACTCATTCCATGATTCAGCCATTTGATTGTTTTGATGTTAGGATGTTTGCAAATATTAACAAGCAGACACTTGTTAAAGTGTCTGGGAAGTTAGGTTTGCTCTCAAACTTCTGCATTGCCAAGAGAAGGATGTTGAGGAGGAAACATTTTCCCTTCTTACCTTCTAGATTCTTTGGTTGGTCTAATAAATTGAAATAAGACACATTAACAAGAGAAAAACAAATTTAATTTTGTGTGTATGGGAGCCCCGTAAAGCCACGAGACTCCCTGGCAGTCAGGCAACTGAGGCTTGTGTATCATCCTGAGCTAAGGAGAAGTGGGTAGGGGTGTAGGGCTTCAGAGGCAAGAAAATTCACAGTAAGATGAAAAGAGCAAATGTTTGGTAAGCAAAAAATTATTTCTGATATAAAATGTTATGTCTGGTAATAGCTCTCTCCCTGGTTCAAATCTCCTATCTAAATTGTTTCAGGCAGTTAAGGTGGAAGTAAAAAGCTCTACCTGAGTCTGCTGGGCACCAATTATCTTCAGATTGAAATAATCCACATGCAAAAGTGGTACATTCTGGCACAGCCTGCCCTGAACTCCCTCAAGGACATGGCCAGCTATTCTACTCATCGCAGGAAGAGGACTAGATCAGAGCCCCCAGGCAAGCTCAGTCTGAATTGGCCAGACACCAGTGGAACCACTCAGCTGACCCCAGTTTGGATCAGCCAACTTCCAGTCTGAACCACAGAGTTCAAATAATAATGATTTTTATTTTAAGCACTAAGTTCTAGGGTGACGGCAATAACTTAGTGGTACAATGTTCAAAACTACCTTGAGGAAGTGTTTTCACTTTCAGCACACTAAAAATGGTATAAGAGATGACACTGAAGGGCTAAGGGGAAATTCTTTAGCAATGGCATCAGTGCATATAAAGAAAGGTATCACAAAGCAATTAAGTCATCTGAAAAATGTCAGAAATACATAAGTATTGCTAATTAGGGGAAGTAAAAGAAGTAAAACAAAGCTCAAGAGCCTATCCATAGTCATATGTACCTTGATGCTAGTAATATGCCCAACAGAGCAGTCTTCATTTTGTCTTCACTAAACCTTTTTAATGGAGAAGGCAATGGCACCCCACTCCAGTACTCTGGCCTGGAAAATCCCATGGACAGAGGAGCCTGGTAGGCTGCAGTCCATGGGGTCACTAAATTAACAAGGTTCTTCATTTTATATTATAAAATATCTTTATCTTCCATAAAGATGTGTAATCATGAAAATAGTATTAAGATGATTTATAAGCTAAAGGGAGTAGAAATAGATCAAATATGCTCATATTTCTGTATCTCCAAATTTCCATCAAATTCATAACACAATTCCATCATGCTGATGGCACTTAATATATATTAGTTGGTGAACATTTTCATAAGGTGGAAGAAACAAAATCTAATAAAAAGAATTCCACTTTGAGGCAAAATTGGTTTATTATTCAGGACACCATCAGTCTCAGAAATTAATTCAACAACTTTTAGGTCTAGTACATTCAGAGCTTCTTCCTTTGTTGATCAATGAAACTATTCTTTCTGGACAAAACCTTTATCTTACTACCTCTATTTACACCATGAAATTAGAAGAGTCCAGGCAGATATCTAGAATCAGATCAAAACAGATCAGATGTACCTGTGTGAGCTCTATCAGAAATGGGAATTATAAAAGAGAGAGAGTTGATGGCTCTCACCAAGAAGCATATAGTCTAGTTGTATCTTTCAGTGAGATGAGTATTCAAGGAGTAGAATGGATGGGGTGAGGCAGGGATGAAGCTGGGGGGATATTGGGTCATGTAGCAGTTAAAAGAAGAAAAGGTAATTTCTAGAGTCATTAAGAAAAGCTCCATACAGGAAACAGTACATACATTAGGCTTCAGATAGGCTAACTGGCCAGCCAGAGGAAGACAATGATTCAAAAACCCACAACAACAAAACAAGAAACATAACAGAAATAAATGTTATTGAATGAAGACTAATGAAAACTCTTATACTATTAGAATACCTTTTAGACTATGTACAAATATTAATTTCAATCCAATCACGCATCTGAAAATAAATGCCCTCTGCATGATTTATATATAGTCTCTTATTTTAGAATCCCAAGGACTTCTTCCTATTATGAAACACTTATTGCCCCGTCAATCAGAGTGAGGATTAACAATATTTTAAGGAATAAGTAACAAGAGATACAGGACTACTGAAACCCAGCAGGTGCCTATGGGGCCCTTCTGGATACAAACAGTTTCTGACCACGCCCCCCCTCCTTACTTGTTTGTAGGAAATGGGCTTCATTCAGCTTCCCAGACTTTCCCTGAGTTCCAAAAGGTCAGATTCAAACAGTTGTTAAATAAGGAAAGGAGAGGATGTGGAGACAAGGGAGTCACAGTCAAGAAGCAATAGTACAGCCTAGGGGTTCCTGTCAAGCAATGAGTTCTTCTACAGTTAGTAAGCCCCTCACCCAGACTTTTTTTTCTTGGGCTCCAAAACCACAGCAGACAGTGACTACAGCCATGAAACTAAAAGACGCTTGCTCCTTGGAAGAAAAGCTATGACAAACCTACACAGTGTCTTAAAAAGCAGAGATATCACCTTGCCCACAAAGGTCTGTATAGTCAAAGCTATGGTTTTTCTAGTAGTCATGTATGGATGTGAGAGTTGGACCGTAAAGAAAGCTGAGCGCCGAAGAATTGATGCTTTTAAACTGTGGTGCTGGAAGAAACTCTTGAGAGTCCCTTGGACTGCAAAGAGATCAAACCAGTCGATCCTAAAGGAAATAAGTCCTGAATATTCATTGGAAGGACTGATGCTGAAGCTGAAACTTCAATACTTTGGCAACCTGATGGGAAGAGCAAACTCATTAGAAAAGATCCTGATGCTGGGAAAGATAGAAAGCAGGACGAGAAGGGGATGACAGAGGGACAAGATGGTTGGATGGCATCAGCGACTCAATGGACATGAGTCTGAGCAAGCTGCGGAAGATGATGAAGGACAGGAAAGCCTGGTGTGCTGCAGTCCATGGGGTCACAAAGTATTGGACACGACTGAGCAATTAAACACCACCCAAGTAGAGAATGTTAACTCCCAGCAAAGCACAAGATTTCTTGAGCACCATCTTGTTACCTCACCACCAACCAATCAGAAGGAACTCACATCCTGTAGCCCAAATTTTGCCTATAAAAACTTCTCCCTGAAAACCATTGGGGAATTCGGGTCTTCTGAGTACAAGCCACCCATTCTTCTTGCTCGGCCTTCCAATAAACCTTTCTCACTTCAAATTCCTACACTTCCATTTGTTTGACTTCACTGTGTCTTCAACACTCTCCTAAGGTCACCTAACTTCTGTCTTCCCTTTTCCTGTTCTCCTAGTACCTAGTTCTGCCATCCCTCTGGTTCCAGAAAAGCAGGACTGCACACATTTGCTGCCTTTAAGAAGCAGAGCCATACAAATGAACTGAGAATACCAATTGTTTAGGGTGGTGAAAAAGTAATTGTGGTTTCAGACCGTGAATTTTAAATCATTATAACTAGGCTCAAACACAACTTTATTAATCAAAATAGGAACCATTACAATAACATATTTTTGCCAAATGAAAAATAAGCTGGTTTATTCTTGTAGGGTAAAAATCCATGCTTCGGGATTCAATGAGCTCTTGGAAAGAATTTTCTGCCTCCTGCTAATTGTGGAAGCATTTTCCCTGCAAAAAGTTATCAAGATGCTTCTAGAAGTGGTAGTCAGTTGCTTAGAGGACAGGTGAATATGGCAAATGAGGCAAGACTTCATAGCCCAATTTGTTCAAATTTTGAAGCGTTGGTAGTGCAACATGGAGTGGGGCATTGTTGTGGAGAAGAACTGGGCCTTTTCTGTTAACCAGTAACAGCTAGGCACTGCAGTTTTCAGTGCATCTGATCGATTCGCTGAGCATACGTCTCAGATGTAATAGTTTCACCAGGATTCAGAAAGCTGTAGTGGATCAGACTGCAGCAGACCACCAAACAGTGACCATGACCTTTTTCAGTGCATGTTTGGCTTTGAGAAGTGCTTTGGAGCTTCTTCTTGGTCCAATCACTGAACTGGTTGGTTGTCATACATAATTCACTTTTTGTCACATCTTTCCAGTTTGCTTCAAATGCTGAATGACTTCAGAATGGTTGACAGTGAATTGTTTGGCAACTTCTCATGTAGTTTTAAAAGGATCAGCTTCAACGATGGTTCTCAGTTGTTGTTGTCAACTTTGGATGACTGGCCACTATGCTCCTTATCTATAAGGCTCTCATCTCCTTTGTAACTTCTTGAATCACCACTGCATTGTATGTCTGTTAGCAGTTCCTGGGCCAAATGTGTTGCTGATGTTGCAAGTTGTCTCCACTGCTTTACAATCCATTCTGAATTCAAATTAAAAAAATTGCTTGAATTTGCTTTTTGTCTAACATCATTTCCCTAGTCTAAAATAAATATAAAATAAGCAGCAAGCAATAAGTCATTAGCAAAAAAAAACATAAAGTGAGAAATGTGCATTAAAATCATGTATAACATAACCACTTTATGTAAGAATGTATTCCGATATTAAATGGCGAAGTTCAGCAATGAAAAAGCACAATTAATCCTGTACCTGATAGCAAGAATTGACCCTCATACCAATAATAGACTTCATTAGACACCAAATAACCTGAAATTCCTTTTCCACCTTTGAAAAAAAAAAAAAGCAAAACCTAAACTTTTAGTTAAAGCTGTGTCAATAGCTTTTCCTTTCTTACTTTCTTATCATATACAAAACATCTAAATCTTCACTATTAAGGATCCATCCCCTGAACATTTCTGCATTTTAAGCACATCATTATTAATTAAAGAAAGGCTATGGTCATGGTGTAAATAAGCAGTAGGCTTTAAAGCACACTTCCCAACACCCGCTCATGGCTGCATGGGTGGGCAAAGGCAGGTGGTATGGGCTGAACAGTATGGGGCAGGGGAATAGAAGGACAGAAGAAAAGCTGAGGTCCTATTAACCAAAATGTCTCCTCTCTGTGTGACAGTCCCACACCTGACAGGGAGCAGAACTCCACTTTACAAACTTCTGAAAACCAAAGCTTTCAAGCTAATGCTGCGTCAAGGTCCATCATTCTGCCAGAGGTGGCAATACCTTAATTTGTCACTGTCAAGCAGGCAAGATTTCTTTAAGGTCTTGCTCACTGTTATTCCATTCTGCCATGTCTGGACACACGAGCTTGCTGATACAACAACACGCTGGAGATAACTTCTGGGACATCAGACAGAGCACATTACTCTGAACCACCTGCCATGTTAACTGTCCTGGAAAAAGTGATGTGACACAGGTCAGGATATTTGATAGGGCACAGGCTGTCCAAATATTTCTGTGGTCTTAGCCGTGATGCCTTCAGAAGAGATATATTCAGCAGATATATATTTCTCTGATACTGAACATTGAGTTTGAAACACTAATTCATAACACGTGAACTGCTTCATCCTTCTTCCTACTAGAGGACACAAATCAATCTCTCAATGCACAAGGAGAACTGAAGTATGAGCCCACAGGATTTCTCTCCAGAAGCATCCAGAGAGACTTCCCTCGAGGTTGGGTCAAAAGTCCCCTGTAGAAAATCCCACTAGAGGTTTCCAGGGTCCTTTCCCTGCATCTAATTCAAGGGACTCTGGATTGGTTAAGAGACAAGTACAACCAAAATCATTAGGCTCCACCCTCTCCCTGCCATGCATATGCTTCCCCGTGCACTTCACTAGCTCCTATTTTGAGAGGTTTTCACTAAAGAACAGAACCAAGACAAGATTTTTTGTGTCATTTCCCAAAAGGCTCTGGGGAAAATAATACTTAACTCTGACATATGATGGAGGAGTGTGCAGTTAAAGGTTGACAGAAGCCAATATTTACAGTGTTATTTAGAAATGATAGGACACTTACTTACAAAATCTTCGAAACCTTTATAATAACTCTCTTCCAAGGGTCATTGCTGTGGCATCAGCTTATGGTCGGAAACTGCCTTACAACCAAGACATTCAGCACTTGGAAGATGGCAGCCAAATAAGACATTCAAAACTTCCCCTGCAACCACCTGAAGAAGCTGTCTCTGTGCCAAGGGGTAGGGAAAAAAACTGGCCCTTAAGGATCAGGGTCAGACAAGTGAATGTTGTCAGGTTATCAGATTCCATAGGAACTCCACCACCAGTATGAGGATAGACATAAGTCAGACTGCATTTTTACAGACCCCTATGTTTAAGGGCTTCCCTGGTGGCTCAGACAATAAATAATCCACCTACAATGCAGGAGACCTGGGTTCAATCCCTAGGTTGGGAAGATCCCCTGGAGAAGGGAAAGGTTACCCCCTCCAGTATTCTGGCCTGGAGAATTCCATGGACTGTATAGTCCATGGGGTTGCAAAGGGTCAGACACGACTGCGGGACTTTCACTTTCACTTTAGCTTTATAAGAAACTGTCAAAGTGAGTTGTAGCAATTTTAGTCTCACCAGCAATCTGTGAGAGTTCCTGTTGCTCCACATCCTTGCCAATTTCGGTGTTGTCTTTTTTTCTTAATATTTTTTAAAAATATTTATTTATTTGGCTGTGTTGGGTCTTAGTTGCAGTACGTGAGCTTAGTTGCCTCATGGCGTATGGGAACTCAGTTCCCTTACCAGGGAATGAACCAGCATCCCCTCCATTGGAAGGCAGATTCTTCACCACTGGACCACCAGGGCCCTGGTGGTATTACTTTTTTTTATTTTAGTTGCTCTACTGGGTGTGTAGTCCAGACATCAGTAGTTATTCAAGATTCCCAGGTGTTTCCAATGTGTGGCCAAGGGCATGTTTCCAATGTGTGAGAACCAAGAGCATGTCTAGGTCTAAACAATTCCAAGTGTCCAAAGAGAAAGGGTTACTTTCTGAGCTAATAAGCTCTCCTTCACTAGAAGTAAGAAAACAGTGCATACAAATCAGGAATGGTGTACAGGCAGTACTTCTTAATGTCCACACAAATCCCCTGAGGCTCTTGTTCACGTGCAGGTTCTAACTCAGTGGGTCGGGGATGGGGCCCAAGTCTTCATTTCTAACAGGTTCTCACATGATGTCAATGCTGCTGGTCTAGAAACCATACTTTGACAAGTAAAGGGATAGCGGCTGTTTCTATTATTAGGTAAGAGATTGGAATAAAACTGCGAGTCCTTCCCAAGCTATGATTCTAAATTCTAAAGACATTCACATCCTCCATCCTGATACTTTGCATGGGCTGCAGTCTCTGAACATTTCCATTTGGGTGCCCAGACACTCCATCAATGCCACATGTAGAAGTAAAATCATTACACTCCCAAATGGTTGCCTGTCCAAACTTCCCTGTTTATACTTAACATTAACACTAACCTTGAAACCCTGCTTCTCAGAACTATCATTCTCCTTGTCATAGAGACACCTTTGAATACAATTTCTCCTTTCTCCTCCATAACCAGTCATTGCCAAGACTTTTCAAATCTCCTTTAATTCAGCCCACATTTACTGCACACCCAACTGTCTGTAAAAGGCACAGTAGTAGTTTCTGTGGAATCCAAAGGAACAGTGTCCACCCTCTAGTGCGGGAAGGGGGAGGGCACATGCAAACAACCATGTAGCACAAGAAAGAGACATGAAATACCCTTTCTATAAGGCTGGTCTAGTCTTTACTCCAACTGCACCCGATGCAAGACACACTGGTGTGTCTACTACTGGGACAGCCTCTTGACATGAAGCAATGAGATCACATTTTTTACACGCTGACTGCCTACCTACTTCTTCTGGGCTTTTCTCCCCAAAAGCCTGAAATATTTTCCCATCCTAATGTTAACCACTTCCAGTCTAAATTCCTCCACCTCATTTTCAGGCTTCTTTATAAACTGTTACCAGCCTTCCAGTAACACAGAAAATTTTGCTGGAGAACTAATTAAATCTCAACTATTCAGAGAGGTCCTCCCTGACCACTAATGGCCCCCAGTGATCTCTTCTTCTTCTGGAACCCTCAAGTGCCAAAAAGTAAATATAAAAAGTGCTATCTTAGTCCATTCCAGCCACTACAACAAAATTCTACAGACTGGTTAGCTTATAAGCAACAGAAACTTATTTCTCAAAGTTCGAGACACTGGAAATCTGATATCAGGGTGCCAGCTTTGTCAAGTGAGGGCTGTCTTCCTGCTCTCAGACTTCTGGTTGTGTCCCTACATGGTGGGAGTGGGCAAGGGAGCTCTTAGAGCCTTGTTTATAAGGACATTCATCCCATTCATGAGAGCAGACCTTCCAAAGGCCCCACCTCCTAACACCATCACCTTAGGGAGAAGATTTCAACACAAGCATTTTGGGGGACACATCAGACCATAGCTAGGGATTTAGTAGTTGTTTAAGAATCTCCTTGTTTTTCTTTTTTTTTTTTCCTTTTTAATTTTTTTCCTTCCTTGTTTTTCATAATTGTAACATATGTGTTATTTCTTTCTTATGTAATTAAAAGATACATGAAGATAGGGTTCTTGTCCTATTCATCCATCATATGGAACATTTTGTTAATATTTATTGGAAGAAGAGGGGAGATAGAGAAGAAAGGAAACAAATACTAATTAAAATTTTCCTATTTGTCAGACACCTTGGGATTTGCTTCATAGAGAGCAACTCATTAGTACACACACCCATTCCAGGAGGTATTATTATACTCCTCTGAAACTAACTTAGGAGACTGACTCTGAAAGTATTCTCCCAGGACCAGGATCATTGACATCAACTGGGAGCATGTTGGAAATGCAGATTTGGGGGCCCCACCAAAGATCTATAAAAGAGAAACTCTGGGGGGGGCCTAACAATGTGTGTTTTAATAAGTCCTCCAAGAGATTCTGATGCATCCTAAACATGAATCAGAGTTTGAATTCAACAGTCCAAGTCAGAGAAACGTCTAGTGACAGAGTTGGTCGGTCTGACCAAAAGCCATTCTCTTAATATTGCATCATAGTGTTTCCTTGGCCAGTGAATAGGCCCTTCTGGATAACATCTGAAGTGATAAGCATGAATAGATTTTCCATTTGAAGACTCCAGAGTAAAATCTTCATGAAAAAAAGTGATTAAAAGAAAACTTAATTCTTCCCCCAAATGACTGTTGCTATAGAAATTATTACAAGACAAAAAAGTTCATACTGTTGCTGTTGATATAAATTTGAATTTCCAGAAGTACCCAATTACTAAGAAAATTGGAATTCAGTCTATTCTAAACCTTGTGTCCTACAGGTAGTATATACAAATTGGCATCAAAATGATATAATACCAGCATTTAAAAGTAACAAATACTAAATGAGGACTTTGTTTCCATTTTAGTCAAATATTCCACAGAGTAAATGTTAAAAACTGAGTGAGTCTTTAAGGGGTACAACAATCTCACTTGTAATAATTAGATGAAGGAAAGCAATTTGTATCCACTAATCAAGTCCTACTGCCTTGCCACTCTCTTAGAGGAAAGACTCCATAGTCTCTAAGGTCTCCTCAGAAAGTCCACCAGAAAATTCAGAGCCTGTGAATCATCTTTCCAACATATGAAACCAGATAAGGGAGTCAGTGTCTTACAGTCATTTTCATACTTAAAAAAATATTATTGTTTATTTTATAGGAGTAAGATCAAGTTGATATTTTATTAGAATCTAAAAAAGACATTATAATAATACAAGAGTCCATCTTTTTTCTTTTTGTGAGGACTGTTCTGCAAGTTTTTGTGTGTACATGTGAAAAATGTACAAGTGCATTCCGTGTGAGCTGCTGCTATTAAAAATCATTTTAAGATCACAGCAGTGTGTCAGTCATGCTACTTGGACCTTTCACTAGGCGAGGCTTTAAATAAATAAATAAATAAAATTAAGAACTTCTCTTCATTAAAAGATACCATAAAGAAAGCAGAAAGGTAACCTACAAGTTTCATCAATCTACAAGGACTGATATCCAGAATACATAGGAAAAGAAAACTTCCATGAATCACTAAAACAAAACAAATGAAAAATGTGAAAAGATCCTAAGGCATAGACACTGTAGAAAATAGGAAATCTAAATGACAAATAAATATAAGAAAAGACGCCCAGCTTCAATACTATTAGGAAATGTAAATTAAAGCCACAATGAGAAGCTATTCAATACTCATGTGTGTGCATGCTAAATCACTTCAGTAGTGTCTAACTCTTTGTGACCCTATGGACTGTAGCCCGCCAGGCTCCTCTGTCCATGGGATTCTCCAAGCAAGAATATTGGATTGGGGTGCCATTTCCATCTCCAGGGGATCTTCTCCACCCAAGGATAGAACCCACGTCTCTTATGTCTCCTGCATTGGGACTGGCAGGCAGGTTTTTTACTACTAGTGCCACCTGGATAGTACTCAGCTAGTACCTTTGCTGAGTACCCATTCAGGACTCAGCAAACCAGCAAAATTTAGAAATCTAACTGCCAAGAGGGGAAGGAAATGGAGCAGTCAGAGTAGATCTTGAAGAGCAGAGACCGCATGGAGAAAGAGGTCTGGTCGACAGCCAGCACTGTTCGCCAGACTTATGAATGAGGCCATCTTGAACCACCATAGTCTAGCTGAGGTGCCAGATGACTGTACCCACATGAATGGGCCCCAGACAGACAAGTAAAAGAACTGCCTAGCTGAATACACCCTAAATTGCAGAATTTATGAGCAAATAAAATGGTGGTTGTTTTAAGTCACTATGTCTATAGTGGCTTGTTACAGAGAAACAGATAACTGATTCACTAACCATATCCTTTGAAAGTCTACTCCTAGTTTTGTAACCTAGAGAAACTCATAAGAGAAACACAAATGTCCTCAGGATAGATATACACAAAAATGTTCACAGAGGCGTTCTGGATAAAAGTCCCAAACTGGAAAAACTCAGATATTCATCAGCAGAAGAAGAGCTCAATCAGTTGTGCTATATTCATAATTTAGAATACAGCTTCAGAATTAGTCTGTATCTTTACATGTATTTTATATACTTTCTTGTATTTATGAAATATTTCATAATTTTTTCAGAATGAAAATAGGCATCCTTATATTTAGTGAAATAGGTGAGCAATTTAATTTCCAAGAGCAACCAATACAGCAGACACAGATGCCCAAATATCACCAATGCCTTGGAATGGCTCATAAATTAAATTCAGCAAAGATAGATGAGGCTGACTTATCAGGAAGGGAAAAGGTTCTGATGTAATAGAATTTGTCACCTAACTTGACATCAGGCCAGGGAAGGCATCTCCCAGGTTTTTGGCCTCTCGCACAATTCTTTACATCATTAATATACCTGGTGGCAGGGATAAGAGTCAATTTTCCTTACATAGCAAATGCTTAAAGGCAAAGCCAGAAGATTCAATCTTGCCCCTTCTCTGCAGGTGAGAACAGAAGGTAAAAATGAGATGCCATGTTCCTTTGCCATTCCCAAGAAAAGGAGTTTGTCCTCTGAGAACTAAACTATGAAATCAACATATAATGGATTAGAGTGTCTATCCAGAGTTATTATGGTGAATAGGATCATTGTTCCCAATTCTATACCCCTTCCTGTCTTTTCTTAGAGAGTTTACATTCATGCTCTTTTCAGTTCACCTCCCTTTTTAAGAAGCATATACTTCCCCACTCTATTGATGCTGGGCTTGGCCCTGTGACTTTAGTCACCACAGTGTGGGGGACCTCACAGTCCCAAGCTGAGGCCTTATAAAACATCACATGTTTCTGCTTGCCTTCTAGTGCTCCAGGTAGCCATGGCCCCTCCAGCCTTGGTCCCAGAAGACCTGAACCTAAATAGAAGCCTGGTGTCCATCCTGGTCCAGCCAACTTCAGCCTAATCAGCCAAATCATGGCTGACCTATAGACCTAAGAAATTGAAAACAAATGCTTGATGCCATAACCACAGAGATCTTCCAGCTATTTGTTTCACAGTAAAAACTAATACAGTCATCTTAAAGAAACAATCTCTCCCAGGACAGAGCCTATTAAATGGGGTGGTCAGCAACAGAAACAAAGAAAAGAGAAAGCCTGCAAGGCAAATGGACCTAGCCAATATGGACCTAGCCAATATCAACTGATTAATGTGATGAACCACACCCAAGGACAGAACCTCTCTGATCTGTGTGTGCAGGCATGTATCTAACAAGCAGTTGTCACAAATATTAAACATTCATATTATGCAAACAACAATTTTTGTTTTGATTCCATGCTCACCAAAGAACCCTGTCATTTGGCTTCATGTGTAGCTTGCTTACAGGGACAGAATTTGCTAGTCGTTGAAATAAGCAAATGACATGTAAATAAGGATGTTTAGAGCCTTGAACAGAGCAGAGCTTGGTAAGTTTTAGTTTCCTTATGTTCTTTCCAAAACTCTAGAGCCCTCTCCCAAAGGAAGGCAGTATTTTCCATGCTCCACCACAGGAACTAGTTCTTGCTTCAACTCAACATTTCAGGTTCTATCCTTCACCACAAGAGTCCTGTTTTGACAAAAGACAGGTCAAATGACTTTCTTGGAATTATATCTTTATTGTACGCTTTGCCTTTTAGAAAGAAGACGAAAGGAACATGGACATATTGTCTGTATCATATTCTAATGAGAGTCGCTGGAAATATAAATAGATCTGAAATCAAACCCACAGTTTCCCAAATGCCTGATGAGAGGCTCCTTCCTTACTTAATGAAATGATTTCATTAAGGCTGAGTCTCCAGTCTCAGAGCATGTTAACTTCAACAATCTGCATATGACCAAAACCTTTTTCTGTCATTCAAATTTAATTTTTGTCAAAATAAATGAGTTGCAAAAAGTCATGAAGATACAGTGCACATTTTCTAGTTCTAAAATATGCAACAGTGTGGGTCACAGTTTTGTAATCTTCTGGTGCCCAAGTGAAGATATATATACTGATTAATAAAGCCTTAGCTTGATTTTATAAATGATTTTCATTTGGTTAGTCCTCATTATAATTCAAATCTGGGAAAGGGCAAATACTTCCCTTTTATGTGTGTAGAACCTACAACCCAGGGGAGCTAAATGAATTCATCTATCAGAATTGCCATGATGTCATAGGTAAAATCCACAACTCAGACACTCTTTAACGTGACTAAATAACCCCTGTGCGCTTCTGAAATTCAGCTGCTTGGGGATCAGACTGTGCAGGCACACTGGTGAGTAACAGTTATTAAAGTGAAAGTTCCTACTACATGTACACTTTATATATCACTAAAGCTTACTGTAATCCAAACTGGCATATCAGTAAGCTCCTGGGAGTGCACAGCAGCAAACACATTGAACACATTAACCAGGAGGGAGCTCACATCAAGTAAAGAGAGACCATGAGACAGTGGTCAAAGCAGAACTGTTATATGGAAAGGAGAGATGTGTCATTGCTCTACTGAGGCATTATGATGAAACAGAGATTTAAACTGCTCACAGGGACTAAGTCAGTCTAGTTCCATGAAGCCCTGAGAAGCATACCACAACTACAGAGCCCATAAGCCACAACTACCGAGCCCACATGCTGCAACCACTGAAGCCTCCGTGCCTAGAGCCTGTGCTCTGCAACAAGAGAAGCCACTGCAATGAGAAGCCCTGGCACCGCAATTAGAGAGTAGCCCCAGGTCACTGCAATGAGACAACAGTTCATGTGCAGCAATAGACACTCAGCAGAGCCAAAAATTAAAAATAAAAGAAACCATCCAGTCTGTCCTCTCACTTACCATTCAGAACCTGATCGGAACATTTCAGATAAACTAAGAATAGCAGATGTTTTCTCCAAAGTGACACACTTTTAAGGTTTGCTGTAAGAGATGGCAAGAATACACAAAAGAACTATACAAAAAAGATCTTAATGACCCAGACAACCACAGTGGTGTCATCATACAACTAGAGCCAGATACCCTGGAATGCGAAGTCAAGTGGGCCTTAGGAAGCATCACTATGAACAAAGTTAGTGGAGGTGATGGAATTCCAGCTGAGCTATTTCAAATCCTAAAAGATGATGGGTTAAAGTGCTGCACTCAATATGCTAGCAAATCTGGAAAACTCAGCAGTGGCCATAGGGCTGGAAAAGGTCAGCTATCATTCCAAACCCAAAGAAAGTGAATGCTGAAGAATGTTCAAACTACCACACTATTGCACTCATCTCACATGCTAGCAAAGTAGTGCTGAAAATTCTCCAAGTTAGGCTTCAACAGTATGTGAGCCAAGAACTTCCAGATGTTCAAGCTGGATTTAGAAAAGGCAGAGGAACCAGATATCAAATTGCCAACATATGTTGGATCATAGAAAAAGCAAGAGAATTCCAGAGAAACATCTACTTCTGCTTCACTGACTAAGCTAAAGCCTTTGGCTGTGTGGATCACAACAAACTGGAAATTCTTAAAGAGATGGGAATACCAGGCCACCTTACCTGCCTCCTGAGAAATTTGTAAGCAGATCAAGAAGCAACAGTTAGAATCAGGCATGCAACAATGGAGTGGGTCAAAATTTCGAAAGGAGTACGTCAAGGCTGTATACTGTCACCCTGCTTATTTATCTTATATGCAGAGTACATAATGCGAAATGCCAGGCTGGATGAAGCACAAGCTGGAATCAAGATTGCCAGGAGATATTTCAATAACCTCAGATATACAGATGACACAATGCTTACGGAAGAAAGCAAAGAGGAACCAAAGAGCCTCTTGATGAAAGGGAAAGAACAGAGTGAAAAAGCTGGCTTAAAACTCAACATTCAGAAAACTAATATCATAGCATCTAGTCCCATCACTTCATGGCAAATAAATGGGAAAACAATGGAAACGGTGAGAGACTTTATTTTCTTGGGCTCCAAAATCACTGCAGATGGTGACTGCAGCCATGAAATTAAAAGATGCTTTCTCCTTGGAAGAAAAGTTATGACCAACCTATAGAGCATATTAAAAAACAGAGACATTACTTTGCCAACAAAGGTCTGTCTAGTCAAAACTTTGGTTTTACTAGTAGTCATGTATGGATGTGAGAGTTGGACCATAAAGAAAGCTGAACACCAAAGAATTAATGCATTTGAACTGTGGTATTAAAGAGGACTCTTGAGAGTCCCTTGGACAGCAAGGAGATTAAACCAGTCAATCCTAAAGGAAATCAGTCTTGAATATTCATTGGAAGGACTGATGCTGAAGCTGAAGTTCCAATAATTTGGCCACCTGATGTGAAGAACTGACTCACTGGAAAAGACCCTCATGCTGGGAAAGATTGAAGGCAGGAGGAGAAGGGGACAACAGAGGATGAGATGGTTGGATGGCATCACTGACTTGATGGGCATGAGTTTGAGCAAGCTCCAGGAGCTGGTGATGGACAGAAAAGCCTGGTGTGGTATAGTCCCTGAGGTCGCAAAGAGTTGGACATGACTGAGCTACTGAACTAAACTGAAGTCTGCACAGCAAACAAATAAGGTTGTTATATCTTTCAATATATAATCATCAAATGCTCAGGGAAAATAAAGATCACAATATAACTTTTATTCAGCACCCACTAAATACCATGGCAGATATGATCTCTGTTTCACAGATAAGAAAACAGAGGTTTTAAAGTTATATTTCTCAGGGACATATTAATCACTGGCCCAAGAAGTTTTGAACTCAAAGTTGTTTGTTGTTGTTTTTCTCATTAGAATGTGCTCATTGTCAATAATTGTTTATTAATAGATGAAATTTCATTTTAGAATCTGCAAGTTCACCTTTCTCTTAGATTGCTTGTTTTAAATCAATTTTAATAGTAACTAAATAGATTTGAGGAGTGGGAGAATCATTTTTTGGTGGTGCTTAGTGCTATCGAGCGTCTAAGCTTGCTCTGCTCACCATACGACAGGCCAATAAATTTACAGATGAGGTGTTGAGTCAAGAAGTAATGACTATTTGGAAAGCTGGTGGACTGAGAAGATGGCAGACTAATGTCTCAAAACAACCATCTTATGCAGGAGGGCAGGTGTCTGACAGTTTTTTCTAGGACAGAGTGGGAGAGGAGGTGAGGAAGTAAAGTAAAAAGGTAATTTATCTTGCAAAACAGGAGGGGATGTGCTAATTTCTTTTTTTCTGCAGCCATTCACAGGTGTGCAGGGTCAGACTGTCTCCCTGTGAGCTGAACAAAACCACATTAGTTTAACATTCTGGCAGAGGGGCAAGGTTCCCTGAGGCAGGCCATTATGTATGATTATAATAACAAAAGCAATGAAAAGCAAAGGTTAAAATCAAAGAACAGGTCCATGATGGAATCAGAATTGGCTCTTCCCTGTTAAATTAGCACATAAGCTAATTTCAATTACTCTTTCATTCCTTTCCAAATAAAAGCACCAGAATTTTTTTTACATAATTTTAACACCTCTGGTGACTGTTTCCTGTCTGGAAAAGTTCACTGTTCTTCGAATGTCACCTTTGATCAAATGATAAATTCTGGGCTACTCTCTAAGGGTCTTGGTAACAATCAATACATTTTTTCAGCTATTGACTTTTTGAAATCTGTGGTATGCCTGATTGGCTTGAGTTGTAATCACAAAATCCAGGCACTATTTGTCATTATTTTCCTATGCAGAATTTAGCTGGCTCTTTCTTTTCTTCCTAAGCATGTCACATAACACCCTCAAGGACAGAAAGCAACATGGAACGTTGAGAACCTTTTCTGTCTTCCAGGAAACCTTCAACCTTTTGGCAGTGATAGCACTGAAGTTCACAAAACTTCCTTAAAAGAAGCCAGTACAAAAAGGGTATTAGGGCTGCAATTTTTAAAGACAACATTACACCAAAGAATGCACTTCTTTAGAGTTACATGTAAATTACATCTGTCTATATCACCCACATGACGGCATATCAGCATATATCTGTTGGGGAAAGACAGTTCAATGCCCAGCATAGTGCGGTCATCATCCCTACTAAAAGCAAACATGGGACTCATTCTCATTTTTCATATCCTAACTGCCAAGCATTTAGTCATATTTGTCCCAATGCCTCTTGACAAACTGAAAAACAGCTAATCCAATTATCTCCAGACTTACAGGGCGCTAGCCATATCTTAAAAGAAGTGGTCTCTGAGTCAATATCACCATAGGCAATTTTATTTATTATTATTTTTAAAACACTTACTTATTTGGCTGCACTGGGTCTTAGTTGTGACATGCAGGATCTTTCGTTGCAGTATGTGAGCTTTTAGTTGCAGCATGAAGGAACTGTCTTGATCAGGGATCAAATCCAGGCCCCCTGCATTGGGAGCATGGAATCTTAGCCAATGGACCACCAGGGAGTCCACCATAAGCAATTTTAAAGAGAGAGGGCTGCTAATGAAAATATAGGCTAAAGGGTGATACAGGATGACACAGAGAAGAGAGAGTGCAGAAGGAAGTGATGGAGGAAAAAGTATAGAAAAGGAGAAACACAATGAAAGTGATTGATTTGATAGATGGCAGGTATATAGATAGGATGAAAGTTCCATTATTTTCCTACAATCATATCTTGAATGTATTTTGGCCCTTGGAAAGAATACCAATTATAGAGCTCTGAAGGAGGCTGTACATGCCTAAAATCAGTTCTCCAACAAAACTCTTGCTACCTAATCAGATTAAATGAGAGCAAAATTAATGGGAATGTCCCTTCTTTTGTCCATTTGTATTGCTACCCTTATGCTCTCAAGTTGCATATTTAATGACTTAGTTTCTGTTTCAAAACCCCATGATGTTGTTTTCAACATGATCTTACCCAGAAAAAGTTAGATATAAGAAGAAGCAAAAGCCACAAGATCATTTATCCAAATTTTCATTAAGGGTACTCCAACCAGTCCATTCTAAAGGAGATCAGCCCTGGGTATTCTTTGGAAGGAATGATGCTAAAGCTGAAACTCCAATACTCTGGCCACCTCATGTGAAGAGTTGACTCATTGGAAAAGACTCTGATGCTGGGAGGGATTGGGGGCAAGAGGAAAAGGGGACGACAGAGGATGAGATGGCTAGATGGCATCACCAACTCGATGGACATGAGTCTGAGTGAACTCCGGGAGATGGTGATGGACAGGGAGGCCTGGTGTGCTGCGATTCATGGGGTTGCAAAGAGTCGGACACGACTGAGCGACTGAACTGACTGAACTGAACTGACATATGTAAATACATTGACATGTAGAGGAAGGACAAACATGCAAACAACCCAATAAAACCGTAACATCCAGAGGAAATGTAACTTTAAAAATGAAAATAAATTGTCGGTATAATTTTCACATTTATAAGTGACACCATTCTTCTTATTTCTGAAATATTTGAAGGCTGTTGTATCCTTTTAAGAGTAAATACTGTGATTTTGTAGTCCATAAAGATTTAATATCATCATCCTCTTGGGCTTCCCTGATAGCTCAGTTGGTAAAGAATCTGCCTGCAATGCAGGAGACCCCGGTTTGATTCCTCGGTCAGGAAGATCCGCTGGAGAAGGGATAGGCTACCCACTCCAGTATGCTTAGGCTTCCCTTGTAGCTCAGCTGGTAAAGAATCCACCTGCAATGCGAGAGACCTGGGTTCAATCCCTGGGTTGGGAAGATCCCCTGGAGAAGGGATAGGCTACCCACTCCAGTATTCTGGTCTGGAGAATTCCATGGACTGTATAGTCCATGGGGTCGCAAAGAGTCGGATGTGACTGAGCAACTTTCACTTTCCTTTTGAGCACTTTATTAGGCTGGGAGTACTTTATATTCTATGATGGATTTTCCCAATATGCTAATTTCTGTTAAGACAAAACAGACTTGTAGATCTTCCAGAGCTAGAAGAAGCTAGAAGACAGGTGTTTAACAGTAAGAAATAAAGCTGAATTTATTTGCTTGCCTTGCAAGGGAGAGCCAGGTCCTTTAGGCATGCATTCAGCAGGACTCTCTGAGAACTGAAAGTGTTAAACATTTAGGGAAAAGAGACTACAAGGGAGGAAAAATTATTATTTTTCTTCTGCTCTTCTAGGTTCTTGGCTGAAACGTAACCTGTAATAAAAAACAGATTAAAAAGAGAAAAACAAGCATAAGCTTAATAGCATGCATGAAGTGAAATGAAGTGAAGTGAAGTGAAAGTCGCTAAGTTCTCTTTGCAACCCCATGGACTATACAGTCCATGGAATTCTCTAGGCCAGAATACTGGAGTGGATAACCTTTCCCTTCTCCAGGGGATCTTCCCAACCCAGGGATCAAACCCAGATCTCCCGCACTGTGGGTCGATTCTTTACCAGCTGAGCCATAAGTGAAGCCCAAGCATAATGGAGTGGGTAGCCTATCCCCTGTCCAGCAGATCTTCCTGACCAAGCAATCAAACCAGGGTCTCCTGCATTGCAGGCGGATTCTTTACCAACTGGGCTATCAGGGATGCCCAATAGCATGCATACCTCCTGCATACATGGAGAGACCTAGGAAAACTGAGAAACTCTCTGAAATGGTCCAAGCCACCACCTTCAATACCATCTCTATCTAAAGACAAAAGGAGAAATTGGGTGTGGGGAGGCCAGTTATGGGAGGTGACCAGGCAAAGCACAGTAAACTAGGGTAGGGTTGTCATGCAGATTTAAGCCCATATCTTCTCCACTGATAAGAGTTTCTAGAAACTACCATCTCCTTCACTTCTTTGGACAGGAGGGAGATGCCCTTTCAAGTGGAGATTTCCTTTATAAACTTACATGTGTCTTATAAATGGTAGCTTCTACTTGGTTTTCAGATTTTCTCCTGTCTGCTGTCACTTGAAAATAACTGGCTCAAAATAATGCTTATGCCAAAGAGGCATAACGGGGTGGCCAATTCTGCTCCCCTTCAGGAGAACATACTCTGAAAGTAATATTCTGGATTTAGTCCTCTAGTTGTCTTAGTCCTCTAGTTGCCCAAGAATTAAAGTCTCTCACTGTTTCCATTGTTTTCCCATCTATTTGCCATGAAGTGATGGGACCAGATGCCATGATCTTGGTTTTCTGAATGTTGAGTTTTAAGCCAACTTTTTCACTCTGTTCTTTCACTTTCATCAAGAGTCTCTTTAGTTTCTATTCGCTTTCTGCCATAAGGGTGGTGTCATCTGCATATCTGAGGTTATTGAAATATCTCCCGGCAATCTTGATTCCAGCTTGTGCTTCATCTGGCCCAGCATTTTGCATGATGTACTCTGCATATAAGTTAAATAAGCAGGGTGACAATATATAGCCTTGACATACTCCTTTCCCGATTTGGAACCAGTCTGTTGTTTCATGTCCAATTCTAACTGTTGCTTCTTGACCTGCATACAGATTTCTCAGGAGGTGGATAAGGTGGCCTGGTATTCCCATCTTCTTAAGAATTTTCCACAGTTTGCTATGATCCACATAGTCAAAGGCTCTGGCTTAGTCAATAAAGCAAAAGTAGATATTTTTCTGGAACTATCTTGCTTTTTTAATGATCCAACGAATGTTTGCAATTTGATCTCTGGTTCCTCTGCCTTTTCTAAATCCAGCTTGAACATCTGGAAGTTCATGGTTCATATACTGTTGAAGCCTGGCTTGGAGAATTTTGAGCATTACTTTACTAGCGTGTGAGATGAGTGGAATTGTGTGGTAGTCTGAGCATTCTTTGGCATTGCCTTTCTTTGGGATTGGAATGAAATCTGACCTTTTCCAGTCCTGTGGCCACTGCTGAGTTTTCCAAATTTGCTGACATATTGAGTGCAGCACTTTCACAGCATCATCTTTTAGGATTTGGGGAGATAGCTCAACCGGAACTCCATCACTTTCACTAGCTTTGTTCATAGTGATGCTTCCTGAGGCCCACTTGACTTCACACTCTAGGATGTCTGGCTCTAGGTGAGTGATCACACCATCATGGTTATCTGGGTCATGAAGATCTTTCTTATATAATTCTTCTGTGTATTCTTGCCACCTCTTCTTAATACCTTCTGCTTCTGTTAGGTCCACACCATTTCTGTCCTTTATTGTGCCCATTTTTGGATAAAGCGTTCCCTTGGTATCTCTAATTTTCTTGAAGAGATCTCTAGTCTTTCCCATTCTATTGTTTTCCTCTATTTCTTTGCACTAGTGCCAAGCAAAAAAAAATTTGGATACTAATTATATAAAATGTGTTAAGACATATTTCATTTAACTCATACCATAATCCAGTAAGGTGCTATTAGTTCAGCAAGATGCATATTATTTCCCCAAAGTGAATTTGTTAGGTTAGCACAAATGTCTACTTACAAAGGTAAATTCACTAATATTAGCAATAGAAAACAATAACCTGGTGATTGGAGGCCCATTTTCATAGTGTTATTGGAGACTGAATGACATTTCCATTCTGTCTCACTCACTTTAACAGAAGTCAATTTTAATGCGACAGGCCCGAGTTGCATTTTCTGTAGTCACTTGCTGACACTGAGCATAGGGAAGGTTTTTACTCTAGAAAGGATTATTTTTACTCTATGTCTGAATTTCTACCTTGTATTATAGTTATTTATGACCTACAATCTATCTCTTCTGTTAGGACAGTGAATTCCTTGAAGCCAGAGTCTCTATTTTCAATTATCCTCTCACAGTATCTTTCAGGAGAGTTCTTCAATAGACATTTGTGAAATGACTAAATAAAGTATCTCCTGGTAATCCAGTGCTTAGGACTCAGTGACTTCACTGCCAAGGGCCTGGGTTTAATCTCTGGTCGGGGAACTAAGATCCCACAACCTTCATGGCACAGTCAAGAAAAAAACAGTCTCAAACTATTTAACCACTCAGATAGACATTACAGTCTTACTGTGTGATTAACACTGGACTTGTCTGCGTATATACGTAGGGCAAGCTCAGTTCTGCCCTTAACTGTCCTTATATCCTGGTAGAGAGACATACATGCCAGAAAACAAGAAGAAAATAAGATGCTTGCTATAATGGAGATCTTCATGTGCAACAGGAGCCCTTAGTTTGAAAGAAATTGAGGGAAAGCTACGCAGATTGAAGGGGAAAATGAGAAGAGCTAATACAGGGTCTATGCAGTCAAGGCAGAAAAGCTCACACAGTGGCAGCAGGAAAAACCCAGAAGGACAAGTTAATTTGGTGAATAACAGAATGGGATGAATAGTAAGGTACAGAATTTTATAATATGGAAAAGAAATGCAAAAAAAGCAAAACGGCTGTCTGGGGAGGCCTTACAAATAGCTATGAAAAGAAAAAAAGAGAAAAGCAAAGGAGAAAAGGAAAGATATAAACATCTGAATGCAGAGTTCCAAAGAATAGCAAGGAGAGATAAGAAAGCCTTTCTCAGCGATGAATGCAAAGAAATAGAGGAAAACAACAGAATGGGAAAGACTAGGGAACTCTTCAAGAAAATCAGAGATACCAAAGGAACATTTCATGCAAAGATGGGCTCGATAAAGGACAGAAATGGTATGGACCTAACAGAAGCAGAAGATATTAAGAAGAGGTGGCAAGAATACACAGTAGAACTGTACAAAAAAGATCTTCACGACCCAGATAATCATGATGGTGTGATCACTGACCTAGAGCCAGACATCCTGGAATGTGAAGTCAAGTGGGCCTTAGAAAGCATCACTACGAACAAAGCTAGTGGAGGTGATGGAATTCCAGTTGAGCTATTCCAAATCCTGAAAGATGATGCCGTGAAAGTGCTGCACTCAATATGTCAGCAAATTTGGAAAACTCAGCAGTGGCCACAGGACTGAAAAAGGTCAGTTTTCATTCCAATCCCAAAGAAAGGCAATGCCAAAGAATGCTCAAACTACCACACAATTCCACTCATCTTACACGCTAGTAAAGTAATGCTCAAAATTCTCCAAGCCAGGCTTCAGCAATATGTGAACCGTGAACTTCCTGATGTTCAAGCTGGTTTTAGAAAAGGCAGAGGAACCAGAGATCAAATTGCCAACATCTGCTGGATCATCGAAAAAGCAAGAGAGTTCCAGAAAAGCATCTATTTCTGCTTTATTGACTATGCCAAAGCCTTTGACTGTGTGGATCACAATAAACTGTGGAAAATTCGTGAAGAGATGGGAATACCATACCACCTGATCTGCCTCTAGAGAAATTGGTATGCAGGTCAGGAAGCAACAGTTAGAACTGGACATGGAACAACAGATTGGTTCCAAATCGGGAAAGGAGTATGTCAAGGCTGTATATTGTCACCCTGTTTATTTAACTTATATACAGAGTACATCATGAGAAAAGCTGGACTGGAAGAAACACAAGCTGGAATCAAGATTGCCGGGAGAAATATCAGTAACCTCAGATATGCAGATGACACCACCCTTATAGCAGAAAGTGAAGAGGAACTAAAAAGCCTCTTGATGAAAGTGAAAGTGGAGAGTGAAAACGTTGGCTTAAAGCTCAACATTCAGAAAACGAAGATCATGGCATCCGGTCCCACCACTTTATGGGAAATAGATGGGGAAACAGTGGAAACAGTGTCAGACTTCATTTTTCTGGGCTCCAAAATCACTACAGATGGTGACTGCAGCCATGAAATTAAAAGACGCTTACTCCTTGGAAGGAAAGTTATGACCAACCTAGATAGCATATTCAAAAGCAGAGACATTACTTTGCCAACAAAGGTTCGTCTAGTCAAGGCTATGGTTTTTCCTGTGGTCACATATGGATGTGAGAGTTGGACTGTGAAGAAGGCTGAGCGTCAAAGAACTGATGCTTTTGAACTGTGGTGTTGGAGAAGACTCTTGAGAGTCCTTTGGCCTGCAAGGAGATCCAACCAGTCCATTCTGAAGGAGATCAGCCCTGGGATTTCTTTGGAAGGAATGATGCTAAAGCTGAAACTCCAGTACTTTGGCCACCTCATGCGAAGAGTTGACTCATTAGAAAAGACTCTGTTGCTGGGAGGGATTGGGGGCAGGAGGAGAAGAGGATGACAGAGGATGAGATGGCTGGTTGGCATCACTGACTCGATAGACGTGAGTCTGAGTGAACTCCGGGTGTTGGTGATGGACAGGGAGGCCTGGCGTGCTGCGATTCATGGGGTCGCAAAGAGTCAGACACGACTGAGCGACTGATCTGATGCTCATCTCTGAGTCAAAAGACCTAATTGGAGCTCCATTCTGTTACTAATTACTGGATTATCTGAGGCAAATTACTTATACCATCTAAAACTGTGAAAGTGTGACTAGTAAACATGCCTAACAGTGAGTATGCATTGTCCAAGTTAGGATTCAGTGTCCTGTATTAAAAAAAAAAAAAGAAAACATTACAACAGGCCTAAAAGACTCACTAATGCTAAAGAAACTATGTCCCTCTAAAACTGAGTTCCCCTATTGGGTTTACGGTTAACCTCTCTACCCAAAACTTTATTCCCTTTCTTATCCTCTCTGACCTCAATCCTGTGCTAATTGAACTCTCATCAGAGTCAGATGGCCTGTTCGTGCAGGGCAAAATGAGCTCAGAGACACACAAACCATGGACCACCGTAAACCACACACATGTTACTCCCGAAACCACAATTATCACAGAATCATGAGTAATCTTAGCTTCTATTTTCTTCCCCCTCATAAACTCCAAACTCAAAAGCCAAGTTGGAGTGGATCTGAGGCTTGTCTCTCACTCCCTCACTTGACGCTTTGCAATAAACCCTTACTTCACAGTAAACGTCCCCTGTCAAAGCCCTTGTGCTCGGTTACACTAAGCTCCACATTGCCAAACCAAAACTTAATTACAGCTTCAGCTCTCCCAGAAATGGAATCTTTAACCAGTCAGTCAGGAATCAGCACTACTTAGGTCATCAGCTTGATAGACTCCTGCCATCCCCAACAGGGAAGTAACTCTGCAATAACTCACCTGTCTTATTTACCTGGTATGACTTTCTCATTCCTGTCCCCTTCTGCCTAAAAAAGTCTTTCATTTTTACAGCTCCTCAGAGCTCCTTTCTAGCTGCCAGATTGGATGCTGCCTGATCTTTACCCATTTTTGCTCAAATAAACTCTTAAAAATTTTTAATATAGCTCGATTTATCTGTTAACACCTGATACTGTATTCTCTGCTCAAAACAATATATATTGTTATATATATACATATGTGTGTGTGTGTGTGTGTGTGTGTATATGTAACTGAGTCACTTGGCTGTACACCTGAATCTTTGTAAATCAATTACACTTCAATTTTTAAAAGATTCAATATCATATTATTCTAGGGAAAAATATATTGTATATGGGAAGTAGGTATTATTGTTACCATTATATTATCCTGATAATAATATTACACCCTTATAATGCTATACTATTCTTGATTGGCAACATCTAGTTGCTCTAAGCATTTATAATTCTTCACGTTTTGACTTTATTCTTCAGATATTATGACCCTTTTATTTCTCAACTCTAAATCTTCTAAGCCACAGCTAATCTAGTTATTCTCTATGCATGAAGAATTATTATTTTTCTTTTATAGGAACACAGTTACCTACATCTAGTACCAACAAACGTATTATTCAAGCATTTTGATATACAATGTGAAACTATTTTGTCTTGACTTACTTGGATACTTACCTTATTTGTTTACCTTTTTTCTTGTGGTGGTTTAGTCACTCAGTCGTTTCAGACTCTTGTGACCCCATGGACTGTAGCCCACCAGTCTCCTCTGTCCATGGGATTCTCCAGGCAAGAATACTGGAGTGGGTTGCCATTTCCTTCTCCACGGGATCTTCCCGACCCAAGGATTGAACCTGGGTCTCCTGCACTGTAGGCAGATTCTTTACCGACTGAACTACAAGGGAAGTCCCGTACACTCAGACGTGGATTAACTGGCTAAATGACTTGACTCTATTAGTTAATATGAATTTACTACATAAGTTTTAGATCTCTAATAATGTATCAGATATTTTGGGCCAAATAATAATAATCTTAACAATAGTAACTAACATTTAGGGATAATAAACTATGTGTAAGGTTTTAACATACATGATTTTTTTTTTAATTGAGATATAACTGACATATAACATACTGCTTTCAGGTGTGCAACTTAATGATTTAATATTTTCATATACTGCAAAATGATCTTCCCAGTAAGTCTGGTAAACATCCATTACCATATATAGTCACAAAATTTTTTCAAGGTTTAATTAACAACTTTCAAGTGTGCAATGCAGTATTATTAACTATAGTCACCATGCTGTACATTACATCCTAATGACTTATTTATTTTACAACCAGAAGTTTGTATATTTTGACTGCCTTAGATACGCAGATGATACCACATTAATGGCAGAAAGTAAAGATGAATTAAAATGCCTCTTGATGAGGGTGAAAGAGGAGAGTGAAAAAGCTGGCTTAAAACTTAACATTCAATAAACTAAGATCATGGCATCCAGTCCCATCACTTCATGGCAAATAGATGGGGAAAATGTGGAAGCAGTGACAGATTTTCTTTCTTGGGCTCCAAAATCACCGCAGACAGTGACTGCAGCTGGGAAATTAAAAGACGTTTCCTCCTTGGAAGCAAAGCTTTGACAAACCTAGACAGCATATTAAAAAGCAGAGACATTACTTTGCCAACAAAGGTCCATCTGGTCAAAGTTTTTGACTTTTTGGTTTTTCCAGTAGTCATGTATGGATGTGAGAGTTGAACTATGAAGAAGGCTGAGCACCAAAGAATTGATGCTTTTGAATTGTGGTGCTGGAGAAAATTCTTCAGAGTCCCTTGGACTGCAAGGAGATCAAACCAGTCAATGCTAGAGGAAATCAGTCCTGAATATCCATTGGAAGAACTGATGCTGAAACTCTAAGACTTTGGCCACCTGATGTGAAGAGCCGACTGACTGGAAAAGACCCTGATACTGGGAAAGATTGAAGGCAGCAGGATAAGAGGACAACAGAAGATGAGATGATTAGATGGTGTCACCGACTCAATGGATATGAGTTTGAGCAAACTCTGTGAGATAGTGAAGGACAGGGAAGCCTGGCATGCCGTACTCCATGGGATTGCAAAGAGTCAAAACACGACTGAGTGACTGAACAATAACAACCACTCCTTGGCTCTGGCAACTCCCAATCTGTTCTATCTAGGAGCTCCTTTTCTTGTTTGGATTCCACATATAAGTGAGATAATATGTTATATGTCCTTCTCTATATAACTAATTTCACTTAGCATAATGTCCTCAAAGTTTGTCCATGTTGTCACAAATGACAAGATTTCTTTTCAATTACTGAAAAATATTCTATTGTATATACACACTACATTTTCTTTATTCATCAACGGACACTTAGGTTGTTGCCCTTTCTTGGTTATTGTAAATAATGCTGCAGTGAACATGGGGTACAGGTATATTTTCAAGTTAGTACTTTTATTTTCTTCAGATAAATACCCAAAAGTGGAATAGCTGGATCATATGGTAGTTTTACATCTTTTAGCTCTCCTTTTAATGTTAAAAAATTTTAAACTATAATGTGTTTGGAACACCATTTACAAACCTCACATTTCTCTAAGTAGGTTCATTTCTTGGCCTAAGGGCCACAGGAACCATTGTAAATACCTATACAAATTAAAAATAATGAGTCTACTAATAGACATAGGGTAAAAGCTGAATCGGTGCTTTGACTTCTTATTTTCACTTTTTAAAATAGTTGGCTGTCTGTCACTTGTAAAGTTCATCTGCAACAAAAAAATTTTTTTCACATTAAAATATCCATGTTAAAAATTTATTTTCAAAAATTATTTCTCAATAGAAAATGAAAAAGTTCTTTAGTTTTTAAATATTTATTTATTTAGCTGTGCTTATTTATTTATTTGGTCTTAGTTGTGGTACTCGGGATCTTCGATCTTCATTGCAGCATGTGAACTCCTAGTTGCAGCATACAGGATCTTTAGTGGCAGCATATGAACTCAGTTGTAGCATGTGGGCTAGTTCCCTGACCAGGGATCAACCCTGGGCTCAGAGCACAGAGTTGTAGCCACTGGACCACCCAGGGAAGTCCCAAAAAAGTTCTTTAAATAAGTTTTCAGTGTACAATGGAGTTATTAATAAAATAACCACTTGTCTCTACGGAATTCATCTTCTGTTAGTGGTTCTCCAATTTTAGCCTGGATAATTACTTGGAGGACTTAGTACAACACAGACTGCTGGGCTACCCCCAACCCCAGATCTTCTGATTCAGTAGATTTAGGGTAGATTTAACTGTGGAGGAGGCCAAGACTACTTTTCTAACAAGCTCTCAAATGATGCCAATGCTACTGGGCCAGGGACCACACTTTGAGAACCACTGTCTCACATAATTAATTCTAAGGAAACAATAAGCCTAAGGAACACTAAGCTAAGAAATGTCAGCTTTACGTTGTGACTTTATTTCTTGTTTAAAGGGCAAAAGCACATAGTTAAAAGATAAGTTTTAAATGCCCTCTGTCCCACAATTTCTTTTGCCATTGCCTCCAAAATACATGCCTTTGTTTTTCCTGTGATTTCAACGGGATGCTTAAAAATCAGTATTTACTGGTTAAACAGGTCAAGAAGCAACAATTAGAACTGGACATGGAACAACAGACTGGTTCCAAATAGGAAAAGGAATACGTCAAGGCTGTGTATTATCACCCTGCTTATTTAACTTATATGCAGAGTACATTATGAGAAATGCTGGACTTGATGAAGCACAAGCTGAAATCAAGATTGCCGGGAGAAATTTCAGTAACTTCAGATATGCAGATGACACCACCCTTATGGCAGAAAGTGAAGAACTAAAGAGCTTCTTGCTGAAAGTGAAAGAGGAGAGTGAAAAAGTTGGCTTAAAACTCAACATTCAGAAAACTAAGTTCATGGCATCTGATCCCATCACTTCATGGCAAATAAATGGGAAAACAGTGACGGACTTTATTTTGGGGGGTTCCAAAATCACTGGAGATGGTGACTGAAGCCCTGAAATTAAAAGACGCTTGCTCCTTGGGAGAAAAGCTATGACTAACCTAGACAGCAGATTAAAAAGCAGAGATGTTACTTTGCCAACAAAAGTTTGTCTAGTCAAAGCTTTGGTTTTTCTTGTAGTCACGTACGGATGTGAGAGTTGGACTATAAAGAAAGCTAAGCACCAAAGAATTGATGCTTTTGGACTCTGGTGTTGGAGAAGACTCTTGAGAGTCCCTTGGACAGCAAGGAGATCTAACCAGTCCATCCTAAAGGAAATCATCCATGAATATTCATTGGAAGGACTGATGCTGAAGCTGAAACCAATACTTTGGCCACCTGATGTGAACAGCTGACTCATTGGAAAAGACCCTGATGCTGGGAATGATTGAAGGCAGAAGGAGAAGGGGATGACAGAGGATGAGATGGTTGGATGACATCACTGACTTGATGGACATAAGTTTAAGTAAGCTCTGGGAGTTAGTGATGGACAGGGAAGCCTGGTGTGCTGCAGTCCATGGGGTCTCAAAGAGTCGGACATGACTGAGCAACTGAACTGAACTCATTTATTGCTGATGATAGCATAAATAGCTTTTGAAGAGCAGTAAAGCAACACATAAAGATGCTCAGATCTTTTAAAAGAGTAATTCCACTCCTGGGAATATTAAATGGAAGGAAAAAAGTATGTAGACAAAGATGTTAAGGTTTTATCTATAGCAGCCATAAATTAGAAAGTATATAAATGCCCAACTTTTGGGGAACTATTTAGTTAAATTATGGTACCACCAAACAGTGCACTATTATGCAATCATTAACATAGATTAACATAAATATAATGTAGAAACATGAAAAATTATTATGACAATATCAAATAAAATAGAACAGTGTCAAAACTATATAAAGATGAAGTCACATATGAAAGTTAAGCTGCAAAAATTTTAGAGACACAGAAGTAGAGAACAAATATATAGATACCAAGAAGGAAGTGGAGGGGAGGGGAGGAGCTGGGAGATTGGGATCAACACATATACACTATTGATAGTATGTATAAAATAGATAACTAGTAATAACCTACTGTATAGCACAGGGAACTCTTCTTAATTCACTGTAGTGACCTGAATGGGAAGGAAGTTCAAAAGGGAGGGCATGAATGTATATGAGGATATATGTATAGTTATGGCTGATGTGAAAGAGAACGTCACTCAGTCACGTTCAACTCTTTGCGACCCCATAGATTGTACAGTCCATGGAATTCTCCAGCTTTTATATATGGCTGATATATCTTGCTGCATAATAGAAACTAATAACACTGTAAAGCAAATATACTCCAATAAAAATTAATTAAAACAGATGTTTTATGGTGGGTGGTGTGCTTTCTTTTTATTTTCTACACTGGATATTAAGGCATTATCTCTGAGTTTCAAACCTGTTTTTTGGGGAGTTTTTTTATTATTTTTTTTTATTACTTTACAATATTGCATTGGTTTTGCCATACATCAACATGCATCCGTGTCGGGTGTACACGTGTTCCCCATCCTGAACCCCCTCCCACCTCCCTCCCCATACCATCCCTCTGGGTCATCCCAATGCACCAGCCCCAAGCTTCCTGTATCCTGCATTGAACCTGGACTGGCGATTCGTTTCTTATATGATATTATACATGTTTTAATGCCATTCTCCCAAATCATCCCCCCTCCCTCTGCCACAGAGTCCAAAAGACTGTTCTATACATCTGTGTATCTTTTGCTGTCTCGCATACAGGGTTGTCATTACCATCTTTCTAAATTCCATATATATGCGTTAGTATACTGTATTGGTATACTCTGCTGGGACGGAGACTATGGAAATCCTACTTCGGCTAGGTCCATTGCTCCCTGTTAGGCTCCACCACTAGGGGGTGCTACATGCTTAGTCGCTCAGTCGTGTCCGACTGTTCCCCATGGACTGTAGCCGTCCAGACTCTTGTCCGGATTTCCCGGAAAGAATACTGGAATGGGTTGTTGTTTCCTTCGGGGGATCTTCCTGACCCAGGGATCGAATCCGAGTCTCCTGCATTGCAGGCAGATGCTTTACCACTGAGCCACCAGCGAAGCCCAAGGGGGTGCTAGAGGAAGCCGGTAAGACTGAAATACGTAGGACCTCACTGTTTTCTTGTTCTTTTGAGTTCATCTTAGCAATGATTCTTAATCCCAGCAGCAGCTTTTAGTTCTAGTCTCTTTTTTCCTCACGCACCCAGAACCAGCCCCATCCCATCTTTTCACAGATGTCACTATCAGATGGTCCATAGCTCATCTTCATGGGTCTGAACTGAGTTCAAGAGGACTCCTTTAAGGTCTATGGGTTAATAATCCCAACCTCTTTCCTTTGTTCCCACAGTCCTAAGAGTATTGCCAGTTGATAAAAATCCATGTCCTCATTTTGCCTTTTTTGGTTCTCTAATACCTGATTAACAATTCTTTTTATTAAACGGTGTCAGTTAAAACAACTGGTGGTCTTTGCACTGGAACTTGATGGATAAACTTTTTTTTTTTTATACTATTGTATTCTACTGCCTTTCAAATAAAAAACAAAAAGAAAATACAACTCTCACTAGCTGTAGTCTGTTGCATGAAAAATAATTCAAAGAAAGAATATTTAGCCAAAATGCTTTTATGTACTGGAGAAAAATTAAAACTCTGATACTCAGCCTTGCCTTATGCCAGATAAGTAATATCAGATAAATAATAAATAATTTTTGATCTTCCATAGGTTGACTTTAGTATTCACATTCACTCTTAAATTAATGCATAGACCTGATCTGGAACTCAGTTCTAACCCACAAGAAAATTAATAGTTAAAAAACCATGTGATAAATGCAGTGATAGAAATAGGCCCAGGTTGCCATGGGAACAAAAGGCATCTTTTGTTTGTTCAGACCACTTTCTCTGCTTCAACAATAGTAGGAAGATTTTAGCCAGAAGGAGAAGGGGCAAAAAAAGCATTCTAGGAAAGGGAACCCACTGGTAAAGGGCACGAAGGTGTGAAAAAGCATAGCATAGTTGAAGATCTGAGAATAGCTTATGGCAGTAGCAAGGTTGGCATGTAGCAAAGACATGGGCCTGGTTCAGCTGGTGAAAGAATCTGGACTCACTGATGGATTTTTAAACAATATCTTGATACTTTAAGGACATTGCCTGCCTGGCATGGGTTTTGACAGTTGGCACACTGAGAGGATTCTATGGCCTGCTGTCAGCATAAGTGGGATATACCTCTGGTTGGTTCTTAAACTGCCTTTCATCTACCCATTCCTTGATTAATCTTCCCTTGCTCTATATTGATTGCTGCTTGATATCTGCAAATCCTTGTTTACTCTGGCCTTTATACTTTGACATCTTTATTGATTATACTTTCTTTGCCTGTAAAGCTTCCTACTTCTTTCCTCTCACATCTTGCCTCCTATTTTATTGTGCTAGGCTTGTTCTAGGCATGACTGTTTCCATTTCATCTATTTAATTTGGTCCTGTTAGACTCTCCTGGGGGCTTCCCGGGTGGCTCAGATGGTAAAGAATCTGCCTGCAATCCATTCGGGTTCAGTCCCTGGGTTGGGAAGATCCCCTGGAGAAGGGAATGGCTATCCACTCCAGTATTCTTGCCTGGAGAATTCAAAGGACAGAAGAGCCTGGCCAGCTACAGTCCATGGGGTCACAGAGTCGGACACAACTGAACGACTAACACTTTCACACTTTTCACATACTCTCTTGATGGTCGACCCCAACAAGCAGCCCTGATGAGTGAAATTAAAAGCATCCAAGACTCTCCCTGACACCTGAACTTGATTCCAGGAAACTTGTGGCAGAGGGTTATGTGTGAATGTGATACAGGATTTGAGATTAAACAGAACTCTCTCTGGCGCAAGGCTCACTAGTGTGATAAAGACAGTGCTCACCAAAAAGTCTAGTCGCAATCTCTTATTTCCAGCCTCCCTTCCAGTTAGACTGGGGTGACTAGTTCTGGTCAATGAGAAGCGGTTAAGAACAGTGTGTCCTGTCCATTACTTCTACCTTTGCTTTCATGGAAACCTGTTCCAGGTGATGGAGATACAAGGTTGCAGAGCATCCGTCATCTTGGTTCTCTTAGTAAGTGAATGAAGTCGAGCCCCAGCTAACCCACGTGGGCTATGTACCATGAGGGAGAACAAACAAACACAATAAGTACAATAAACCTTTGTTAAGTCATTTGGGTTTCAGAGTCAACTGTTAACACATAATCCTAGCTTAATAAATCCATTAATCATGTGGTTTTGGAAAAGATACATAAAAAAAATTTTTTTGACTGCACCACATGACTTGCAAGATCTTAGTTTCCAGACCAGGGATCCAACTCATGCCCCCTGCAGTGGAAGTGCTGAGTCTCAAACACTGGACCACCAGTGAATTCCTGAAAATACATTGCTTCTTTAGTCTTCTTCTTCTTTTTTTTTTTTAATTGGAGAAACAGGAGTAATACCTTGTTAGGGGCTGAATGGATCCACCTCAAATTCATATGTTGAAACCTAATCCCATTTGTGAGGGCATTTGTAGGTGGGGCCTTTGGAAGGTGATTATAAGGATTTGTGCGCTCATAAAAGAGACCCCAAAGAAATCCCTCACCCCTTCTGCCATGTGAGGACACAGTGAAAAAAAAGGCTATCTATGAACCAGGAAGTGGGCCCTCACCAGAGTCCAAATCTGCTAGCACTTTTATCTTAGACATCCAATATCCAGAACTGTGAGAAATACATTTCTGTCGTACATAAGCCACCTAGTCTAGGGCGTTCCATTACAGCAGCCCAAATGGACCAAGCTTCATTGGACTGGATAAAGATTAATAAGATAACAAATAACCAACTGTTCTATTACATGTGTTTCTGTAGCATGGATTAGTTCATATGTAATTGGTAAACTGGGGAATAATATAGAATACAGAAGCCAGGTTGGCCCATGTACCATTTTTCCCAGGACAGTAATAGTCTGTCTACTGAGCACCCAGACCTCAACACCCACTATACTACACAAGAGAAGAATGCTAGAGCTAGAACCAAGTCTTGGTCAAATCCTTCAACTGTCCTTTCACTTGCCTAGACCTGCATCTGCTTCAGATCAGATCAGATCAGTCGCTCAGTCATGTCCAACTCTTTGTGACCCCATGAATCACAGCACGCCAGGCCTCCCTGTCCATCACCAACACCCGGAGTTCACCCAGACTCACGTCCATCGAGTCAGTGATGCCATCCAGACATCTCATCCTCCATCGTCCCCTTCTCCTCCTGCCCCCAATCCCTCCCAGCATCAGAGTCTTTTCCAATGAGTCAACTCTTCGCATGAGGTGGCCAAAGTACTGGAGTTTCAGCTTTAGCATCATTCCTTCCAAAGAAATCCCAGGGCTGATCTCCTTCAGAATGGACTGGTTGGATCTTCTTGCAGTCCAAGGGACTCTCAAGAGTCTTCTCCAACACCACAGTTCAAAAGCATCAATTCTTCAGCACTCAGCCTTCTTCACAGCCCAACTCTCACATCCATACATAACCACAGGAAAAACCATAGCCTTGACTAGACGGATCTTTGTTGGCAAAGCAATGTCTCTGCTTTTGAATATGCTATCTAGGTTGGTCATAACTTTCCTTCCAAGGAGTAAGCGTCTTTTAATTTCATGGCTGCAGTCACCATCTGCAGTGATTTTGGAGCCCAGAAAAATAAAGTCTGACACTGTTTCCACTGTTTCCCCATCTATTTCCCATAGCTTATGACAATTTTCTTCTTCATTCTTCCAAAATCCTTTCCTACCTCTTTGCATTTGATATCCAAATGGTTTTGCTTGCTTAGGTTTCTGTTTGTCCTTGATACACACCTGGCCTTCCAGGTTCCAGTGTAGGATTTCTTTTAGGGTATTCCCCTGGTAGCCACATTCTTGTGACCTGGAACCGAGGCCAGGTATCTTGATGATATTCATAACATAATATTAGATAAGAAATACAGGAGGAACAAGGTAAGGTAGGGCACAGGTGGTGTGAAGAGCTATTGGATGCAATCTTTAGTAAAGACAGTTGGTTATCAAGTAAGAAGCTCAAAGGAAAAATGACTAGAGGTGTGAATTGGATTTGGGAGACACTGCTTTATGGGAAGTAGTTGAACCCATGGGTGAAAAAGAAGCTATTCCATAAGATAATGAATGCACAAGAGACCAAGATGTAGGGAACATCAATATTTAAGGGGCAGTGTAAAAAGTGTTAGGTCATTTGAACACGATGGAACCCAACATTTAGGAAATCTGAGTTATAAGTACTCTACCTATGTTAAAGCAAAGCAGACAACCCACTCTCTTTCTTAGATTTTAATAATCTATAAATTTAGGCCAGCATAAATCAGCCTATAAATAAAAAACAGAGACTGTATTATGAGATGTAAAGCAAAAAGAATTCCAGAAGGTTCTTTATGAAAACTGATTCACAGCCAACTGAAGAAGGATTCAAAATGAGAGGCTAGTAGAATGTGTACTTCCCTTGTCCTACCATCAACTGGCATCCCACTGAGGAACAGACCCACAAATCCCAAAAGATAAGCCCTCGGGCCTTCCCAGGACCTTGGGATCCTTTGACAACAAATGCCTCCAGGCTTGCATTGCCTTCAGACATCTTAAGGACAAAGCAGGTGCAAAACTTTGGTACCACTGTCTATCATATTTGAAAATTCTGGGACAAGAGGAATTTGCTACAGTACTTGAAATTCAAATGTCCCAATACTCAAAGGTGAGTATCATGGCTATTGGGAGGGAAAGGATAGCTAGTTTGATATTAATCTGTGAAAAAGTACTAGAAGTGATTAAGAAAGACGAATTATAAATACTTAGGTCACAAAGTATCAACATGACTTCATTAACAAAGCAGAGCAAGCAAATCTCATTGCTTTTGACAGGAAAGCAAAGTAATAACTCAGGGGATTGACATGGACATTATCTATGTAGCTTCAGAAAAATACCCCACGTCAGGGTAATATCAACTGTCCTGATTTATTCAGGACAGAGGGTGTCTCAGACACAGGGCTTTCTGTTTTAAAACCAAGAAAGTCTCAGGGAAACCAAGGCAAGCTGGTTAGGCTACTATGATGCTCTTGTGGATAAAATACTCAACTATGACCTAGAGGATTTTCTTGTTAGGGCAATTTACAGTTACTTAAATAAGTAAAGCCTATAAGTGTTGATTATTTGATTTAATTCAGTGGGAAGGTTGTCTCTAGTGGTATGCCATAGAGCTCTTTCCTCCTCTTTATGCTGCTGAACAGTATCATCTATGATATGAAGAGAAGGAATTTTTATCAAAATAATAGATGATGCAAACATGGGGGATTCTGCAAATATCCATTTGTCTAAGAAATGTTTACTGAGCATCTATCATGCTCTAAGAACTTTCTTAGGTCCTAGATGCAGCAGAGAACAAGGCAGACAAGGATCCTACCCTTGTTGTAGACAAACACAAATCTTGCAGATGAGTGACATCAGCATCATGGTGATTTGATATGTTCCCTTTCTCTCCTCTTCAGTCTACAACTAGTAAAACATCTATACCTCAACAAAGGGGACTTTGTCCAACAGGCCAGGACACCAGAGAATGCCACACATCTGTACATCTAAAGATAGGTGAACTGGAACACACAGAGCAGGCAGAACTGGGGGGACAGTGGAGGAAGTGCCTGTGATCGTGGACCCCCAGCCATGGCAGCTAAGCTCACAGCCCCAGAGAACACAGTAGCACCAGAGGAGGTAGCACAGATGACAGCAGTCTCCTGGCCACAGAAGCACTCACCACCACAGGAAAGCAGACAGTGACAAGGCCTGTGGCCCTCTCTGTCCACTTGCGAGGGGCCCTGAGACTCTGCCTCCATCCCACACTCAGCAGCGATGCCTGAAAACCCCACAGTCCTGGTTGTGGCAGAGACATCCGTGACCCCAGCTCTCTCCCTACCCTCCTCCTGCCCTCACTGCAGAACAGCCTACAACTGAGAAGACCCCAGACGTGGCAGAGGAGCCAGTGTCCAGGTGGCAACACCAGCAACGCTAGCAGCAGCAAGGCACCAAGGACCCCAGAGGCACAAGCAGTGGCAAGAGGTAGTGGCGGACAGAAAGCATTGGCTCTCAAATAGAACCAGAGACAGCTCAGGAAAGAGAAGTGAAAACTTGTGCTATGGGGGACTTCCCTGGCAGTCCAGTGATTAAGACTCCATGCTTCTACTGTAGGGGGCATAGGTTCAATCCCTGGTCAGAGAACTAAGATCTCATATGCTGTGCAGCATCACTTGGGGTGGGAGGGGGTAAGGAACTTGTGCTACAGCGCCATGTACTTGAAAAGAAAAGAAAGGCTTCTAATTAACCAGATGAATCATTATAGTCAAGTTTTTTAAAAAAATAATAAAAGCTTTACCTAAAGAAGCACAGTGTTCACTATTTCAAATGTACCAGCAGAAAAACAAGTCATCAAGCACCATGAAGATATGTAGTAGCACAGTGTCACAAAAATAAAAAGACAATTCTCAGAAACCAAATTTAAAATCAGGGAATACTGCATTCTAATGGATAAAGAAAAATAGCTGTTATAAAGGGCCTACAAGAAAACTCAGAAAGGCTCAGGAAGAATACTTTACCAAAGAGATTGAAACTCTAAAGAAGAACCAAACAAAAATTTTGGAGCTGAAGAACTCAATAAATGAGATGAAAATGCATTAAAAGCACTGGAAATAGAGCAGATCATATGGAAGACAAACCTAGAAATGATACAGAGAGAAGAAGAGAGAGAACTAAGGCCTAAAAAGAGGAGGAGGAAGCGGCAAAGGTGAGTGAGGAGGTGAGGGAGGAGAAGAAATTCTATGAGAACTATCTGACTCTATTAGGAAGGGTAGGATTAAGATAATGGGATCTTAGAAGGAGAAGAGAGGGAGAGGGGAGCAGAAAGTTTATTTAAGCGAATAATAGCTGAGAACTTCCCCAAACTGGAGAAAGAACTGGATATGCAAGTTCATGAAGCTGAAAGGACACCTATCTACGTCAATGCAAAAAGACCTGCTCCAAGACATATTATACAAAAACTGTCAAAAATCGACAATGAAAAAATTTTAGACAGCCAGGGAAACAAAAGATGGTAACCTACAAAGAAACCCTCATTAGATAATCAGTAGATTTCACAGCAGAAACTCTATAAGCCAGGAGAGAGTAGAATCATATTCTCAAAATATTGAAAGACTAAAAAAAAATGTCAGCCAAGAATATTCTATGTAGCAGAGTTATCATTCAGATATGAAGGGGAAATACGGGTTTTCCCAGACAAGCAAAAGCTAGGAGAGTTTATGAACACAAGACCCATCTCACAAGAAATGTGGAAAGGAGCTCTTCTACCTGAAACAAAAAGGTAAAAGCATGAAAAACTTTGAGTTCGGTGATAAATAGAGTCAGAAAATTCCAAGAGTATATCAAAATAGATTATTCAAGAATTACACCATAAATGTTAAAGGGGAAAAAAGTAAAAGTAACTACAGCTACTTCAATTTGGCAATAAACTCACAACATAAAAAGGGAAAATATGAGACCAATTTCCCTTTGTTGGGAAAACTGGACAGCCACATGCAAAAGAATGAAGACTACTATCTCACAACATACACAAAAATCAACTGAAAATGGACTAAAGGCTTGAATATAAGACCTAAAACCATAAAAGTTCTAGAAGAAAACATAGGTAGTATGCTCTTTACATTGGTCTCAGCAATATCTTTGGGGATATGTCTCCTCAGGCAAGGGAAACAAAAGCAAAACTAAACAAGTGGGACGACATCAAAGTAAAGAGCTTCTGCACAGCAAAGGAAACTAGCATCAAAATGAAAAGACAATCTACCAAATGGGAGAAGATATTTGTAAGTTATATATCCAATAGGAAGTTAATATCCAAAATACATGAAGAATGTAACTCAACCACAAAAAAGCAAAACCAGTTAAAAAATGGGTAGAGGATCTAAAGAGTTTTCTAGGTAGTTTTCCAAAGGAGACATACAGATGGCCAAGAGGCACATGAAAAGATGGTCAACATGACTAATAAGGAAATGCAAATCAAAACCACAATGAGATAGCATCTCATATCTGTCAAAGTGGTCATTATCAAAAAGGCAAGAAATAACTGTTGGTGAGGATGTGGAAAAAAGGGAACTCTCATACACTCCTGGTAGGAATGTAAGTCAATACAGCCACGATGAGAGAGAACACGGAGGTTTCTCAAAAAATTAAAAACAGAACTGCCATATGATCCAGCTCTTCCACTTATGGGTATTGATCTAAAGAACATGAAAACACTAACTTGAAAAAATATATGTACCCCTATGTTCATCTCAGCATTATCTACAAGAGGTGAGGTATGGAAACAATCTAAGTGCTCACTGATGGATGAATGGATCAAGAAACTGTGGCATTTATTTATTTAATACAATTCAGCCATAAAAAAACATGAAAATTTTGCCATTTGTGATACATGGATAGGACCTTGAGGGTATTATGCTATGTGAAATAAGTCAAACAGGAAAAGACAAATGCCCTATGATTTCACTCATGTGGAATACAAAAAACAAACACAGAGATACAGAGAAAACAGCAGCGGTTACCAGAGGGAAAGGGGGTCAACTGCATACTGATGGATGGAAACTAAATCTTTGGTGGTGAGCACACTATAGTGTATACAGAAGTTGAAATATATTATTGTACACATGAAACTGATACAAAATCACTGCAGATGGTGACTGCAGCCATGAAATTAAAAGACGCTTACTCCTTGGAAGGAAAGTTAGGATCAACCTAGACAGCATATTCTTGCCTGGAAAATCCCATGGACAGAGGAGCCTGGAAGGTTGCAGTCCATGGGGTCCCTGAGGGTCGGACACGACTGAGCGACTTCACTTTCACTTTTCATTTTCATGCATTGGAGAAGGAAATGGCAACCCACTCCAGTGTTCTTGCCTGGAAAATCCCAGGGACGGGGAGCCTGGTGGGCTGCCGTCTATGGGATTTCACAGAGTCAGACACAACTGAAGTGACTTAGCAGTAGCAGACAGCATATTAAAAAACAGAGACATTACTTTGTCAACAAAGATCCATCTAGTCAAGGCTATGGTTTTTCCAGTAGTCATGTATGGATGTGAGAGTTGGACTATAAAGAAAGCTGAGTGCCAAAGAATTGATGCTTTTGAACTGTGGTATTGGAGAAGACTCTTGAGAGTCCCTTGGACTGCAAGGAGATCCAACCAGTCCATCCTAAAGGAGATTAGTCCTGGGTGTTCATTGGAAGGACTCATGTTGAAGCTGAAACTCCAACATTTTGGCCACCTGATGTGAAGAACTGACTCATTAGAAAATACCCTGATGCTGGGAAAGATTGAGGGCAGGAGGAGAAGGGGACGACAGAGGATGAGATGGTTGGATGGCATCACCGACTTAATGGACATGGGTTTGAGTAGACTCTGGGAGTTGATGATGGACAGGGAGGCCTGGTGTGCTGCAGTTCATGGGGTCTCAAAGAGTTGGACACGACTGAGTGACTGAACTGACTGAAAAAAATAAATATTTTATATATACACATGGTCATGAAGTGAAAAGATCTCGGGGAAAAAAATGATCTGCTTGAGAGACTAGAGACTGATTGGACGGAAAGTTAGTGATCAAGGAAGTGTTCTTCATGGAGATGACATTTGAATAGAGTTGTGAATGCAGTGCAAAAACCACAGAAAGAACAGAAAAATAATAGTACAAAGACCCTGAAATAGGAATGGGGCTTACTCCAGATTTTAACATATTCTGTCTCAAAATAAACAGTATTTTAAAAGCATTATTTACTTGTTTTAAATTTCCTTTCTACATCAAATAGGATATAACCAAGATCCTATGCTATCCCAGGATTAAAAATAACTGTATAATTTTAATAACAGTACAAGAGTCTCCTGAGGAAAGAAGATAATTTGAGCCCTGGTTGTGAATGTAGAGAACAGTCCATGTCATCGCCCTGACCTGGTGAGGGGAGATGACAGCACAGGTTGTGGTTCATCCTGGAACCAGAGTTGAGTAGGGAGGTGACCCATTGTGGAACTAAGTGCAATCACATTTAAGCCCCAGGGCAGGGGGGAATGGGAGGCTAAGGAGAAAGGGTGTTTATATTGCTAAACAGAGAAGGTTGGAAATCAGGGAACACTGGAAACATCAAGATCCTGAAAGAGGTCAAAAGCAACAGAAAACTGGGACTTTGAGAAGAGGCAAGTAAGAAAAGATCCCCTTGAGCAACACTTTGTGGAGTTCTTTGGCTTTTAATACTGCCAAGTCTGGGGTGGGGAGAGGGCCCTTAAAGGCTCTGAACTGTTTTCAACAATCAAAGAATCCAACCAACCAAAGAAGAATTTCCAAAGCCCTATATCCTGAAAGGTACTCTTTTAGAAAGTTGCTTGGATGACAAGCCTCCTAGTAACCACGCAGAGGAGGATTTATCCCCTTCTTAATCCCCAACACCCAATCCTTGTCCTATAGGCTTTCCAAACAAAGGAGTTTCAAATCTGATTGGTCAGATTTCAGTGCATTAATTAGCCAACTATTAGCTGATGTTTGCATTAGTGATCTATGATAGGGCCTACATGGGGGCTCCTTGTTAAAATGACTCATTATGTTGACGCCTCAAACAAAGAACAAAATCACAGTGACCCTTGAGACTGACCAAATTGCGCAACTGACAATCTCTTTTCCTGCTAGCGCCTACCTTCTCTAGGCTATGAGACCACCGGATTCCAGACCTCCAGCTAAGTGACTGCAGGACTCAGCTACAGGCTAAAAATTAACCATCCCTTCAGAGAATTTTTCATTAGCAGGGTATAAAAAAGACCTCTCAGAAAGGGAGGAAACTAGTTCTCCTTAAGAGCCAGTCACCCTCTCATTTCCCTCTAATAAATTTCTTCTTCTCTGACTGCCCAGCTCGCTCTCTTTTTCTCTGCACTCGCCTTACATTCTGATGCCAAAACCCAGGAGGGAAGATCCACCACAACTGAGCAGACTCCTCTCATAAGCCCACCTTCAGTGGTCTCCTCCCTTGGACCTTGCCAAGAAACTGAGACGAGCTCCGGGATGGGACTCGCCACTTGCCTTGCTGGACTGACATCCACACACTGGCCCACATTTCATTCATCGGTTACAAGGGTGAGTGAAATCCCATTCTCTCGGATCCTCTCTCTCTCTTGGCTCGTTTCCAAGTCCTAGGTGGGAGGATCCCCACGGTCCTTGGGCCCTCAGCCTTGTGCCCCATCTGACTTTGAAATAGGGGATGCCCATTTCAAAGCAGACTATTACTACTCTCTGAAAAAGTCCTGAAAACAGGGATGCCTTTTCTCTTGGACCTTTCTCCTTGCTTTCTCTTGCCCTTGTCTAACCTCCCTATTTGGACACAATGGGAAATTCTCAATCCCAGCCCTCAAAATCTACTCTTCTAGGATGCCTTTTCTGAAACCTAAAAGCCTTTGGCTCCCAAGGGGAGAAAAGACCAAAAAGACTGATTTACTATTCTAACACTGTCTGGCCACCATACAGACTTGATAATAGGTCCCAGTGGCCAGAAAACAGAACTCTTGATTACATTACTCTATGGGATCTCGGTAACTTCCACTGCCACAACGGCAAGTGGTCAGAAATCCCTTCTGTCCAGGCTTTCTTCGTTCTTCACTCTCAACCCTCCCTCTGTGAATCCTGTTCTACTTCTCAAATACTCTTAGCCCACTCTGGGCCACATCCTCCTAATACAATGTCTCCCGATTCCTGTTCAGACTTTGCTTCTTCCTTCGACCCTTTCAACCACAGCCCACCCCCTATCACTCCAAATCCTGTTGCAGCCCCTCCAAATCCAGTTCCACAACCTCCACTTTACGCCCCCTCCTTCTCAAGCGCAGGCCACTGCCACTGCTTCCAATCCCCCTGCCCTGCCTGTGCCAGAGGCAAGCTCTGAAACTTTAGCCCCATCTTCTAACCCGAGGGTCCCAAGGCTTTACCCCACCTCCCTAGATTCCCTCCCCATACCTGGTCTCAAACAACGTTAAAGCAGAACACTTCACCACAGGACCCTGCTCCTTTCCTGCTTCACTCCTCCCTTTATGGGAAGTAGCTGGAGCAGAAGGCATTGTTCAGGTTCATGTCCCATTCTCCCTTACCAATCTATCTCAAATTGAAAAGTGTCTGAGCTCCTTCTCTTCAGACCCTGATAATTATCTAAAAGAATTCAAATATCTTACCCAGTCTTATGACTTAACCTGGCATGATATTCACATTACACTTCCTCTACCCTTCTCCCAGAAAAGAAGGAACGAGTATGGCAAGCCTCTCAGGTACATACAGGAGATACACAGGACAGATGACACTAAGCCCGTAGGGGCCACGGCTGTCCCCTGAGATGATCCCAACTGGGATATCAGGCAGGGAGATCTGGGCAGGCAGCCCATAATCATATGGTTGCTTGCCTCATTGTGGGCCTTCAAAAGGTAGGACCTAAACCCGTCAACTTTGATAAGCTCTGGCTAATAACTCAGGGACTAGACAAAAACCCAACACAATTTCTAGCCAGGTTAACAGAAACCCTACAAATACATACAAGATTAGACCCCACTTCAGCAGAGGGCACCATTGTTCTTAACATCCATTTTCTCTCTCAGTCATCCCCAGACATCCGAAAGAAATTAAAAAAGGCAGAAGAAGGCCCTCAAACCCCTCAATGAGACCTTTTAAATTTAGCCTTTAAGATTTTCAATAACGAGGAAGAACAGGCAAAGCTAGAGAAGGCCCAATGAGATCAGGCCAAATATCACCTGTTAGCCACTGCCCTACATGGCTCCTAACCTCCATTAACCAACAAAGACAGGAAGTCACCTGGGCCCTGCTTCAAATGCAGCAAAGGAGGCCACTGGGCCCACTCATGCCTAAAGCAGAGGGCCCCTCCAGGCCTGTGTCCCTGCTGTGGCATAAAGGGACATTGGAAGGTCAACTGCCCAAATCCCTCTCCAGGGATCCAGACATCCCCTCCTGGACCAGAGCAGGAATCCTCCAACCCAGCTCTGCCAAGCCTCCTCTGACTCGCCACTGAAGACTGAAGGTACCCAGGGCCCCAGGCCCCGACTCTCATCACCTCTATGGAGCCCAGGGTAACTCTCACAGTGGCAGGTAAGCTGATCTCTTTTCTCATCGACATGGGGGCCACTTACTCTTCTATGCCTGCCTACTCCAATGGTGTGATCACTCACCTAGAGCCAGACATCCTGGAATGTGAAGTCAAGTGGGCCTTAGGAAATATCACTATGAACAAAGCTAGTGGAGGTGAAGGAATTCCAGTTGAGCTATTTCAAACCCTAAAAGATGATGCTGTGAAAGTCCTGCACTCAATATGCCAGCAAATGTGGAAAACTCAGCAGTGGCCACAGGACTGAAAAAGGTCAGTTTTCATTCTAATCCCAAAGAAAGGCAATGCCAAAGAATGCTCAAACTACTGCACAATTGTACTCATCTCACACACTAGTAAAGTTATGCTCAAAATTCTCCTAGCTAGGCTTCAGCAGTACGTGAACTATGAACTTCCTGATGTTCGAGCTGGTTTTAGAAAAGGCAGAGGAACCAGAGATCAAATTGCCAACACCCGCTGGATCACCGAAAAAGCAAGAGAGTTCCAGAAAAACATCTATTTCTGCTTTATTGACTATGCCAAAGCCTTTGACTGTGTGGATCACATCAAACTGTGGAAAATTCTGAAAGAGATGGGAATACCAGACCACCTGAACTGCCTCTTGAGAAATCTGTATGCAGGTCAGGAAGAAACAGTTAGAACTGGACATGGAACAACAGACTGGTTCCAAATAGAAAAAGGAGTACATCAAGGCTGTATATTGTCACTCTGCTTATTTAACTTATATGCAGAGTACATCATGAGAAACACTGGGCTGGATGAAGCACAAACTGGAATTAAGACTGCTTGGAGAAATATCAATAACCTCAGATACACAGATGACACCACCCTTATGGCAGAAAGTGACAAAGAACTAAAGAACCTCTTGATGAAAGTGAAAGAGGAGAATGAAAAAGCTGGCTTAAAACTCAACATTCAGAAAACTAAGATCATGGCATCCAGTCCCATCACTTCATGGCAAATAGATGGGGAAACAATGGAAAGTGGCAGACTTTATTTTCTTGGGCTCCAAAATCACTGCAGATGTTGACTGCAGCCATGAAACTAAAAGACGCTTGCTCCTTGGAAGAAAAGTTATGACTAACCTAGACAGCATATTAAAAAGCAGAGACATTACTTTGCCAACAAAGGCCCATCTAGTCAAGGCTATGGTTTTTCCAGTAGTCATGTATGGATGTGAGAGTTGGACTATAAAGAAAGCTGAGCACCAAAGAATGGACGCTTTTGAACTGTGGTGTTTGGGGAAGACTGTTGAGAGTCCCTTGGACTGCAAGGAGATCCAACCAGTCCATCCTAAAGGATATCAGTCCTGAGTGTTCACTGGAAGGATTGATGCTAAAGCTGAAACTCCAATACTTTGGCCTCCTGATGCGAAGAGCTGACTCAGTGGAAAAGACCCTGATGCTGGGAAAGTTTGAAGGCAGGAGGAGAAGGGGACTACAGAGGATGAGATGGTTGGATGACACCACCGCCTCAGTGGACATGAGCTTGGGTAAACTCTGGGAGTTGGTGATGGACAGGGAGGCCTGGTGTGCTGCAGTCCATGAAATTGCAAAGAGTTGGACATGGCTGAGCAACTGAACTGAAATGAACTGACTCCAAAAAAAAAAAAAAAAAGTGTCTCAGGTCTCTGTTATGGGGGTTGACAGTTTAATATCTATGCCATGAACAACCGAGCCCCTATGTTGCACACTTCAAGATACCCCATTTTCCCATTCTTCTCTCATACTCCCAAAATGCTCCACTCATATTCTTGGGAGAGACCTTCTCTCAAAATTCAAAGCCTCTACTACTATCCCAAGCCCACCTTCTGATTTAGCCTGGCTACTGCTCCTCAACCCCACCTCATCTTCCCCTGCTCCATTGCTCTCCTCGTCCATAAACCCCATGGTTCGGGATATAGACAACCCATTTGTCACCTCTCACCATCTCCAATTCATATCTGACTCAAAGACCCCTCTAAATTCCCCAATCAACCACAATACCCTATCTCCCAGAAACATCAACAAGGGTTAAAGCCTATCGTCACTTAACTCCTATGTCAGAGCCTTTTGCACCCAACCCACTCTCCCTATAACATCCCTAACTTAGCCGTCAAAAAGCCAAATGGCTTCTATCACCTGGTCCAGGACCTGAGACTTATCAATGCATCTATTATCCCCATACACCCAATAGCTTCAAATCCCTGTTTTCTCTCTCTCATTCCCTCTTCCACTACCCACTTTACTGTTATAGACCTCAAGGATGCCTTCTTTACCATCCCTTTAAACCCAGACTCTAAAGACCTCTTCGTCTTTAACTGGACCAATCCAGACAATCATCACTCCCAACAGCTGACATGGACAGTCCTCCCACAAGGCTTTTGTGATATCCCTCATTTCTTTGGCCAAGCTCTAGCATCAGACCTAACCTCTCTTGACCTTACTCTGAGTACTATCCTCCAATATGTGGATGATCACCTCCTTTGTAGTTCTCCCCTTTGTCGTTCTTCTCAACAACACACTATACAACTACTCAATTTTCTAGCTGATTGAGGCTATCGAGTTTCTCCCACCAAAGTTCAGGTCTCTCTTCCTAGAGTCACCTATCTTGGAGTCATTTTATCACCAACCAAAAGATGTATTACTACTGATAGAAAGTCCCTTATGTCCACCCTACCACTCCCTACATCAAAAGCAGAGATCCTGTCCTTCTTGGGGTTAGCTGGATATCTACACCTCTGGATTCCTAATTTCGCCCTCTTGGCACAACCCCTATATCAAGCCACCCAAGGAGATCTTTCAGAACTTCTAGAGCTAAAATCAAATACCTGTTCAGCCTTAAACACCCTTAAGCAAGCCATTCTCTTAGCCCCAGCGCTAAAACTTCCTGAGCAGTCTCACCCCTTTATACTCTACCCTACTGAGAGACACAAAATTGCCCCAGGAGTTTTGGGACAAAATCCGGGACCCTCCTTCACCCCTGCTGTTCAGCTATCAAAGCAATTAGATACCACAATTCAAGGATGGCCAGCCTGCATACATGCCCTGGCAGCAGCTGCACTCCTCACTCAGGAAAGTAAAAAACTTACTTTTGGAGTACCCACTGTCATTTGCTTACCACATGACTTTAAGGACTTACTTTCTCACAAATGCATGACCCTTCTATCTCCTTCACACATCCAACTAATTCACGCCACCCTTCTCAAATTTCCCAAGTTCTCCTTTGAACACTGTCTTACTCTCAAGCCCGGCACCCTTATCCCTAGTACTTCTGAGCCCCCATCCATACTTGCACAGAAGCATTAGAAGATCTCATGCCCCATTTCTCCTACATTTCCTCAACCCCTTTAAATAACCCTGACTTTACTTGGTATATTGATGGCAGCTCCTCTACGACATCAGAAGGAAAAGAGATAGCTGGATATGCAATTGTCTCTGACACCGAAATTATTGAGTCCCAATCTCTCCCCTCAGGAACCTCTTCCCAAAAGGCAGAATTTATTGCACTAACTAGAGCTCTTACCCTTGCAGGTAACAAGAGAGCAACATATACACTGATTCTAAATATGCTTTCCACATCATACACTCATATGCTGCCATCTGGAAGGAACAAGGGCTCCTATCTATTAAAGGCTCTCTCATAACTAACACCTTGCTTATACTCCAACTTTTAAAGGCAGCTATCATGCCAACTGAAGTAGGCATCATACATTGCCAAGGTCACCAGGTGGTCTCAGACATGATTTTATGGGGAAACAATGCCGCAGACAGGGAAGCAAAACAAGCCTCACTCCGATCAACAACTTACAGTAATTCCCAACATATAGACCCTTTACCTCCCCAAAGAAAACACGTGATTATTATAAGAGGGGAGCTTCCCTGGTGGCTCAGAGGATTAAGCATCTGCCTGCAATGCGGGAGACCCGTGTTCGATCCCTGGGTTGGGAAGATCCCCTGGAGAAGGAAATGGCAACCCACTCCAGTATTCTTGCCTGGAGAATCCCATGGATGAAGGAGCCTGGTAGGCTACAGGTTCGCAAAGAGTCAGACGCAACTGAACAACTTCACTCATTCACTCACTCACCCACTCACTCATTACAAGAGGGAGCACAAAGAGATTGGTTACCACAAGGAGATTGGTTACAAAAACAGGGCCGCTATGTCCTTCCCCAGTCTCAGGCCACACACATTCTTAAGCACTAAACCTCTTTATCATCTCTTAAGACCTCTTATCACCTGTTCTAACCTTCCTTCACTCCTTCAACAAATCACTCACTCTTGCATTATCTGCTCCTCAGTCTCACCACAGGGAGCCCTAAAGCCTGTTCCCTCATTCCCAACATCAGGCTCAAGGACATATCCCAGGAGAGGACCGGCAAATTGACTTCACTCATGTGCCTCCAATAGAAAAAATAAAACTCATGCTCACTCTAGTAGACACCTTTTCAGGGTGGACTGAGGCTTTTCCTAGGAGATCAGAAACTGCCTCAGAGGTAACACAATTTCTCATATGAAAAATCATCCCTTGCTTTGGCCTCCCACTCTCCTTCCATCTGATAATGAACCAGGTTTTATCTCCCAAATCACTCAACAAGTAGCCCAATCTCTTGGCATAACCCAGAAACTACATATTCCTTACAGACCCCAATCCTCAGGAAAAGTAGAAAAGGCAAATTCTATTCTCAAAACACACCTAACCAAACTCTCTCTAGAACTACAAAGGCCATGCATGGACCAAACTCCTTCCCATGGCTTTGGCTCGCATTAGGGGTACTCCGCAGGCCCCGTCTTTCCTCAGTCCTTTTGAGCTTATGTATGGACGCCCGTTTCTCTTTGGTCATTTCCCCACTGTGAGCCCCTTGCTGGGAGATTATCTTCCTACCCTTAACATTATTAGATACTTCATGAGAGAACATGCAGATCACTCTCTCCCAAATCCTCATCAAATGAATCCAGCTGACTTAACACTCATACCCAGGGATCGAGTCCTGCTTAAGACCTTACACCATAAGGATCTCCAGTCTCAATGGACTGGTCCATTTGAGGTAGTTCTAAACATACCAACAGCCACTAAACTAGCAGGTCATTCCTCTTGGTTTCTTATCTCTAGATTAAAGTGGGCCCCAGGAGACTCTCCATCTCTGCCAAGAAACATTCCCTGATCAGACGCTCCTTGCTACACCAGTACTGTTCTGGGACCCATCAGGCTTCGACTGGATCAAATTCCTGAAGAAACAGAACAGCCAAATAAGTAAATAAGTAAGACAAAAACAGATATATTCATTACTAATTGGACTGGGATTTCCCCTACTTACCCTATTCACAATAGGACTTTACTCTGTCTCCCCCTGAGTGGACTATCAGACATTCAAAAGTTTTCCCACTGTTTTACCTACTTCTCCATAGTTCTTGTTTTCTGGGGCATGGCCCTACTCTTACTGTGATCAACCTAGATGAATTCATCATCCACTTTCCTTCACATAGTAACACAAGCCCTTACCTTTCCTGGAAACACCACTGTTACTGATCTCCCTTTACACCTTGACTTTATAACCGATTTTTGGCTCCAGGGAGATTTCATAGAGCTCACACCAAGCCAAATTTATTTCTATACCTGGATTCTTATTCTTATCATTTTCTCCCCTTAGACATGAGATATCACATCATGATTTTACTCTTTACTCCCTCTTCTTTTACAAGCCAAACTTCACATTAATACCCTGCCTATAACTCATCCTGCCCCAAACCTTGCCTACCTATTCAGAACTCTAAATCTGACCCATCATTACTCAATACCTCAAACCTGACCCTAGCCAGTGATTGTTGGATCTGCTTATCCATCTCCTCACCCAGAGGATCAATTCAGTTCAGTTCAGTCGCTCAGTAGTGTCCGATTCTTTGCCACCCCATGAACCACAGCACACCAGGCCTCCCTGTCCATCACCAACTCCCAGAGTTCACCAAAACCCATGTCCATTGAGTTGGTGATGCCATCCAACCATCTTATCCTCTGTCATCCCCTTCTCCTCCTGTCCTCAATCCTTCCCAGCATCAGGGTCTTTTCAAATGAGTCAGCTCTTCACATCAGGTAGCCAAAGTACTGGAGTTTCAGCTTTAGCATCAGTCCTTCCAATGAACAGCCAGGACTGATCTCCTTTAGAATGGACTGGTTGGATCTCCTTGCAGTCCAAGGGACTCTCAAGAGTTTTCTCCAACACCACAGTTCAAAAGCATCAATTCTTCAGCACTCAGTTTTCTTTATCCATGAGCTACTTCTAACTCACTCAAATTATCAAAAACTTCGACCCCACACAAATCCCCTCGACCCACATTCCAGCCTTTTCTTACCTCACCCCAGTCCCACAGGAAGCAGTTAAGAAGATTGACCTTCGGCCCTTACCTGAAATAAAAAAGGCTGGAATGATAGGGGCTACATGGGGGCTCATTGTTAAAATGGCTCATTATCTTGACCTCACAAATAAAGAATAAAATCACAGTGACCCTTGAGACTGACCAAATTGCGCAACTGACATTCTCTTTTCATGCTGGCGCCTACCTTCTCAAGGCTATGAGGCCACCGGATTCCAGACCTCTGGCTAAGTGACTGCAGGACTCAGCTACAGGCTAAAAATTAATCGTCCCTTCAGAGAATTTTTCATTGGCAGGGTACAATAAAGACCTCTCAGAAAGGAAGGACACTGGTTCTCCTTAAGGGCCAGTAACCCTCTCGTTTTCCCTCGTTTTTGTCTTCTTGCCTCATTGCCTGGCTCACTCTTTTTTCTCCATGCTTGCCATATAATCTACTGCAGCAAAACAGGCCAGCTCAAAAAATGCCACTCAGGAGTCTCTGGCTCAGATGGGTGGGATGGTCCATTACGGCTTCACTCACCTGCCTGGCATGCACTGTTGCCTGTCAGCTAGGTCCCTCTCTCCTCGACGTGGTCTTCCATCCACAAGGAGTTTCACCTGACCCCTTCAAATGACTATTTTTGGGCTCCAAGAAGGGAGAAGAAACTACAAAGCCTCTAGAGGTCTTGGGTCCAGAGAGCACGCATTGCATTTCTGCTACATTGTATTGGTCAAAGCAAATCAGGCTGACCCAGAGGCAAGAGCTGGGGAAATAAACACCCACTTCGGGATGCAATGAGTGGCAAAGTCATGCTAAACAGGGTGGGACCCCTATGAACAACTTTGCAAACAATCAACTGCAGAGTGAGAGGTCACTTATCTCAATGTGGTCTTCCTTTCTACTTCCTCCATCCAAGGGGCCAAGTAAGATGATCTGATCCCAGGCTCCTTCCTCTCTCCCATGCCCCTCTGGCACTCTCCTGCAGGAAAACCCTCTTACAGCCCCACTGTTGGGAGGATTGAGGGTTTCTCCTCCTCCTACAGGAGCACCAGTATAATCAAGAGAGCCCACATATTTAGAAAGTCTGGAGACTTCAGGGGTAGGTAAATGACAGGTGCATCCTCCACTACTTAAAGAAGCCAGCTTTGCAGGTAGAAAACATGTATCCAATGGGGAAAAAAAGATGATTTTCATAGTCTTTTGTTCTCTGGAGCACAGCCTCCTTAGGAACCTCAGGGAGGAAGGAATTGTCCAATTATGAATGAAGACAGAATTCTAGTTTTGCCAATCTCCTTGGCTGTAATGCCATCTAATGAAACCAGGTCGCATCCTTACTCTTCATAAATAAAAATGAGGCCTCCTTTGTGAAGACCACCCTTAGCATCTCCCCTCCCACTAAAGCCTACTCCCTACCTGCTCCCTGCCTGCTCCCTTGGACCTTGTGCACATCTTATACTCCAATGTACTTCTTTCTTTTACATGACTATCTCCCCCAACAGACTGCAAGGCCCCCCAGAGGGGGCTACACTGTGATTGGCACAGGTAGGAGCTCTATAGTCTCTGTGAAATATCAACAGAATTGAATTGAATTGATTGTAGTCATGGATAAAATTTCCAAATTTTCAGGGCTTCACTGGTGGCTCAGTCGTAAAGAATCCTCCGGCCAATGCAGGAAGCATGGGTTCAATCCCTGGTCCGGGAAGATCCCACCTGCTGTAGAAGAAGCCCGTGTGCCACAACTATTGAGCCTGTGCTCTAGAGCCTGGAAGCCGCAACAAGAGAAGGCACCACAATGAGAAGCACACACACTACAACTAGAGAAAAGCCCACTCAGCAATAAAGACCTGGCACAGCCAAAAATAAATAAAATCAGGTTTTAAAAATTCCAAATCTTCAAAACTACAAACAGATACGCTAGTGCAGCTTAGAGCATCTCCACAGGTGAAGGGAATTTGGGCAATATCGCTGGTGCTGCATAAACTACCCAAGAGAAGAAGACTTTCTGGGATGTTCCAGAGAGACTAAAATTCCCCCTCACCTTTCATTTTACTAGAACAAGTTTCTCAGAGAGCGAGAGAATGTGAATGAATGAATGGGAGTGTTTGTGTATAAGAAAATGGATAAACTTTGTGATTAATAAACCCTTAAGGGATTTCCCTGGCAGTCTAGTGGTTAGGACTCTATGCTTCCACTGCAGGGGGCCTGAGTTCAATCCCTGGTCAGGGAACTAAGATCCCGCATGCTGCACGGCATGGCCAAATAAATAAATAAAGCCTTAAAATAAGCCAGATGTCAATGTTCATTAGTGATTTGTCTTAGAAATGTTCCTTTCTGATATCTGGGTTATAAGAGATGTTTTATTTAACTGTGCAAAGGGCATTCCCTGAATAATTTAGATTTTAAAGGTTCATATACTTAAAATTGAAAAAGAAGAATGCAGCTGTTGAGAATTGCCAGGAACAGAATAGATTCATGAATATCAGCACCAAAAACTCAAGTTTGCAATGACTAAGGCATGAGAAAAAGGGCAAGAAAAGACAAACTACATCCTTAGCATAGAATTCAAATGAGTAAGGAAACTCTCTCAATTCTTACATTAGTTGCACCTTTTCCATCATAAAAACCACCATCAAATTGGAAAGAGTCGAACAAACTTCATTTAAAGGAAACTGAAGGCCAGATAAGAAGTAAGAACAACTGTAAATGGATATGTGTCTCCAAGCCATAAATAATTGAATGCAGTACAGGGGAGAATGTGGACAAACACTTATTAGGCATGTCCTTCATTCTAGGATCTCGTCACTCTAAATGTGGTCCATGGACCACTAGCATCAATACCACCTGGGAGCTTTTTAGAAACAGAATTCTGGGCCCCATCTCAGACCTGCTGTATCAGAATCTGCATTTCAACATGACTCTCAGGTGATTTTTCACGTACACTAGATTTTAAAATACTGGTTGAAAAACCATGTTGGGAGATTTATATATACCATCTCATTTAAAACTTTATAAAAACCCTATGAGGCAGATTTTAATTCCTTTTATTATAGATAAGATATTGAAATATCTTATCAAGCTCAAATAAAATAAGTAATTTGCTTTAGTGTCAGAGTCAGTAAATAATGAGACTAGGATTCAAACCCTTGTGGAGTCTGGCATTTCCAAAGTTCATGTTACAACCAGGACTTTGTAATGTAATGCTTTCCACAAAAATTAAGGCATAGATATAGACATGTAACACTCCCACCTTCAGTTACAGTTTACTCCTGGAAAACATGAAGAAAAGTCCAAATGTGCCCCAAGATGCACTTAGGATTTTCAAGAAGAAAAATGATCAGTTCCTAAAATCCTACAGAATGAAAAGCGCAATATCCATTAAGAAAGGGCTGAGAAGAATTATAAAACATTTCTAAGTTCATTCAAAGCTTACTGATCATGTGCCCAGCAGGCACGAATCTAGGTACCTGGGCTACATTAGTGAACAAAATAGGTGAATAGTCCCGTCCTCACTGAGCTCACACTCTATGGGTTGTTGTCAGAGGGGGAAGGGCAATAGACAATGAATAAGCAAATTAAAGCGTAAAGCGTTAAAGGGAGAAATCTATGACGGGGGCGGTGGGGGTGGGTGGTGGCAAAGGGAACTGAAGCACAGGAAACAAGGCAGTGGGCAGTTTGCAATAGGAAATAGGATAGAAAAAGGTGGGCATCATTGAAAGGGTGAGATTAAGGGAAAGTGAGGGTGGAAACCAAGGAGACTCCTGGGAAAGAACACAGTTTCAGGCAGAGAGACAGCTCGAATAAGGACCCTCGGGGGACAGCGTGTTCCAGAGACTGCAAGGCAGTCAGTGTGGAAGGAGCAGGGGCCTGGCGAGGGGGACACAGGAAGAGAAAAGGTCAGACAGGTAACCGGGGATAGATCACGTAGGGCTTAGGAGCCATGGTGAGGACTTTGTATTGCATTCTGTGTAAAATACAGAGCCACTGACAGGTTTTCAGCAGAGGAAATGACATGATCTGCCTTCATTTTTTAAAAGTGAATAGAATAACTGGAAATTAGTGCCTTTTGACCCCATTATATATGTCGATAACACCTCAATAAAAATTTTTACATTAGAATTAGCTGTAATATAACACAAATTAATTTTTAAAATTAAGTTAATTGTAGCAGCCAGGTTGAAACTATTCTGTATGGAGCATAAACAGAAGCAAGAGGATATAAGTTATTGAGAGAAGAGTCACATCTTATTGGGTTTCCCTGGTGGCTCAACTGGTAAAGAATCCGCCTGCAATGTGGGAGACCTGGGTTTGATTCTTGGGTTGGGAAGATCCCCTGGAGGAGGGCATGGCAACCCAATCCAGTATTCTTGCTTGGAGAATCCCCATGGACACAGGAGCCTGGTGGGTTACAGTCCATGGGGTTGCAAAGAGTGGGACACAACTGAGCAACTAAGCACAGCTAAGCACAGCACAGGTTTGAAAGGTAAAAGTTTCAGATCTTTTCACTTGTTTCATCACAACAGAACAGACACATAAATAACTTGTGTTTAGGAATCACACTGTATGAAAAATTTAAAGAACCAATCTTTGAGAGATTCGACTGTTTCATTACGACTCCAAAGGACCCATTGTTGATGTTGTTGAGTCACTAAGTCACATCCCACTCTCTGCGACACCATGGACTGCAGCCCGCCAGGCTCCTCTGTCCATGGGATTCTCCAGGCAAAAATACTGGAATGGGTTGTCATGCCCTCCTCCAGGAGATCTTCCTAACCCAGAGATTGAACCCACATCTCCTGGACTGGCAGGCGGATTATTTACCACTAAGCCACCAGGGAAACCTGGTAAAGGACCCATAGAAGAAGCTATAGGCTTAGAGAGCTCAGTTCAATATATGGCAGGACTTTGTGCAGTAAAAGTTTCCTGTCACTAAGAATCTTGGACAAGATTGGACTTAACTCTGTGACAGAGGCTGCTTTATTTATTTATTTATTTATTTTTGGGTTTTTTTGGCCATGCCAAGTGGCATGCAAGGATTTTATTTCCCTGAACAGGGGTCAAACCCACATCTCCTGATTTGCAAGGTGAATTCTTAACCATGGACCGCCAGGGGAAGTCCCAGAGGCTGCTTTATAAAGGGAATTCAGACACGAGTTATACACAATGCCCTTTTCGTTTCCTTCCAACCTTCCAAGTGCGCCATCCTAATCCACAGCTAACTGAGTTCATTTCCAGAGTTCTAACAAGGGCAGGGACACAGGCGATTTCTCACAGAAAACACTGTGCAGTAGTTTCAGGGGATTATTTGAAAGCCATCTCCTCCTTAGAAAATGTACCTTCGCTTCCAGTCCCATGGTAACAAGCTTCTCCCAGGACAACCATTCAAGATAAATAGAAGGAGACAGAAACCCAAGATCAAAGACAGAGAGCTCACAGTCCCTGATGCCCCTTTGTGTGAGAAGTCATTATCTCTGTGCCTCTCCCCTTTGTACTTTTCTTCTCACTCCATTTTGGTTTTCTTGACAAATATTATAATATCCTCATGTCTCAGAGGGAAGAAATCAGGCTTATGGGTATATTAGATGGGTTCACAGTTGAATTAATTGGTAGTTGATTAATGGCTCCTGGCCACATAAAGTCCCCAGGGGCATGCCTATGGTTCCTAGATATGATCAGATCTTTCACAATGCTAGAAGTACATACATAGGACATTCCAACCTTTGCTTGCTGTGAGCGACAAAACTGTTCTTCCTTGGCATGTAAGTGTAAATAGAAGCCCTAACTAACAGATTCAAACTGGCATCTGAACAAGTGAAACATATTCTCTGCTTTCCTCTGTAGCATGATAGTCACTCATCCAAGAGAGGGGCTTTGGGAACCAGTGTGACAGCTGTTTCTCAGTTTCAGAATCCATGATTCTCAGGGGACATCCATTTCTCCCTGAGATCTGTCACCATCCCATTCAGGCAGTAGTTCTTAGCACTCTACATCCATAAACCAAATGATATAATTAACCCTATATATAAGTGTGGGCTTCCCAGGTGGCTCAGCAGTAAAGAATCCGCCTGCAGTGCAGGAGACATGGGTTCAATCCCTGGGTCAGGAAGATCCCCTGGAGGAGGAAATGGCACCCTACTCCAGTATTCTTGCCTGCAGAATCCCATGGACAGAGGAGCCTGGTGGGCTGCAGTCTATGGGGTTGCAAAGAGTTGAACATGATTGAGCAACCGTAGCAAATACACAAGAGTGAATAAAAGCCAGAACAGTATTAACCTAGCAATAACTAATAATACTAAAATCCAAATATTCCAACTAGTTAAGTGGGAAAAATAACTCCAGGCCTTCATATCTCCAAAGCTCATTCACTGGTCCTCATGCCTTCAACCAGCATCACAGGTGGGAGTGAGAGAGGGAGTGTTTTAAAGGAAGGGGATTCAAATCAACCAAGAGGCCTGAGAATGTGGTAGCATGTTTGCTCCTTTCTGTGGAGATGCTGCTACCCCACTGCAGTCTGAGATTCTGTTTCAGCTTCCCATTATACTGGCAGCTTCTCTCTCCTGCTTTTTACTTTTGCCAAATCAAGTACAGAACCATCCAGCTAAGCTCCTTCTACATCCCTAAGCCACAGAAAACTGTGAGATAACAAATGTATTTTTTTGGTTTGTTTGTTTGAAGCTGCTAAATTTGTGGGTAATTTGTTATATAACAAAATGTAACTATTGGATTAGGGTTTCAGATAGCCCAATTTGGTCAGAGTTGAAGGAATCACTTCAGATAATAATAAGGGACTCCCCTGGTGGTCCAGTGGCTAAAACTTCAGGCTCCCAATGCAGGGGGTCTGGGTTCAATCCCTGATCAGGGAACTAGATTCCACAGTGAAAGTGAAAGTCACTCAGTCGTGAGCAGCTCCCTTGCTGCGATCTATTTAAAGTCCGCTCTCCCTGGAACCAAGAGTTTGTTGCGCCGCTGCCAAGGCCGGGGAGCCCCGCCGGTGGGCTGGGCCATCCATTCCACCCTTCTTCCCTCTACGGACTCTGCCTGTCCATGGGCGGCAGTGTCCTTGGGCCCAGTCTCGCTGGCCGCGCCGCCGACCCCGACCCAGTCGAGTGACTTTGCAACCCCACGGACTATACAAGCCATGGAAAACTCTAGGCCAGAATACTGGAGTGGGTAGTCTTTCCCTTCTCCAAGAGATCTTCCCAAACCAGGTCTCCCACATTGCAGGCAGATTCTTTACCAGCTGAGCCACAAGGGAAGCCCAAGAATACTGGAGTGGGTAGCCTCTCCCTTCTCCAGGGGATATTCCTGACTCAGGAATCAAACCGGGGTCTCCTGCAATGCAGGCAGATTCTTTACCAATTGACTACCAGGAAAGCCCAAAGTGAAAGTGAAAGTCGCTCAGTCGTGTCTGACTCTTTGTGACCCCATGGACTTAGCCCCCAAAGCTCCTCTGTCCATAGATTTCCCCAGGCCAGAGTACTGAAGTGGGTTGCCATTCCCTTCGCCAGGGGATCTTCCCAACTCAGGGACTGAACCCAGGTCTCCTGCATTGCAGGCCTATTCTTTATCAGCCGAGCCACAAGTGAAGCTCCACATGCTGAAACTAAAACTCAGCCCAGCCAAATAAATAAACAATTAGAAAAAACAGCATTAGGTTAACAATAAAGGCTAAAAGCCTTATTCCAGGGTATCGAAGGCCAGGCCAAGGGAGTTTAGACTTTATCTGAAGAGGTGGTGAGGATCCTATGAGTATTTTTGAATAAGGGAGTTATCAAAAGAGTGCGTTAAAAAGATTAGTTTAGCAGACCTGCATGGGATAGATTAGAAAAAGAAAACACGAAGGTAGGAAAGATGGATCATTCACATAAATATTCCATCCTGGTCCCATGTGCCACCTAATCATATCAAACTCATCCTGCTCTATATGTTTTTCATAGACTGAGTTAACTTGTGATGGATGGCAGGATTCATGGCCAATTCATTTTTGAATCCTCTGAACCATTTAGCACTGCCTGGCACATAGTAAGCACTTGCTAATATGGGAATCATGGAGAAAGCCTTCCTAAATTCGCTCCTCTTCCCTGCAGACAGAATAATGCCATTCCCTTAATATCTTGTTTATATAGCTAATAGACCACTTTTTAAATCTCAGTATTCCATTACTGATGAGACTTTATTCCTCTGTCTCTCCCCTACAGTGTAAACCCTTTCAAGGCAGTCAGGACCAGCTATATAATTTGCCAGGCCAAAGCAAAATGAAAATGCAGTTTTAAAAGTATCAGAAATTTCAACACAATGCTGGGGGGTGAGGAGATACTTCTGAGCTGAGAACCCTGTGTACACAGGTCACAACCCAAGAAACTGGCCTTGATGACAATAATTCTGCCTTATGCATTGTTTTAACCATGACTACCATCATAAGAATGTTTGCTAAATCTTGATTCAATACATCAAGTAAACAGTCAAGGTCAGGCGGGTTAGATGGAAAAGAGAGGTTTACTTAGAAGTTTAACATGAGCAGAGAACATGTACAATGGATTGCTAATACATACCAGGAGGGCCATTGGCTGCCACTCCTCCCACTCCCTGCCTGGGCTGCTACCCTGGGTGTCTACACTGCAGGGCTTGCTCATACATATCCTCCTATGGAAAAACCATGGCTCTGAATATTCACTGGGAGGACTCATGCTGAAGCTCAAGCTCTAATATTTTGGCCACCTGATGAGAAGAACTGACTCATTGGAAAAGACCCTGATGCTAGGAAATAAAGATTGGGGGCAGGAGGAGAAGAGGGCAACAGAGGATGAGATTGCTGGATGGCATCACTGACTCAATGGGTATGAGTTTGAGCAAACACTGGGAGACGGTGAAGGACAGGAAAGCCTGGCGTGCTGCAGTCCACGGGGTCGCAGAGTCAGACACGACTTAGCAACTGAACAACAACAACCCTCCTATGGCCCCAAAGTCTGCTTTGTCCTTTGTTAACTCCCACTCTTGGCGTCTCTGACTTCGGTTTGGTTATTTCTTAGATTTCCCTTATGTAATGACAGTGGCAGTAATTTAATACGTAAGAAGCAAGCAGCAGAAGGAATTCTCTAGGCAGAAACAACATATTGACTAATAACATAAGACAGTAAGGGTTGGTACTCATAAAATCAAGAAAACAAGGCTGAGTGATTTAAAACATGCTGCAGACAAATCCTAGTTAAATTTTGGAAAAATAAGAAGGGCAGAAAAATGCATATTGATCACTCTCTCTGAGGAATGGCACAGACCTCAGAGATGCTATAACCATGAAGAACTGTCTTATCTATGAAACAGACAAGACAATTTATTGAATCCCTTCTTACCACAGGTGAGTATCCTACCCACAAAACACAAATATTTATCTTTGTATCTGAACAATGCCTCTCTGAGATACTGAGGAAAAGAAGCTACTGAAAAGAGATTAGTCCTCCCATCCTCCCCCTCATTTGAGGCAAGTCGCCATCAGGGCGCCCGAGCTGCTGGCAAAGCTTAGCTATTGTAATGGTGACCCCCAGTGGCAGCTGTTTGCAAGTGAAAGACTGGCACCGTTTCTCTGCCAAGGATGTCAATTTTATTAAAATGCTTTCTTTAAGAAGGATATTGGCAATTTTGTGGAACTGTAATAAAAACTAATTGTGTGTTAGTTCCAAAAAAATCAATATCCTCTCTTCTGCTTTATTGTCACTAGTTAAACCCATGAGTTTTCCTTTCAAAACAGACTCTTTGTAAAGTAAGAAGTACAGTTTCTGCTCAGCAATGGTGAGCTGGCAATTTTCTCCAAGAAAGAGGTGAAAAGGAGGCCTAAATCAGACCTGGGTTCACTCTGAAGGGGTTCAGCAGGAATCTCCTCCAGTGTGCCATGCTGGCTTGTGGATTATTTTGAGCTGAAGACAATCAAGGCCCAGGGACTTTCCTGGTGGTCTAATGGCTAAGACTGCGCTCTCAATGCAGGGGGCCTGAGTTTGATCCCTGGTCAGGGAACTAGATCCCACATGCTACAACAGAGACAGAAGATCCCATGTGCCACAATTAAGACGTGGCACAGACAGATAAATAAATAAGACAATCAAGGCCCAAAAGACTCAGAATTGCTTTTTACCTGTAGCACAGGGCCTGGCTCAGAGAGAGAGCTATTAGCAAGAGAGAACTCTTATCTGAATGACCTATCTGTATGGCAGGACAAACATCTGATTACCAATATCCACTCTTTTTATCATCCTGTGATTTACCCTCTTCCTCTTTGAAACCCCAGGTCCCAATCCCATAAGCATATAAGCCTCAAATGCCTGACTTACTTTTGGTCTCCTATCTTTGGGGAGCCCAAAGATGTATAATTACATTTGCTTTTTCCCGATTAATCAGTCTTTTGTCAGTTTAATTGTTAACCAGCCAAAGAACATCGAAGGGTAGAAGAAAAAATTTTCCTTCCTCCCCTATGACCCATACCCCTACAGTGGCCACTGGGTTCTGAGAGTCAATCTTAGTGAGAATTTAACCAGCAAATGTTTATGTAAGTCTAACTGAAATTTGAAAAGATAAGTCACCAAGGGCTCTATTAGATGAAATTCACATTAGAGTACCCTTAAGAACTTTAATATGATGTGTAACTATTGAAATTGACTAAATAGATGTGTTTGGTAGACAAATTGTGGTTATCAATCTTTGCTGCATATCAGAATCACCAGGGAAGCCTTTGAGAGTCTTGAAGTCCAGGCTATAAGGCAGACTAATTACGTCATAATTACCAGGGCAAGGGCACGGGCATTAGTGTCTTTCTTTAAAGCTCCCTGATACCCAGCTACTCCCACATGCAGCGAAGGTTGACTGGCTGCCAGTGGAATTGCTGGGTTTTCGGCCAAATTCCATGGACAGAGAAGCCTGGCAGGCTGCAGTCCATGAGGTCACAGAGTCAGACACTACTGAATGACTGATCATGCACGCATTACCTAACAGGTAATTTACTGATCTTGAAAATACTGGGGACTTCCCTGGTTGTCCAATGGCTAAGACTCCGAGCTCCCAATGCAGGGGACCTGGGTTCAATTTCTGGTAGGGAACTAGATCCCACATCCTGCAATTAAGATGCCAGCACAGCCAAACAAACAAATAAATAAAAATAAATATTTTCAAAAAGAAAATACAAGAGATTTTTTACTAAGAGTCTACTACATTATCACTTGGTGAGTCTCCTTAAGAATTCCAATGTCCAGGCTGCACCCCTGACTGATTTCATTAGAATTTCTAGGGACTGAACTCTACCAGGACATCAATGTTTCTTAAAGTTTCCAGGCACAGTCAAGCACAGACAAATATAGTCAGGGTTGAGAAATACTGCATACTCAAATACTGAGAAAGAGCAATAAAAAAACCCTAACTTGGCAACATTAAATCATTTTAAAGTATTGTTGTTGTTTAGTTGCTCAGTGGTGTCTGACTCTTTGGGACCCCATAGACTGCAGCACATCAGGCTTCCCTGTCCTTCACTATCTCCCAGAGTTTCCCCAAACTCATGGCCATTGAGTCAATGAGGCCATCCAACCATCTGGTACTGGAGAAGGGAATGGCAAACCACTTCAGCATTCCTGCCTTGAGAACCCCATGAACAGTATTTTAAAGTGTAGCATTTGTCTATTACTGACTGTTCTTTGAGGCTACAAGTCCCCAAGGACTTGTAAATACAGAAAGACTGTCTTCTGAAAATAAACACAGAAAGGTGATAAGGAGAGTTTTAAGTTAGTTAACTCTAGGGGCGGGAGTGGGAGACAGTCTTCTCCAATGCTCTAACCCAGTGCTTCCAACTCTGGCTACACATTAGAATCACCTAGGGAGTTTTTGAGATGTGCCAATGCCTGAGTCCCAATCCCAGGGCTTTTGATTTAATTGATTAAATTGATATATTTAAAAACTCCCCAGGTGATTCTAATGTGCAGCCAGCATTGAGAACCACTGCCCCAGGCAAACCAGGGTGCCAAAACTGCAATGCAGACTACGGCACCAGTGCTGAGAGCAGGAAGAGAATGTGGCTATTTACAGAACATCACAATGAAGTATAAATAAAGACGATGGATAAACATGAGATACCAACAATAGGTACACAGTCCTGTCAGAGCAAGTGTTTGCCAAGGGGACTTCAAGTATCCTGATTCCTGTAGTAAATAAGTAAGAAGATTTGTTTCTCTATTTTAGTTGAGGGACTTTCCATGACATCATCTTTGGCAAAGAAAACTTGGGATGATGAACTGAAATGATCACAGTTGTGGATGCCGACACTGGGTATTCCTAGGGCTTGGACAGTTATTTCTCATGGGCTCTTAATTAACTGGAATCCTGCAGTGCCTGTCTCCATTTTTTTTTTTTTGTGCATTTACCTAAAAAATATTCCTGACCAAGGTCATGGCTAAACCCAGTCAACCTTCCCTCCTAAACACTTGGCCACTTCCACGTACAAATTTCAACATTTATAACTGCAGGCTTTTAAATAATGGCTCATGTATTATTCATTATTTTTGAAAAAATATAAATACTAAAGATTCTTATTAAATACATCCTTAATTTTATTCCCACAAACATGAATAATTGTTATCAGAAAACCTCCCCCCGCCAAAAAAAAAAGAAATTAAGTTGCAGGCAACTGATAATCTCTGCCCTTAATTATTTTCTATTATCTTTTTCATGCTTTTATGAATTTTTATAAACTCAAAACTTCTTATTTTGTGGAGGGAGTTTCTTTCCTTTCTACTGGCACTCTGATTAATTTTCAGTTTTCAAAATTAAAATTTCCCACCTGCAGATCTGATAATGGTAGCCATGCACAGCTTTCCTCTCAAAAGCATAAACTGGTTGTTTTGAGGGCTCTCATCAAAGCACTCAATCTTACACTCAATGTTGTCCAACTGCTAGTTGAAACAATGGATATAAATGCAGAATATTTCTTCATATTTTAAAAAAACAATATCTATAATCTTGATCACTATCCTTATAATGTTTCAAAGCAATCACTTCTTTTTAAAATTTAGTTATAGGATCTTTTTCTCTTGTTGAACAGAAATTTCTTTCTAACAGTCATTGAAAACAGTGTCCCTGTTTCTACTGTCTTGTCTTCATTACTGGGAAACACAGAACCCTAGGAATAACTTTAAATGTCTCAGTGATTTGAGGAGTTAATGGTATATAAGGGAGTGAAACAAACAGATATCAGTAATGTCATTATGAAGTTTGGCTCTGAAAGGAAGGAGAGATTATAGTGACATAAAGGGAACAAATGGTCAAGAAAGGGTTTGGGGGTTTTATTGTTTCTAAGATAGGGCACAGGAGAGCAGACAAATATTAGAAAATGTACTTCCTAAGAGGTCAGGAGTCACTGGCATCCAGAGGATGGGTGAAAGTGTAGTTTCAGCTACAAGAAGGTACACCCTCCATTCAGACAGGCCAGAAGTTTTCATCCAACTCAGTGTGAAGCAGAAGCTGAAGAATTTTCCCCTATGAGATGCACAGCAGTAGGCAGAATTATATACAAAGTGAGTGAAGAGATGATGGAGTAGTACGTTTGAGCAGAGTGCTGATGTACACAGATGTTGAAATGCCAAATGGGAAAGAGTCAATGTGGACAGCCAGCTAAGGATGGAAATCGTGAATCTGTAGCAGCACCAAGCTTAAGGGAATGAAAGCACCTCTAGGGGCGCCCAGAGGCCCAGATTTAAAGTTCCAATGGCATACAGGGATTTGCCAGGTGGTCCACTGGTTAGGACTCTGTGCTTCCACTGCAGGGGGCATGGGTTCAATCTGTGGTCTGGGAAATAAGATCTTACATGCCTCACAGTTCAGTTCAGTTCAGTTCAGTCGTTCAGTCGTGTCCGACTTTTTGCAACCCCATGGACTGCAGCACGCCAGGCCTCCCTGTCCATCACCAACTCCCAGAGTTTACTCAAACTCATGTCCATTGAGTCAGTGATGCCATCCAACCATCTCATCCTCTGTCATCCCCATCTCCTCCTGCCTTCAATCTTTCCCATGCCTCACAGTGCAGCCAAAAAAAAAAAAAGGAAAAAAAGTTTCAGTGACCATAGAGAAGGTTTTTGGGCTTTTGCTTGATTAGTGTGCTTGTTTTATCCTGGTGAATACAATGGGACAATGGTACAAGAAGATTAAGAATATTGGCGAGAGAGTGGAGGAAGTGATAGTCTATGAATCAGGAGCTCTATCACAAGAGGGATGGGAATAAACTAGAAGGGTTTGTGAATCTCAGTGAGATCAAAGAAAAGGGGAGGTGGGAACATGAAAGCAGAGAACTGGAAGAACTATACAGGATAGGATGGTAAGTTGAGGTATGCAAAAGATTTCAGAAGAGAAACAATTCTAAGTGGGGACAGGTTATCTTCATGAGAGGAGGTAGCTGAATGGGATGGAAGTGAAGTACAGGAGATCAAGATAGGAATAGATCTATTGATCGTGTAGTTCATCCTTGTTCACACAATGAAGACAAGGTAGAAAATCATGCAGTGAGCCTGCCATGAAATAGTCAGTGGAAGACAGTATGGACACAGGTCCAGGAGAGCAACAAGAAAAGCATCAATTGAGGCAGCAAAATAACACAAGCTCCGGAGGAAAAGGCACAAAAGAATTGAAAAGCCCAGCAACAAGATCAGAATCTCCACTTAGGAAGCCAATCTCAACAGCCAACCCTTAGTGAGTAGGTAGTTGGCAGATACACCCACTAGGGACAAGCAATAGCTCTGGAGGGCAAAATGGATTTGCCAAGCAAGTGCTACCAGTTGTCTATGATGGGGGTGAAGAGATCCCAGTACTTGTGCCCACTGCATCTTGATATCGGAGTTATAAGGAAAGCCATCTAGTCCAGTACTTGATAAAGCAACATCTTGCTCACATAGAGCAGAGACATCAAGGTCAGCTTCAGTAGTGGGTGCCAGTTTCCCATAGCCAGCAGATTCCTCTTGGCTTACAAGTGCCCTTCTTGTGCTGAAGAATGAAGATACAGGAGTGGGGGTGGCTGGGGGACCATGTGATGCACAAGGTTAAACCCAACAAAGAGGCACACTCCGAGTCGGAAACAGAGAAAGATATGCCCAAACAAGGTGATAAGGCCATCGCAAACTACAAGGATGCCTTATCTCCTGGTAAGGAGGTGTTCCAGCCCCAAGGTCCATTATTATGTAGCTGAGTGGAGGCCAAAAGACTGCATGTGTGAAAACTGTACGTACTTGTTTTCCCAGCAAGAAGAAACATTCTGTGAGGAGATAAGAGGATGCGATGAAACAGTGTTTGGAGGGCTTGGAAGGCCACGTGGAAAGGTTTAGACTGAATAGGAGGGATGAGAGCCAAGGGAGAAGACAGCAGTGTGAAAATCACAACAGAGGGAAGGATGGAGCAGAGCAATAGAGGGTATTTGAGGAGCACTGTCAAGTTCCCCCCAACAGTAACTTCATGCTCTCTCCTGATGAAAAAGTGGTTTCTGTACCTATGCGGAAGAGTCAGCTGTGGCCATGATCATGTTTCTGAGGCGAAACTTTTAATTTTCATTCCTGTTATTGACCCTTACTTTTAATATGCCTTTAATGGTAAGCCTTTTCAAGTTCTTTTTGGAAGTATGGTAGAAAATTTTCTTTAAAAAAACAATAGACACTGGAGCAAAATAAAACTTTAGGTAGCTTAAGATTGGGCTTATTTTATAACATTATTGAATATTAATAAGAAGAAGAACAATAAGAGCTGGCATTCCCTGAATCACGCATTGGACTAATAGCTTTACGACTATTGTCTTATTTACTTCTGACAACAGTAGGAGATCATATTTTTATTCCTAGTTTTCAGAAAAGGAAACTAAGACATAAAGAAGTTCTCTAATTTATGGTAAGCAGTGCCCAGGGCAAGATCTACTTACAGGCAATGGGAGAACTTTACAAGGACAGAAAAGAACAGAACAGTAAGTAAGTTCAAAGTGGAATGAGTAATTTCAGAACAGAGGAGGGGGCTGATGAATAATGACAGCAAATTGGGTAAGTGGTTAAGAATTGGGACCTACCCTCAGAATACTTTAAAGAGTAATAATCATGACAACTATTAAACTAACCATGAAAAGTTGGGTTTATGTGCCTCCTTCCACAGAGCTCAAAGTCCTTGAAGAAATAGCTTTTCTGGAAAGCCCACACTATAGAGCTATGTACCCTGCAGAAGTCTGTTTTGAGACTGGTGGTGTCTCCTTACTTAACAGTTAGAAATGCAAAGCGTAGAGAATTGATATTACTGCATCTGTTTCGAGGCTGCAAAAATGAGGTCACCTTATCCAACTGGATGGGCTTCCCTGATAGCTTCGTTGGTAAAGAATCTGCCTGCAATGGAGGAAACCCTAGTTCGATTCCTGGGTCAGGAAGATCCACTGGAGAGGGGATAGGCTACTCATTCCAGTATTCTTGGGCTTCCTTTGTAGCTCAGCTGGTAAAGAATCTGCCTGCAATGCAGGAGACCTGGGTTCAATCCCTGGGTTGGAAAGATCCCCTGGAGAAGGGAAAGGCTACCCACTCCAGTATTCTGGCCTAGAAAATTCCATGGACTGTATAGTCCATGGGGTCACAGAGTCAGACACAACTGAGAAACTTTCACTAAGCAGACTAAGCAGAATATCCAACTGGATATCTTGATAAAAGAGCTGTCTCAAAGGACAAAGGAACAAATGGTGGCCATATTGCTGATGTAGAGGGTCTTCCCCTAATATCCTCCACAGCCATGTTTCTTTGTTTTCTCTACTTATCCCTCAGCTATTTCAAGGAAAAATTAAAATGGAGAGGAATTATTTTTATAAAATAAGTGATATAAAATACAAACAGTAGTTGCAGCAATGTGGTCTTCTCCCTACAGTTAATGGGTGTGTTCTCTATAGGCTCTGAGTTGGCAGCTTCTAAAGAAACATTAAAAGAATGGCCTTCAAAGACAGAAATACCTGAGGCTTGAATCTCAGTTGTTCAACCTTCTAGATCTTTAATCTTAGGGGAATTTTCCCTCAACTGTCTTGAGTCTTGGTTTCTTCATCTATGAAATGTGAGGCAAAAAATAACTTCCAAAGTTCTTGAAAGATACAGAGGGCCAGAAACAGAGGAGGCATCCATACATGTGAGAGTCTCAGATAAGAGTCTTTCTTCCATCTCCTAACTGGTTTTAGAATAACAATTATTGTTCACAGTTGATTCAAACTTATTTTTGTTTTTGCTTTAGATTTGATTTTGCTTGTGGCTTTGCTCACCTCCCTGTCTCAAATTTCTATTATATATTATAAATATGTATTTATCTGATTATCCTAGAAACTTTGCAAATGTAGTTTCTCTCTCATTCATCTAGAGCAATTGTACATGTATAATTCCCTATACATGTGTGTGCCTAATTTGCTTCAGTCATATCAGACTCTTTGCAACCCTAAGGACTGTAGCCCACCAGGCTCCTCTGTCATGGGATTCTCCAGGCAAGAATACTGGAGTGGGTTTCCATACCCTTTACTTTAGTTTGTGTTCATTATTGACCCAGATTTCTTGGTTTATCCTCTGCCCTCTAAAAATAGTTGCAAGCTTTTTTTTTGCCACAGGATCCTATAAACTCTTAAAAACAACTGAGGACCTCCAAAGAGCTGTGGTTTATGTGGGTTATATTTACTAATATTTGTTATATTCAAAATTAAAGGGAATTTTTAAAATATTAATTCACTTACTAAGCCCATTACATGTTAACAAAAACATGTTAACGTATTTTTATGAAGAAAAAACTTAGTGAAAAGAGTGGCATAATTTACACTTTTGTAAATCTCTTTAATGCCTGGTTTAATAGAAGACAGCTGGATTCTTATATGTGCTCCTGTATTCAATCTTTTTTTAAAACTTTTTATTTTATATTAGGGTATAGCCAATTATGGGCTTTCTTGGTGTCTTGGATGGTAAAGAATCTGCTTGTAATGCAAGAGACCTGGGTTCAATCCCTGGGTTGGGAAGATCCCCTGGAGAAGAGAATGGCAATCCACTCCAATATTCTTGTCTGGAGAATTCCATAGAGGAGTCTGGCAGGCTACAGCCCACAGGGTCACAAAGTGTTGGAGATGACTGAGCAACTAACATAGCCTATTAATAATACTGCATTCAATTGTTTATGATATCTATATTAGTTGAAGTATACAAAGAAAATACAGCCTCACCCAGATATGTCGTTAGAAAAGGGAGGATTATTTTGAGAATCTTTTCATATCATTGTGGATATTATTCTTTAACCCTATACCAAAACTATAGGAAAACTCAACAGATGGTAGTTTCTTAGACATTAGTTGCAATATGAAACAAAAAACTATACAGCTAAACTTATTTTTACTCTGTTATATTAAAATCCATTAGTCTATCTTGCACTTTGAATGGATATTTTACCTATCTATGATTAATATGTATCATTCATTTGAAAAACCCTGCATCAGTGAATTATACGGATTTTTCAAATGCTGACACATTTTATGATACCATATTTAAAAATTACTCATCTAAAGAGTCTTTTAAGTGTTGGGAAACTATCACCTTAGTGGATAGAAGTTTTCAAAAAATCAAAATCATACTTGAAAGCTCAAAGTTTTCCATTGGCAACAAATCTGTCAGTCATTTTCCTTGAAGTAACATGTTAAGTTCATTCATTTATGAGAAATGGCCAAATACCCAAGTCTGGGTAACCATCATTTTTTCTGTCCATCTTTCTTTCAAGAACAGTCTTCAGAGTAAAAAAAAAAAAGTTGTTAGTTCAGGTGGCAGCTCAACCAATAGCACCCATGCTTTTTTTCAAGACAACCACTAGACCTCAGTATGCAGAAAAAGTGTTTTATGCATTCTTCCCAGTTAATGACAATATACTGAATAGATAAGCAATCAAAGGTTGAGACTGAATACACTGCTGTTCTAGAACTTACAATCGATCATCAACAAAACCTACTGAATATTGTCTGTACAATAAAAGTGATGTAAGGGCTGTTACAAAGGCAGCTAGAATTGTTACAACATATTGACACAATCTTATAAGCTCTCAATAAATCTCCCTGTAAACTTCAGAAATGAGTTTGAGGGTCTTCCTAGGGGTCCAGTGGTTAATAATCTGCCTGTTTCTAATGAGGCGGATGAACCTAGAGTCTATTACACAGAGTGAAGTAAGTCAGAAAGAGAAAAACAAATTTTGTATATTAATGCAATACCATCTGGAAAGATGGTTTGATGAACCTATTTGCAGGGCAGCAATGGAGATGCAGACAGAGAACAGATTTGTAGACACAGGGAGGGGAGGAGAGGGTGGGACAAATGGAGAGTAGCAGGGAAACATATACACTACCACATATAAAATAGATATCCAGTGGGAATTTGCTGTATGACTCAGGGAACTCAAACCAGGGCTCTGTGACAACCTGGGGGTGGGGGGTGGGATGGGGTGAGGGGTGGGAGGGAGTTTCAAGAGAGAGGGGACATATATACACCTATGGCTGATTCATGTTGATGTATGGCAGAAACCAACACAATATTGTAAAGCAATTATCCTTCAATTAAAAAAAACAACAACAACAACAAAAAAGAATCTACCTACCAATGCAGGGGACACGGGTTCAATCCTTGGTCCAAGAAGAACCTACAGGCTGTGAGGCAATCAAGCCCACGAGCCACCACTGCTGAAGCACACCCACTCTGGATCCTGTACTCCACAAGAGAAGCCAAGACAAGGCAAGCCTGTGCACCATAACTAGAGAAAACCCCTCATACAGCAAGGAAGACCCAGCGTAGCCAAAAAACAATAAAAAAATGTCTTTATCCTTGTACCAATTAGGAGGTCTTTGGCTGCAGATAAAAATAAACCTTATTCAAAACAATTCAGATAATCAGGAAAAGTTGTCCTCTCCCAAACTGAGAAATCTCAAGGGAGGTTAATTCGGGGTCTATGGTCCCAAGATAGGTGTCACATTTCCAAAGGATTCATGACTATGCGACGGGTTCAGTGTACAATACAATGCTGCCTTTCCCTATGTGGTAGTCACTCAGTCATGTCTGACTCTTTGCAACCCCATAGACTGTAGCCTGCCAAGGTCCCTTTATCCATGGAATTCTCTAGGCAAGAATACTGGAGTGGGTTGCCCTTCTCTTCGCCAGGGACCTTTTCCCATCAGTCTCTCTATAAGAAGGAAGAAACCTTTCCCAGAGCCCGTCTAGCAGACCTCGTCTCACATTTCATACCACCTTGAACCACATGTGCACGTCTACGCCAAAGAGCAGACACAAGAAATGGGGTCTCCATAAACAGCTAAGATTAATCTAAATTTTTTTAAAAAAGAATGTCAATGTGTGTATAACTGAGTCACTTTGCTGTATAGCAGAGATTGGCACAACATTGTAAATCAACTATACTTCAATAAATTATGCAAAGTGAATAATCAAAAGCTTAAATAAGAATGCTTCTCTTCTGAATGCCTATGATGACTTGAACCAGCTCACAAATTGGGAGGAGGAGTAATGAGCAATGAACACAGAGGGGCCTCAGTGAATGTTTCTATTCAATTAAGATTGACTTTTTCCTGAAAAACCAAAGTGATCCATCTTGAAGATCAATGTTGAACGGTCCAACATAGTGTATTAAATAAAGAATTTATCGAAATAAAACTGCTGATAAAAAAGAAGAAAGATTAATCCAAATTTACCCTTGAGCTTCAGATAAGGCAAACTTCCCTAAGGGGTGAATACATGAATAAAATCAGGTTTCATTCAAGAAAGGAGAAAACAGGAGGGGGACTGGGGGTGTCCAGCCCATGGGCTCTCTTGCCTTTACATGTTAAAGGCTGCTGCCGGCAAGCCTTATAACTCCTGGCTTGAGGGCTTTTTACTAGACCTGGAGCTATAAACCACACACAGGGCAGGCCAGAAGAGTCAGAGAATTCACAGTTCAGGAGCAGCCCTCAAGCAGTGATCCACGGGAGCTGGTGGATAAATATTTGGCTTCCTGGGCACCCATCTGAGATGACTTTGATATGCACTGTGCATTCCCCACAACCAACCAGTGGAATCACTTCTACTGGCTTTCCTGGTGGCTCAGAGGTGAAGAATCCACCTGCAATGCAGGAGACCTGGGCTCAATCCCTGGGATGGGAAAATCCCCTGGAGAAGGAAATGGCAACCCACTCCAGTATTCTTGCCTGGGAAATCCCATGGACAGAGGAGCCTGGTGGGCTATAGTCCATGAGGTCGCAAGAGTCAGACACAACTTAGTGACTAAACCACCACCAACCAGTTGAATAAGCCACAGTGGTAAACACTTAAAATATTGTACTTTTTATTGGATGCCCTCCTGCACCTCTCTCATTTCTTTTCTTCCCTTAGCAGTGTTTCATGTCATCATCTTCCTAATAGACTAATTGCAATAGCATTCTTGTCTCAGGGTCTGCTGCAGAGGGAACCCAAACCAGGAAAACAGTCCCTCCCTCAAAAAAAAATCCTCTACATTCAGAAACTCAGAAGCCCTTTTTCAAGTCTTTGTTCTCAGAGGGTCTTTTTTTTTTTTTAATTTGATTTTATTTTTAAACTTTACAATATTGTATTAGTTTTGCCAAATATCAAAATGAATCCGCCACAGGTATACCCGTGTTCCCCATCCTGAACCCTCCTCCCTCCTCCCTCCCCTACCCTCCCTCTGGGTCGTCCCAGTGCACCAGCCCCAAGCATCCAGTACCGTGCATCGAACCTGGACTGGCAACTCGTTTCATACATGATATTATACATGTTTCAATGCTATTCTCCCAAATCTCCCCACCCCCTCCCTCTCCTACAGAGTCCATAAGACTGATCTATACACCAATACAGTATACTAACACATATATATGGAATTTAGAAAGATGGTAACAATAACCCTGTGTCAGAGGGTCTTTATTAGCATTCTTCTCCTATAAGAGTTCCTGCTTTCTGTCAAATGCTCAAAAATCAATAAAGAAATACTTATTCTTGTGACGCATGCAAACAAAATATCTGTATTAAGTACATAAAATTGATCATGTTGCCTGCTATACCCAGGGCACCTTCTCAGGAACCAACTTCCCCCAGTCTCTGCTCAAAGGGCAGCCATCTGTAGCTACATTTTGACCCACGTATAGCCAATCCTTTGGCTGACAGTGCCCACGTGGTATGAAAAGGTAAAAGAAGATAATCCAATTTCCTCTCTTGAAACTTTATATTAGGAAATACCAATACCAAGAGAATGAGGAATTTCATAGTGTGAGGATGAGTCGGAGTTATGAACAGTTTGTCAGAGCCATAAGGCAAGAAATAGAAACTATAAGGAAACCCAAACTCTGATGGGTAAAGAAACAATACATGACGGAGAGGAAAATAGTAAGCAGACAGCAGCAGTTCCAAAAGAAGTAGGCAGACTAGGAATACTTGAGTTGTGTTAAAAGGGAGCTGTGGGATGGAGGAGACGCATGAAGCTGTGTCAAGAGATGTTTCTGCACTTCTCTCTCCTTGCAATGACAATCTCCATGAGGCTGGGCGCTGTTACAGCTACTGAACTGAAAATTCAGGAGATTCTGTCTCCTTATGGGCCATGTCTGTCCTGATACCAGTTCCCCGTACAGGAAGAAGCTTGAGGAAGCATCTAACAACCAATATTATAATCAAAATGCTTTTTTAAAAAAAGCTTAATCACAGAAAGAGTAGGATTGCTTTCAACATACAGTGAGATGTTTCAAACGTGGTCCATGATGTACAGCAACGAGAATATACTTAACCATTGAACTGTATATTTACAAATTGTTATGAAGGTAAGTTTATGTCATGTGCTTTTTACCACAGTATTTATATATCTCTATGAGATAATATAAAGAAAAAAATGGGACTTGGTACACAGTTATAAAAGAGCGAAAATAAAGCATCTTGTCATGTGATACACCCACAAAATAATGGTATTTTCCAGAAAAACAGAATGTTACCCCTAAGTTAAGAGTCGAAGAAAAATAACCTATTTACCTCTTCTTAACCCCACAACAAAACTGAGGATATAAAAAGATTAAAAGTAGTGAGAGGAATTTGGGGAAAAAAATTGACTTGCTGTGATGGCTTTTCCCAAACCTAGAGAAAGAAATACATTGAGACCACCTGAGAAGTTTCACCTATTTCTCACAGAGGTGCAGCAACAACTGGATAAGACTCAGACTCCTCCCTAAGTGATGTTCGGGTCCAGCATCTGGCTAGTGCGCTGCTTTAAAACAGGAGTAAAAGAAAGGTCGCTTCACTGTGGGTCACATACCTTCCTGGAATAATTTGGGAGAAACACGTCTATACATGAGAGACTTAGTGTAGCTTCATCTCCCGTCTTACCCAAGAGAGTCCACTGAAGGAACAGATAGAAGCTGAAAGTGCCAGCAGATGACTAGGTGCTAAGGAAGGTGTTGCCGGTCAGCCAAGGGTAATCAGATATGCATTTGCCCTCTCAAAGGAACTGAAAGTGAGAGAGAGCCCCTTCAATGAGATGAAGAGAGGCAAAGGGCCCCAGGGTCTCTGACGAACCCAAGAAGTTGCCCCTCAAAGACTCAGCTTTAAACGCCTGCCAGATTTAGAGAGCATGGAGGCTAGATCACCAAACAGTAGCAGCCAAGCAAAAATATTCCTGTCCTCATTACCCTCTGCCTCTTCAAGCTGTCAGAGGGGTCTGGAATTTCTTTGGGGGAAGTGGGATTAACACACAAGAGAAAAAGAAAGAACAAATCAACCAGAATCCCCACCCACCCACCCACTGGCAACCAGCCTGCAGCAAGCAAACTAGAAGAAAAGAGAAGCTGCACCTTCAAATGTAATGTAGTATTTTGACAGGAAAAATTAATTAGTGACAAAAGGTTGTTTTATTACCTAAAAGTGGACATCAAAATCATTGGACTTCCCTTAAGTTTTCTCAAAGGCTAATGAAAGAAGCAGCCCCAGAGAATAAATTTAAAGAGATACTGGGAGACAAAAATAAAGTTGCTTTATAATTACACCCCATGAACCCTGCTTATTCAATGGAAAGGTTACAGATATTTAATTTTAGGAAACAGGCTGGATAAAAGTAAAAAGGGCTCAGTCTGATCATATAAACTTTACATTTTAAAAATAACCAAGGAAAATACCAGGCTTATTTGGCTAGGGACAATATTTTTTTAGCACAAGCAAAGGTACAAGAAGAATGAAAGAACATATGAGAATATATCTTGACTCAGTATCTAGATAGTTCAAGCAACTGGACAGCATTAGAACATCACACGCTATTCCTCACAGAAAATGTTGTAAATTTCTATTTTCCAAATTGCAGACCCATTATTTTGCAATGTATACCATCACGTTTCAAGGCTTAAGCCTATTCTCTTCTTAATACTATTTAAGTTTGGGTATCTCTTTCTAACATGTATAATGAAGCAGACATAGATTTTAAGCATAACAATAAAAATATTAATAAGAAGTGTCATTTATTGAGCATTCACTCCACATAGGCTTGGTGCTGTATGACTGCAATATATCATCTTCTCGTAGGTAGGTAGTTGCTACTGTTACTGCCATTCTTACAGATAAAGACACTGAGGCAGAGAAAAGTGAAGCACTTTGTCCAGAACCATGGAATAAATAACTGCCAGAGCCAAACCCAGGATCTTCACCGCTAGAGTGTTTTTCACGTTGCTGAGAAAGCATTCAGAATGATGAGAGGTGTTTTACAGTATTGATCTGTCACCAGGCTTTGATTTCTGACCTTGCAGGGGTCCTAGGTTCTTTTTAACACCTATGCCACTTGGACAGGCACAGGGGGTGTGTTTTTTCCTGACCGATAAAATCCCAGTTTCCCAGGGGCCAGCTACTGAACTCGCTGGAAGTACTTAATCCTCTCAGCTCCCAGCTCTGTCCCTTTAATAAGTCCTAAAATTATTAAAACAAATCCTGTTTACAATTCCCATCAGCAACAAAATTATTAACAACTGAAAATGATTTCTGTATGTTCTTGGCTTCCCTTGAGACAGAATTCAACAATCTATTAAAATTACTTCTGGCCATCAAGTAGAAAAACATGCTTTCTGCAATTCCTTCATTATTATTATTATTATGTTTTGGCTGTACCTCACAGCTTGTGGGATCTAAGTTCCCTGACCAGGGATCAAACCCACACTCTCGGCAATGAAAGTGCAGAGTCTTAACCACTGGACCCACCAGGGAATTTCCTGTAATTCCTTATTAGCACTGGACCAGTTTACCAAGCACCAAGACCTGCAAACAACCACACAGTTCTCCCCAGTGACAGCATGCTGGCACCATTTGGTCTGCTTTAAAAATAAAAAATTTAAAAAAAGGCATCTTCCTCATTACAACCTTGAGGCTTTCCACATTGGTAGATTCTAATATTTTAAAAGTGAACCCTCATACCTGTAGAAAGTGTGTGAGGCTTGTGCTACATCTATAAATAAATAAGATATTCTTCCTCACAGCAAGGAAATAACATACCCAAACCATGTAATCATTCCTATACACGTATTATCTTCAGAATAACATTGTTGCTTCCACTGAGATTTTTGTCAGAAAATCCAATTGGCTGATGTGATCGGCTGCATCCTAATGCGCTGAGGGTCACAGGGAGAAGCTTTCACTTCTCCCCTCACTTCCAGGCTCCAGGGTGCCCCTCTTGGAGGTCATAGCCTGCCCCCTTTCCCTGTGCTTCTCAGTCTTGTGCTTTTTTTCCTTCTCATCATCCTTCCCTGCTTCTCTTCCTTTTCGTGTCCTCATTAACTTCACTGTCCTCATCAGATGACTCAGAGTGATCACAGAGGGATGATTGGGAAATGAATTGCATTAGCAATCAGTTTACTGAAGGCTGACTCTGCCTCCTCATATGTGTGAATTAGGGAATTATAGAGTCAAGGGAATGGAGGTGGGGGGGAGGGGTGGGGAAGGAGAGAGAAGGGTGGGTGGGAACATGACATCTCAGATATTTGTAGCAAGCACTTAGAAGAGATGTTATATAATAAAATGTGTTATGTCATTCTCACTGTGATAATAGAGTTTTAGAAAATAAAAACATATATTTTTGAATATATATTATTTATATTATATATGTATATGTGTATGTATAAATAATACATATTATTTTATGTATATATATGTATGTATGTATGTGTATGTATGTATATATATGTATGTGTGTGTGTGTATGTATGTATGTATATATATATGTATGTATGTGTGTGTGTGTATATATATATATATATATGTATAAAATAATGCTTTAGATGAAAGCTTGGAAGAGTTTTAGGAAGAGAAATCTGGAGTTTCTCCTTGATTCTTCTACTCATAATTTTTTCCCCAAGTAATTCTGTCTCAGTTGGTACAGGGTGGAGAGTGGGAAAAAAAATATCTGGCCTTTATTTAATGTGGGTGTAGAAATTCAGGCTGGCTGTCCAATAGGATTGGACTACCTACCAAATGTGTTGGAGTATCTAAAACACTTTTTTAAATCTCTGAGGCACTTCTGGCTTGCCAACCATATGCTGCTGCTGCTAAGTCGCTTCAGTCGTGTCCGACTCTGTGCAACCCCATAGACGGCAGCCCACCAGGCTCCCCTGTCCCTGGGATTCTCCAGGCAAGAACACAGGAATGGGTTGCCATTTCCTTCTCCAATGCATGAAAGTGAAAAGTGAAAGGGAAGTCGCTCAGTCGTGTCTGACTCTAGCGACCCCATGGACTGCAGCCTACCAGGCTCCTCCATTCATGGGATTTTCCAGGCAAAAGTACTGGAGTGGGGTGCCATTGCTTTCTCCATGCCAACCGTATGTTGAACCACAAATATTTACATCAATGTGATTCAGGAAAAATAAAATGACTTGAAACAGATATTCTTTCTCTACAGATAAAGTGGCCTAGAGAGTCTTGCACGACGTTGGTGAAAGGTGTGTGTGTCACAGACTGAACTGTGTCCTTTCAAAATTCATATGCTGAAGTCTTAATTCCCCAGATTACCTCAGTAACTGGATTTGGAGACAGAGCCTTTGAAGACATGATTATGGTAAGACTGTATGGTGAATATGACCAGTATCCTTATAAGAAGAGATTACAACACAGACAACCATAGAGGAACACACCAAGTAAAGGCCCAGTGAGAATTCAGTCATCTACAGACCAAGGAGAGAGGCCTCAGTAGAAATGAACCCCACCAATACCTTTATCTCCAACTTTTAGCCTCCAGAACTGTGGGATGACAGTTTTGTTGTTTAAGCCACCCAGTCTGTGATACTTAGAAACGGTAGCCTGAATCGACTCACACAGCATGCTACACAGATCCCAATCCTTACCCAAGTTCCTCAAGCTCAAAGGTCAGAGACTGGGCTTGTTTAACCATGGATATGGTAAGGATATGAATAAACTCTGAAACTGTAACATGTCAATGAGAACAAAGGGTAAACTGATGCACAAATATCACATTTTACTATTCTTTACCAACTCTGATGGTTTTTCCAGTGGTCATGTATGGATGTGAGAGTTGGACTGTGAAGAAAGCTGAGTGCAGAAGAGTTGATGCTTTTGAACTGTGGTGTTGGAGAAGACTCTTGAGAGTCCCTTGGACTGCAAGGAGATCCAACCAGTCCATCCTAAAGGAGATCAGTCCTGGGTGTTCTTTGGAAGGAATGATGCTAAAGCTGAAACTCCAGTACTTTGGCCACCTCATGCAAAGAGTTGACTCATTGGAAAAGACCCTGATGCTGGGAGGGACTGGGGGCAGGAGGAGAAGGGGACGACAGAGGATGAGATGGCTGGATGGCGTCACCGACTTGATGGACATGAGTTTGAGTAGACTCCGGGAGTTGGTGATAGACAGGGAGGCCTGGAGTGCTGCAATTTATGGGGTTGCAAAGAGTCGGACACAACTGAGAAAATGAACTGAACTGAACCAACTCTAATAATGGGTGGTGAGTTACAGGTTGGGGTCAACAATATTATGAATATTAGAGACCGAGAAAAACAAAAAGCATAGCCTTTTTGTAATTTTGATTTATTTTTCTAGAACACAGAACATGAATTCTGGGGTTCCTTTGGGATTTGGGGGACAAGAACGATAGTTAAAGCATGGAGATGTCCATAGGCAAATAAACTGCCTGGTCTTACAACATGGCCTTCTTATTCCATACCGAATAAATGCCTTCATAAAGAGCAAGTGTAGTAGGATTCCCTGGTGGTACAGTGGTTAGGACCCCAGGCTTTCACTGCCAAGGGCCAGGGTTTAATTCTTTGTGGGGAACTAAGATCCTGCAAGCTAGTGGTCAAAAATAAATTTTAAAAACCATAAGGGTATTTTTATAAAAGAGCAAATATGTTGCCTGATAAGTCACTGAAAACTGAGAGGAAATCAGGAACAAAACTCTCATTAAAACATCTATATTTCAGTCAAAGAAAGCATGATGCATTATTTTCCAAATCACAAGAGGGTGTTTCAATATTAATAGTTAGAACTCTCCCATTTGGATACAGGTATCTTACTATAAGAATCAGCTTCCTCCATTATAGCCACCTTTGTTTTTTTACTACTACTATAAGTACTTTTACAATTACTTATACTAATTCACATTTTATGGAATTAGCTATCCTTTCAACTTGATGATGTGTTTCATTATAGAAGTCAAAGGCCCGGTATGTGTGTGTGTGTGTGAGTGATTGAGCCTGTTGAAGTGAAAAAGACACTTACAGGAGTTCAGACACTGTGCAAAATAAAAATGATCTATTTGGAGGAATGTGTAACTATCTCAATGAAATTTTAGATTTTCACTAGGAAACAAAGACAAAATAGCTATCCTAAACACTTAGTGGTTTCTTGATGTTTTTTCTTTTCACTTTTCTTTTTCTCCAAGCTGCTTATCTATTTTTAGCTCTTGGCCTCCATTGATCTTTACAGATTCTTAACCTTCTGTAACTCCACTTCATTTCTCTAGAGGCAGATTTGTCTACAGGCCTCATTTCTATGATTCTGTTGTTATTAGCCTAATAAGTATTCTCCCTCATGCTCACTGCAAAGTGGTTTTCTAACACCACAAACAAATAAATGAATCAATAAAAAAAATGGGACTTCATTTGAAGCATGCAAGATTTGTACTTAAAAATAAGCAGCAGTTTTTATTTTCTATGCTGGTAAGAAATTTGCAAATCCATCAGGTCAAAATAACCAACACATGGAAAATGCCTGTTACTTACCATCAATTTTATTTTTAAGTGACATTCGAATAGCTAGAAGAATTATCAATCTGTACATTTTCCTTTGATTATATAGGAGACAGCCTGCCATTATACCATAAATAGTTAATATTACAGCAGTAGGCAGCCCCAAAACATACAACTCCTGCTTTCCAATTTGTATTTATTTGAAAAAGGTCTAGGCAGTGTAGTTTATGCCAAATTATTTACGAAGGTGTTGTATGCTTAAAGCCAACTTTTATTACAATCTTAGATTAAGATCTTAGCAATTATAAGATTTCTTTACTGCTAGGAAATGTTTCTTATGTGACTTCTACAAATACATCTAGGCTTTTATTGGTATCTAATATATACCTATGTGCTCACAACTGTTGTAGGACACACACGAAATACAAAGAACCCCTATGCATTTTTAACCTGGACCCAGCAGGATGGCTCTTGCAAAGAAGTGGAGCAGGAAGGGCCATCTTGCAATGAACAAGATAGTGACCAGAGAATACACCATCAACACACACAAGTGCATCCAGAGAGTGGCCTTCAAGAAGTGTGCTCCTGGGGTACTCAAATGGATCCAGAAATCTGCCATGAAGAAGATGGAAACTCCAGATGTGCACACTGACACCAGTCTTAGTAAAGCTGTCTGGCCCAAAGGAATAAGCAATGTTTCACACCATGTCCACCTCCTCTTGGTCAGAAAATGTAATGAGCATGAAGAGTCACATCAGCTCTATACACTGGTTAGCCATGTACCTCTCACTACTTTAAAAAACCTACAGTTAATGTGGATGAGGACTAACCAATGACCGTCAAAGTTGTGAAACCTCAAACACACACACACACACACACACACACACACACACACACACAGAAGATACGATTCTCATATTAAGTTATGTACAATTTAACTGAACAGAAGATTAAGAAACGAACAACGCAAGACTAAATGCAACTACATCCGAAGGATGAGTTCTAAAGAGAGAGGAGGAGGGTTCAGGATGGGGAACACATATATGCCTGTGGCGGATTCATTTCAATATATGGCAGAACCAATACAATATTGTAAAGTTTAAAAATAAAATAAAATTAAATTAAAAAAAATAATAAAAAAATAAAGAGAGAAACTTGAGTGAGAATGGAAATAGATAATGAAAAGCTCGGAAAGGAGGTTAATGGAACCTAATCTTTGGATCCACTGACTGATGACTTTCTTTCAGAGGACATTATAATTCACATTTTCTAAATTCATCAACTGTCATTCTCGGCCATGCTTCCATTATTTATATGTCACTAGAAATAACTGAAATAAAACTAATGTACTGAGCACATACTATGTGCCAGGTATGATATAAAGTCTTTTACACGGATTTTCTCATTTAATTCTCAGAATAACTCTGCAAGTTATGTTATAGTGCCATCCTTTTTCATAAATTTTTTAAAAATTGGCACTTACACAGGATTAAGTCCCCACTAAAAGAAACTGGAGTTCTTGGAAGAAATGGCTGATCCAGGGTAGAGGAAGGTAAAGTAAAGAGTGTACCTGGAATATTTTCTGAGGCAAGAAAGTAAGGAAGCACACAAAATCTGAAAAGAACATTGGAATCAGATTAAATGGACTCCTCCTGGAAAAACTGGGGACAATTTTGGCATCAAAATAGTGTCAGAAATGGTTGATAAAACAACTGAACTTTTCTGTTTGTTTTGAAAAGTCATTTTTTTAAAACTTTTCATTTTGCGTTGGGCTATCAGTTCAGTTCAGTTGCTCAGTCGTGTCCAACTCTTTGCGACCCCATGAATCGCAGCACGCCAGGCATCCCTGTCCATCACCAACTCCCAGAGTTCACTCAGACTCACGTCCATCGAGTCAGTGATGCCATCCAGCCATCTCATCCTCTGTCGTCCCCTTCTCCTCCTGCCCCCAATCCCTCCCAGCATCAGAATCTTTTCCAAAGAGTCAACTCTTCGCATGAGGTGGCCAAAGTACTGGAGTTTCAGCTTCAGCATCATTCCTTCCAAAGATATCCCAGGGCTGATCCCCTTCAGAATGGACTGGTTGGATCTCCTTGCAGTCCAAGGGACTCTCAAGACTCTTCTCCAATATCACAGTTCAAAAGCATCAATTCTTCAGCGCTCAGCTTTCTTCACAGTCCAACTCTCACATCCATACATGACCACTGGAAAAACCATAGCCTTGACTGGATGGACCTTTGTTGGCAAAGTAATGTCTCTGCTTTTCCATATGCTATCTAGGTTGGTCATAATTTTCCTTCCAAGGGGTAAGCGTCTTTTAATTTCATGGCTGCAGTCACCATCTGCAGTGATTTTGGAGCCCCCAAAATAAAGTCTGACAGTTTCCACTGTTTCCCCATCTATTTCCCATGAAGTGATCGGACCAGATGCCATGATCTTCGTTTTCTGAATGTTGGGCAATCACAACAGAGTGCAAGCTTGGACTTAGTTAATCAGAGCAATATACAGGCCAAGAGTCAGCCAAACAGAGCAAAGTACGGGTTAGGAGTCACCCAACCAGAGTAAGGTACAGGCTGTGTTGTGTTTAGTCACTCAGTCCTGACTGACTCTTTGTGACACCATGGACTGCAGCCCATCAAGCTCCTCTGTCCATGAGGATTCACCAGTCAAGAATACTAGAGTGGGTTGCCATGCCCTCCTCCAGGGGGTCTACCCAACCCAGGGAGAGAACCCAGGTCTTGTGCATTGTAGAATTCCACCAGGGAAGCCCAAGAATACGGGAGTGGGTAGCCTATCCCTTCTCCAGGGGATCTTCCCAACCCAGGAATCAAACTGGGGTCTCCTGGATTGCAGGTGGATTCTTTACCGTGAACTATCAGGGAAGCCCAATGTACGTGCGGCAAGACATCTAATCAGGGCAACATACTGGCTAGAGTTCAGGCAATCAAGAAAGGTACAGGTTAAGAGTCAGCCTGTCAGGGTTAAGCGCAGGCTCGAAGTCAGGCAATAAGAGAAAATTACAGAATAGGAGTCAGCCAATCAAGGAAAGCTCTTCCCTGGTGGTTCAGACCCTTAAGAGTCTGCTTACAATGAGGGAGACTCAAGGCTAAGAAGCAGGCAAACAGTGCAATGAGGTGCTAGGAGTCAGCCAGTCAGAGCAAAGTATAGACTGAGTCATCCATCCAATCAAAGCAAGTAGAGGATAGGAGTCAGCCAATCAGGGTAAAGTACAAGTTCAAATCAGCCAATCACAGTATGGTACAGTCTAGAAGTCAGCGAATCAGAAAAATGCACAGGCTAGAGTCAGAGAATCAAAGCAGAATACCGGCTTCAAGTCAGCCAATCAGTGGCAGATAGAGACATAGAGTCTGCCAATCAGAGCAATATACATGCTAGGAGATAGCCAATCAGAGCAAACTACAGGCCAGGGGTCAGCCAATAAGAGTAAGTAGAGGGGATAGGAGTCAGCCAACCAACGTAAAGTACAGGCTCAAGGAAGCCAATCACAGTAGGCAGTCTGCTGCTGCTGCTTAGTCACTTCAGTCGTGTCCGACTCTGTGCGACCCCATAGATGGCAGCCCACCAGGCTCCCCCATCCCTGGGTTTCTCCAGGCAAGAACACTGGAGTGGGTTGCCATTTCCTTCTCCAACGCATGAAAGTGAAAAGTGAAAATGAAGACAGTCGTATCTGAATCTTAGCGACCCCATGGACTGCAGCCTACCAGGCTCCTCCGTCCATGGGATTTTCCAGGCAAGAGTACTGGAGTGGGGTGCCATTGCCTTCTCCGAGGTACAGTCTAGGAGTCAGCAAATAGATCAAAGCAAAGGATGGAGTCAGACAATTGGAGCAAAATACCAGTTTCAAGTCAGCCAATCAATGCAAAATACAGACTTGGAGTATGCCAATCAGAGCAACGTACATGCTAGGAGTTAGCCAATCACAGCAAACATAATTCAGAAGTCAGCCAATCAGAGAAAATTAACAGATAGGAGTTAGCCAATCAGAGCAAAGTACATGCTAGAAATCAGCCAATCAGAGAAATGCACAGGCTAAAATCAGCCAATCAGGACAAAATAAAGGTAAGGAGTCAGCCAATCATGAAAGAAAAAGGCCAGGAGTCAGCCAATCAGAGCAAAGGACAGGCCGGGAGTCAGCCAATCAGAACAAACAACCGGGTAGGAGTCAGCCAGTCAAAGAAAAGTACTGGTTATAAGCCAGCAAACCAGACCAATATAAAGCCTGACTTAACCAATCAGGACAGCATGCAAGCTCTGAGTCAGCCAATCAGTGCAAAAGTGCAGTACAAGTCAGCCAATCAGGGCAAAGTACATGCTCGAGCCAGCCAATCAGAGCAAGGTTTGGGCTAGGAGTCAGTAACTCAGACCAATCTAGAGGCTCAAGTCAGACAATCAGAGCACAGAGCAATTTCAAGTCAGCCAATCAGTGCAAGGCAAGGCCAGGACTTAGCCAATCAGAGAAAACTACCAGATAGGACATAGCCACTCAGCGCAAAGTACAGGAGTCAGAAAATCAGAGCAATGCACAGGCTAAGGATCAGCCAATCAGAGTAATATACAAGTTAGGAGTCAGGTAATAAGGGCAAACTAGAGCCTACAGTCAGCCAATCAGACCAAGGTACTGGCTAGGAGCCAGACAATCAGCACAATGTACATGCCAGTAGCCAGCCAATCAGGGGAAAAGACAGGCTAGAGTTCAGCCAATCAGAGAAATATTCAGGTTAGGACTCAGCCAGTCATGGCAAAGTACAGACTCCGGCTAGGCCAATCAGAGCCAAGGACAGGTTAGGAGTCAGTCAATCAAAGCAAAGTGTTAGTTAGACTTCAGCCAATTAGAACAATGTAGTGGCTAGGAGTCAGCCAGTCAAAGCAAGGTACAGGCTAGAGTTTAGCCAATCAGAGAAATGTACAGGCTAGGACTCAGCCATTCAGAGCAAAGTACAGGCTCGGACTCAGCCAATAAGAGTAAAGAACAGGTTAGGAGTCATCCAGTCAGGGCAAAAGACTGGCTAGAGTTCAGCCAATCAGAGAAATGTTCAGGTTAGGACTCAGCCAGTCATGGCAAAGTACAGACTCCGGCTAGGCCAATCAGAGTCAAGGACAGGTTAGGATTCAGCCAATCAAAGCAAAGTGTTGGTTAGACTTCAGCCAAAGAGAACAATGTAGTGGCTAGGAGTCAGCCAATCAGAGCAAAGTAAAGGCTAGAGTTTAGCCAATCAGAGAAATGTACAGACTAGGACTCAGCCAATCAGGGCAAAGTACAGGCTCGTACTCAACCAATAAGAGTAAAGAACAGGTTAGGAGTCAGCCAGTCAGGGCAAAAGACCGGCTAGAGTTCAGCCAGTTAGAGAAATGTTCAGGTTAGGACTCAGCCAGTCATGGCAAAGTACAGGTTTAAACTCAGCCAATCAGAGCTAAGGACAAGTTAGGAGTCAGCCAATCAGAGAAATGTATAGGCTAGTGTTCAGCCAATCAGTATAAGGAACTGGCTAGGAGACAGCCAATCAGAGCAAACTACCTGATGGGAGTTAGCCAATCAGAGGAAAATACAGGATAGGACTCAGCCACTAAGGGCAAAGTAAAGGCTTGAACTCAACCAATCAGAGCAAGGAACAGGCTAGGAGTCAGCCAATCACAGCAAAGTACAGGTTAGAGTTTAGCCAATCACAGAAATAAATGTACAGGCTATGACTCAGCCAATTAGGGCAAAGCACAGACTTGGACTCAGCCAATAAGAGAAAAGAACAGGTTAGGAGTCAGCCAATTAGAGCAAAGTATAGCCTAGAGTTTAGCCAATCAGAACAAGGTATTGGCTAGAAGTCAGCCAATCAGAGCAATGTACAGGCCAGTAGTCAGACAATCAGAGCAAACTACCTGATGGGAGTTAACCAATCAGAGAAAAATACAAGATAGGAGTCGGCCAATCAGGGCAAAATGTATGCTAGAGTTCAGCCAATCAGAGAAATGTACAGGCTTAGACTCAGCTGATCAGAGCAAAGAATAGGATAGAGTTCAGCAAATCAGTCACCTGCTGCTGTTGCTAAATTGCTTCAGTCCGACTCCGTGCGACCCCACAGACAGCAGGCCACCAGGCTCGCCCGTCCCTGGGATTCTCCAAGCAAGAACACTGGAGTGGGTTGCCATTTCCTTCTCCAATGCATGAAAGTGAAAAGTGAAAGGGAAGTTGCTCAGTCGTGTCCGACTCTTAGCGACCTCATGGACTGCAGCCCACCAGGCTGCTCCATCCATGTGATTTTCCAGGCAAGAGTACTGGAGTGGGGTGCCATTGCCTTCTAGTGCTAGCAACCATTAAATGTTTTAACTATTTGATCTCATTTAATTCCCACAGTAACTCTGTGACAGGGATTCTATAGTTAAAATCCCTCCTGGTGGCTCAGATGGTAAAGCGTCTGCCTGCAATGCGGGAGACCCGGGTTTGATTCCTGGGTCAGGAAGGTCCCCTGGAGATGGAAATGGCAACCCACTCCAGTATTCTTGCCTGGATAATCCCATGGATGGAGGAGCCTGGCAGGCTACAGTCCCTGGGGTGGCAAAGAGTCAGACACGACTCAGTGACTAACACTTTCACTTTCAATGGGGAAATTACAAGCAAAGAGTCAGCCAGTGAGAGCAATGCACAGGCTAGCAGTCAGCCAATGAGAGCAAAGTACAGGTCTGAAGTCAGCCAATCAGAGCAAAGTACAGGCTAGCAGTTAACCAATGAGAGCAAAATACAGGCTAGGCATCAGTCAAAAAGAGCTATGTGCAGGCTAGCAGTCAGCCAATCAGGGCAAAGTACAGACTAGAATTAGCCTATCCGCATTAGGTACAGGCTATGAGACAGCCAATAAGAGCAATGTACAGGCTAGAGGTCTGCCAACTAGAGAAATTTATAGGCTAGGAGTCAGACCATCAGGGCATAGTACAGGCAATCAGAGTCAGTCAATCAGAGCAAAGTGATATGGAGAGGAACCCTGAGGTCCTTACCTCCACACACCATGTCCTCTGCCTGCCCTTGGTCTGTGGAAAACTTTAGACAAAGAATAAGTTTAATCAGAAAAATGAGAACATGTGAAAACCAAGGAAAGCAGTCAAAGGAGACCGAATAACAATAATGTATTGATTAAGCATAGTCAAGGACCTTTAAATCTTTCTCGAGGGCTATAGATAATATTCTGAGCCACATCCTGTAAGCTGTCATATAGATATTAAAACACTAGGGTGAAGAAGTTAACTTCATGATGACCAGACTGTTCTCATGACATAAGCTGCCACAATTCTGAGAACTGGCTTCAAAGAAATGGGAACAAATGGACCCTGGAACTGAAGATTAACTGCACTTAAGACAACCAAGATGATTCAACGTTGACTGTGCCTTTTCTGCATATAGTCCCCTCCTTCTATCTAAAAAAGTTCTTGCTTCAGTGGTTGCCAGTGGTGGGGGTGGGGGTGGTGGTCCATCTTTGGACAGACATCCGCCCTCCTACCACTCAGTTGCAGGCCTCTGAAATAAAGTAAACTTTTCTTTACAACAACCTGGCCAGTTTACTGGCTTTTGAGAGGAGAGCAGCCGGACCCCACACACCTTTTGGTAACAGATTTTGGTGCCCATATTGGGGCTGCCTACTGCTGGCTCTTGAGCTTTCATGGCACCTGGTTCTCCTGGGTTTTCCAGGGTAGACCTGTGGCCATGACAACGTATGAGCCTGCTGCTTGTGGCTAGCTAGCCCAGAGTAGGGGATTTCGGGGACGTTCCTAGCAGCTGCCAAAACCATCTGTTTTGAGAATCCTCCCTGTTTCTCCCTTGCTTGGCACTGGCTGCCAACTTATGCTTTTCCTTGGTGGAATGGAAACTTAGACTTGAGACGAGCTGACGAGCTCCAAATCTTGGTTAGTCCACCAGTGTGCACATGGGTGATCTTCTCATTTGTGAGTGCTAGTGCTATTTAGGCACTCTTCAGTTGGTTCTGATGTTGAGAACTGTTTGGGGCTTGAGGTGCTATTTCAGCATTTTGCAAATTGGTTCTGATGTGTGTCTGATGTTGATTGTTTGTGAACAGTGCTATTGGTGCATTGATAATTGGTTCTGACATCTATCTACCATTGAGGACCATTGGTGAGCACCATGACACTCACGTTGGTGAGTGTCATTTGGGCATTTTGCCAGTTGGTTCTGACGTTGGCTACCACTGGGAATGCTTCATGTTGGGGAGGGGTTTGTCTGGGAATCTGTACTAGTCTCCCTCGGAGAGGGTTTGTGATTGACCTGTCGTTTGGTGCATGTGTGTGTATTCCATTTGTGTCAGTGGCATTGTGTTGCCTTATGCAAAATGGGAAATTCAGGTTCAATTCATTAAGAAAAATTTTAGCCATGGAATCATGACTAACAAAAAAGAAACTTTTTTTTTGGACAATATATAGCAAAGTATTCTTTAGATTCCTAAGAAAATTGGTTAAGATGAAACTCTTGCAATTCTAAAAACCGTTTCTCTTTGCATGTGCAATTAGAGAAGGCTAGCTTGATAAAACAATTTTTTCAGACCACACTAAATCAAAAATATGCCTAGAAGAAAGTTGGAAGTTGACTCTCATCGTGTCCTTGAATTACAAACATGTCCACTTTGCCTGAGCCTTCATCTTTGTATTAATAAGTAAAACTTCAAGCCAAAGGGAAGAAAAGAGAAGGCTTAAAATTGCGTGTGTAAAATTGGCTATTCTGTTATTCATAAATGGATACATTTAACTGCAAAGTCTAATTCACGAAATGTAAAACGATGAAACCATGAGATATCCATTTGTCTGGAGGTCTGCATGGGCTTTTGACTTTGGATAGTATTGTCGAGGTTAACTTTTAAAGGAGTTCTATTGAATTGGCCTTAAAAAATATAAGCACTTACAAATAAAACAAATCTAAATATATCTACTCTTGTCTTCTTGTAAGAACAGGAAGGAAACTAAAGATGTTTGGGTTTTTAAACATGCATGTTGTATCATTAAAGAAAAATTATGGTTTGATAAAATGAATGTTTTTAAAGTTTATGGAATATGTTCTTTTATTTGCCAATCCGAAAATGTTTCTATGACATTTCAGTCACTTGTGTCTTGGATTTGTTATGCTTTCCAGGGTTAAAACTTGTGATGTGAAAAGTGATAAGGAAACCATTGCAGTGTGTAAAGCAAGTAGGATATGTGTTGTCAGCAAAGAGAAGGTATAAAGAACAGAAATATTTTTGTTGAGAAAGAATGATGATAACACTTCTGTCCTACAGGTCTTTCTTTCTGTATAGGGAAATGCAGGACAAATTTGTGGGGATTTAGGAGATTATAGGAGAAGGCAATGGCAACCAACTCCAGTATTCTTGCCTGGAAAATCCCATGGATGGAGGAGCCTGGTAGGCTGCAGTCCATGGGGTCGCTCAGAGTCGGACACAACTAAGCGACTTCACTTTCACTTTTCACTTTCCTGCATTGGAGAAGGAAATGGCAACCCACTCCAGTGTTCTTGCCTGGAGAATCCCAGGGACGGCAGGGCCTGGTGGGCTGCCGTCTATGGGGTCACGCAGAGTCGGACATGACTGAAGCAACTTAGCAGCAGTAGCAGCATCAGGAGATGATAAAAAAAAAAGGTTTCTGAAAAAGGAATTTTGAAAAAACGAATTTTGTACCTCGGCAGGATTAAGATTACACTAAATTTAATTAGGCAAATGAATTTTATTGATAGTAAACTGATTCTCGATCTAATTTTTTTCCTTCTATCTATGAAGAGAGCAAAGTTCTAGTGGAATATTGATCTGAATTTGGTAACAGACTTCTAAAGGAAAGTAATTGTCTTGTTTCTAATCATATTTTGACCCCAATGTTCAGGATGGAAATATTGTCCAGTAACGTGGTCACAGAGTATAACTACTTGTGATATGTAGCACTGCTGGCTTTAAGTTTATGACTTAAAGCACATGTACAATATCTGTATGACAATTGGATATAAATGATAAAATGTATGGCCTAGAAAGCATTTCCCTGTGAACATGCCTCTGAGCCTGTTCATGATATCTGATTAGTTTTCCAACATGAACAACTAGGCAAATATATAAACAAAAACAAGGCCAAGCACCCAGAGAAATGGATGGACCCAGAGCAGGGAAAAGAGCCACTCTGCCAGCGTCAGAGAAATAATTGATGATCAATGTTTTCTTTGAAAGGAGTTACAATTAAAAGAGGAAAATGATGGAAGAAATTTTCACATACTGAGGTATAGGGAAATAATGCTGGCCTACACATGATTTATCTTGAATTTTAGGCTAGCAAGCACAGCCTGTTCGTGGTCTATTAAACATACACTGTACATCTGCTTTAACCATTAAGGAAAAATACATTCAGAAAAAATACAAAGATGCATTTTGATTATTATTCTCATTGTAATGTCTAATAATTTTCAAATGCTTGCCCAGGTACTATGACAAAGTAATATTCCCTTTTTCCTTCTGTACCTGTCCCTATTCATGACTGCAGAGTAATCAAGAAAAGGGAGGTTTGAAACAGAGCAGAACCCTATGATCCTTGCCTTCCTGCACCCACCATGTCCTCAGTCAGCCTTTTGTGTGTGGAAAACTTTAGTCAAAGAATAAGTTTAATCAGAAACATCAGAAACTGTGAAAACAAAGGAAAACAGTAAAGGAAACCAAATAATAATAATGTACTCATTAAGCATAGTCAAGGACCTTTAGTCCTACAGATAATATTCTGAGGTACATCCTGTGATGAGTACAGATATCAAAAACTAGGGTGAAAAAGTTAGCTTCATGATGACCAGGCTGTACCCAACGACATATGCTGCCACAATTGCAAGAACTTACCTCAAATAAATGGGAACAAACGGACCTTAGAACTGAAGATTAAGGGTACCTAAAACAACCAATTTGACTCTGATCAGGTCACGGATGAGAAATCGGAAGATGAATGTCAGAGCTGAATATGCTGTTTCTGTTCGTAGCCCACTGCTGTCCATGAAAGGTCTTACCACAATAGTTGCCAGTGGTGGGGAGTTGGCCTTAGGCCAGACATTCATCTTGCCACCACGGCTGCCAGCGTGTGAAATTAAGAAATCTTTTCTAGCCACTAACCTTGCTTGTTTTTTGGCTTTTGAGCAGCAAGTAGCAGGAAGCCACATATATTTCGGTAACTAAAGCACAGGCTAGGAGTCAACCAATCAGAGCAAAGAACAGGCTAAGAAGCAGGCAAACAGTACAATGAGGTGCTAGGAGTCAGCCAGTCAGAGCAAAGTACAGATTAGGAGCCAGCCAATCAGAGCAAACTATGGGCTATCAGTCAGCCAATCAGATCAATTATAGGCCAGGAATCAGCCAATCAGAGCAAGTAGGGGATAGGAGTCAGCCAATCAGGGTAAAGTACAAGTTGAAACCAGCCAATCATAGTAAGGTACAGTCTAGGAGTCAGCGAATCAGAAAAATGCACAGGCTAGAGTCAGAGAATCAAAGCAGAATACCGGCTTCAAGTCAGCCAATCAGTGGAAGATATAGACACAGGGTCTGTCAATCAGAGCAATATACATGCTGGGAGATAGCCAATCAGAGCAAACTACAGGCCAGGAGTCAGCCAATAAGAGTAAGTAGAGGGGATAGGAGTCAGCCAACCAACGTAAAGTACAGGCTCAAGGAAGCCAATCACAGTTGGTACAGTCTGCTGCTGCTACTTAGTCGCTTCAGTCGTGTCCGACTCTGTGCGACCCCATAGATGGCAGCCCACCAGGCTCCCCGTCCCTGGGATTCTTCAGGCAAGAACACTGGAGTGGGCTGCCATTTCCTTCTCCCATGAAGAAAAGTGAAAAGTGAAAGTGAAGACGCTCAGTCGTATCCAAATCTTAGCGACCCCATGGACTGCAGCCTACCAGGCTCCTCCGTCCACGGGATTTTCCAGGCAAGAGTACTGGAGTGGGGTGCCATTGCCTTCTCTGAGGTACAGTCTAGGAGTCAGCAAATAGACCAAAGCAAAGGATGGAATCCAACAATCGGAGCAGAATACCAGTTTCAAGTCAGCCAATCAGTGCAAAGTACAGACTTGGAGTATGCCAATCAGAGCAACATACATGCTAGGAGTTGGCCAATCAGAGGAAATACAATTCAGGAGTTAGCCAATCAGACAAAATTAACAGATAGGAGTTACCCAATCAGAGCAAAGTACATGCTAGAAATCAGCCAATCAGAGAAACGCACAGGCTAAAATTAGCCAATCAGGACAAAATAAAGGCAAGGAGTCAGCCAATCATGGAAGAAAAAGACCAGGAGTCAGCCAATCAGAGCAAAGGACAGACCGGGAGTCAGCCAATCAGAACAAACAACTGGGTAGGAGTCAGACAGTCAAAGAAAAGTACTGGTTATAAGCCAGCAAACCAGACCAATATAAAGCCTGACTTAACCAATCAGGACAGCATGCAAGCTTTGAGTCAGCCAATCAGTGCAAAGTGCAGGCTAGGAGCCAGCCAACCAGAGCAATGTACAGGCAAGGAGTTAGCCAATCGAGCAAAGCAGGGGCTATGAGTCAGCCAATCCGGGCAAAGTACAGGCTCTAGCCAGCCAATCAGAGCAAGGTTTGGACTAGGAGTCAGTAACTCAGACCAATGTAGAGGCTCAAGTCAGACAATCAGAGCACAGAGCAATTTCAAGTCAGCCAATCAGTGCAAGGCAAGGTCAGGACTCAGCCAATCAGAGAAAACTACCAGATGGACTTAGCCACTCAGCGCAAAGTACAAGATCAGATCAGATCAGATCACTCAGTCGTGTCCGACTCTTTGCGATCCCATGAATCGCAGCACGCCAGGCCTCCCTGTCCCTCACCAACTCCCGGAGTTCACTCAGACTCACGTCCATCGAGTCAGTGATGCCATCCAGCCATCTCATCCTCTGTCATCCCCTTCTCCTCCTGCCCCCAATCGCTACCAGCATCAGAGACTTTTCCAATGAGTCAACTCTTCGCATGAGGTGGCCAAAGTACTGGAGTTTCAGCTTTAGCATCATTCCTTCCAAAGAAATCCCAGAGCTGATCTCCTTCAGAATGGACTGGTTGGATATCCTTTCAGTCCAAGGGACTCTCAAGAGTCTTCTAGCAATGCACAGGCTAAGGATCAGCCAATCAGAGCAATATACAAGTTAGGAGTCAGGTAATAAGGGCAAACTAGAGGCTACAGTCAGTGAAGGCAATGGCACCCCACTCCAGTACTCTTGCCTGGAAAATCCCATGGATGGAGGAGCCTGGTAGGCTGCAGTCCATGGGGTCACTAAGAGTCGGACATGACTGAGCGACTTCACGTTCACCTTTCACTTTCATGCATTGGAGAAGGAAATGGCAACCCACTCCTGTGTTCTTGCCTGGAGAACCCCAGGGACGGGGGAGCCTGGTGGACTGTCATCTATGGGGTCGCATAGAGTCGGACATGACTGAAGTGACTTAGCAGCAGCAGCAGCAGCAGAGCCTACAGTCAGCCAATCAGAACAAGGTACTGGCTAGGAGCCAGACAATCAGTGCAATGTACACGCCAATAGCCAGCCAATCAGGGAAAAAGACAGGCTAGAGTTCAGCCAATCAGAGAAATATTCAGGTTAGGACTCAGCCAATCATGGTAAAGTACAGACTCCGGCTAAGCCAATCAGAGCCAAGGACAGGTTAGGAGTCAGCCAATAAAGCAAAGTGTTGGTTAGACTTCAGCCAATGAGAACAATGTAGTGGCTAGGACTCTGCCAATCAGGGCAAAGTACAGGCTCAGACTCAGCCAATAAGAGTAAAGAACAGGTTAGGAGTCAGCCAGTCAGGGCAAAAGACTGGCTAGAGTTCAGCCAATTAGATAAATGTTCAGGTTAGGACTCAGCCAGTCATGGCAAAGTATGGCTCCCGCTAGGCCAATCAGAACCAAGGACAGGTTAGGAGTCAGCCAATCAGAGAAAGGTATAGGCTAGAGTTCAGCCAATCAGTATAAGGAACTGGCTAGGAGACAGCCAATCAGAGCAAACTACCTGATGGGAGTTAGCCAATCAGAGAAATGTACAGGCTAGGGATAGCCAATCAGGGCAAAGTACAGGCTCGGACTCAACCAATAAGAGTAAAGAACAGGTTAGGAGTCAGCCAGTCAGGGCAAAAGACTGGCTAGAGTTCAGCCAGTTAGATAAATGTTCAGGTTAGGACTCAGCCAGTCATGGCAAAGTACAGGTTTGAACTCAGCCAATCAGAGCTAAGGACAAATTAGGAGTCAGCCAATCAGAGAAATGTATAGGCTAGTGTTCAGCCAATCAGTATAAGGAGCTGGCTAGGAGGCAAACCAATCAGAGCAAACTACCTGATGGGAGCCAATCAGAGGTAAATACAGGATAGGACTCAGCCACTAAGGGCAAAGTAAAGGCTTGAACTCAGCCAATCCGAGCAAGGAACAGGCTAGGAGTCAGCCAATCACAGCAAAGTACAGGTTAGAGTTTAGCCAATCAGAAAAATAAATGTATAGGCTATGACTCAGCCAATTAGGGCAAAGTACAGGCTTGGACTCAGCCAATAAGAGAAAAGAACAGGTTAGGAGTCAGCCAGTCAGCACAAAGTATAGCCTAGAGTTTAGCCAATCAGAACAAGGTACTGGCTAGAAGTCAGCCAATCAGAGCAATGTACAGGCTAGGACTCAGCTGATCAGTGCAAAGTAAAGACTCAGACTCAGCCAATCAGAGCAAAGAATAGGATAGAGTTCAGCCAATCAGTCATCTGCTACTGCTGCTGCTAAGTTCCTTCAGTCGTGTCCAACTCTTTGTGACCCCATAGACTGCAGCCCACCAAGCTCCCCCGTCCCTGGGATTCTCCAGGCAAGAACACTGGAGTAGGTTGCCATTTCCTTCTCCAATGAATGAAAGTGAAAAGTGAAAGGGAAGTCGCTCAGTCGTGTCCGACTCCCAGCGACCCCATGGACTGCAGCCCACCAGGCTCCTCCATCCATGGGATTTTCCAGGCAAGAGTACTGGAGTGGGGTGCCATTGCCTTCTCCACTGATATTTTAACTACATAGGAAAGTGAGTACCTTTACATTGGAGAAATCTGCTGGTAACAGCTTAGCCAAGTGATCCAAGTCAACATTACTACAAATGAAGGAAACAGACATCAAGCGCCTCCAGATGCATGCACTAAGCAGGATACAACATCACTTAGGTGGTATTTTTGACAATCATGAATGACCTGAATCAAATCATTAGAAAATTTTAATCCAAATTGGGTGACAGTCTATAAATGGTCCAGACATTTCGAAAATAGCAATGGCATGAAAAACTCCAAAATTTAACAAAAAGTTTGTTTAGATAAAGTGGAGGTCAAGAGACTCAGTTCTCGGTCAAGAGACTAATGAGACATGAAAACTAAAGCCCCATAACATACAATATAATATCCTAGACCGGATTCTACACCAGAAGAAGAAAACTATTACAAAGGTTATTTGTAGAAGACATTGATTACATTGAAATTGAGATTTTTTTATACTAGATGATCGTATCAATATCAAATGTTCTGAATTTGACAGTTGATTATATTTACATAGGAGATTTTTCTTATTCTTAGAAGGTACATAATGAAGTAGGGATGAAAATTGACTCTTAAATGGTTAATAATAAGATTAGAGTATGAGATAAAGCAAATATGGCAAAATATTAATTGTTGATAAATCTAGCTGAGGGATTTAAGAGTGCTCATTGTACTTTTCTTTCACCTTCTCTCTAGGTTCAGGAATTTTCAAAACAGACAGCTAACAAACATGTGAAAAGATGCTCAACATCACTCATTACCAGAGAAATGCAAATCAAAACCACAATGAGGTACCATTTCACGCGGGTCAGAATGGCTACAAGCAATACATGCTGGAGAGGGTGTTGGAGAAAAGGGAACCCTCTTACACTGTTGGTGGGAATGCAAACTAGGACACCCACTATGGAGAACAGTGTGGAGATTCCTTAAAAAACTGGACCCAGCAATCCCACTGCTGGGCATACACACCGAGGAAACCAGAATTGAAAGAGACACGGGTACCCCAATGTTCATCGCAGCACTGTTTATAATAGCCAGGACACGGAAGCAATCTAGATGTCCATCAGCAGATGAATGAATAAGAAAGCTGTGGTACACATACACAATGGAGTATTACTCAGCCATTAAAAAGAATGTATTTGAATCAGTTCTACTGAGGTGGGTGAAACTGGAGCTTATTATACAAAGTGAAGTAAGTCAGAAAGAAAAACACCAATACAGTATACTAACACATATATATGGAATTTAGAAAGATAGTAATGATAACCCTGTATGCGAGACAGCAAAAGAGACACAGATGTATAGAACAGTCTATTGAACTCTGTGGGAGAAGGCGAGGGTGGGATGATCTGAGAGAATAGCATTGAAACATGTATATTATCACATGTGAAACAGATCGCCAGTCCAGGTTCGATGCATGAGACAGGGTGCTCAAGGCTGGTGCACTGGAATGACCCAGAGGGATGGGATGGGGAGGGAAGTGGGAGGGGGTTCAGGATGGGGAACACATGTACACCCATGGCTGATTCATGTCAATGTATGGTAGAAACCACTACAATAGTGTAAAGTAATTAGCCTCCAATTAAAATAAATAAATTTTTAAAAAATTAAAAAAAAAAAAGTGGGGAGAAAAAGGAGTTTAAGCAACTTGCCAAAGAAAGGCAGTGGGTGAGGGGTGGCACTAGGATGAAACCAGACAATGGGCAAAGCCAGCCAGGGCTTTTGACCACACCTCATCTTCACAGCAGCCAGAGCTATCATTTCAACACACCCTTCTGCTCCCAACCTTCCTGCGGCTCCCCATTTCACATATGGTCAAATCTAACACCGTTATTTACAATGGTTTATGTGGCCCTGTTCTGCTTCTATTCAGTGTGGTCTGCAGACCTGAAAGAAGTTCAAAATGCAGACTCACACTCCAGACTCACTAAATCTGAATCCATGCTTCAACAACATCCCCCCCAGAGGATTCCTAAGCCTATCAAAGGACACAGTTGCCTCCGTGAGTTTGCCTCATGACTTGGCCTTACTGTGACTTCATCATCTACCAGACACTCACTCATTTTCTGTCTCTACCTCAGTGCCTTTGCACTTGCTATGTCTCCTGCCAGATACAAACTTTCAATGTGTATCTACCTGGCTCAAGTGTCCTAATTCCTTTAGGATTCTTCTCAATTATCAATGAGCTTCTCCTGATATAAAATCTCAATATTGCCCTAAAAATCTGCATTCCCCTAGAATTCCTGTTCTATCTGCTTTGCTTCTTCTCCAAAGCCCTTTTCAACTTTCTGGCATACTGTGCCTTTGCCTGTTAATCTGCTTATTGTTCTTGTTCTGCTCTACCCTGTAAGTTCCAGGAAAGCTGGAGATTTTGTCTGCTTTATTCTTTGCTTTATGCCTAGTTCCTAGAATAGTACCAGCTTCATATTAGTTACATAACGAATATTCATTAAGTGAATCTATGAGAAAATTATCTCTAATTCTCACACCAGTATTGTAATTGTCTACAATTAAGAGAAAAAGAGATTTAAACAAGTCAAAGAACTTGCCCAAGGCCACTCAGCTAGTAAGAAGTGTAACCGCAGGTAGTTACATTTGGTATCTGTGTCCAAATTCTATACTTGCTGCCACTGTTGTACCACTGACAATACCCTGAAGAAGAGCTCACCCTATAGAGTGACTGCACTGGAGGAGGAAGATGGATCTTTACCGTTGATACGGCTCCTCACAGATAGAAAAGAAGGATTGTCACTTATGAATTCATTCTTTCTTATTCTTATTTTATTCCACAAGGAGGACTATACTGCCTCATCAGAACCTCTCAGCACCCATGCATCACAAGCTAGCAGAGTCTGATTCACTTGTTGCCCAGCTAAGGTTCTCCCCTTGATCAAGGAACAGGAAGTTGAATGCCAGTGACTACCTCACACCTGGTGTAATGGCACTGTGAAGTCATTTATTGTTCCTAAATGTGTCTCAGTGGCTGTGACCTGAGCACTAGCTTTCTTTGGTCAGGACTGCTGTCTGAGACAGCAGCTACTTCTGTATACAAGTTCCCTTCATGTCCTTACTGTTCTATCACCCAGAAATGTATTTCATTTGATTTTAAACTCAATGACCTGAACTCTGGAAATGCATCTTGGTTAATGACTTCATTTAAAGCATCTGACAGAAATATGTGCATACAAATCAAGGCATTTATACTCTCATGAGAGCTCGGTGGATCTCAAAATTCATTGAACTTTAGAGGCCCTGAAGAAACTTTTTTAAAAATGTATACTGGTATCTTGGCCTCAGCACAGAAATTTTTATCTAAATAATTTCAGGTGAGTCCCAAGCACCTGTATTTTGTAAAGACCCCAAGTAATTATAATGATTTTCTAGGTTTAAGAACCATTCTGAGACCTCAAGAAAATACACATGTGTATGTGTATGTGCCCATACACACACACACACACACACACACACACACACACGCATCTCAGTCTGTAGCCCCAATAGAGAGGAATACCGAGCAGATGATAAAACAAAGAACAAGCTACTGAACTGACCCTCAACAAACAGAACAAACAGTGTGGACCTGACTCAATGACCAGTGAAAGTCAATGAGGTGCCAAGAGTCCATTTACACCACTGATTTAACGGCTCACTGAGCTCTATTTCTTTATTTGCTTTTAGTCCTTTTATAGGATCAGGAAGGTCCCATAGAGAGGGGTCAAGCAACCTTGGATATACCAACAACTTTGATTCACCTTCAAGGAACACTTTTTAAGAGATGCTGTAACATGTAGCTGTGTACATAGGGCCCAGTGACCCCAAGTCATCTCCTTCACTGTAGAAGAAATGGGGTTGATATCAACAACAGGCATTATTACATTACATTTCTCTTATTTCTCAATATTGAAGGAGGTTACATTTGTTTCTTCTGTTTGCAATAGTGAAGCATCATGAAAATGAAAAATTAATACCTTGGGGACTAGCATTTTCTTCACAGAGATGCTATCTGGAGGGATAGGAAGCCTTGTTCTCAATAACATAGCAAGAAGATCATTCCTGTAAGGAAAGTCTCACACTACTTCTTAATGATTTAGGTATGTATTTTGATTGTGGCAAAAACAAAATCAAGTTATGAGAACTCTATTCAGTATCATGGTATGAAGAAGGAAGAGGAAGAAAGACCATAACAAGTATTTGATGTGTGACTGCTCCCCAAAACTCCTTCTCATTGCCACAAACCCACCAGCCTCTGGTCGCTTAGTTCTCCCTTCCAATTCCAAGTTCATTTCCTTCCAGAAGCCACTCTGAGCATGGTGGTTTGTCAGCTACCTTGCCTTCCTCAAGATCACTCATGATTGATTCATTTGGACTTGGTGTGACACTGTGTCATTAGTTATCTTTTTATGGGCTTATAACTCTTCTCAGTATTTCAAATCATCTTGAAGATAAAAGTTCTATCTTATGTGACTACATTTTTCTCATAGAGACTATACACAATACACACAGCACCCAGTAGGTGTTCAGTATACAGCAGTTGCTTGATTTGTTACTAAGTTTCTTATCTATTTTGTGAAAATTAAATTTTCTCCCTAGTCATTTGAAATGTGTTTAACATTTCAAGAGTCCTAATCAGATTAGAATTTTTATTAGTGAACTTTCAATATACAAGCACACCGAGACCATTTAATAGCATGAGTTTATACTTTTTTAAATGTCAAATTAAATATCATTTTAGGCTTTTCTCTAATGGCATTTGACCATTCCTTGCTTACCTTGAACATAAACTGTGCTCCCACCTCAGGGCTTTTGCACATGCTTTTCAGTTCAGCTAGAACATTCTGTCCTCTCAACTATTCATATCTGCCTCTTACTTGCCATTCAAACCTCAGCTTAAATATTCCCTTCAGAAAGGGCCTCCAAGACCACTCAATTTCAAACAGCTCAGGGACTTCCCTGGTAGTCCAGGGCCCAAGACTCTGCACTCCCAATGCAGGGGGCCCAGGTTTGACCCCTGGTTAGGGAACTAGATTCCACATGCCGCAACTAAGAGTCTGCATGCCCTAACTAAAGATCCTGCACGCCACAAGGAAGATTGAAAGTCCAGCATGCTGCAACTAAGATCTGGAACAGTTAAAATAAATAAATAAATAATAATAATAAATAATAAAAGAGCTCAAACACATGCTCTCTAACACACTACCTTCCTGTTTTCTTAATTACACTTAAATATCAGTATGCTTCTTCTTTTATTACAATGAAAGAATCTCATGGATCTATTTGTTTATTACCTAGTTTCTGACATTCAGGTGCATGCTCTCTGAGGGTAGGAAACTTCTCAGTAATGTTCACTCTCTATTCCTGGTGCTCATAAAGTGGTACATAGTAAACACTTGATAAATACTTACTGCAGATACAGATTCTGAATAGACTGAAAGTTGAAGGGCAGCACTCTTTTACTCAGAAACAGGGTAAACATTTGAAGCTTAAAATCAATTCTCATTTACATGTCTATTTCCTATGGGATGCCTAAGTTCTTAGAAGATAGAGATCTAAAACCAGTTACAAGGAGCTGATGGAGGACAGAACTGGCTTGAGAAAAGAAATGGCAACACAGGTTGTTAAGAAAACCTGGGACTCACTTCTCATTCATGTAGCAGTTGACTGCAGGTAATATCAAAATAATCATTATTTGTTGAACTGAAATCAATAAATATTTAAATCAGCCTACCTTGTCAATTATCATTTCTCTCATTTCTCCTTCTACTATCTTGGGATAATTCACTCATGTTTGACAACTCCCTGCCAAGAAATATCAAGTTCATATATTAAAATAATCCAGAGTATAAATAACACTTATGTGTCTATGAGCAAGTGAATAACATTTACAGTGCATCACTCAACTTTGAATTTAATACCATCTCTAGCTTTAGTAACCTGGGGATTTTTTTTAATAAGCTTTAGTATCCTAAGGTCAAAGGATATACATATCTTAGGACCATGCAACCTCTTTTCTTCCTTCCTTATCTCTAGCAGAGGTTTTTTTTTTTTTTTTTGCTCAACCACAGGATGAAATCATCAGGTTTTCTTTATATTCTCTCAAAGCAATTGACACTTCAAGTGACTTTGATGTTCAACAGCATTTGCTCAAATATCTTTCTGACACTGATCCACAGTGTTGTAGTACCTTTCAATCCCAAAGCTTTTGACCAACAGAAAATTGTTTTCTTTACTATTATATATGTCAACAGACTTTAATTCAAATCAATTCCATTTGAACTTTCACTAAAAACATTTTCTTGGCTTTGCTACCTTAGATATGCCCTGATATATACTTTGTCACAACTAGGTGAAGAGCTAGAGTGCTGGAAGGAATCTTTGCATGGGGGAGGGAAGGTTAGTAGCACTAACTGAAATTTAAAAGACAGGGAATATGAAAATAAAACTACAACATTTTTCTAGAGACAAGCAAAATTTCTAAACCATAGGATGCCTTTCCAAAGGAGTAATTGAAATGCAAAAAGCTGTAAAACTGGTTTTAGATGAAATAGTGAATCATCCTAGTCAGATCTTGCCACGTGCCAGCCACTTATCAAGGCTGCTACGTCCTCAAAAGTCCTATTCCTCGCATTCTTGAATGATGATGTTTCTAATGATAGTTCTATATTTGGTTAGCTGTAACCAAAAATTTTGATGAATAATCAGAGTACTATTCAGTAGGATCTGCATGGAAAAATCCATGAAGATCCTCTCTGGTGAGTGACTAGGGCAATGATGTGCAATATTTGGTGTTTATGGCCCTGCCATTTTGGTTTTCCAAATTCCTAACACAGTGTGTTAGGAACCTGAGAGATGCCAAGAAGTGGACTCAATGGTATGATGCTTGCACTCATCATCACTTGTGATCACTGCTTGTCACCTTTCCAGATGCACTCTCAAACATTCTGCATTTGTCTCTGTGCCCTAGAAAGGTGATACACATGAATCCCATCGATGGCTTCACTCGTCTCCTGGCTTCTGGATGGGTTTGGCCATTAAGAAGTATCAGCAAGCAGTGAAATGGTTTCCTGAAGGCTGTCTGTGCACAGCACGGCTCTTGTCATGTGGCCCTCTCCACATTGCTGTCTCTGCCTCTGGGTTGTGGTGACCACTCTCCCCACTCACCATCTGGGGCCTAGAGGAGAGAATGCTGTTTCTAACACTAAGGATACCGCATCACAGTTTCCTTCTATCTTCACACAGTTGTAAATCCTCCTTCGTTAAACTCTTCTAAAATGACCCTCCTTAAGCTTCCTTGGAATTTCTCATGAGCCCTTCAAAGTTCACGTGCTTGTCTTTGACGGATTTCCCATGTGGTAGAAAAGAAAAAGATAATACGTTAAGATAGTGATAGAATCAAATTACTCAAGAAAATGACAAAATCAAATATGAAACTATGACATCTCCATGAAATGTTACTGGGATTAAGAGAAATGACAAACTAAAGATGGACCCGAGGAGATTTTCACCTAATGATGGAACTTCAGATGGAGTGGCAAGACAGGGGAATATTTGGACAGTGGAAAAAGACAGTAGATCTTAAACATTTTCACCACATGAAAAACTTGCTAATTATGTAAAGCAGTGGATGTGTTAACTAACTTTACTGTAGTAATGATTTCATTCAATATATGCATACATCAAATCACGTTGTAATCTATAACTTACACAATGTTATATATCAACATATCTCAATAAAGCTTGGCGGTGGGCTTCCCTAGTGGTCCAGGGGTTAAGATTCCATGCTTCTACTGAAGGGGGCACAGGTTTGATCCCTGGTTGGGGAAGTTCCATATGCCTCACAGTGTCGCCAAAAAAATAAATAAATAAAAAATAAAGCTGGGGTGGGTAAGAAAAGAAGGGGTAAAGAATCTCTGCTGGGAGAGTGACTTTGGCAAAAGGATAAAAAGTATACACACACACATAATTTTTACTTCTATAACAGAATGTTAGAGGACAATTAACTGAATGGGTAACTGGTTCATATGATCTCAAAAACCTGCAGTGGAGAGGTAAATTTATGATCTATTAAAATACTGGCATAAACCATCCACTCTGGATCAGGCAACATATGGGTGAATTCCACCCACAGGAATCAAGGTGCCCCAGTGATGATGAACAGAGCAGCCACGGCACCTGACATGGACACACTGAAGAGGGGCTTCAGTTGTGAGCTACTATGTTACCCAAAAGAACAAACTGAGATATGAAATAATCCTTCCTGAGGCTTACACTGTTTTGTTTTGTTTTTTAAGATAGCCTCTGATCAAAGGTTTTTCTGAACTGTCATCACATCAGACATCGCTGCAATGTGAATGGATGGTTAACATCTTTTACATAATCTAGAAGTCCCAGATACATCACACTTTAGATTGGCAAGTAGCAGCATGAGCTAAAGACCCATGCGCTACTTGCCCGTGGTGATCATCGTAACAAGAGCAGCATTTGGTGCTGAGACTCTGAGCCAACACACCCTCAGCTTTTAGTCTATCCTTGTGCACTGTCCAGAAGCTCTGAGTTTCTGGTTTCTGATGGTGGCTAAAATTGCCATGAGGAATAGCGTAGGTAATGTCCATGACAGCACTAGATAAGCTGAATAAAAGGTCATTCAAGTGAGAAATGTTGCTTAGGAGGATGGAGATGGTGGAAAGGCAAAGTAAAATACCTCCCGCAGGGGCTTCCCTGGAGGTCCAGTGGTAAAGACACTGCACTTCCACCACAGGGGGCACGGGTTTGATCCTTGGTCAGGGAACTAACATCCCACATGTCACACTGTATGGCCAAAAAATAGAATAAAAATATCTTCCTCAAATACTTAGCAACATAAATGCATAACTTTGGTGTTCCTCCCATAAAATGATTTAACAGGGTACTAAAGGATTTAAATATCTCAAATCTATGGGCTCCCCAATTTGCTTTAGTACCAATATTATGATATTAAGAACTATATTAAAACGTAACATTGCCTTTTGTACACTGTTTCACAGTTCCTTTCACATCAACTAAGAATGTTTCCCATACTTTGTAAAAACTCTTCTGTCTAGCATTTACTTCAGAGAAGCTTTTGACGACAACTCAGCCATATTAAAATGTGAATCAAGTTTCTCTTGCTTGCCAAAGCAATGTCTGATAGAAGATGTCAGTGAATCACATCAGGAAAATTTCCCTGATCTACTATGGAAACTCACAAGGGTGACCTTCTTTCCCCTGAAGTAACTCCAGTGCCTGCATCTGTGCATTGGAATAATTATAATTATAAAAAAGTTTTTAATTTGTGGGAAAAAATGACCCCCAAAATGAACGTGCCTCTCCCATCACACCAGTTCTCAGGAATGGGAGAGATGAATGAGTCAAAGAGATAGAAGAGACGCAAAAGAGAAGCATAAGGACAGGATTTTAAAAGCTTTTATAGCACAGGGAACTTGACTCAGTGCTCTGTGGTGACCTAAATGGGAAGGAAATCAGAAAAAGAAAGGATGTTTGTGTATGTATAGCTGGTCCATTTTGCTGTACAGCAGAAACTAACACAACATTGTAAAGCAACTATACTCCAATAAAAAAATTTTTTTTAAGATTTAACTTCTCAAAAAAAAAGTTTTGATGTCCAAAAGCAAAGCTCAAAATGACACTTATTGCAGAAGCACTGTATTTACCTAATATTAACTGGTTAACTACTAGTTATACCATCAAAGAAACATTAACCACAATTAATGATGCCCTACTTTATGTTACAACAATTATTCACAGAATGGCTTTTATACAAAAATATCATGTGGGTCACTCTTGAAAGAAGGCAGCATCCATGGCATTTCACATCTGTTTGTGCCTATTCTACTGTGGGGAATTGGAAGGTATTTTCCCTATAAAAGAATGCATTTATGGCCATTTTCCAAGCCTATGCTTAAGTTACAGCTTCTTCTATTACAGCTTCTGTAGCAGCAGCTCTTTCATTCCAGAATCCTGGCCATACATTTTATTGCAGTAATAAAGTAGTAAGAACCTAATCTCCTTGGAAAGGGCTTGCAGAAAGGATGAGTGCAAAATTGGCATAGGACAGAGCTTTTGACCTTTCCCCAGTGAAGTACAGATAAAGTAGGTCACAGACCATCTGATTTTTTTCCTAAATGATCTTGATTCCAACATGTCCTTCCATGGTATGCAGAGATCACCAATATTCATGATGATTTCATAATAAGACAGAGTTCATACAATATTGGAGTCAGTTCCACAAGGTTGCTGAATGAACTCTAAGTCTCTTCAGGAGTCCTCAGCTGGATCCCACAAGGCTGCAGCTTCTGGCACACCACAGCTTGTGAAAAATGCTTTTCATCAAAGGGAACACAGCCAATGGATGCAGACAGACTTTTCAGAGATCTCAGAAACCTGTGCCTTTGAGTGAAGGACAGAACCCACATGAAAGGCAGTCAAGTACAGAGCTCCTCCTGGCTCCCACTGCCCTGTCCAGGCCATGTTTCCATGTCCAGACGATGTTTCCATGCCTTGTTCAGATGATGTTTCCACTTGACCAAATCTATAACTACATTATCTGATTATAGTACCCTTATCTCTGTTCTTGTTATATTTTAACCAACTGATTGCCAGAATATTGCTTATTTTGGAACCTAAAAAGTCTTCCTCTTGAGTAAAAGCCCTGACCTGATACTGAAGGTAGAGTCGTACAGTAGATATGAGTGGATTCCGAAACCAGGCTCAAACTGTGTTGAAACTAAACCCTGAATAGCTGTACAATTTTAAAGAAGTCAGCTAAACTCACCAAGCTTTTGTTTCCTTATCTATATACCAATGGGCACAATAATGGGGGGTGGGGGGAGGCTGTATAAACCCACATAAACTGTTTAATTCAGTGACTGTCATGTGGTAAATGCCCAATAAAGATTTGATGTGATAATCATGACTGGAGATAGCAAAATCCACCTTAAGAAGCCATTCCCAAAACCTCAGCTAAAAGAGGGTACAGTGAAAGCAAGTTTACTCTACACCTCCTTTTGAAAACCCTCAAACAGAATAAATGGGGAAATATCCATCTACACGAACCTAGGAAAGAGCAAAGAACCCCAACCCGAAGTTCATAAACACTGTCTGTCAAAAGTCAGTGAATCATGGGCTTCAATGAAGAAGGATGCTGAAAGCCAACACTCTCGATGTTATGGAATCTTGAGAGGCTACACTGAGACTCCTATACTTGAACCAATGAAGACTGTGGATATATGTAGGCTATGAAAGAACTGTAGGGTCCAGTTCTGAGTCACAAAATGTCATGGGAGGCAGGTTGATTGATGAAGGGAGCACGCAATTCTACTTTATTCTTTTCTGCCCCCAAAGTTGAAATTGAAAGAAGTGAGACCAGAAGAAAAGGAAGAACATCAGTTGGTTCTGCACCAAAATTCTTATAAACAAAGGTGAATCAATACCAAACAGTAAAATAAAAGACTTAGGAGCTCAGAGGCTCCACTTTGGTCCATATTGATCTCTTACACAGTTTCTGAGCTCTGTCTCAGAGGAGATGTGCTTTCAAAGCAGGATACACATGTGGATAAGTGAAAAAGCACTCTTTAGAAGAATACTAAAATAATATATAAAATAGTGCATGGCATACACTTGTAATAATAAAAATATATTCATTTTCTATTTCAAATGCAACTTTAACTGGATGTCTTGTATTTTTATTTGCTAGATTTGGCAATCATACCTCACTCACAGATAATAAAGAAATAAAGAATTCAACAGGACCTGTATACATAGGTACTAAAAACATAGGGAAATTAGCACAGCAAGCAAAAGATATGAAAGATGTACTTTAGATGCACTATTCCCAAGAAATTGAAGAAAAGTTCAGATAAGTATCTTTATAATCTCAAAGTAAAGGGATAAGGACTATTGGAAAAATATTTCAAATAATAAAGTAACAAGAGATGAAGTGATTTGACAAAACTGAGGAAAGGAATTGAAGAAGATAATAAAGCTACTCCAAAATAAAAACAATGAGAAGGAAAATACATTCTGCTAAGAAAGAGCTAACTATGTGGAAAAGAGATGTGAGAAAATAACAAAGTCCAGAAGATAAAGGCAAATGAATGAAAAGCAGAAGGAAAAAAGGTAAAAGAAATCCAATGGCCAGATGGTGATGGTGAACTCAGGTCTTAATCCCTAAGTAAAACTGTCTACCTGACAGGGACATACTCATTCCATGAAATGTCAGTGGTCAACAATCCTATCAGGCATTTCTTCTTTCTCAAATGGCTCCCACATGTTGGGAGTCCAACCCTTCTGATTTTTATTAAATAAAATAACTAATTAGTGTCCCTATAACAAAGAGCATTTGAGAGTCAGGTTGTGATGGAAACTTTGTATCTGCAAATATCGAAAAATAAGTTACAAGATAGTTCTAAAATATGACTGCCTGTAAAAAGAAAACATGATGAGCACTTAGGAAGATTTAACCAACTTAAAAAAAAAAAAAAAAAAAAACACTCTGCTGAAAAAGAAGCTTTATAACCGAAAACTGTAAAATGTAGTCAAGACACAAACTATTCTCTTTGCTGAATTTTATACATTTAAAACAGAGAACATTTAATCCCATCAAAATATAGAACTCTACATTGTTTTTGTATATTTTTTGTATATTTTCCTTTGCAGTGAAGATGTGAATTAGAGATTTGTGAATCCTATCAATCAATCAATAAATAACACCTTCCTAGAGGTTTGCCACACTTGACGTGGGTAGTTCATATAACCTCTTTGTCCAAACAGAACCCAGCATTGCTGTTTTCTTTCCCCACATTCAGTATAGATATATGCCCTTAGTTTTGCTGGTTGGCAGCAACCTTATCCTGAAGGTCTTAGTGTCCTTCAATCAAAACGTTATGTGAACTGTTTTCCTGAGTCAGCTTTGATTAGGAATTAATTTGAATTTTCTAGGACTTCTATCAAGAGGATAATTCTCTCTTTTGGTGATGTTACTTTTCTCAAATGAAACATTCTAGACTTAAAGAAACAATAATATTTTCATTCACAAGCCTAGACCTTGGTATACAAACATGTAGAACTTAATTCTTGGGAATTGTGTGGTACCTACATAAAGAGAAAAGTGAACCGGGGACTAACAAAGGTGGCGAACAAGCTTCAAAGAAAATAAAGGAAAAGCACTGCGCTTTTTTCCCCTTCTCCCTCTCATCATTCAATTAGCATTGCTCTTGTCTCCCAGGTACTCTGAGCAGTTTAGTGTTAGTGATGAGGTTGCTGTCAGATTTTGCAGGTGAGTTGAGATGGATTAGGTATTAAGCAACATAAAGCTCTTTGAAAAAAACAGGGCATGATCTTTGTACTCTTGGGAGAACATAGGCAGAACCTTATAATCGCTTGCTAATTACCCTGAGTAAAGTAATTTGTTTTATCTGTCTGCCATTTGGTTTCCTGCAAAGTGCGAAAAAAACTATTATGGGATTTTGCTCAAACTAATTACTACTATTTTATCATGAAGACTGTTCAAGCGTAATCCTCTTTCCTTGGCTTGCTTTCTCCTTGAATTGAAAGTCTTACGGTAAGCCAAGAAGTAGTTTAAACATCCTAGACTGTAATAGATATTCCTGATTTTTAGCCTCCCACTATAATAATGTGCAATGATATCTCAGTACTCAAAGTCAACAGCTGCTAACAAGTGTTGTATATGGCTTTTTTTGGTAGAAGGTTATGGAATGGGTAGCAGGTCAATATCAAATGAAATCTTCTTCTAATTTATAACAATGGAGAATTTATAAAAGTCATAGTTACACAGTGCCTTATACTTAACAAAGAGCTGTCATATACATGCATAACTGCATAGACTCCTCCAATCATCATATGAGGTAGTAAAGTAGATTAAATTATTGTTCATAAAGGATTCACTCCCTACTCTTTCCCACATCATAGAAAGAGCAATTCCTCACACCTCAATTTCTCAATATTAACATGTGTTGATATCGAGCTTGTGACTTTCTTTGGTCACTGGGATAGTAACAGACATGACAAAACCAAAAGTTTGAAACATGCTTGCACAATTAGGCTTTTCCCACTGCTGTGAGAAGAAAATGTCCCAGGAAGCTGGACTTGGAAGCGTGAAGGACATATGTGTGGAGCAGACCTGGACCCAACATGGAGCCTGGAGGCAAGCCCAGCTGAGCCCAGTCTAGATCAGCTTCACCTCAGCTGACCTGTTGACAAGTAAGCCAGAATAAATGTGTACTGTTGTAAACCTTGGAAATACTGTGGCTGTCTGTTACACAATGAAAGCTGACTGATAAATCGATGGTATTATTCCGACTTTGCAAAGAATGAGAAAATAAGATTCAGAGGAGTAATTACTTTATTCAGAATTTTCCAGAAATTAAGTAAGAGCTATAATTGCCTATTTGAAAAACAAAAGAAAAAAGGTCAATGACATTTATGAGGCTGTGTGTGATATGTGTTTTAGGACTATGAAAGATAAATTGACATGTTGCTAGATAAAAAATAACATATAAATCCTGTTTTCCCTTTTGTCTTAGCTATTCAGGATAAGCTCTAAACATTGTGGCTCTGAGAATGGATACTGACAGTCTCAGTCACAATATTAATGAAATATATTGGCTAATAGAAACCCTGAAGTTTTATATTCTTTATCAAGCCCCAGTAAGATGAAATACAGCTCTGGCAGTATTTTCTCATTTGAATGGCTGGTGTGGTTTCCTTGATTGAAATGACTGCTCTGTTGAGTTGAATGAATGGCACTGCTAAAAAGTACACTGTCAAATATTATAGCTAATTAGATGGATTTTATCATAATAGTCAACTGTACTCACACACACAAAAAGAAGAGCTATTAAAGATCTTGACAAGAAAATAAACTGAGCCCCAGAACCTCACTGTTTATTCAAAGCTCACTGCTAAATTGAGTACTCAGAGAAGGAAGATTTGTACAAAACCAGTGAATGATAATCCTGGGGATTAGATACATATTTTAAGAAAAATCAGTACTAAGGTTAAGTCTACTATAGACTATCTAAGATTCTTCACCAACTGGATTTTTAGAGGCTCTGGATTCTTCTACTAGTTAGGCTGTTAAAAATTTTCAGGAATAACCTGAGGAAGTTTTTCTAATAAGGAAGTGGTCCAATGACAAAGAAAAAAATTGCTGATACTTGAGGCTAAAAGCAGAGACATTACTTTGCCAACAAAGGTTCATCTAGTCAAGGCTATAGTTTTTCCAGTGGTCATGTATGGATGTGAGAGTTGGACTGTGAAGAAAGCTGAGCACCAAAGAATTGATGCTTTTGAACTGTGGTGTTGGAGAAGACTCTTGAGAGTCCCTTGGACTGCAAGGAGATCCAACCAGTCCATTCTGAAGGAGATCAGTCCTGGGATTTCTTTGGAAGGAATGATGCTAAAGCTGAAACTCCAGTACTTTGGCCACTGCATGGGAAGAGTTGACTCATTGGAAAAGACTGTGATGCTGGGAGGGATTGGGGGCAGGAGGATAAGGGGATGACAGAGGAAGAGATGGCTGGATGGTATCACTGACTCGATAGACCTGAGTCTGAATGAACTCCGGGAGATGGTGATGGACAGGGAGGCCTGGCGTGCTGCGATTCATGGGGTCACAAAGAGTCGGACACGACTGAGCGACTGAACTGAACTGAACTGAACTGAGGCTAAACAAAACACTGTGGGTAATCTTTAAGCCTCGATGGACAAAGATGTCCATATCGGGTGATGTTTGAGAAAACAATGCGGAGATAAAGAGTACAACTGAGCACAAATAGGGCATAAACTAAATTAGTCTGAACACAAGAAGAAGAAAAAAGGACAATGCTAAAGAACTTCAGTGGTTTCAGGAAGAAATGACCATGGTGCATTCAGTGGAAGTCCAGCCCAGAACTAAAGTTATTAAGTCTGTGATGACCTGGATGTGTGGGGTGGGGGTGAGGGGGTAGGGGGAGGTCCAAGAGGGAGAGGATATATGTACACATATGGCTGATTCACTTGGTTGTTTGGCAGCAACTAACACAACAATGTAAAGCAATTATCTTCCAATTAAAAAACAAACAAAAACCAAGTCCCAGGGACAGTAAAGGAGGATGGGCCAGGAGCAGGGATACCAGCTCTATGGGGGTAGGAAAGGGGGTTTGTAGATATTCAGATTATTAAATAAATTTCTGTTCTCATAAAATTTGACTTGAGTTAGCATAAATAATTGGAGAAGGCAATGGCACCCCACTCCAGTACTCTTGCCTGGAAAATCCCACGGATGGAAGAGCCTGGTAGGCTGCAGTCCATGGGGTTGAGAAGAGTCGGACACAACTGAGTGACTTCACTTTCACTTTTCACTTTCATGCATTGGAGAAGGAAATGGCAACCCACTCCACTGTTCTTGCCTGGAGAATCCCAGGGACGGGGGAGCCTGGTGGGCTGCCGTCCATGGGGTCGCACAGAGTCGGACACGACTGAAGTGACAGCAGCAGTAGCAGCAGCAGCATAAATAATAGCATCAATAGCTATTACCCTGACCACTACACTAGACTGAGAGGAATTAAAAGCAGCAATCCCCCCAAAATATATCAACTCATGAAGACATTGAGATGGCTCAGGTTGATACTGTTGCTTCCTCAAAGATTCATGAATTCCTATTGGCAGGTGCTCATGGGTTATTTAGCTAATTTGCAAGATTCCTTTCAACATTCCTTTGTTCACCTTGTTCCTCTCTGCCCTCTGTACTTCCTGCAGGCTGATACTTTTCCAAAGGACAAACAGAGGAATGAAAACAATGTAGTTTAACAAAAAGTTCATGACTGCTTAGACCATGTGATGACAGTAAGAGTAACAACATTAGCTACTATATGTTGAATATGAGTATGCTCCATGAAAACTTTTGCTTTATAGTCAAGGAAGAGCAAAATATAGCATTGTCCCTGCCCTCAGAAAGCTTACAAGAGACTCTGTGCTGTGCTTAGTCACTCAGTCATGTCCAACTCTTTGCTACCCCATGGACTGTAGCCTGCCAGGCTCCTCTGTCCATGGGGATACTCCAGGCAAGAATACTGGAGTGGGTTGTCATGCCCTCCTGCAGGGGATCTTCCCAAGCCAGGGATCAAACCCAGGTCTCCCGCACTACAGGTAGATTCTTTTACCGTCTGAGTCACCAGGGAAGCCCTACAAGAGATTCCGATGATAATAATTAATGAATTAATACTTGTGTGTATTAATTCATGTTATCCTCATAAAAAAAACCTCTGAGATGGGAGCTATTATCATCTCCATTTGATAGCTGAGGAAAGTGAAACCTATAGAGGTGTAAGTAACACACAGAGTTCATACAAGTTCACAGAGTCTGGGTTTACAACCCATGTTCTTAACTTCTATGCTATAATGCTCCTTGTCATATCATAAATAGGGATGAAACAAAATATAATGCCAAGAATGGAGGCATTCTTTTCAACTGAAAGACTGCAGAAAGTGTCACAGAGAAACTAGCATTTGAGATGAATAAAAAGAAAGTGAATTTAAGTCAGTCCACTTGGCTACCCTTAATTAACTGAAGTCAAAAAGAAGGATAATTAAAATGACAGTTGGACATTTCTTCAAGTATCACCCCAATATGCACCTTCAAGACGCCAAACACCCAATAATATATTAGAAGAAAGCTCTTAAAATGTTTAAAATACATGGACCAAGTTACTTCGGGCCTTTTAAAAAACTATAGAACTTCTATCTTTCAGATCATGGTAACCACATATGTTATTCTTCTACTGTAACATATAGATTAGACCAGCAGTCAGCAATTACAGTCCATGAACCAAATCCAGCCTGCAGCCTATTTTTGTAAATAAAGTTTTATTGGAACACAGACATCCTCATCATTTACATATTGTCTATGGCTATTTTTGTACTACACTGGCAGAGTAACTGCTGGCAGAAACCTCATGATCTACAAAGCTAAAATATTTATTATGTGTCCTTTTACAGAAAAAATTTTCTGAACCCCGGATTATAAGAGGACTTAAGAATGACTCCCAATTTCATTAAAAAAAATGTTCCTACCCATATCAGAAACTGTCCCCATTACTCTATTCAAAACCTTCTGTAACATTAAAAGTGACTAGAACGTCAATATCATCTTTTCACAAATAAAGTAAAACCCAATCAAGCCAGATTCATAGCTGCTTGTTCTTTCACAGTTTCTTTCATTTTTTGAAAACAGTTCTAACTTACTGATGCCACAAGAGTTATTCGCCATTTTCAAGTAGTAAGTACCTACAAGTAGAAGGTACTCTCCTGTGAACTATAAAATTGGCTTTATAGGACCATTCTCTAACACTTTATACTCTGACGTGGACAACATGAGCACAAACAGGTGCTATGATAGATTGAACAAAAAAATCCACGAGGGACATAATATACGTTCCTTTTTCCCATATCCCCCTTGAAAACTTCTCTCACATCCCCATCTCCACCCTGTTGCTGATCTAGCCAGCATTTTTCCAGGCTCTCTTCTCTGCAAACCAAAGCTGTGGATTGAATGATGGTGTCCCCCAGAATTCATATGCTGAAGCTCTATGAGGTCATAAGGGTGAGGCCCTAATCAGATCAGACTGTTGTCCTTTATAAGGAGAAGAAGAGAGATCAAGGCACGCCCTCTCAGCCCAGTGTGCATATAAAAGTGCTATGTGAGAATAAAGCACACAGGCCACCATCTGCACACCAGGAAGAGAGCCCTCACCAGGAAGCACATCAGCCAGCACCTTGATCTTCCAGCCTCCATAAGAGTGAAAAACCGAAATTTCTATTATTGAAGCCATGTAGTCTGTGACAGTTTATTACAGTAGCCTGTGCAGACTAAGACCACACAAACCCTAAACATCACCTAGAGATTACATTTCAAAAGGGCATTTTAGGCCTGTCACCTTCTTCTCAAGAACACACATTTTGTTCATGTGATTGTCTGTCCCTGTGTAAATACAGTGCTGTCCGAATTATAGCCCTCAGCCAGCATCCAAAGTTTTCCATAATCTTAGGACCTCTAACTTTATCTCCAACACTAACAAAAGTTAGTTCTTTGCTCACTATGCCTGAATACACCTTTTTCATGCCTACAACTCTACCCTGAAGTGCCAGACACATTCTCATCTTTTTTGTCCAATTTTAAAATCCCCCTTCTTCCTTATAACTTTAGTCTCCTCTGACAACCTATATTGATTCTTCCCCTGAATTAAGCCTACTGCTTTTACTATTTGTTTTGCACTAAACAGATATATATTTTAAAAAGACCAAGTATGTCTTCACATACTTTTTCAATTTACTGGCAATAGTCTTGCCTGGAAAATCCCATGGACAGAGGAGCCTGGTAGGCTACAGTCCATGCTAAAGGTCGGACACAACTGAGTGACTTCACTTTCACTTTTCACTTTCATGCATTGGAGAAGGAAATGGCAACCCACTCCAGTGTTCTTGCCTGGAGAATCCCAGGGACAGGGGAGCCTGGTGGGCTGCCATCTATGGGGTCGCACAGAGTCGGACACGACTGAAGTGACTTAGCAGTAGTAGCAGCAGCAACAGTTAATTAAAACACAAAACAGAAAAATAAATTAAGTTGATTTTTGCTATAGTAACAGCAAAAAAATGCCTAATTCGTCTAGAAATATTCTTAACCAAAATGTATAGGATCTATAGGAATAATGAATAACGAAAAAATTCTGAGATGGCATATTTTTATATGAACACTGAATAAATATATACAAACATTATAATAAGTACATTTCACATATATGCCAACTGTTTCCAAATTAGAGTAATAAAACAATATCAGAATAACCATAGGATCACTTGAATCTTAATAAAAATTGGTTCAAAATTTATCAAGTATCAGTTCAGTTCAGTCACTCAGTTGTGTCCGACTCTTTGAGACCCCATGAATTGCAGCACGCCAGGCCTCCCTGTCCATCACCATCTCCCGGAGTTCACTCAAACTCACATCCATCGAGTCGGTGATGCGATCCACCCATCTCATCCTCTGTCGTCCCCTTTATCAAGTATGCTGCTGCTAAGTCACTTCAGTCGTATCCGACTCTGTGTGACCCCACAGACAGCAGCCCACCAGGCTCCCCCACCCCTGGATTCTCCAGGCAAGAACACTGGAGTGGGTTGCCATTTCCTTCTCCAATGCAGGAAAGTGAAAAGTGAAAGTGAAGTCGCTCAGTCATGTCCGACTCTTAGCAACCCCATGGACCCCAGCCTACCAGACTCCTCCATCCATGGGATTTTCCAGGCAAGAGTACTGAAGTAGGGTGCCATTGCCTTCTCTGATGAACTACATAGTTAACTAAAAACTGAAATTTTAAAAAATAGATGAATAGAAAGTAAATATATGTACTCTGTGTGAAAAAGTCACTTTTTAAAAAAAATTATTTTAATTGGAGGCTAATTACTTTACAATATTGAGGTGGTTTTTGCCATACATTCACATGAACCAGCCATGGGGGTACATGAGTTCCCCATCCTGAACCCCCCTGCCACCTCCCTCCCCATCCCACCCCTCAGGGTCATCCCAATGCACTGGCCCTGAGCACCCTGTCTCATGCATCGAACCTGGACTGGTGATCTGTTTCACATATGATAATATACATGTTTCAATGCTGTTCTCTCAGATCATCCCACCCTTGCCTTCTCCCACAGAGTTCAAAAGTCTGTTCTGTATATCTGTGTCTCTTTTGCTGTCTCGCATATAGGGGCATTGTTATCATCTTTCTAAATCCCATATATATGCGTTAGTATACTGTATTGGTATTATTCTTTCTGACTTACTTCACTCTGTGTAATAGGCTCCAGTTTCACCCACCTCATTAGAACTGATTCAAATGCATTCTTTTTACTAGCTGAGTAATATTCCATTGTGTATATGTATCATAGCTTTCTTATCCATTCATCTGCTGATGGACATCTAGGTTGCTTCCATGTCCTGGCTATTATAAACAGTGCTACAATGAACATTGGGGTACACGTGTCTCTTTCAATTCTGGTTTCCTTGGTGTGTATGCCCAGCAGTGGGATTGCTGGGTTGTATGGCAGTTCTAGTTCCAGTTTTTTAAGGAATCTCCACACTGTTCTCCATAGTGGGTGTCCTAGTTTGCATTCCCACCAACAGTGTAAGAGGGTTCCCTTTCTCTGCACCCTCTCCAGCATTTATTGTTTGTAGACTTTTTGATAGCAGCCATTCTGACTGGTGTGAAATGGACCTCACTGTGGTTTTGATTTGCATTTCTCTGATAATGAGTGATGTTGAGCATCTTTTCATGTGTTTGTTAGCCATCTGTATGTCTTCTTTGGAGAAGTGTCTGTTTAGTTCTTTGGCCCATTTTTTGATTGGGTCATTTATGAAAAAGTCACTTTTAAGCCTAAAAGCAGTGAAATAATGCAACAGATTTGATTGCACAAAAAGGAAAAGTCTCTATATTTAAAATATTAAAACCAAAGTTTAAAGGCAAGTATTAAAAACAAATCAATTTGAACTCCCCTGGCCACCTAGTAGTTAAGAATTCATGGTTCTACTATAGGGGGGAACACATTTGCTACATGGTCAGGAAACTAAGATCCCACACACTGCACAGTGTAACCAAAAAAAAAAAAAAAAAAGCAAAGCAAATGAGTGAAAAATCTGTGAAGCAAAGAAATAATAGCCAGGACATGGAAGCATCCTAGATGCCCATCAGCAGATGAATGGATAAGAAAGCTATGGTACATATACACAATGGAGTATTACTCAGCCATTAAAAAGAATACATTTGAATCAGTTCTTATGAGATGGATAAAACTGGAACCTATTATACAGAGTGAAGTAAGCCAGAAAGAAAAACACCAATACAGTATACTAACACATATATATGGAATTTAGAAAGATGGTAACAATAACCCTGTGTACGAGACAGCAAAAGAGACACCGATGTATAGATCAGTCTTATGGACTCTGTGGGAGAGGGAGAGGGTGGGGAGATTTGGGAGAATAGCATTGAAACATGTATAATATCATGTATGAAACGAGTCGACAGTCCAGGTTCGATGCACGGTACTGGATGCTTGGGGCTGGTGCACTGGGACGACCCAGAGGGAGGGGAGGGGAGGGAGGAGGGAGGAGGGTTCAGGATGGGGAACGCAGGCATACCTGTGGCGGATTCACTTCGATATTGGCAAAACTAATACAATATTGTAAAGTTTAAAAATAAAATAAAAGTTAAAAAAAAAAAAAAGAAATAATAGCCTTACTCTATGGGGACTCAAACAATAGGCAGTATGGTGGTATGAAAACACACTCAAATGTTAATGGGGCTTCATCTCTGCATGTTTTTCTTTCTCTCCTCTGCTGCTGCTACTACTGCTAAGTCACTTCAGTCGTGTCCGACTCTGTGCGACCCCACAGACGGCAACCCACCAGGCTCCCCCATCCCTGGGATTCTCCAGGCAAGAACACTGGAGTGGGTTGCCATTTCCTTCTCCAATCTCTCCTCTAAGTATATTAAAAAATAATAATAATAATAACAGGACTTCCCTGGTGGCTCAGTCGGTAAAGAGTCTGCCTGCAATGCAGGAGACCTGGGTTTGTTTCCTGGGTCGGGAAGATCCCTTGGAGAAGGAAATGGCAGCCCACTCCAGTATTCTTGCCTGGAGAAACACACGGACAGAGGAGCCTGGCAGGCTACAAGTCCTTGGGGCCGCAAGAGTCAGACATGACTTAGCAACTAAACCAAACCAAAAAATAACAAAATGACTTAAAAAAAGAATTTTGAAAAATGATTAGACAAAAGAAGAAGGAAAATAAAAATGAAAGAAAGAAAAATGGCCAAGAAAATTCTAATTAGCAGAGAAAGGTTGTTTGGGGTTAAAAATTCATAGATTTTTAAAGTAGAAGACAAGTTATCCAAGAATCAGTGTATAAATGACAGCAAACGAATCTGCTGGAATGTATTTAGTATCTGATTCTAGAAGGGGCTTTGGTCAAAAGAACAAGGCCAAAGGAAAAGATCTTGGGAAAATACTAAAAGCAAAAGCAATTTCATAAAGTATAATATACTGCTCAATCAATTATATACTCTTAGACTGAATAAAATGCTATAATCCAACTGAGAGCCCTCTACTTTCATCCCATGGTTTATGAATAGTTACAAAATTCTATAACTGAATTACTGTGTCAGTATTCACTTTTGGATAATAGCTTGATAATGTTAATACATATAAACTCAGGATAGTTTGAAAGGGAGAAGATCATATTTTTAATATGGAACATATATCAGCAGACAATCAGAAGCTGCAATAAGAAATTGCTTAAAATAATCTGTGTCAAAAATTAAGTGCTGAATTTGAGATTTGAACAGTGATATTTAATTAACCAATCTAATAATTATTTATAAATAGACTACCATGTGCCCCTGTCATAAGGAAGGGTCACAAGGAGCAAAATAACTATTTCCCATCTTGAAGAGCTTTCAGCCCACTGAAGGTTACAGAAAAGTAAACAGTGGGCCGTGATTACACAGCGTGATAATGGCTGCTCAGGTGAAGGGATGTAGGGAGCTCAGACAGTGTAAAAGGAGCATTTATCTCCAATATCAGAAATCCAAAAATAATTTCTGAAAGAATATACTTTTATTAAGCCAAGACCAGGAAGCCAAGCCAAGTATTATTAGGTCAATACTTTTATTAAGCCAATACTAGACCATTCAGGTTTGACCTAATCAAATCCCTTAAAATTCTACACTGCAAGTGACAAATAGATTCAAGGGATTAGATCTGGTAGACAGAGTGCCTGAATAACTATGGATGGAGGATTGTGACATTGTGCAGGAGGTGGTGATCAAAACCATACTCAAGAAAAGGAAATGCAAAAAGGCAAAATGGTTGTCTGAGGAGGCCTTACAAATGGCTGAGAAAAGAAGAGAAGGGAAAGGGAAAGGAGAAAAAGAAAGATATATCCATCTGAATGCAGCGTTCCAAAGAATAGCAAGGAGAGATAAGAAAGCCTTCCTCAGTGATCAGTGCAAAGAAATAGAGGAAAACAATAGAATGGGAAAGACTAGAGATCTCTTCAAGAAAATTAGAGATACCAAGGGAATATTTCATGCAAAGATGGGCTCGATAAAAGACAGAAATGGTATGGACCTAACAGAAGCAGAAGATATTAAGAAGAGGTGGCAAGAATACACAGAAGAACTGTACAAAAAAGATCTTCATGACCCAGACAACCACAATGGTGTGATCACCCACCTAGAGCAGAGATCCTGGAATGTGAAGTCAAGTGGGCCTTAGGAAGCATCACTATGAACAAAGCTAGTGGAAGTGATGGAATTCCAGTTGAGCTATTTTAAATCCTAAAAGATGATGCTATGAAAGTGATGCACTCAATATGCCAGCAAATTTGGAAAACTCAGCAGTGGCCACAGGACTGGAAAATGTCAGTTTTCATTCCAATCCCAAAGAAAGGCAATGCCAAAGAATGCTCAAACTACCGCCCAACTGCACTCATCTCACACACTAGCAAAGTAATGCTCAAAATTCTCCAAGCCAGGCTTCAGCAGTATGTGAACCATGACCTTCCAGATGTTCAAGCTGGATTGAGAAAAGGCAGAGGAACCAGAGATCAAATTGCCAACATCTGCTGGATCATCAAAAAAGCAAAAGAGTTCCAGAAAAACATCTATTTCTTCTTTATTGACTACACCAAAGCCTTTGATTGTGTGGATCACAACAAACTGTGGAAAATTCTTAAAGAGATGGGAATATCAGACCACCTGACCTGCCTCCTGAGAAACCTGCATCCAGGTCAAGAAGCAACAGTTAGAACCGGACATGAAACAACAAAATTGTTCCAAACTGGGAAAGGAGTACATCAAGGCTGTATATTGTCACCTTGTTAACTTATATGCAGGGTACATCATCAGAAACACTCGCTGGAAGAAGCACAAGCTGGAATCAAGATTACCGGGAGAAATATCAATAACCTCAGATATGCAGATGACACCACCCTTATGGCAGAAAGCAAAGAGGAATTAAAGAGCCTCTTGATGAAACTGAAAGAGGAGAGTGAAAAAGTTGACTTAAAACTCAACATTCAAAAAACAAAGGTCACGGCATCCAGTCCCATCACTTTATGGCAAATAGATGGGGAAACAATGGAAACAGTGAGAGACTTTATTTTCTTGGGCTCCAAAATCACTGCAGATGGCGACTGAAGACTTGAAATTAAAAGACGCTTGCTTCTTGGAAGAAAAGTTATGACCAACCTAGACAACATATTAAAAAGCAGAGACATTACTTTGTGGACAAATGTCTATCTAGTCAAAGCTATGATTTTTCCAGTAGTCATGTATGGATGGGAGAGTTGAGCCATAAAGAAAGCTGAGCACCAAAGAATTGATGCTTTTGAACTAGGGTGTTGGAGAAGACTCTTGAGAGTATCTTGGACTGCAAGGAGATCAAGTCGGTCAATCCTAAAGGAAATCAGTCCTGAATATTCATTGGAAGGACTGATGCTGAGGCTAAAACTCCAATACTTTGGCCACCTGATGTGAAGAACTGACTCGTTGGAAAAGACCCTGATGCTGTGAAAGATTGAAGGCAGGAAGAGAATGGGATGACAGAGGATGAGATGGTTGGTTGCCATCATCAACTTTATTGACATGAGTTTGAGCAAGCTCCGGGAGTTGGTGATGGACAGGGAAGCCTGCTGTGCTGCAGTCCATGGGGTCACAAAGAGTCAGACACAACTGAGTGATTGAACTGAACTGAAGCCAAGACCTGAAAGAGGGCGAAAGCTGGCCAAATTTATATGGAAAAGAAAAAAAATTAAAGGCAGAGAGGACAGGTATGTGCCCAGATGCAATAGAAAGCACATACGGTTGCTGAGCATAGAAAGTGAAGGAAAAGCAAAGAAATAGCTAGAAGGGTTGAACCAGGCTTCAACCTGGTTGAAGGACTAGTTGAAGGACTGGTTGGACTTCTCCTGAGGGTAATGGAAAACCATTTACAGAGCAGTGAGAGAGGTGATATAATCAGGCTTCTACATTTTGCAAATCCTCTTGGCTGCTATATAGAGGGGAAAAAAAATAGAGAGGGGCAGGGAGAGTCAGTGGGTTCAGCTAAGGGTTTCATACAATGAGATAAGATGGTGACCTAAGCCAGAATATGATACAGAAAGATGGTGAGACATTAACACATTTCAGAAATATTCAGGGGCCAGGTCTTTAAGACTTAGTGATTATATGTGGGGAGAGTAAAGCCTTTGAATATCTGTAGATTCTTAGGTCATCAAATTTATTGATATAATTTTTCATAAAATTCTTTTCTCCCTTTGTTATCTGTAGAATCTGTAGTGGTACCACCTTTCACTCCTGATCCTGGTGATCAGCAATTTCTCTCCTTTTTGTCTCATGAGTCTGGCTAGGGGTGTATCAATTTTACTGATCTTCTCAAAAAATTACCTTTTGGTTTCATTCATTTTCTCTACTTTTGTTTTCTGTCATTGATTTCTACTCGGATCTTTGCTTCTTCTGCTTATTTTTGGGTTCATTTGCTCCTTTTCCCCCCTATCATTCTCTGTTTTCTGTATCAGATGACTTGCTTTTAACCTTTATTCCTGGGGATTGGAGCATAATCTAGGGTTCATTTTTTCCCACTTCTGAGTGCTCTACCCAACATCTTGTGAATTACGAGGTTTCTTACTCTGGTTGGTAGGAATAGTAACTATTCCTGGCCCCCTGTGAGCGCTAAGGGTTATCTTCTTTAAAATCCTCCAGTAATTCCTTCCACAGCTTCCAGGAATTCCCTCACAAGTCAACTGAAGAGTCAAAGGGAACCGTCTGCAGACTCTCTGGAGTTCTCTCTCTCTCTCTGTACTGCTCTCTCCTCTCCCTTACTCTACTCTACACCCTCCAGCCTCTTGGAGGTGGAAAATGGGAAAGGCTGGAGTGACCATCTCTTAGCAAGTCCTCCATAGATATGCCCCCTTTTTCAGCATGGATGGGTATGCATCATCCCCACTGGTCTGACTTCTCCAACAAGAAAAAAGAAACATTCTGATTTTCTTCCTGAGTCAACTGCCTTTGGGGTCAGGAAGGTCCACCTTTGGCAAGATGCAGGGAGAGAAGTTGAGAATCCATATCTCAGCATCACCATTGATAAGACCTGCATTAGTCTGGGGGTTAAGTGAGGTAAGATTCAAAGTTCTCTCCAAGTCTAATATTCTATGACTTTAGGCATGATGTTAAAGGAGTTATTTTGAAATGCAGTGGGAGAAAAAAGTATGCAAAAAGGACAAAAACAAAGGTAATTTCACCATATTAAAATGAATGGCTACATGACAGAAGTGAGTGAAGGAGGATGGCAACTGTTTCCTTAGTGTAAGGGGAGTAAAAGTCATTATGTCACTGATGTACTGTACTGTTTTCACATTTAAGGAACATCTCAGAAAAGCTAGCAACCTCGACTCTGGTTCATTCTGTGTATCCTTAGTGGGCCATAGCACAATCAATATTAGTTATAGTCATTAGGGAAGAAGTCTCTAAAATGCCTTCCACTTAGGGTCTCTCCCAATGAAGGCTAGAGAACAAGATCTGATGGACATTTACAATCCTCTGTCTGCTCCAGATTCAGCTTTTGTCTTAATAAAAGGGAAAAAAATTATAGGGCTGCAACACGTTACCCTTTTGAAGAGTTACCGACAGGACAGTATCAATACTTACTCCCACCTACTGAAGCCTGTCTTTCTCCTAGGAGATGGATTTGCAATCCCCATGTATAAAACAGAGTGAAGGCTATTATTCTGGAGTTTCTCCAAACTGTGAGAAAATACAGGTCAATCCTTCCAGTGTGACGTTTCAGAACATCAACCCATTTCATCACTTGACATAAAGGAGTGGCCCAATAGGTAGGTAATTTCCAAGTTATCTTGGAAATGTGGTTTCTACAAAATCAGAAGTGAGTTTGACTGCTTTCCCCTAACATCTTTGCTTTTGCCTAGTTTAATTCACACCTGCTTCCAGCTGAGAGGTTTCAAGACATAATACAGTCATCAGTACTGTCCAACCAGAACCCCTGTCCTGGGTTCTTTAGAGGGACCAGCTCTGGAATTTCTCCAGCCATGATCCTCTGTGCAGTATGAGGAATCTGAAGGTCCAAGGGGACAGGTTCACTTGGAAACCATTCCCTCCCTCAACCTGGGATAGAGAATACCTGGAATTCGCCAAGTCACTTCTCTGAATTCTCTGAATCTAATCTCCCGAGCACTGGCAGGGCTACATCACTCACGCCCCTAAGCCTCAGGGCTTTATAAGATGTGGAAGGGGTCTAGATGGAATGTGCATGGACCCACTTCCTAAGAGACAAGCAGGGGTGATGGGCAAAACTGATGAGCAAAGACCTCAAGTTTTACTCTCTCCTTGGGTGGAGCATGCCCTCCCAGAAACCCCAGGCTAGAAGCACGCCAGCCACCATAAGAAATCAGTCAAGCTGGCGAAGTCTGAAAGTTAAATCACATATGCACTGGTGAAGGGAAAACTGGGGGGACCATCAGCCTTTACCCTTTTGTGCTACCCTTCCCTCTTCTCCATCCTCTCTCCTCCAGGTAGTAGGCTGATGAATATGGTGCCTCCAAAGCAGCACTAGGGGGTCCCAGGTCCTTCTTCCCCTCAAGTCACAGTGGCTGAAGCCTCAAACCGCAAAGGAAAATGCAATAAACTCCCAAATCGAAATCCATCATCTTTTCCATCACATCTTCCCATCTCCCCTTCTTAGTCAAAAAGACATCAGACTCATTGAGCACTTTTGTGCTTAACACAGAATAATGGCTGCAGACGGGGACATGGGAGGCTGCTGGATTCCAATTAACTTTGCCACTTAACTTTGACTGTTGTGCTACTCTGGATGAACTCACTGTTTTTGACTAAATGGGGGTGAGGATCTCAAAGATTAATGGCGGCACTGAGTGTCACTACACAACAGGACCCAGATGTTCCTACACTTATTGCTTCCTCTTCTTGACTCTCTTTCCTGTAGTTACTAGAGAGAAAACGCAGATATGGCATTTAGGAAACCTGACACTAGCTTAAACTACTGAGAGGGTACAGGGCGAAACCTTGAATAACACATTGTCTTATACTCAGATTTCTTAAGACATAATACCATAACAGAGATACTAAAAGGGGGAAAAAGGTGCCACACTACATACTGGAAAGTGAGAATAGACAAAAAGTTTAAGACACATTAAATTTTTTGATATCAATTGTGTGTAATTGTTTGATATCAAAACCAAATTTTGATGCAAAAGATACACTCTGCTATGTATCAAGTTCCTTTATCACAAAGTGAGTCATAGAAAATAATCCATACTGAGTGCTCTGCAAAGAATAAACTACATACATGTATTATCCATTTGGGAGCTAATCTTACTGGTCAGTCATTTCTTTCACAGTATAGAAATTTAATCAATCACTTCCATTGCTCTTAATTAATTTCCTACCTACCATAGAATTTTCGTTGGGAAATCTTAGAAGAACGTTGGCCTAGTCTAGAATTGTAACCTGATCAAATTCTTGCAAAACTAACAGATCAAAGACCAATTACCATGTAAACCTCACAGTACACTCTCAGGATGAGGAGGAGAGATGACTAGTTCTCAACAAATCTGGTCCCTTTCTTCTTCCTGTGGACCTGACTCTCTCATAATTAGGCAAGACTGTGATTAATTCTGGCCAAGGGGCTGAGTGAAAGGGAATGGAAGGGATGGGACCCTTTCACACTAAGGCAAGGAGAAAGCCTGACATCACCCTGCTTCGCCTGTACCCATCTTCAGCAAGTGTGGAGCCATGGGTGCTGAAGGTGGCATCACAAGATGGTACCCACCTGGATTTCCGAGTCACTTACTGCCTTGGAAGGAAGTGTCCCTGGAGCATCTCTAGAACTGCAACAGACTTTATGTGAGTAAGAATGAAGCCATGGGCAGTGGTTCTTACTATAGCATTCCCTACTGTATCATAACTAGGATAGGTATATTCTCAAAGTGAAGATATTTAATATATTAAAGGTGATTTCATAAATGTAATCATTAGACCAAGAAAGAGATCACTGCATTGATTTGACAGCACATCTAATATTAACATATATATAACTGAATTTTTATATTCCTAATCCCAAAAAACTTACTAAATTTATTATCAAATCTATGTAATATTTATTTTGTCTGAAACTTAATTTGAGGGCGTACTAGCTACAATTACCCTGAGGAATTTCTGGCATCAGACATCAAGTCATTGAATCACTGAATCATGAAGATGGGGAAAAAAGAGGAAAAACCAAAGACAATCTTATTTTTCCTAGCCCAGGCCCACAAATAGTCCTTACCTCTTCTCACTCACTCACTCACACACACACATACACACACACACACGGAGGCACAGAAACAGATACTTAATCCACTCTATGCCTGAGCTCTGCTAAGTATCAAGAATAGCTAAGAAGACATGATCGCTACCCTGCGGGAGGAAGTAAGGGGGGAGAAAATCACACAAATAATTCTGGTAGAGTGTAATAAGATTCATGATCCAGGCTATGTTGGGAATTCAGTGGAAGGAGAAACCAATTCTACCCAGGGGAAGGTGACAATGTCATCAGAGAAAAGGTGACACAAGGGACTTTCCTGGTGGTCCAGTGGTTAAGACTTTGCCTCCCAGTGCAGGGGGTGTGGATTTGATCCCTGGTCAGCGAGGTGAGATTCCCACATGCCTTGTAGCCAAAAAACCAGTACATAAAACAGAAGCAATATTATAACAAATTCAAGAAATACTTTAAAAATGGCCCAATCAAAAAAAAATCTTAAAAAATAAAAGGTGGCACAAAGTAAAGCATGAAGGGAAAAAGAATTTTCTAGGTGGACAACAGGTAGAAAGGTATTCCACAGAAAAGCACAGCACATGCCAACAATCGAGTTACAACAGAGTTCACCAAGTATTTAGAGTCTTGCTGGAATATACTGTGCTTGCAGGATGAACGTCAGCTGTAAGTTTAGAAGAGCCAGACAAAACAGCATCGCAAAGCACATTTTAAGTCAAGCTCATAAAGTGATCTATTGGCTGCATAAAATAAGCCACTTCAAAACTCAGCAACTTAAAATAACAGTTCACTAACACCTCTCCTGCTTCTTGATGGTTACTGGGCTTACTCTGTGCTTTTCTGAGGTCTAGGCTTTGTAGGCAAATGTTGGCTGGGGATGCAATCTATCTGAAACATCAGTTGGGCTGGAAGTTCAACAAAGCTCACTCTCACGGTTGGTAATGGGTGCTGAGAGCACAGATGGAGTCATCCACGGGAGCACCACACTTGGCCTCTCCATAAGGCTTGGATTTGTCATGGGTGGCAGCTGGTTTCAAGAGAAAGTGTCCTGAGAGTGGTCCAAGAAACAGGAAGTACCCACAGACAATCTCTTAACTCCTGGTCCAAAAAACTGCAATAGCATTACTTTAATCATATATATATATATATATAGTCAAAACAGTCGCAGAGCCTATACATATTAAATAGGAGTTAACAAAGATCCCATTTCTTAAGGGGAAGAGAAAGAACACATAGCTACCTTTAATCTGTCACACGGTGCAGTAGCTTGAACTGAAGCCAATGAATGGAAAGCTAACAGATACTTTTGAACAGGAGATGGATGGGACAGCATTATGTTTGACTCTGATGGTAAAGATGTATTGGATTGTGGAGGTGACGAGAGTAGAATGTGGAAGCTCAACTAAAAAGAAATGAGCTCACATAATTAAGACTAAGGGTTTGAAATACTGATAGCATCTAAAAGGCTGCGGGGCACGGAAGGGGAAAAGAATCAAGGAAACTGTAGGAGGCATAAATGACAGGATGGGGTGGCTAGTTTGACAAAGGGATAAAAGAGGAAAAGAGAGGAGACAAAAATCAATCCCAGGCATCTAGGTTCATATCTAAGTTCAGTTCAGTTCAGTCGCTCAGTTGTGTCCGACTCTTTGCGACCCCATGAATCACAGCACACCAGGCCTCCCTGTCCATCACCAACTCCTAGAGTTCACTCAGACTCACGTCCATCGAGTCAGTGATGCCATCCAGCCATCTCAACCTTTGTCATCCCCTTCTCCTCCTGCCCACAATCCCTCCCAGCATCAGAGTCTTTTCCAATGAGTCAACTCTTCACATGAGGTGGCCAAAGTACTGGAGTTTCAGCTTTAGCATCATTCCTTCCAAAGAAATCCCAGGGCTGATCTCCTTTAGGATGGACTGGTTGGACCTCCTTGCAGTCCAAGGGACTCTCAAGAGTCTTCTCCAACACCACAGTTCAAAAGCACATTTCTTTGGCACTCAGCTTTCTTCACAGTCCAACTCTCACATATCTCAGTTACAGTATATGAAAAAAAGAATAAAATTTTCCATCATAGGAAAATGAAAACTTCAGAAAAAGATAGAAGAATGGAGAAGGGAATGAAGAAGATGAATCATGAATACAATTTTTAAAGCTATATATAAATTTCTTCTAATGGACAAAAAACAAGTTTGTTTTTTAGGGAACAAACATTAGATAATCCATCTTTCTAGCTCTCAGAGTTCTCTTCCTGATCTTTCCTCTATTCAAAGAAGTAAGTGTGCACTGTGAAAGGAAGAAATACTTTTCCTTCTCCTTTTAAATTTTACTACAGAGTATCCCTTGGCAAATTTGTCAAGAGTTTGGCAGAAATGAAATTTAATATGCCTGCCTATGTTATAAGAAATACGTCATTTGGACACTTCTAAGTTTGTTGTTCAAGATTCAAAACATTAATGTTCTACAAAGCAGTTCTCTACCACCTTCCATTTTTCAGAATCATATTTCAGGATCTAATTAGTATACATTTTGATCTCCTAGAAGTGACTGGCTTTAGCCATTTCAAGGGAGCCCCTACTTGAATTCCCTGGCAGCACTGAACTGAGATTAAGTGTCCATAAACGTCTACTCAGAGGACCCAATAATCTCCACTGTGCATATAAAATGGAATGTTAGCTACAGATGCTCCCTCACCAAGCACAAAAACAACATCAGTGCTCCTACTGCTAAGCATTACTGCTGTCCAAGAAAGACTAATGGTAGATGGGAACCAAGCCCAGGCCTCACAGCAAGTAGACATTGTTGAGGAAACTCTCAGTGATCCAGTGTGTCACACAACTGATCTACTGACTCTGGGATTATACCCACCCTATGAGATAGAAAACGGTTTAAAAAATGTTTTCATAGGATCTTTATTTTTTTAATTAATTTTATTATCACACAGTATCCTCAGACTTCACCTGAGTCTGGAAAATCCCACTAACGTTAGAGAAGCAAATTGCTCTGGATCTCACCACACCTCTAAGATTTCTAGCCCCATATAGGTATAGACTAGTTGTTGAATCCATTCCTTCCTACAAAATTCATCACATTCCAGGTACAATTCCTAAATTCTTTACCTGTGTTACTTCACGTAATCCTCTCAACTGTATGAGGTAAATGCTATCATCTCGTTCTTCAAAATGAAGAAATTCAGACATGAGATTATGCAACTTGTTGCATGTCCCACAGCTAAATGAGGCAGAACCAGGATTTGAGACCTAATCAGTTCAGTTACTCAGTCGTGTCTGACTCTTTGCAACCCCATGGACTGCAGCACGCCAGGCTTCCCTGTCCATCACCAGCTCCTGGAGCTTGATCAAACTCACGTCTATCGAGTCAGTGATGCCATCCAACCATCTCATCCACTGTCGTCCCCTTCTCCTCCTGCCTTTAATCTTTCCTGGAATCAGGGTCTTTTCAAATGAGTCAGTTCTTCATATCAGGTGGCCAAAGTATTGGAGTTTTAGCTTCAGCATCAGTCCTTCCAATGAATATTCAGGACTCATTTCCTTTAGGACTGACTGGTTGGATCTCCTTGCAGTCCAAGGGACTCTCAAGAGTCTTCTCCAACACCACAGTTCAAAAATACCAATTTTTTGGCAATCAGCCTTCTTTATGCTCCAACTCTCATATCCATACATGACTACTGGAAAAACCATGACTAGACAGATCTTTGTTGGTAAAGTAATGGCTCTGCTTTCTAATATGCTGTCTAGGTTGGTCATAGCTTTTCTTCCAAGGAGCAAACATCTTTTAATTTCAAGTCTTCAGTCACCATCTGCAGTGATTTTGGAGCCTAAGAGCTCAAAGATAAATTTTATGCATATTCCTTGAGGAGGAACCAGGACCAAGCCCCAGGCCTGCACTATTCTTTCTTTCTTTCTTTCTTTCTTTTTTTTTTTTTGCACTATTTTTTTTCTTGACTGCTTCTCCTTTATTTCTACATTCTCTCCTTTTCCTGATTAGCAACTGTTTCAATCTGCCCTTTGAAACTCAGGAAACCTCTAGGAGGCTGAAGTCTTTTTGCTACAAATAAGAAATGATGGACACAGAAAGGCTTTTGTGCCCAGGAGGGCCCCACAAGGTCCCACTAGGTTTCACAATCAGACCAGAGAGCAAGCTTTAAACTGTAGGTTAGACAGTCATCAATACAGAGATGATTGCTTCAAGCTGTGGGAAATGATGAGCTGTGCAAGAGAAAAAACAGAAAGAGAAGAGCAAAAGGCCAGGATTGTGAAGAGAACAAAGATCTACATTTAACAACCAAACATGGCACTTTCAGTCATTCACCAAATACAGATATTGTTAAATATAAAAGATTATCCCCTGTACAATTTTCTAACATTGTAAATTCATTCTCAATTTATCTGCTCTTTTTAAAATCTTTATTAATGCCTAACAGGTACAAAGCATGGGTCAGGTAGTAGGAACAGAAAAGTACCTGGTTCCTGTGCTCAAGTGTTTCTAACTTATTGAGCAAGGGCATGAATATGAAAAGAACTGTGACACTGAATGACAATTGGGGAAGAATGAAGATGAAGTAGGTCTAAGAAGTAACCAAGCTCAAAGTTACATGTTAAAATAGAGAAGTTACATATATAATGCATATGGGATACTTTAAAATCTCACTTTATTGCTCTATAGTAGCTATAGAGAGTATTCTCAAGCCTGCGGGATGGAAGCGACAGCTCTTAAATCTTACTCCTCTACTTTCCACCATTGAATAATGCAAGCATTAAGTATGTCCAAAGGGGTACCATGGTAAAATCAATACACCTGGCTTTGACTTATGATTACTCCACTCTCTACAACATGCTATGAGTAATCTTTTTCAATGTTACTCCACTGGACAAAATCAGCTATCCACTGTGCTACTTATACATGGAGAAAAGTAAATTTATCAGTAACATCTCCTAGACAAATTTCCTCTCATATATCAGAAAATTTCTTCTCATCTATCAGATGTCCTTTTCATCATAGGGGACTGGAATGCAAAAGTAGGAAGTCAAGAGATACCTGGAGTAACAGGCAAATGTGGCCTTAGAGTACAAAATAAAGCAGGGCAAAGGCTAACAGAGTTTTGCAAGAGAACACACTTGTCATAGCAAACACCCTCTTCCAACAACACAAGAGAAGACTCTAAACAAGGAAATCACCAGATGGTCAATACTGAAATCAAATTGATTACATTCTTTGCAGGCAAAGATGAAGAAGCTCTATATGGTCAGCAAGAAAAAAAAAAAAAGACCAGGAGTAACTGTGGCTCAGATCATGAACTCCTTATTGCCATATTCAGACTTAAATTGAAGAAAATAGGGAAAACCACTAGACCATCCAGGTATGACCTAAATCAAATCCCTTACGATTATACAGTGGAAGTGAGAAATAGATTCAAGGGATTAGATCTGATAGAGTCCCTAAAGAAGTATGGACAGAGATTTGTGACATTGTATAGGAGGCAGTGATCAAGACCATCCCCAAGAAAAAGAAATACAAAAAGGCAAAATGGTTGTCTGAGGAGGTCTTACAAATGGCTGAGAAAAGAAGAGAAGTGAAAGGCAAAGGAGAAAAGGAAAGATATAGCCATTTGAATGCAGAGTTCCAAAGAATAGCAAGGAGAGATAAGAAAGCCTTCCTCAACAATCAGTGCAAAGAAATAGGAAAACAATAGAATGGGAAAGATTAGAGATGTCTTCAAGAAAATTAGAGATACAAGGGAACATTTCATGCAAAGATGGACCCAATCAAGAACAGAAATGGTATGGACCTAACAGAAGCAGAAGATATTAAGAAGACGTGGCAAGAATTGTACAAGAAGAACTGTACAAAAAAGATCTTCATGACCCAGATAATCATGATGGTATGATCATTCATGTAGAGCCAGACATCCTGGAATGTGAAGTCAAGTGGGCCTTAAGAAGCATCACTATGAACAAAGCTAGTGGAAGGTGATGGAATTCCAGTTCAGGTATTTCAAATCCTAAACGATGATGCTATGAAAGTGATGCACTCAATAGGCTAGCAAATTTGGAAAACTCAGCAGTGGCTACAGGACTGGAAAATGTCAGTTTTCAATCCAATCCCAAAGAAAGGCAATGTGAAAAAATGTTCAATCTACCACACAATTGCACTCATCTCACATGCTAGCAAAGTAATGCTCAAAATGCTCCAAGCCAGGCTTTAGCAATACATGAACTGTGAAGTTCCTGATGTTCAAGCTGGATTTAGAAAACGCAGAGGAACCAGAGATCAAATTGCCAACATCTGCTGGATCATCGAAAAAGCAAGAGAATTCCAGAAAAATATCTATTTCTGCTTTATTGACTACGCCAAAGCCTTTGACTGTTTGGTCACAACAAACTGTGGAAAATTCTGACAGAGATGGGAATACCAGACCACCTGACCTGCCTCTTGAGAAACCTGTATGCAGGTCAGGAAACAACAGTTACAACTGGGACATGGAACAACAGACTGGTTCCAAATCGGGAAAGGAATATGTCAAGGCTGTATATTGTCACCATGCTTATTTAACTTATATGCAGAGTACATCATGCAAAATGTCAGGCTGGAATCAAGATTGCCAGGAAAAAATATCAATAACCTCAGATACACAGAAGACACCACCCTTATGGCAGAAAGTGAAGAGGAACTAAAAAGCGTCTTGATGAAAGTGAAAGAGGAGAGTAAAAAAGTTGGCTTAAAGCTCAACATTCAGAAAACGAAGATCATGGCATCTGGTCCCATCACTTCATGGGAAATAGATGGGGAAACAGTGGAAACAGTGTCAGACTTTATTTTTTGGGGCTCCAAAATCACTGCAGATGGTGACTGCAGCCATGAAATTAAAAGACACTTACTCCTTGGAAGGAAAGTTAGGAAAGGAAGGAAAGACAGCATATTCAAAAGCAGAGACATTACTTTGCCAACAAAGGTTCATCTAGTCAAGGCTATGGTTTTTCCAGTAGTCATGTATGAATGTGAGAGTTGGACTGTGAAGAAAGCTGAGTGCCAAAGAATTGATGCTTTTGAACTGTGGCGTTGGAGAAAACTCTTGAGAGTCCCTTGGACTACTAGGAGATCCAACCAGTCCATTCTAAAGGAGATCAGCCCTGGGTGTTCTTTGGAAGGAATGATGCTAAAGCTGAAACTCCAGTACTTTGGCCACCTCATGTGAAGCGTTGACTCATTGGAAAAGACTCTGATGCTGGGAGGGATTGGGGGCAGGAGGAGAAGGGGACGACAGAGGATGAGATGGCTGGATGGCATCACCGACTCAATGGACATGAGTTTGAGTGAACTCCAGGAGTTGGTGATGGACAGGGAGGCCTGGTGTGCTGTGATTCATGGGGTCGCAAAGAGTCGGACACGACTGAGCGACTGAACTGACTGAACTGAACTGAAAGTCTAACAACACCCAAGGGTAAGGAAGAATTGTGCTAAGGCAAAATTCACACTGCAAAAGTAAAAAAAAAAAAAAAAAAACTGTTTTTAGACAAATCCCCTGATCCAAAAAAAATTCAGACAGAACAGTTAAGAAAAATCTCTGCTTCTGAAGAGAACAACCTTGGGGGAAGCTTTCACAGATGATAAAGTTAGCAGTCACCATGATTGAAAAGGGACATTATACTTTAAAATGTAACGCTGTTAGGACAGATGTGGTTAGGAAAAGAAGAAAAAAAAACTATACTGCATAGATCTAGAAAACTAAAATAGAAATAAAAATGCCTACTTAGCCATATTTTCCTAGGAGTTAGTCTGTTTATCCCCTTTAAGTTAAGCAGGGAAAGAAGATTTGGGTTGAAGATGTCCTCCCTGTCAGCAGGTTAAAAAGTGATCAACAGTCAGACGAATTCTCATAAGCTGATGGGGTTTTATTACACTCAATTATTTACTGCTCCTTGAAGGTCCCTTCTCCCCATTGCCTTTCTTAGAAATGAAAAACATCCACCAAGCTACACAAGTTTTACAATACACATAAAAATCCAGATTTTACTCCCAGCCAGTGTTTCATAGGGGCACAAGACTCTGTCTTAATAGTAGTAGAATTTAAGAATTAAGAAGGTATTGAGTGTTTATATAACAAAAAGCTTCTTTCATTTATTTTCAATTCACCAGCTATCTAACAAATGAGTTACCTATGGAATCCAGGTACAAGCAAGCCTTGGTTTTCCAATTCCTTTAAGACTAAACATTTTCTTCCTCAGAGTACGTTAGAGTTAACCAGGCTTTTGTTAGGGTAGGGACTGGTTTTGTGGTGATCATCAAGGAAGGTGCTTTCCCTGGGTTTAGATAACTGCTGCTTCATAATCAAGACTAGTGCCATGTAGTAAGAGATACCTAAAAAGAGGATTATTTAAAAATCAGAATTCTAAGGAAAGAGAACACATATTTGAAATTCTGCAAAACCTGAAGAAAGGAGCAGTTGAAGACAGCATATAAGTAATTAGACAAGTCTTTCATTTGTCCATGAAACATTTATAGCACAAAATCATATAAATTCTACTCCACATAACCAATGTGACTGAGTCCCTAAACCATCCAGCTGGATTTGGAAGTAATTTGGCTGCCGTAGAAGCCATACCATGGATCACAAGGGTTGATTTGGTGAATCTGATGCTTTGCAAGTATTTCATTCTTTCATGTGAATTTCCCTAGAAGCTGTGTAATTGACAAAAAGTGTAACTGATAGGAGGCATGCACTCTTCAGACAAAGATACACAAGTACTAAGCTTCAGGCCAGACTGTGCTTACCAACCCTCCTTGCAATCCACCAATATCTCACCTTTCAAAACTCATCAGCAGGAAATTTATCATCATTTTCTTGACACTATTAATTAAATGGATTGTAGTGATTTATACCTGCGACTACTTTGAGTGGATTATTTTTATAATTTTCTATCATGCTATCCACAGGACTTCTAAAACAACCACCACTATAAGGAGCACTATGTAAATATGTAAGTGGCCACCAACTTTGGAAACTTCTGTAATAATGAAGTTTTCATTGTAAATGCAGACTTTTTCTAATCAAAATTATAAATAAATCCTGCCATAGTCACCTTCAAGCCTTCCAAGCTTTAAGTTTACACTAGCCCTGTTCCATCATGTCCAATTTTAGATATTAAATATTTAATACTAAGATTTCTTCTATTTGCATGAGCAGAAAATGTGTTTCCTGGGTCCTAGAACCCAAGCTATTAACCTTATTAAATAACTAAGCAATTTGTTCTCTTCAAATACTGACATAACATGAACTGACAGCTTAACCATTCCACCTTAAAGACTATCTTATTTTTTAATTTGCCTGGACTCCATGCTTTTTAGGTTTACCTCACTGAGTAGACACAAGTCAACAACTGCTGTTCAGAGCAATTGAGCATTTCTGAGTGTTTGCTGTGGAGACAGAGGGTTTACTTGGAAGTTAACCTAAAACCACATTTAGTGAATGAGAGACATCTTTTATTCAAAAACTAAACTACACTTTAAATGTCCGTAATTATCATTACACATTTTTAAAGTCTTAGGACTTTAGAAGCTGCAAGGTTGATAACTGTCACTTTATTGCCTCAGAAATAAGATATCTCAAAGCAAATAGGAAAACAACATTCAACAATCCAATCAAGATCAAATTTAATTGGGCACATCTTAAGGGTCAAGCATCCAACAAGACAACATTGATTAAACTCTCTTAGCCAAGATCAGTCGAAGAGATGTCAGCAGAGTTACCACAAGAGAGAACAATCCAATTCTAAAATGTCAACAAACAGAATTCTGTGAGATCTGGGTTTTCACATTGCAATGGATAGATCCTGAATATACTGATTTCTATCTTACACAAGTTTGGGGGAAATCTCTGTGATTATTTTTGCCTTATATTTGGGAAAATTAATAATTACTCACTTATATGAGTAATCAAAAAAGATGACCCACTTTGGGTTTGGTGTTGGTTAGCTTTACTGGGCCAAAGGAAGACAATCAGCAGAGTCAAGCAGCTGAATAAATATCAGGTATCATTTAAGAGACTTCAGAAAGACTACAAACATCTTATTTGCCAGCTTGCCTCATGTCTGAATTTCCATCAACATTAAATCACTTTTTTGTCCTCACTGTCTCCAGGTATCTCCTTAAAAATGCAAATATTCTTGGAATGGAAGGTGTACTCAGGGCTGCACTTGCTGTTTTTGAATTAGAAGGGTTCTCTGTTGGGCCAATGCTGCTGCACTGGAGCAAGGCTGTGGTTCTAGGTGCAGTTTCAGCCCTCACCAGTCCCCACAGCCTGCAGCATTCATGTACAATAATACTAGATTGCTTGTGTGTATGTGCTTAGTCGCTCAATCATGTCTGACTCTTCAAGACCCCATGGACTGTAGCCCATCAGGCTCCTCTGTCCATGGGGATTCTCCAGGCAAGAACACTGGAGTGGGTTGCCATGCTCTCCTCCAGGGGATCTTCCCAACCCAGGGATTGAACCCAAGTTTCCCACATTGCAGGCAGATTCTTTATCCTCTCAGCCACCAGGGAAACCAAAGAATACTGGAGAGGGTAGCCTATCTCTTCTCCAGGGGATCTTCCTGGCCCAGGAATCGAACCAGTGTCTCCTACATTACAGGCAGATTCTTTACCAGCTGAGCTACCAAGGAAACCCACTAGGTTGCTTGCTGATGGTCAATAAACTGTGCTCTTATTTACTAGAGAGCTTTCACTATCACTGTTGATGCTTTTGAAATGTAATCTCCTACTTACCTCAGGCAAACATCTTGAGAGACACCAGTATGAAATTTCACCAGTATCATATTAGCAATTCTGAGAAAAGGCAGGTTTCAGGCTGAACTTGCCTGGTACCTCAAGGACAACTGTTCCAATGAAACCTCTTATCCCTGACACCCTTGATGGATGCAACAAAAAGAGACCCTAATGTTATTTAGTTATTTAGTTTCACTCCTCACCATCTCCTCATCCCCAACCAACTCTTTCTCCACCTGAAAATCTTCCAAAACTTTTATTTCTGGAGCTGTGATTCAATGGTGTACTGAAGCTGGCTCCTCTGGGCCTGCTAGGCAAGTTGGGCAAATCTTCTCGCCAGTTTATATATTCAGTAATGTTGGTAGCCTGAAATCAACCCAAGGCACAGTACTTATACTATAAAAATCAGCAAACAGTACAAATCACAACCTTTTAAAAATGATGAGCCAATTTTTTAAACATTTACCAGCACACCATTGCTATATTTACGAGAAGAAACCTCACACTCTCGCAAAATTAGTTTCTTCCTTTCATTCTTATTTTTTAAATCAGCTAAAATCTGCTTCTCCAAAGATATCACCATTTATCATGAAACCCTCTCAAGTTGAAGTAGGTCATTTTACCATATTCCTGTTACAGAATTCCTCCAGAATTCCTCCTGTAAAATTTTATTTTCCGCTTTAAAGCATTTTATTGAAGGAATACTTTCTCTTCACACTATTATATCATCCATCTGTAATCATTTGCCTCATTGTATTAAATTTTCTAATGCATCTGCCTCCTTAATTTCCTGAAAGCTACTTGAAGACAGGAGCCATGTTATACTCATCTTTGTATATCCAGAAGATTCTTCTTGCTTCCTCAGTTCAGTCCAGTCTCTCAGTCGTGTCCAACTCTTTGCAACCCCATGGACTGCAGCACACCAGGCTTGCCTGTCCATCACCAACTCTTAGAGATTGCTCAGACTCACGTCTGTTGCGTCGGTGATGCCATCCAACCATCTCATCCTCTGTCGTCCCCTTCTCCTGCCTTCAAGCTTTCCCAGCATCAGGGTCTTTTCAAATGAGTCAGTTCTTCACATCAGGTGGCCAAAGTACTGGAGTTTCAGCTTCAGCATCAGTCCTTCGAATGAACACCCAGGACTGATTTCCCTTAGGATGAACTGATTGGATCTCCTTGCAGTCCAAGGGACTCTCAAGAGTCTTCTCCAACACCACAGTTCAAAAGCATCAATTCTTTAGCACTCAGCTTTCTTTATAGTCCAACTCTCACATCCATACATGACTATTGGAAAAAACCATAGCTTTGACTAGATGGACCTTTGTTGGCAAATGTCTCTGCTTTTTAACATGCTGTCTAGGTTTTGCTGTCTTGCTTCCTATTGCTGTCTTGCTTCCTGTTGCTGTTTAAAAACCACTGCTCTTCTCATCCTCCTATAGAAACATTTCCACTTTCAAGACTGTATCCCCTGGTTCTACTTCCCTCTGCATCTCCTCCTAGTCATATGTGCATCTTGTGCAGCTCCCTCATACTCAATGAGATCTTACTGCTCTCCTTTCAAAACTATGTTTGCTCTCATGCTGACAACTTCCAACATCCTTTAGGATGTCTCATGCAACTTAGATAACAAGGATCCATAATTTTTTCAACTCCATTCTCCCTTAGATACTATCTCCTAACACCATGCCCCAGACCTTCATTGTTTTGGGAAATTTTCTACTTAAAATATACTATGTGGAAGGAAGAATAATTTTCCCTCTGCCCTTCCAGGTTCTTGGCTGAGACCCCTTGGAAAAAAAACCGAGTAATAGCAGACAAACAAAAGTTTTATAACATGCATACCTCTTGTATAAATGGGAGATATCCAGGAAAATGAAATAACTCTCTGAAATGGTCCAAGCCACCACCTTAAATACCATCTCCAGCTAAAGACAAAAGGAGATGCGGGGGTTGAGGATCAGTTAGGGGAAGCCATCAGGAAAAGCACAGAATCAATATAGCTGTTATGCTGATTAAACTCATTGCTGTCTCCATTGGTAAAAGTGTCTAGAGATTTAGAGTCATCCTTCTCTCCCATCACACAGAGAGGGAGTAACTTTTGAAAATGGTGATTTTCCTTATAAATGTAAATATCACTTAGAAAAGGGTAACTTCTGGTGGGTCTTCTGAGCTTTTCCTGTGTCTGCAGTTTCTTGATCATCAGCTCAAAATAGTCTACACTGAAGAGACATATTTTAGGGTAGCAATTCTGCTCCCTTTCAATGCCAAACTCCATGTTTCCACTGAATGAAACAACATCTTACACTTACTGTTTATTTTAGCCATTTAGCCAGGGTACCTACAATATTTCCTTCATTCTTCCTTTTTCTCTCAGGATATCAAACTCTTTCAGTTCAACAAATTTCCCTATAAAACTTAAATTTCATGAAGAGTCATTTCAGTCACTTTCTTGCCAGCACTTCCAACTCATTTAATCTGTTATCTCTCACTGATATTGACCCTGACTTCTCGCCACCATGCATGAGTACTAGCAGCCACCTTCTCTCCTCCTATAGCTAGTCTACTAAGCCTGCAGAGAGCAAGAAGAAGAACACTGTACAGATAGCTTCCATAACAGAGTCATGGTCTCCAACTGCAGGTGGCCTCCAAGTGCCTCTCAGCAATCCTTCTATAAACACCTAATCTGCTCTTGCTTCATTAAAATTTTTTTTATTGTGGTAAATTATACATAATATTTATCATTTCAATCACCTGTGTCTTACTTTGATTTTTACAAAAGCTCTTCTGAGCATTTAGTACTCTGCTAGAAATCCCTACCCTTTCAGGGGACAAACTTCTCCCAAATTACAGCTATAAATAAGGTTCTTATGTAAGGCCACCACTAAAATGCACAGAGTCCAGAGGAAGAGTATACATGGAGGCCTTAAGGTACAGCCTATACATTCTTTTTCTCCCCTAGCTGGCTCTTGCCTATACCATGGGGAACAACAAACCTATGGACAACCCAACCAGCATGGTTATGCTCCATTTACATGCCCCAGACAGATGCCTCTTGGCCACTCCTCAGACCCAAAGGTACTAATACCAGTGTCACAGCCCTCCCTCAGGAAGACAGCCTTTGGGAATAAAACTGTGCAGACCCTGAAAGTGGGTGGAGGTATCTGAGAAGAAAATTCCAAAGTCTCAGGTACCTAGAATATGGTTGAAAATGGGAATCTCAGACTCGGGGTGAGCATATCCCATTAGCTGCATGGACTTCTCACCTCATAAAGAGGGTATGTTTGTGTGGGCTTAGTCGCTCAGTTGTGTCTGACTCTTTGTGACCCCATGGACTGTAGCCAACAAGGCTCCTCTGTCCATGGGATTCTCCAGGCAAGAATACTGGAGTGGGTTGCCATGCCCTCCTCCAGGGGATCTTCCCAACCCAGGGATTGAACCCAGGTCTCCCGCACTACAGGCAGATTCTTTACCATGTGAGCCACCAGGGAAGCCCAAAGAGAGTATAGGGGAGTGGTACTTGCCACCCCAGAATGTGTCTCTTGGGCCTGAGTTTTATTTCTAGGCTGGATGTTTTTAAGAAACGAATGGCTCAGGGAGAGTTTTTACCTCCTCCCCCTTAATTGCCTGGGCTTCCCAGGTGGCACTAGTGGTAAAAGAACTTGTCTGCCAAAGCAGGAGACATAAGAGACGCCAAGGGTTTGATCCCCTGCAGGAGTCTAAAAGAATTTAGATACAGGGCCCAACCTAGGAACAATCGCCAGAAGTAACTACAAAGAATAAGAGCTAAGTGTGGATGAAGGGGGAAACTTGGAAAGGCCTGTTTGATCAAAGTCCTCTCTGTATCCCATTGTCTCTGCATAGCATGGCAAAATTTGCTTAATGACATCTGTTTTTCCCATCTTGCTACAAATTGTTCTTCTCCCCTGTGAAGTCTCAAGCCCAAAGCCCCCTTTCCTTCTCTCAGATGGCATATTAGCCTCAACTGCTTAATTGGTTTTTGGGTCTTGTGCTGCATATGTTTCATATGGCGCCCATGTGTGCTCAGTCCTTGAGTTGTGTCCAACTCTTTGCAACCCTATGGACTGTAGCCTGCCCGGCTCCTCTGTTCATGGAATTTTCCAGGCCAGAATACTGGATTGGGTATCAGATATGGGGTCCCTATATATGATGGGGCCCTTATATGTACATAATCAAATTTGCTTCTCTCATATTAATCTGTTTCATGTCAACTTAATTCTTAGATCAACCAATAAGGGTATAACCATAAAAAGATCAGAACAGGCCACTTTAAGCACAGGGCCCAAGGCAAGGTTTCTAGCTGCCTGGGTTCTCCTTATTTCTTTATACTGCACCATATATACCCTCTGCTTCAATCATACCAAAATTTTTGCTATTTCCAAATGCTTCATGGTCTTACAACTTTTGACCATTCCATTCTCCCTCTCTGTAACTTCTTTCCACATTAGGTAGTCTGTCAAGCTAACACCTCTCAGATTCAGTTTACTCATCATTTCCTTTGGGAAAACTGAGTTAGTTACACATTCCCTGTGCTCCTTAGCTCAGAATGGCATAGAAGCCTCAATTACCCAGCTGGCCCTTGGTTCTCACATTCTTATGGGGCTCCCAGACATATGTAATTAAACTTGTTTTTCTCCTGTAAATCTGGTATCACTTTGATTATTAGATCAGACAAAGAACCAACAAAGGTAGAGGAAAAAAATTTACTCCTCAACATTTCCTTCACTGATTGTAAAACTTTTTCTTCATTATGTAATGAACACTGGGAACATACACTCAAAGTGGTAGACAATAAACAGTGGTTGAATAATTGATGGATTATTCCTTATTTCTGATATTTCTTCAGTAATTTATATTAAAATATGACTATTCTTTCTTAACAGAGAAGGCAATGGCACCCCACTCCAGTACTCTTGCCTGGAAAATCCCATGGATGGAGGAGTCTGGTAGGCTGCAGTCCATGGGGTCACTAAGAGTTGGACACGACTGAGCGACTTCATTTTCACTTTTCACTTTCATGCATTGGAGAAGGAAATAGCAACCCACTCCAGTGTTCTTGCCTGGAGAATCCCAGGGACGGGGGAGCCTGGTGGGCTGCCATCTCTGGGATTGCACAGAGTCAGACGCGACTGAAGCGACTTAGCAGCAGCAGCATTCTTTCTTAAAATTTACTAAGAGATTCTTCTATTCAGTCATTTTTTTTTATTTTATTTTCAAACTCCACACAATTGTATTAGTTCTGCCAAACATCAAAATGAATCCATCACAGGTATACATGTGCTCCCTATTCAGTCATTTTTAAAATAAATTTCAATTACAAAACAAAGACTACATTCTTCTCTATTCGATAGGATTCCTATATCAATCAGGAAAAAAAGTCAGATTAGAGTGCAAATTAGAATTTTGGGTCCCCTCAAATGCAGACCCTAGGACAAGGTGCAATTAGTTTAGGAAGTGATCCCAAAAATCACTGTGAGAGAGTAAAAAACAGCAGAAGGAGGAAAGATAATAAAAGGTGTGCTAATAAACAGTTTCTGCTATGGGTATCTGCACCAAGAGTGTCTGCTATATTACCTCTGTGCTCTCTCAGAGGGACACAAGAAAAGCTGTTTAGCTTTTGAGGAAAAATTAACTTAAAAAAAAAAAGCTCAAAGATGCTCTAGTCTCATTCTTCTAACCTTCAGATTCACCTACTTCAAATTTCTGGTTCCTCTACTGCATAACCAGGTCTTTGAAGCTCTCCATGTGACTCCCTGTTTCATACAGGCACACTTCATCATTTACATCAATGAAGAAAAATTAGGCAACGAGACCTTCTAATCTGCTATGCCAAATGGAGGGTATACAGTTAAATAATATAAATCACAGATTCTCTACTTTAAAGTTAAGTGTATGGTAAACCTTCGATATTTGTAAAAGTTAAGACCAAATGTTTAATTCTCAAATATGTGCTTAGTCACTCAGTCATGTCTGACTCTTTGCGACCCAATGGACTGAAACAGAGGCCAGGCTCCTCTGTTCTTGAGGATTCACCAGGCAAGAATACTGGAGTGGGTTGCCATGCCCTCCTCCAAGAGATCTTCCTAATCCAGGGATCAAACCCAGGTCCCCGTATTGCAGGCAGATTTTTACCATCTGAGCCACCAGGGAAGCCCACAATACTGGAGTGGGTAGCCTATCCCCTTTCCAGGGTATCTTCCCGACCCAGGAATCAAACCGGGGTCTCTTGCATTACAGGCGGATTCTTTACCAACTGAGCTGCCAGGGAAGCCCAACTCTCAAATACTACTTTAGAACAACATTCCCCTGCCCCATAAAATATGCATGCAATGAATAGAAAACAAAATCACACTGGAAAGGAAGTACCGGCCTCACTTGCTAGATGAGTGCTCAAAACTCAATTCCAGGCTGTAGCAAAATTCAAGTTTTTCAATTCCATGGACATGTGTGAGGAGAGATGAAATTTGTAAATGTTAAAATTGCTAATGCCAAGTGTCTCCGTTAACTTTTCCTGTATAACAAATCACTCCCAACTCACAAAATATAACAATAGGCATTCATTCCTTGCTCATACATCTGTGAGATCAGCTGTGAATGCTAATGATCTAGACTGAACTTGGGCTTAATTCTAAGCTGCATGTTGGGTTCAAGTCTGTTTCACATTAGTAGCATCTTCTTTGGATTGGAAGAGGGCTAGCCAGGAGCATGTATATTTCACAGCAGAGGCACAGAACAATAGGGCAAGCACAACTACACTGGTATATTTCAAGCTTTTATGCACATTACATTCACCAGCATCCCAATGGCCAAAGCAAGTCTGCATGACCAGGCCAATATCAATGGGATAGAGTAGTATGCAATCTTCCCATGAAAATAGAAAGGAAAAGGATGATTGTTTGCTGAATAATAATCTAATCTACCACACAAAGTCAAGTTGGTCTCATGTTCAATTTTTCCTAGGAATAGAAACATCAAAGTAAGGCTGCTAATAATGAACCAAAATCAGATTGTATTCAACAGTTACATTTCAAGGTAGAGTTTTTCCTACTTTGGTCCATGAATATTTTGTAAACAACATTTAATGCATCTTCACATTTCTATGTTTTATAAACAGTTCAACAAATTAGACGTCAAAGAATCCTAAGGGTGGAAGCTTCCTGATAAGAGGAATATCATAAAGAAATTACGGTATATTTAGAAACCAGAATAACATTTCCATCCTTTATTTGTTTACCACTTGAAGTTTAGCAACTATATGGCAATGCATTAAAAGTCTCCTTAGTCATTTTCTTGGTGATTTTCCAGCCTCCTGAAAAATTATAGACCCAACAATAGTTCAAGGACTTCATAATTCACCAAAATTGTCTAAACTTCTGGAAAAGCTCTTTTTTTGTGCAATGCTCAGGACTTATAGCCTATGAAGCTAAAGCTGGCCTGCTTTCAGCTTGAGGTCTTTTTCAATCTGGGGGAATTTATGAATAAATCCATTTGGCTATAGAATCTGTTCATGGTAAAGAGATAAAAAGTGATTCTCATTTTTGAGATACCAACAATAACAGCAGTACTAGCAGCAACAGCTATTCCAATTACAGCTCTGATCAGTGGCTATAAAAGTACCACTTTATACAGAAGCCTCATGAAAGTATCCCAGCATGGCAGCATGATTCAAGGGGCTGTTTTTCTCCTCCTGATGTGTACTCTTACATTTGGGGGGATTTTTTATGTTTTTCTTTTCCCAGATGCTCTTAGGTTTCTGGTCAGTGATATTTTATCATACATAGGGGGAAAAACAATACTTAATTAGGTTTTTAAAAGGTCTGACTTTAGCTTTAACCATAGTGATTTTATCACAGCATGGGCAGAGAGAGGAGAGAACCCAACACAAAGTAGTGAAAAGGAAGTCTCAGCAGGCAAGATGGCAAAGTTTTTCAGTGAGAAAACTAGCTTGGACAGGATACACACAAAGCATCCTCTGGCAAGCAATTGATAATGTAAAACTTGGTATTTAGAGGCTATCTTTTATTCTAAGAATGCAAGGAACTTTCCAGGCTTGGAGTAATCACTCAGAACAACATTCACATGTGTTAAGAAGCAAATACTGATGGGTCCAACTTGCGAAGGAGAAAACAAGAAGGTGGGGCTATCTGGTCACATTGAAATATTGTCAACCAGGGTCTGTAAAACTAGATCGAGACATATATACAACAAGATATATGAAACTGATAAAATCAGGTGGTCCTATAATGTCAGAGAATGACAAATGAAGGGGCTGAGAGCACATTAACTAGCAATGGGCTTATACCCAATGGCTATGGTTTGGACTAACAGAAAGCACACATGACACAATATTTTCCCAAGGGTGTTGGTTTGATATTTGCGGATACTAAAATCCAAGGTAAAAGACGACTTCATTTTTGGTACTATTTCTGACAGGAAACCCCCAATGCACACATGTGCATCCCAATGCACAAACATACCTGCATACACACACATACACAGAGTCACCTAAGTATATTACCTTTAGAATAAAAAAAAACCTTTTTTTGGCCATGCTACACTGCTTGTGGGATTTTAGTTTTTTTGCCAGGGATTGAACCTGGGCCCCAGCAGTGAAAGCACCAAGTCCTAACCACTGGACCACCAGGAAATCCCCATAGAATAAAATATTTAAACATTCAAAATTACAAAGTCTAAAAAGAAATTAAACATCAACAAAAAATGTAGATATAAAATATATAAGCAAGGATCCTCACAAAAATAATGAAATAAACTTATTATCTACTGTAAGATATTAGCTTTAGTTATTGCAATATTTAGACTTCTTTGATAATTCTATGATAAATGAAAACAAACTTGATAATTGATTTAAAAACATAAAATATATCTAATAATGCTATTTCCCATTCTGGTCTTATTAGAACTTTAAATATATGTTAACAACTATGAGAGTAGAAAAATACTTTCCCCTCTACCCTTCTAGGTCTTTTGGCAGAACCCCCTCCCTGACCCAGATTAAAAGACAGATTAACAGGAGACAATAGAGTGGATACCTCCTGTATACATGGGAGGTATCCAGGAAAATACAATAATTCTCTAAAATGGCCCAAGTAAGTAAAGTAAAGTCACTCAGTCATGTCCAACTCTTTGCGACCCCATGGACTGTAGCTTACCAGGCTCCTCTGTTCACAGGATTTTCCAGGCAATAGTAGTGGAGTGGATTGCCATTTCCTTCTCCAGGGGATCTTCCTGACCCAGGGACTGAACCCGGGTCTCCCACATTGTAGACAGACGCTTAACCATCTGAGCCACTAGGAAAGTGCTGAAATGGCCCAAGCCACCCCTTAAATGTTTCTCCCTCTCTATACCAGGAAGACAAGGATGACTCTGAAGCTCTAGAAATTTTTATCACTGGATCTGACAGTGACTTAAATCTACATACCTCTCCCCAACCATGTTTCCTCTCAAATACCCATCTCCAGCTAGAGAGGAAACACGGTTGGGGAAGGAGAGCCAGTTATGGGAGGTCACTCAGAAAAGCACAGTAAACTAGGATAAGGTTTTTATGCAGATTTAAGTCACCGTCAGATCCAGTGATAAAAATTTCTAGAAATTCAGAATCATCCTTGTCTTCCTGGTATAGAGAGGGAGAAACTCATATAAATAGGAGATTTTCTTTGTCAGTTGCTTCATTTGCTATTCTCTTCTCCCATTCTGAAGGCCATCTTTTCACCTTGCTTATAGTTTCCTTCGTTGTACAAAAACTTTTAAGTTTAATTAGGTCCCATTTGTTTATTTTTGCTTTTATTTCCATTACTCTGGGAGGTGGGTCATAGAGGATCCTTCTGTGATTTATGTCAGGAGATTATTTTGCCTATGTTTTCCTCTAGGAGTTTTATAGTTTCTGGTCTTACATTTAGATCTTTAATCCATTTTGAGCTTATTTTTGTGTATGGTGTTAGAAAGTGTTCTAGTTTCAGTTTTTCACAGGTGTTTGACCAGTTTTCCCAGCACCACTTGTTAAAGAGATTGTCTTTTCTCCATTGTATATTCTTGCCTCCTTTGTCAAAGATAAGGTGTCCATAGGTGTGTGGATTTATCTCTGGGCTTTCTGTTTTGTTCCATTGATCTATATTTCTGTCTTTGTGCCAGTACCATACTGTCTTGATGATTGTAGTTTTGTAGTATAGTCTGAAGTCAGGCAGGTGGATTCCTCCAGTTCCATTCTTCTTTCTCAAGATTGCTTTGGCTATTCGAGGCTTTTTGTATTTCCATACAAATTGTGAAATTATTTGTTCTAGTTCTGTGAAAAATACTGTTGGTAGCTTGATAGGGATTGCATTAAATCTGCAAGCAGCTCATGCAGCTCAATATCAGAAAATTAAATGACCCAATCAAAAAAATAGGCCAAAGAACTAAACAGACATTTCTCCCAAGAAGACATACAGATGGTTAACAAACACATGAAAAGATGCTCAACATCACTCATTATCAGAGAAATGCAAGTCAAAACCACAATGAGGTATCATCTCATGCTGGTCAGAATGGCCATAATCACAAAGTCTACAAACAATAAATGCTGGAGAGGGTGTGGAGAAAGGGGAACCCTTTTATACTGTTGGTGGGAATGCAAACTAGTACAGCCACTATGAAGAACAGTGTCGAGATGCCTTTAAAAACTAGAAATAGAACTGCCATATGATCCAGCAATCTCACTGCTGGGCATACACACCAAGGAAACCAGAATTGAAACAGACACATGTACCCCAATGTTCATTGCAGCACTCTTTACAATAGCTAGGACAACCTAGATGTCCATCAGCAGATGAATGGATTAAGAAAGTTGTACATATACACAATGGAATATTACTCAACTATTAAAAAGAACACATTTGAATCAGTTCTAATGAGGTGGATGAAAACAGAAAACAGAGCCTATTATACAGAATGAAGTAGTCAGAAAGAATAACACCAATACAGTATATTAACGCATATATATGGAATTTAGAAAGATGGTAATGACAACCCTATACACGAGACAGCAAAAGAGACACAGATATAAAGAACAGACTCTTGAACTCTGTGGGAGAAGGCGAGGGTGGGATGAGTTGAGAGAATAGCATTGAAACACATATATTACCATATGTGAAATAGATGATCAGTTCAAGTTCGATGCATGAAACAGGGCACACAAAGCCAGTGCACTGGGACAACCCTGAGGGATGGGATGGGGAGGGAGGTGGGAGGGGGGTTCAGGATGGGGGACACATGTACACCCATGGCTGATTCATGTCAGTGTATGCCAAAAACCACAATATTGTAAAGTAATTAGCCTCCAATAAAAATACAATAATTAATCTAAAAAAATAGGAGATTTTCCTTGTAAATGTCTCTGACAAAAGACAATTTCTACTGGGTTTTCAGAGCTTTTCTTATCTGCAGTTTCTTAAAAAAAATAATCAGCCTAAAACAAAGTCTCATGCCAAAGAACATACTTTATGGTGACAAATTCTGCTCCCCTTCACATCTAAACAAGTAAATGTCCACTTATCATTCTCCTCCAAAAGCAACAAAATCTCATCTCATCATGAATAATAGTAAATATATAAACTCTTTTAGAAATAATTCCCTTGTGTCATTTAAAAGCAAATGGCTCCTTACCTTTAGAATATGTAAATTCTGCCATTCTTGCTAATTATATAGATTTGAGCAACTGATCCCACAAAAGAATGTTTTGAAGACCACTATTTCATGTATTGATTAAATTTCTTCAGAATTTTTTAAGACCTAAAATTATTTACAAACACTCCCCAGTTATTAACATTTTGTTGTTTAATATTGAGAACTCAAAAATTATCAGATTTGTTTTTTAGGGTTAAATTGTGAAATCCCTATAACCTTTCCAACACAGTGACTTACCCTTTTGCTAGCTACAGAAAACCATGGATAAAATCAAACCTAGAGGACTTCCCTGATGGTCCGATGGATAGGAGACTGCCTGCCAATGCAGGGAACTGGGGTTCTATCTCTGGTCCGGGAAGATCCCACATGTCATGGAGCAACTAAATCTGGGCGAGCCACAACTACTGAGCCCATGTGCCACAACTAGTGAAGCCTATGTACCCTAGAGCAAGAGAAGCCACTGCAATGAGAGGCCTGCACACCACAACTGGAGAGCAGTCCCCACTTGCCACAACTGGAAAAAAGCCTGTGCAGCAATGAAGACCCAACACAGCCAAAAATGAATAAATGAATAAATAAAATTTAAAAACTCAAACTTAGGAAAACATTAGATATGCCAATAGAAATATGAAGAACCATTTTTTTTTAACTCTAGGGAAAAGGAAGGATATTGCAGCTACTGTTGGAATTTTGTATGCTAAAACACACAGAGAGAGAATTTTGAAAAAGAACTTACAATGCTGGTGTGGTGTCCACAGAAGTAGATTAGCAAAATAAAGACAGATGGCAATGAATTAATCTAACACCCAACTCTAACACTTAACAGCTATGTTGCCATCACACACTTCTCTACTGTACTAATTCAGACTTCAACTTGACATAGATCACAAAAATATATGCATGTGTTCAACACCATCTGCTGCATAAGTACAATTAAAGGGAAAGGAGCTTGCCACCATGGGATGTCAGTAGTAATATCTCATTCTAGGGTAACACTCTTTTAGTGGGAAGAAGTAAAGAGCTTGGGTGGCCCAGTTGCTGACCCAGGTATATTTGCCAAAAGCCAACTGACACCTCTCCCAAAATATTTTCCTGAAAACAGAGTGGCATGATGCACAGACCTTCACATGAAGTAACCCTGTTGTGAACCCTGTTGTGAAAATTTTAAATAAATTTTCAAAATGAATTAAAAATCAGGCTGTATAAATAGACTTTTCATTTGCTCCTGTCAGTAAAGTCCTAAACTAACAAAAATGGGATGTTCAATGTACCCAGTGTGGAAAGGAGATTTTAATGTTCTGTATAGACATAGCTAAAAATATACAGGGAAATCAAATGCCATGCTACTGTAAGGAAGCAAAATTCACCACTCTAAAATGTGCCTCTTTGACATGAAGATTAGTTCAGGCTGATTATTTTTAAGAAATAGTAGACTCAATAAAATTTTCTTGTTACCTGATCCTTAACAGCATAAAAGAATTTAGATAAAGGTCCTGTTCCTGGAATAGAGGTGTCACCAATCAACTTTTTCACCTCTTAACCCTAGATCAAGAGGCTTGAGATCTCTCCTAGTTGGGATGTAAGGAGGGGGTCACAGGCATGTCGCCAGCATCCAACCATCATGCATTTCAGGAAGGCCATCATGGGGAGAAGAAAATGAAACATTGGATCACGATGATTCAGATTTTAAATTAATGCACTGTTCTGACAGACTTCAAACTCTTAAAAGTAAAAGAAAACTTCTTAATAATAAATCAGAAACAAAGGCGACTAAGCAACCAAGAATGTAACAGAGGAGATTTGATGCGATTTTGACATATTCCCCGAAACAGTACATTTTGGGTAAATTTGTAAACTAAACCAAATATATTTATGAGGAGAGGAGAGAAAATAAAAAAGTTTTAGAGAATAAGTTGTTTTCAAATTACACCAAGCAGGGCTTCCCTGGTGGCTCAGTGGTAAAGAATCTGCCTGCCAGTGCAGGAGACACAGGTTTGATTCCTAGTCCAGGAAGATCCCACATGCTACAGAGCAGCTAAGACCATGAGCCTGTGTGCTAGAGCCTGGGAACCACAACTACTGAGCCTACGGGCCCCAACTACTGAAGCCCATGCACCTAGAGCCCGTGCTCCACAACAAGAGAAGACACTGCAATGAGAAGTCTGCACACTGCAACTAGAGAGTAGTCCCCACTCACCACGACTAGAGAAAAGCCCTCACAGCAACGAAGACGCAGCACAGCCAAATACATTTAAAAAATCATATCAAGCAGTTTATTTCTAACATCAACCCTAAGACTTAAATATAATTAAAAATAAAACAAAAGGAAACAAAAAGCAACATGAACATAATGTGGTTTGCCCTTACCATAGCTATGAATGTTCAAAAACCCCCAAAAGAAGGAAAACAGCCATAAATGATGATTCAAGCCTTTAATTTCCTGATAATGTAATGGAAGTTGAAGATAATTAATGCAATTAACCAACATCAAAGGAAAATAAACTTTGAGATAGCTGCACCTATAGTTATGCAATTCTGCTTCCCAAATGCTCCAGGACATTCCAAAATCATGAAAGGAGGAAACAGATAATGGGTTCTCACTTTTACATGGAATATATGAGATGCTGTGAGATTTAAATACAGAGTGCTTAGGAGTGTTTTAACTCTATGAGATGCTACATTCACTACCATGGTAATCCAAGTCTATGCCCCGACCAGTAACACTGAAGAAGCTAAAGTTGAACGGTTCTATGAAGACCTACAAGACCTTTTAGAACTAACACCCAAAAAAGATGTCCTTTTCATTATAGGGGACTGGAATGCAAAAGTAGGAAGTCAAGAAACACCTGGAGTAACAGGCAAATTTGGCCTTGGAGTACAGAATGAAGCAGGGCAAAGGCTAATAGAGTTTCGCCAAGAGAACATACTGGTCATAGCAAACATCCTCTTCCAACAACACAAAAGAAGACTCTACACATGGACATCACTAGATGGTCAACACTGAAATCAGATTGATTATATTCTTTGCAGCCAAAGATGGAGAAGCTCTATACAGTCAGCAAAAACAAGACTGGGAGCTGACTGTGGTTCAGATCATGCACTCCTTATTGCCAAATTCAGACTTAAATTGAAGAAAGGGAAAACCACTAGACCATTCAGGTATGACCTAAATCAAATCCCTTATGATTATACAGTGGAAGTGAGAAAAAGATTTAAGGGACTAGATCTGATAGACAGAGTGCCTGATGAACTATGGACAGAGGTTGGTGACATTGTACAAGAGACAGGGAGCAAGACCATCCCAATGGAAAAGAAATGCAAAAAGGCAAAATGGCTGTCTGGGGAGGCCTTACAAATAGCTGTGAAAAGAAGAGAAGCAAAAGGCAATGGAGAAAATTTGAACACAGAGTTCCAAAGAATAGCAAGGAGAGATAAGAAAGCCTTCCTCAGTGATCAATGCAAAGAAATAGAGGAAAACAACAGAATAGGAAAGACTAGAGATGTCTTCAAGAAACTTAGAGATACCAAGGAAACATTTCATGCAAAGATGGGCTCGATAAAGGACAGAAATGGTATGGACCTAACAGAAACAGAAGATATTAAGAAGAGGTGGCAAGAATACACAGAAGAACTGTACACAAAAAGATCTTCATGACCCAGATAATCACAATGGTGTGATCACTCATCGAGAGCCAGACATCCTGGAATGTGAAGTCAAGTGGACCTTAGGAAACATCACTGTGAACAAAGCTAGTGGAGGTGATGGAATTCCAATTCAGCTATTTCAAATCCTAAAAGATGATGCTGTGAAAGTGATGCACTCAATATGCCAGCAAATTTGGAAAACTCAGCAGTGGCCACAGGACTGGAAAAGTTCAGTTTTCATTTCAATCCCAGAGAAAGGCAATGGCAAAGAATGCTCAAGCTACCGCACAATTGCACTCACACGCTAGTAAAGTAATGCTCAAAATTCTCCAAGCCAGGCTTCAGCAGTATGTGAACCGTTACCTTCCAGATGTTCAAGCTGGTTCTAGAAAAGGCAGAGGAACCAGAGATCAAATTGTCAACATCCGCTGGATCATCAAAAAAGCAAGAGAGTTCCAGAAAAACATCTATTTCTGCTTTATTGACTATGCCAAAGCCTTTGACTGTGTGGATCACAACAAACTGTGGAAAATTCTTCAAGAGATGAGAATACCAGACCACCTGACCTGCCTCTTGAGAAACCTGTATGCAGGTCAGGAAGCAACAGTTAGAACTGGACATTGAACAAAAAACTGGTTCCGAATAGGAAAAGGAGTATGTCAAGGCTACATATTGTCACCCTGCTTATTTAACTTATATGCAGAGTACATCATGAGAAACTCTGGTCTGGATGAAGCACAAGCTGGAATCAAGATTGCCGGGAGAAATATCAATAACCTCAGATATGCAGATGACACCACCCTTATGGCAGAAAGTGAAGAGGAACTGAAGAGCCTCTTGATTAAAGTGAAAGAGGAGGGTGAAAACATTCGCTTAAAGCTCAACATTCAGAAAACTAAGATCATGGCATTCGGTCCCATCACTTCATGGCAAATAGATGGGGAAACAGTGGAAACAGTGGGTGGCTTTATTTTTGGGGGCTCCAAGTCACTGCAGATGTTGATTGCAGCCAGGAAATGGTAACCCACTCCAGTGTTCTTGCCTGGAGAATCCCATGGACAGAGGAGCCTGGCAGGCTACAGTCCACGGGGTCGCAAAGAGTCAGACACGACTGAGCGACTTCACTTCACTTCACTTTACTTACTCCTTGGAAGGAAAGCTATGACCAACCTAGACAGCATATTAAAAAGCAGAGACATTCATTAGTTTGCCAACAAAGGTCCGTCTAGTCAAAGCTATGGTTTTTCCAATGGTCATGTATAGATGTAAGAGTTGGACTACAAAGAAAGCTGAGTGCCAAAGAATTGATGCTTTTGTACTGCGGTGTTGGAGAAGACTCTTGAGAGTCCCTTGGACTGCAAGGAGATCCAACCAGTTCATCCTAAAGGAGATCAGTCCTGGGTGTTCATTGGAAGGACTGATGTTGAAGCTGAAACTCCAATACTTTGGCCACCTGATGTGAAGAACTGACTCATTTGAAAAGACCCTGATGCTGGGAAAGTTTGAAGGCAGGAGGAGAAGGGGACGCCAGAGGATGAGATTTTTGGATGGCATCACCGACTCAATGGACATGGGTTTTGGTGAACTCCGGGAGTTGGTGATGGACAGGGAGGCCTGGTGTGCTGCAGTTCATGGGGTTGCAAAGAGTCGGACACAACTGAGCGACTGAACTGTACAGTAAGGAAAACATAAAGTAAAAATAAAATATGAAAAACTTATAACTCATGGTCTTATAATTCTTTATTCTAGAATCAATTAAAAAATTTTTTTCACCTGATGGATAGCATTAACTAGCTTTATAACAGATGCTCACCCAAAGAAATGCAAATCACATTAAGAAAAAGCCTGCTTTAGATGTTTCCTTTTCATCACATGGAGCCAGACTGAAGAGCTAAGAAGAATGTCCCATTTCTACATAATAGCCACTAATGGTAAAGTTTGCAAGTATTTGGGTAAATTTTGTTAAAAACATGGCTTGGCTTTAAGACAAGTTTAGATTCATCACCTACATGCGCAATTCACAAAGGTTATGCAAAAGACTAAAGGACAGTTGTAGTAGTTTGGCATGAGTAACTGGACAGGTAACTTATCACTCCCTCAATAAAGGAGGGGAATTAATGGTTTCCCTGGGTATCTCCATGTATACAGGAAGTATAAACTCTATTAAACTCCTGTTAATCTGTCTTTTCATCCCAGCCAAGAACACAGAAGGGTAGACGGAAAATTAATTGTTCTCCCCGACAACAGAAACTCATAATGAAAGAAAATGTACAGTGCTATTCAAGTGCAAAATTCTTGGTCAGCCTCCCTGCTTCTTCAGCAGAGGGCACTCTGCAATGAAAAGTGGCCACCTTCCCACTATAGTACCCAAGAGTACAGTTGAATGAAGTGAAGTTTCCCACCTTCACTGGCCTATCAGTGTGAAGCTCCAAGGGCCGGGCTACAGTGGTCAGTGGTGGTGAATACACAGCTATTCAGGGTTTGCCTGATGCTCAGCCTCCACCCACACTGTCTTCTTGATCTGTTCTAAGCAGGTATGTGTAGCAAAATGATCAATCCTAGGAAAGCTGAGAAGTTACTACAAATTGCTGAAAATATCAGTGGTCTGGCCTTCACACCCCTTACTTAAAAACTGATGGTTTCAGAGGGAAAACACCACGGAAATTCAACCTTCCTTTCTGCTCCAAGATAACGCTAAAAGTCAGATAGCCCTTCCTTCTACTTTCTCAGCACCTTAATGGGATCATGGTTACCAGGTTCTAGGAGACTTAGTTACCTAAACAGGCATCTCAGGAAGCTGGGGGAAAAAAGTGCAGCTTAGCAGCTACCAGCACAGACTGGGGAGTCTGACCTGGGTCCTGCCACTTAGCTGTGTGTGAGCTGTGTCATCTGGTACAAGTTACTCAACCGTGCAATGCCCCGGCTCTCTAGTCTGAAATCAGTACACAGGTGTGAGAAATTAAAGGAGATAATGTATGTTCAGTGTTCAGCTTGTGACATAGTAAACACTCTGCATACTTCCATTAAATCATCATTAATAAGAGTAGTTTCTCTTTGTTAATGCCATCTGCTTCTCATTATTTCATTACTCTCTAACTCTCAGAACACAGTCACTTTTTTCAATATTTTAGACTCACAAAAATCAGTTATGTAAACAACTTAACAGTAAAGGCTCTAAAATAAGAATAAATGGTTCCACTTCTCTCTGTCCCTACAGTCCTACTTTATTGAAATAATATTGCTAAAATATAGCAGTAAAACTTTTATAGCTTATTGTTCCATAAATTCTCCCTGCATTAGCGCATATGGCATGCATACACACACACACACACACACACACACACACACACACACACACAGTATACATCTTTTCTTTAACTTTTTAAAAAAAACTTCTATCTGACCTCTTTCACGTCTTGCCATGTCCTCCTCCATGGGGTCTTCCTGACCCCAGAAATGAACCCAGGTCTCCTGCGTTGCAGGCAGATTCTTTACTGACTGAGACATACCAGGGAAGCCCCCAGTTACCTATAGTGCTATCTTATTTTTTCCAATATAGTATTCTGGGCTAGACTATGATTTAACTGGTCCCGCATTAATGAATACTCAGGTTCTTCCTGTTTGTATTATAAATAATGCTGCAAAGAACCACCTCTCACATAAATCTGTGCTTATGTATGTAAATATATCCATACAGTAAATTCCTAACAATGGCAATGCTCAGTCAAAAATCATGTACTTTTTAAAAACGTTTTCTCTATACTGCCAAATGGGCACACAAACAGGTTATAACTCTCATACTTGTCAACCACTTAAGAGGATGACTACACATTCACTTTGCTAATATTCTTATTGAATTATTATTTGGGAAATACAAGCTATGTCTCAAATTAAAATGAACAGTTGAACAAGAGCAAGGACACTGCCTTTCCTGTCTTATCTATCCTTTTCTCCTCAACACACACAAATGACAGACTGTTTCACCCATAGGTGCCTTTTAGAACATGTGGATTTAGTGAGTGGTAACCCACTCCAGTGTTCTTGCCTGGAGAATCCCAGGGACGGGGGAGCCTGATGGGCTGCCGTCTATGGGGTCGCACAGAGTCGGACACGACTGAAGCGACTTAGCAGCAGCAGCAGCAGCAACACTGGAGACATGAGAGAGGAGAGTGGGTTCTATGGGTCATCTAGGAAAATTCCATACTCATCACAAGCTTTCCTCCTGTTTTCTCACATTTTCCATCTATCCATGGAAGTATTATTTGCCAGCAATTTCAGAGAACTGTTGTCACAAAAGCTATGGTTTATAAATAAACCCCTTTTTAAACTCAGAGTTCTAGTGTGCATTTTTTATGTCACTGTAGCGCACTAAGTCTTCAGGTGGTGGCACCTTAGTGGCTTCAGAAGTCTTACCAAGACTAAATTACTTCCCCAAAATTTTAGATGGGGAAATTACTATCAATTAATGCAATTAAGATCAATCTGAAAGGTAGCATGGGGTAGCATTTGAATAGTTCAAACCCCAGTAATTCAGATTTGGCAAAAAGTTAAATGGAGCACCAAAAATAGGCCAGAGAACTGTCTGTGGGTCTTACAGAACATTTCAGCAATACTGGGCATAGTACAGTACTGTCCCACCAATTACACAAGGTGGCAGCTAATGGTTTAGGGAGCTGCGGTATTTGGTGACAAGTTGCAGCACTTAAAATGCCAGCTATTAATTTTGTTGTCTACTATTTATTTTAAATATTAGTCATAGAATGTCAACTGGACTTTAGGCTATTAGAAATCCCCTAGATAATATAATTTCTGTGAAGGGAAATGTACCTATCAGTTTATCCTTTAATGACATTTGTCATTTCTGAATGATGGGAAGGGGTGAAATGTTTTGACTCTTATAAGAGCACTTATTTGTGCTCTCCCATTTTCTTCAGGTAGAAAATGCTGCAAGGCATTCTTCTTTGAGGCATTTTCATATAGAACCAATGACATTTAATACCCATTAAAACCAAGGAATGGAAGTAAACATTTCTGAGCACCTGCTATGTCTCTGACACCATCCCAGGCTTTGTGTTCTAAAGGAGATCAGCCCTGAGATTTCTTTGGAAGGAATGATGCTAAAGCTGAAACTCCAGTACTTTGGCCACCTCATGCGAAGAGTTGACTCATTGGAAGACTCTGATGCTGGGAGGGATTGGGGACAGGAGGAGAAGGGGACGACAGAGAATGAGATGGCTGGATGGCATCACTGACTCAATGGATGTGAGTCTGAGTGAACTCTGGGAGTTGATGATGGACAGGGAGGCCTGGCGTGCTGTGATTCATGTGGTTGCAAAGAGTCGGACACGACTGAGTGACTGAACTGAACTGAATTTCATTTAACCCTTATGTATGTACTATTTTGTGTGTGTATTTTTTTACATACATGGAAGTGGACACAGAGAGCTCGAGTAACTTGCTCAGGGATTCAAAGCTTGTTATCTGCCTCCAAAGTTTATGCTCTTTCTACTGTATGGCTGCTTTGTCTGCATCTGTCAAAACTTCAAGAAAATGTTTTCAGATAAGAGCCTAAGCAAAAAAAAAAAAACAGCATTTTCATCCCTGGGAATTTTTAGCATTGAAATGAGCCAGCTTTTCCAATCAAGAATGAATGATAAAGAATGATGAATGCATGCCAATGTCTGACTTATAAACAGACAGAAGAACACTGTACATCATTAGTCAATTCTGGATTGCCTATACTAACAGCCGAGAGTGGACGTGTAGACAATCTGGAATTGAGAACTTTTAAAAATTATATTTGACTTCAGACTGCATTTTTGGCCTACGAATTATTAAAAATAGTAAATTATCACTGCCTTATTATTATGAGATGTTATTTCCTGGACATCAGCTTCCAAATCATAAAACACCAAAACATTAAATTTAAAGACAAAGAATTCCACAGGAAAAATTTTATGCGAAACCACAAAGCAGATAATTGAAGTTTGGACTATATGACTATATAAATTGGTAGCATATGAAAGATTTCACACTCTGGTGTGCTACACTCAGTTCTCTGACCCATGCTTCTTATGAACACAGACTCAATTTATCTTCTTCAGGCACTGGAATTACTTTATTCAAAGATAAAATAACAAATCTATATATAACTTGCATGCCTTTTTTAAGTTGCCCTATCAGGCTCTTAAACTTTTTACTTTTAAATCTGTGTATAATAGAAAAACTTCTTTAAAAAGAATTTTAAGTAGAGATAGAAACTGCAGTGCCAATATGAGTACAATTAGCAATATTTTCTTCATTCTTAACTCATTCCTTTACAAATAGAAAGTGATCATTAACTCAGGTACTATTCGTGCTAAGTCGCTTTAGTCATGTCTGACTCTTCATGACCCAAGGGACTGTAGCCCACCAGGCTCCTCTGTCCACAGGATTCTCCAGGCAAGAATACTGGGATGGGTTGCCATGCCCTCCTCCAGGGGATCTTTCCAACTCAGGGATCGAACCTGGGTCTCTTATGTCTCCTGCCTTGGCTGGCAGGTTTTTTACCACTGAGCCACCTGAGAAGCCCCAGGTACTATTAGTTACACAATTAAATTAAACAATAATTTCCTGTGGGCAAAGGGCTTTGAAAGAAAGAACATATTTGTTGAGTACTATGGAGAAATTAATAAACAACATGGCATCAGTCAGGCTCTCCTGTCCCACTCTCTCATGGCCTCATACCTTATGTTCTGCAAACAGTGATGTTGCTAACCTTGGTAGCACTGCGCCTGAGTGCCCACTTGGCCATGGGCCACTTTTGTATATCCTAGTATATCAGTAGTCTTTGAAGACTCGCTGCTGCTGCTGCCCAGAGAAAATAAACATGTCTGCAGTCCCCACAGCTCCTTGAGTCTTCTTCCATCTTCCCTGGCTGCACCTTATCTATCATGGGTTCAGTGAACAGTGTGAGTGGCAAGACAATTGGTATAGCCAGGAGCATACCTAGCAGGTAGGGGAGCCTGAGGCAGGGAGGAAGCCAGTGGCCACCACAGAACATGTGGTATCTGGTGGCCGCTGTCCTCTCAGTATGGGCCCTGATGGAAGACTGGGAGGTGGTGAATGGGTCATTGGATAATATTTAAAAGACACTATAGGCACTGAGCTCTCACTTGCCAGACAAATCTCCACACACTGCTGCTAACACCGTGAGGTGGATTTCGTTGACTGCCTTGAAGGCAAACATGGGGAATGCTCTCCCTGATGTTGCACAAGTGCACAGAGAGTATTATAAAGACGTTACAAGTGGTGAGCTTTCGGAAAAAAAAGTGGTGCGTGCTGCCGCTGACACCATGGGGTGAACTTTATTGACTGCCTTGAAGGAAAACATGGAGAATGCTCTCTGTGATGCTGCACCAGTGCATGAACTGCAGAGATGTGCAAAGGAACTAGAGCAACAGATGCAGATGCTAGGACGAGAGCTGCATGGCCTTGGGGACCATGGTGTCTCAGAATGCCAGGTGACTCACATAGGGTGCACCTAATCAAACACACAGCCTGATGAAATGGATCAATGCTGCCATCTGCACCATGCAGACCAACACAGGAGAGTTCCCAAATACCATAAGTAAATGGCATACTTGTGCCAAGTTAACCCAAGTGGTGAGAGAATTGGGCATGAGACAGGCGATGTTTAACCTAAGTGCCTGGAGCCCAGATGATAAGCCTTTTACCGGTGGTATGTGAGACACCATTTTAACCAGTGCTCCATCTGCCTATTTTGGATCCCTATCTGCTATACTTACACCCTATGTGGGGCACCTCATCTGGCCAGCTTGAGAAACACAAAAAGGCAGCAGCAGCAGGCTAAAGGGATTAGAACAGTGAAAGCCCCCAAGCGGGGTTGAGCTGGTAAAGGCCCCACCTGGGTAACAGCAGTACAAGTGTGAGCTGATTCGCTAGCAGCAGGTCTTGACAGAAACAAAATTGATAAGCAACCTAATGCTGTACTCCTAGAGCTGTGGAAGCAATTGAGCCCGGAGCAGCAGTTTACTAAGTGTGGAAAGCACCCACAGCATGAGGTAAGGCAGTTCAGATAGAGGACTTTATGCCAACTGGAGATGTCTCTGCTGATGCCATTCTGTTTTGAATAGGGCTCAGGTCAAGGTACCCACCCAGAGAGCCCAAGCAGGGACTGGAGGCCCCATGTGGAACATGTAATTCACTGGTCGCTGACCAATGTACAAAGAGTAATGGCCCTCGTTGACCCTGGTGATGAATGCAGCCTGGTACATGGCAAACCAGAACAGTTTCCTGGCCGCAGTACATATATCAATGGCTACAGTGCCCAAAGCATTGAAGTAGAGGCTGTGTCTTTACCACTGGAAATTGGGCAGCTTCCTGTGCGAGTATACACTGTATATGTGTCCCCAATTCTGGAATGTTTTGGGGATAGATGTCTTGCAAGGTCTTGTGTTGCAGACCTCTGTGGAGGAATTCTGTCTCCAAGTGTGTGTTGTGAAGGCAGTCATGAGGGGATATGCAGAGCATCCCCCACAGATGTTGCTGACACCCTGGAGGGCAGAAACTGTGAGACAATATCGTCTACCAGGTGGCCACAAAGAAATAGGCACCACCATTGCTGAGCTGGTGAAAGTGGACACGTACGTCCTGCACAGAGCCCATTCAACTCCCTGTGTGGTCCATCCAGAAGCCCAGTGGCTCTTGGCAGATGACTGCAGACTACAGGGAACTGGATAAAGTGAGGCTGCCTGTGCATGCCACCGTGCCATCCATCAACGACTTGATGGACCAGTTAACTACAGTGCTGGGCACTTATCACTAAGTGGCGGACTTAGTGAATGCTTTTTCCTCCAAAGCTATAGCTGCTGAGAGTCAAGACCAGTTTGCATCCACTTGGGAAGGGTGTCAGTGGATGTTCCAAGTCCTTCCCCAAGGATATCTACATAGCCCAACAATCTGTCACGGGCTGGCTGCAGGAGATTTGGAAAAATGGAACTGCCCTGCATTGATGAAACTCTTTCATTATATTGATGATGTGCTACTAACCTCTGATTCTTCTGCAGATGTAAAACAGTGTACTGTGAAGGCTGTGTCCCATGATGTACACTGTACTGTAAAGGCTATGTACTATGATGTAGACAGTGAACTGTGAAGGCTGCACCCTCCTACTGAGGTAGTAGCTTGGCTACACCAGCGTCTGCATCACACAGGGACAAAATCCATGTGGGCAATTGCCAAAGGGTGGGATCTTCCTATTTCTTGGAGAGAAATAGAAGATGCCTGCCATGATTGTTCCACACGTGCCTGGGAAGCTCTTCACCCCCACAGGCTGGCAGCCACTGATGGACAGGTGGTGAGGGGGAGAATTTCTTTGACTCAGTGGCAAGTGAAATTTGTAGGGCCTCTGCCACTAGCAAAGAATGCCAGCTTTACTTTAATAGCTATAGATGTAGCTACAGGTTCGCTGTTTGCCTGGCCATGTAAGGCTGCTGACTAACGCTGTACACTTAAGGTGCCTGACTGCCTGACAGCCATGTATGGCCATCCTCTGATTATAGCGAGTGACCAGGGTACCCATTTCACTGGAAAAGAAGTCCAGCACTGGGCACAGAGGCTGGGAATTCAATGGGTATTTCATGTCCCTTATCACCCACAGGCAGGGATCTGATTGAGCCATATAATGGTTTGTTAAAACAAGGCTTGAAGCTGTCTATTGATTCCCCGCTTCTTGAAGGGGTAGACCCGACACATATGGGGGGTTTTACAGATTCTCAATGAAAAACCACACAGGGGTGGAATCACCCCGGTGGAGGCTCTTCTACATCGTGCTACTGCACCAATACAACTGCAGGTGGTAACAACAGATATTCGCCTAAATCCTGGCTATGGAACCCAAGGTAATATCCTGTTGCCAGCCCCAACAGAGACTGCACAAGGACAGATGGTGGGCTGGACTTGGCCATGGAAGATAAAGACAGCCCACATGTGGTGGGTAGCTTTCCTAGCCCCATGTGGGCAAGGGCTGCAACATGACTTTCAGGTTGTACCCTGGGTGACAAGCACCTGGTCCCCTCATGTGCAGGTCACCTGGCCAGGACCACAGGGAACTGCCTCAGTGTTGAAAGGTGTATTTGTACTCTCCCTGAGGTCTATCATGAGTTCCCCTGTTATGCTCCGTGTGGAGCCACAGGATGTGAGAAATCCATGACGTGCAATGCCTAACCGGAGACCCAGTGCAAGAATGGTGGGCAGCCTGTCCAGTCCCTGGCATTGGAGTTTTCTCTGTGTTGGGTGTGTAGCCTGCACTCTAGTGGTTTGTTATTGTAGCTTTCACTGTTGTTGTGGAATATGGGTACAAGCAGCAGCGGTGTTCACCAGAAAGAAGCCACAGAGGGCCGAGCCTATGTAAACAGTGGGACAGGAGACCCTGAGGGGTGGATTGTGGAGAAGTTAACTGACAACACGGAGTCAGTCAGGCTCTCCTGTCCCACTCTCTCACCGCCTCATACCTTACATTCTATCAACAACGATATTGCTGACCTTGGTAGCACTGGGCCTGCGCACCCACTTGGCCATGGGCCACTTTTGTCTGTCCTAGCATATCAGTAGTCTTTGAAGACTCCCTGTGGCGGCGGCTGCTGCCCAGAGAGAATAAACATGACTGCAGTCCCCACAGCTCTTCAAGTCTTCTTCCATCTTCCCCGGTCACTCCTTATCTACTCTGGGTTCAGTGAACAGTGTGAGCGGCAAGACAACTACTTACCATGAACACGGGATTCCGAAAGTACTTTATATCCATGATTTTCTCCAACTCTTAAGACAATTTCTGTGAGGAGAGCATTATTATCCGCCATTGTTGGAATGAGAAAGCCAAGTCCGTAAGAAGCGCCAGGTTCCAGTGATTATAACCAGCCACCTGGGTTCTATCTTCTAAACCACGCAGCTGCTGCTTCTAAACTTCAGGAATCCTGAGAAGCACCAGCTGAGAGTGACAGAGGTGAGTTTCAGCCCCTAGTTCACCACTTCATATTTGGGGGACCTTTAGGAAGATGAGTCATCTGACTCTTCATTCTCTTATCTGTAAAATGGGAAAAATAATGAATTTAAAACTTAGAGTGGAATGAAAAAGATTTATATATATAAATATATTAAAAATATATATTGGAATCACTTTGCTGTACCTAGGAAACTAACACAATATTGTAAACTAACTATATTTCAATGAAAAAATTTTTTAACTTAGGGAGGATGCAAAGGTTAAATGACTGCTGGGAGGGATTGGGGGCAGGAGGAGAAGGGGACGACAGAGGATGAGATGGCTGGATGGTATCACTGACTCGATGGACGTGAGTTTGAGTGAACTCCTGGAGTTGGTGATGGACAGGGAAGCCTGGCGGTCGCAGAGTCAGACACGACTGAGCGACTGAACTGAACTGAACATGCTGATTAATATTATTCATTTCCAGAAATGTACAGTACAAATACAAAAATAATTTTGTAAAATGGAGCAGGACCATCCTATGAAGGAATAAATGTAGGAATACAAGGAGTCAGTATAGTTGTGTTAATCGAGACTATAAGCCTTCCAGAAGCCAAAACAACATACCATACCACTCTCTTTCTCCCAGAACGGATCTTACATCAGTTTCTTAGTGAAAACAGGGTTTTCAGAGTGGAGGAATTCAACTGGGGCCTTATGTAGAGGAAACTATGGCAAATAGCAGAGTCCATAAAATGAGTCACAGAAAAGCCTGAAGCAAATATCAAAGGTTGTTCCTTGTAGCAATCCTAACTGAAAGATAAAGGCCCAACACAAACTGTAATTCTGAGGCAGCAGTTGAACACAGAATTAAGCTAATGCCACTAAGGTGTTTTGAATCTATGGGCACTGCAGTCAGTATCAATGTGCTCAGTCTTGTCTGACTCTGTGACCCCATGGACTGTAGCCAGCCAGCCTCCTCTGTCCACGGGATTTTCCAGGAAAGAATACTGGAGTGGCTTGTCATTTCCTTCTCCAGGGGATCTTCCAAAAGAGAGATCAACCAGTCTCTAGCGTCTCCTGAATTTGCAGGCAGATCCTTTACCACTGTGCTACCTGGGTGATTGTTGTTTTTCAGTCACTCAGTTGTGACTTTTTGTGACTCCATGGACTGCAGCACACCAGGCTTCCCTGTCCTTTACCATCTCCTGGAGCTTACTCAAACTCATGTCCATCAAGCAGGTGATGCCATCCAACCATCTCATCCTCTGTTGTCCCCTTCTCCACTTGCCTTCAATCTTTCCCAGCATCAAGGTCTTTTCCAATGAGTTAACTCTTCGAATCAGGTGGCCACAGTATTGGAGCTTCAGCTTCAGCATCAGTCCTTCCAATGAATATTCAGGACTGATTTCCTTTAGGATTGACTGGTTTGATCTCCTTGCAGTCCAAGACACTATTAAGAGTGTTCTCCAATACCACAGCTCAAAAGCATCAATCCTTCGGCACTCAGCCTTCTTTATGGTCCAAGTCTCATACATGACTTGGAATTCATACATAACTACTGGAAAAACTATAGCTTTGACTAGATAGACCTTTGTTGGAAAAGTAATGTCTCTGCTTTTTAATATGCTGTTTAGGTTTGTCATAGCTTTTCTTCCAAGTAGCAAACATCTTTTAATTTTAGGGCTGCAGTCAACATCTGCAGTAATTTTGGAACCCAAGAATACAAAGTCAGTCACTGTTTCCATTGTTTCCCCATCTATTTTCCATGAAGTGATGGGACTGGATGCCATGATCTTCTTTTTTTGAATGTTGGGTTTTAAGCCAGATTTTTCACTCTCCTCTTTCGCCTTCATCAAGATGCTCTTTAGTTCCTCTTTGCTTTCTGCCATAAGGGTGGTGTCATCTGCATACCTGAGGTTACTGATATTTCTCCCGGCAATCTTGATTCCAGCTTGTGCTTCATCCAGCCCAGAATTTCACATGATGTACTCTGCATATAAGTTAATTAAGCAGGGTGACATATACAGCCTTGCTGTACTCCCTTCACGATTTGCAACCAGTCTGCTCTTCCATGTCCGGTTCTAACTGTTGCTTCTAGATATGCATATAGGTTTTGCAGGAGGCAGGTAAGGTGGTCTGGGATTCCCATGTCTTTAAAAATTTTCCACAGTTTGTTGTGATCCACACGGTAAAAGGCTTTAGGGTATTCAATGAAACAGATGCTTTTCTGGAATTCTTTTGCTTTTCTATAACCCAACAGATATTGGAAATTTGATATCTGCTTCCTCTGCCTTTTCTAAATCCAGCTTGGACATCTGGAAGCTCTTGTTCATGTCCTGTTGAAGCCTAGATTGGAGAATTTTGAACATTATTTAGTTAGTGTGTGAAATGAGAGCAATTGTGCACCTGCTGCATTGGTAGGTGGATTCTTTGCCACTGACCCCTGCTGCTGCTGCTGCTAAATCACTTCAGTTGTGTCTGACTTTGTGCGACAGAGACGGCAGCCCACCAGGCTCCCCTGTCCCTGGGATTCTCTAGGCAAGAACACTGGAGTGGGTTGCCATTTCCTTCTCCAATGCATGAAAGTAAAAAGTAAAAGTGAAGTCGCTCAGTTGTGTCCAACTCTTAGCGACCTCATGGACTGCAGCCCACCGTGCTCCTCCCTCCATGTGATTTTCCAGGCAAGAGTACTGGAGTGGGGTGCCATTGCCTTCTCCAACCCCTAGGGAATTACAAATCACCTTGAGGGTTTGTTAAAACTCTGATTTCAGAGCTCCACCCGCAATGTTTCTGACTCAGTTGTCTCCAGTAGGGCTGTAGGATTTGCATTTCAACAAGTCCTGGGGGAGGAAGATCCCCTGGAGAAGGAAATGGCAACCCACTCCAGTATTCTTGCCTATGAAATCCCATGGACAGAGATGCCTGGTGGGCTACAGTCCATGGGGTCACAAAAGTCTGGGAAATGACGAGGTGACTAAACAACAACAACAAGGTGATTTGGATGTTTGCTCACATGTGACACAAGAGTGTGTAAGACCTGAAATATCTCTGAGAAGAGGTGGGAGCGTGTGTGCTTCAGTCACGTCTGACTCTGTGCGACCCTATGGACTGTAGCCCACCACTGGTAGCAGCAGTAAATTAAAATTTCAGCGCCTGTAATTCTGGCCATCTCCCAAGACAAAGAAATTGCCCTAAAGAAGAGTCTGGTTCTAAGAAATAGGGCCGCCCATTTTGCCTACTAATATGTTAGCCACAAAATACACGTCTCGGAGTTTACTGGTCAAAGGAGCCTGCCAAATGCACTTATGATATTAATCACTTTCCGATTAGAAGGTTTGCCAATGATAATGATTTTTTCTATTACAGTTAAAATTCAGTCTTTCCTCCCTACACCGTAAGTGTGGAGTCACTTTCTTCCAAAGACCACAGTATAGAAAGGGGTAGAAAGAGCAACTTTACAATGAGGAAACAAAAATAGCATTTTACCTCTGTGGTCTTCTTCCCAAGGATACACAACCTCAGCCTATCCCTAAGATAAACGTCAAACACATCCCAAGTAAGGGACATTCTACAAAACACCTGAATAGTATTCAAAACGGTCAAAAGTCATGAAAAACAAGAAAAGTGTGAGAACCTATCATAGTCTAGAGGAGACCTGACAACAAAATGTCATGTGATAAACCTGGGTGGGATCTAGGAACAGAAAAAGGGTATCAGATAAAGAAGAGCAAACGAATCTGAACAAAGAATGCACTTCAGTTAACACTAATATATGAATCCTGATCCGCCCATTGTGAACAAAGTACCACACCAAGATAAGATGTTACAAAATGGAAAACTGGTGTGGAATATTTGAGAACCCTTTGTACTACCATAATAATTTTTCTGAAATCTGAAATTCTTCTAAAATTAAAAGTTCATTTTAAATTTCAGTCTTTCTTCTTTATAAGAACTAGATATCCAGACCATTTGCACGTCAAGTTTTCTAATTAATACTGAAATTAGAATCTTCCTCTCCTTTGCATGTGTGCATTAGTCACTAAGCCCTGTCCAACTCTTTGCCACCCCATGGACTATAGCCCGCTAGGTTCCTCTGTCCATGGGATTCTCCAGGCGAGAACCTGGAGTGGGTAGCCATTCCCTTCTCCAGGGGATCATCCCAACCTAGAGATCAAACCAGGGTCTCCTGCATTGCACTTGGACTCTTTACCATCAGAGGCTCCAAGGAAGCCCCGCCCCACTCCCCCAAGTTCCACGCGTTCCCCACCCCCAACCAAACACTGCGTGCTCCCCCCTCCTGTCCTGCACACATCGAAAACCAACCACACGCTACTGCAAAGTTAATCTGGTCCCTTCAGCCAATGGCAAATGGGTGGTAGGTGGGACTTCATTTGTTCAAATGAAATAAAGAAACAGAGGCTCAATTAGGGGTAGCATGGCCAATGACTGTGGGGTCACCCCAGTAAAGTGGCTCAGGCATCTTCATGCCTTTCTTTACTCCTTCCATTCCACGCATTCCCTATCCCTGTTTTAGCAAAGCGCTGGCTGCAGTCTGAGAGGAACAAAGATGGCAGAGCCTGACAGCGATGACTCGCTCAACCCCATGTCGATCCTCATAGACGAGCTCCAGAATGAGGACATTCAGCTTCGCATCAACAGCATCAATAAGCTGTCCACCATCGCGTTGGCCCTTGGAGTCGAAAAGACCCGCAGTGAGCTTCTGCCCCTCATTATAGACATCCTATACGACGAGGACGAGGTCCTCTTGGCCCTAGCGGAGCAGCTGGGCACCTTCACCCCTCTGGTCGGAGGTCCTGAGTATGTTCACTACCTGCTTCCACCCCTAGAGTTGCTGGCCGTGGTGGAGGAGGCCATAGTGCGGGAGAAGGCGGTGGAGTCCCTGAGGGCCATCTCGCATGAGCACTCACCCTCCCATCTCGAGGACCACTTTGTGCCACTTGTGAAGCGGCTGGTGGGCGGCGACTTGGTCAACTCCCGCATCTCAGCCTGCAGCCTTTTCTCCGTCTGCTACCCTGGCGTGTCCATTGCCATCAAGGCAGAACTTCTACAGTGCTTCCGGGATCTGTGCTCAGATGACAACCTCTTGGTGCGGTGTGCAGCAGCCTCCAACCTGGGGGATTTTGCCAAGGTGCTTGAGATTGATGACATCAAGAGTGAGATCATCCCCATATTCTCCAACCTGGCCTCTGACGAGCAGGATTCGGTGCGGCTGCTAATGGTGGAAATGTGCGTGAACATCGCCCAGCTCCTGCCCCAGGAGGCCCTAGAGGCCCTGGTGATGATCACTCTGTGCCACGCTGGTGAGGACACATCCTGGCGTGTCCGTTACATGGTGGCTGACAAGTTCACAGAGCTCCAGACAGCAGTGGGGCCTGAGATCACCAAAACGGGCCTGGTCCCTGCCTTCCAGAACCTGATGAAAGACTATGAGCCTGAGGTGAGGGCCGCTGCCTCCCACAAACTCAAAGAATTCTGTGAAAATCTCTCCGCTGACTATCGGGAGAATGTGATCCTGACCGAGATCTTGCCTTTCAGCCAGGAGCTGGTCTCAGATACCAACCAGCATGTCAGGTCCGCCCTGGCCTCCGTCATCATGGGCCTCTGCCCCATCCTGGGCAAAGATAACACCATCGAGCACCTCATGCCCCTCTTCCTGGCTCTGCTGAGGGATGAGTGCCCGGATGTGCGGCTGAACATCATCTCTAACCTCAATTGCGTGAAAGAAGTGATTGGCATCCAGGAGCTGTCTAAGTTCCTGCTCCCCACCATCATGGAGCTTGCGGAGGATGCCAACTGGCGGGTGCGTCTGGTCATCGTTGAGTATATGCCTCTTCTGGCTGGACAGTTTGGGCTGGAGTTCTTTGATGCACAGCTCCACTCCTTGTGCATGTCCTGGCTTGTGGATCATGTCTATGCCATCCGCGAGGCGGCCACCAACAACCTGAAGAAGCTAGTGGAGCAGTTTGGGAAGGAGTGGGCCCTTGCCACTGTCATCCCGAGGGTCCTCACCCTGTCTGAGGAACCCAACTACCTGCACCGCATGACTACACTCTTCTGCATCAATGTGCTGTCTGAGGTCTGTGGGCAGGATATCACCACCAAGCACATGCTGCCCACAGTGCTGTATATGGCTGGGGACCCCGTCGCCAATGTCCGCTTCAACGTGGCCAAGTCCCTACAGAAGATCGGGTCCATCCTGGAAAACAGCACACTGCAGACTGAGGTCAAGCCCATCCTGGAGAAGCTGACCCAGGACCGGGATGTGGATGTCAAGTACTTTGCCCAGGAGGCTCTGACTGTCCTGTTTCTCGCCTGATGCTGGAAGAGGAGCCAACGCCAGCCTCTGGTATCCACTCTCCCCCTCCCTCCCCCCAAGTCCCTCCCTTGGGGAGACAGTGCCCTTGGCTGTCACTCCCTGTGCATGTTCTGACCCCAGGCCCCTCCCCCAGCATGGTTCCTGTCCCCAGCCTGGGAATCCAACTTCTCACCGTCCACTCCCACGGGACTGGGGGTGCCCAAGGTAGGACAGGGCAGAGACCCTAGGAGGAAGGGTTGTTCATGCTGCGCTGTGGGAAGATGCTGGCATCCCAGTTTGCAGGCTCCTGTTGATATAATGGGGACCCCTCCCCCATCGATTTCTCCACCTCCCTTCCTTCCGCCTAAACGGTTGTTTGTGTCAGTTGTGCCATTTTTATTTTATTCCTTTTACCCCCTTTCTAGAGAAATAAAGGTCTAGAAATTTAAAAAAAATAATGAAAATAGATTCATGGGAAAATACATATTTCCGCCAAAAAAAAAAAAAAAAAAGGTAGCTCTTTCTACAAATCACAAGGATTCTTACTGTTTTAACACCTTCTAAACTTCCTAATTTGCATCATTATTGTTCTAAAAATATTATGTGAAAAGATTGTCACGTTTTCATATTTTTCTCCCTTGCTTCTCTTTAGCTGGACATGAATATTCACCTTTTTTCTATTTGAATGAGTTATTGCCTGTTTTCCCACATCTGCTTAAGTGAATAATATTGTAAGCCTCAATTAACTGTATCTTGAATCTGCAGATTCAATTTCCTTATCTTGGATCCTTTTATTTAATGAACCTAAATAATTCTATTAAACATGAGGCATTCAGCTTCCCTCTAATTATCTGGAGAACTCTGGGAGAGAACTGGGACCACTTTGTTCCAGCTAACCTTAGACTGAGGTGGAAAGTCATCCTCCAGCTCTTTTTGCTACTTTGTGGAAGCAGCTATAAAAGGGAACCAAACACCCAAGAATTTCACAAACATTTGGCAAGGTAAAATGTGAGTGGGGAATTCTATATAGTCTATTAAATAAGAATCAAAAATAGAAGCCTCTTCTGCAGTGCTTGGCTCCAAATAAATTACTTTTTTTTTCCCTGCACCACGGAGCTTGAGGGAACTTAGTTCCTGGACAAGGGATCGAACTGGCACCCTGGGCAATGAAAGCTCAAAGTCTTATCCACTGGACTGCTGGGGAATTCCCCCAAATTAATATTTAAAAAAAAAAAAAGATCCATGTAAGAAGTGTGTTGTAAAATTATGTTACGAAGCTGATTTAAGGCAGGGAAATACCACTCTAGGTATAAATTGCAGATTTTTAGCATGGCATAACTGGTAAAAAGTAGGAAAAAAAGGACCGGCTTAGGTGGTTTAGGCCACAACAGACAGAACAAGACCCATCAAATTAAACCAGTTGCTTCCTCTTACCCACAAAAAGACATTACTAAGTAAGATTCAGAAGTTCAGGTCTTTATGGAGAGTGGCATAACTTTAGAGTTCTGGTAAGGTCTCTGAGTAGCTAAGCAAATGAGCACATTTTAAAAGTTATACTCCAGTTGGAAAGACTATCAGACTGATTTAGGAGACCTGGTTCTACCACTGGTAATGGTAGCTCAGCTGGTAAAGAATCCACCTGGAATGCAGGAGACCCCAGTTTGATTCCTGGGTCTGGAAGATTCCCCTGGAGAAGGGATAGGCTATCCACTGCAGTATTCTTGGGCTTCTCTGGTGGCTCAGATAGTAATGAATCTCCCTGAAATTCGAGAGACCTGGGATCAATCCTTGGGTTGGGAAGAACCCCTGGAGAAAGAAACAGCTACCCACTCCAGTATTCTTGCCTATGAAACCCCATGGACAGAGATGCCTGGCGGGCTACAGTCCATGAGGTCACAGAAGTCTGGGAAATGACGAGGTGACTAAACAACAACAAGGTGATTTGGATGTTTGCTCACATGTGACACAAGAGTGTGTAAGACCTGAAATATCTCTGAGAAGAGGTGGGAGCGTGTGTGCTTCAGTCACGTCTGACTCTGTGCGACCCTATGGACTGTAGCCCACCACTGGTAGCAGCAGTAAATTAAAATTTCAGCGCCTGTAATTCTGGCCATCTCCCAAGACAAAGAAATTGCCCTAAAGAAGAGTCTGGTTCTAAGAAATAGGGCCGCCCATTTTGCCTACTAATATGTTAGCCACAAAATACACGTCTCGGAGTTTACTGGTCAAAGGAGCCTGCCAAATGCACTTATGATATTAATCACTTTCCGAATAGAAGGTTTGCCAATGATAATGATTTTTTCTATTACAGTTAAAATTCAGTCTTTCCTCCCTACACCGTAAGTGTGGAGTCACTTTCTTCCAAAGACCACAGTATAGAAAGGGGTAGAAAGAGCAACTTTACAATGAGGAAACAAAAATGGCATTTTACCTCTGTGGTCTTCTTCCCAAGGATACACAACCTCAGCCTATCCCTAAGATAAACGTCAAACACATCCCAAGTAAGGGACATTCTACAAAACACCTGAATAGTATTCAAAACGGTCAAAAGTCATGAAAAACAAGAAAAGTGTGAGAACCTATCATAGTCTAGAGGAGACCTGACAACAAAATGTCATGTGATAAACCTGGGTGGGATCTAGGAACAGAAAAAGGGTATCAGATAAAGAAGAGCAAACGAATCTGAACAAAGAATGCACTTCAGTTAACACTAATATATGAATCCTGGTTCGCCCATTGTGAACAAAGTACCACACCAAGATAAGATGTTACAAAATGGAAAACTGGTGTGGAATATTTGAGAACCCTTTGTACTACCATAATAATTTTTCTGAAATCTGAAACTCTTCTAAAATTAAAAGTTCATTTTAAATTTGTCTTTCTTCTTTATAAGAACTAGATATCCAGACCATTTGCACGTCAAGTTTTCTAATTAATAATGAAAATAGAATCCTCCTCTCCTTCGCATGTGTGCATTAGTCACTAAGTCGTGTATGACTCTGCCACCGCATGGACTGTACCTGACACCCAGAGGCCAGGCTACTCTGTCCATGGAATTCTCTAGGCAAGAACACTGGAGTAAGTAGCCATTCCCTTCTCCAGGGGATGATCCCGACCTAGAGATAAAACCACGGTCTCCTCTGAAGCAGGTGCACTCTTTACCATAGAGGCTCCAGGGAAACCCCGCCCCACTCCCCCAACAACCTCTGCGCGTCCCCCACCCCCAACCCTCCGCTGCGTCCTCCCCCGTCCCATCATGCACTCCTCCCAACCCCACCACAGGCTCCTGCGAAGTTAATGTGGTCCCTTCAGCCAATGGCAAATGGGTGGTAGGTGGGACTTCGTTTGTTTGGACAAATGAAATGAAACGCAGGCTCAGGACAGCGTAGCATGGCCAATCACTGTGGGGGAGTCCCTATTAAGGGGCTCAGGCTGGCTGCAGTCTGAGAGGAACAAAGATGGCGGCGGCTGACGGCGATAACTCGCTCGACCCCATGTCGATCCTCATAGACGAGCTCCAGAATGAGGACATTCAGCTTCGCATCAACAGCATCAATAAGCTGTCCACCATCGCGTTGGCCCTTGGAGTCGAAAAGACCCGCAGTGAGCTTCTGCCCCTCATTATAGACATTATGTACGACGAGGACGAGGTCCTCTTGGCCCTAGCGGAGCAGCTGGGCACCTTCACCCCTCTGGTCGGAGGTCCTGAGTATGTTCACTACCTGCTTCCACCCCTAGAGTTGCTGGCTGTGGAGGAGGAGGCCATAGTGCGGGAGAAGGCGGTGCAGTCCCTGAGGGCCATCTCGCATGAGCACTCACCCTCCCATCTCGAGGACTACTTTGTGCCACTCGTGAAGCGGCTGGTGGGCGGCAACTTGGTCAACTCCCGCATCTCAGCCTGCAGCCTTTTCTCCGTCTGCTACCCTGGCGTGTCCATTGCCATCAAGGCAGAACTTCTACAGTGCTTCCGGGATCTGTGCTCAGACAACAGCCTCGTGGTGCGGAGTGCAGCAGCCTCCAACCTGGGGGATTTCACCAAGGTGCTTGAGATTGACGACATCAAGAGTGAGATCATCCCCATATTCTCCAACCTGGCCTCTGACGAGCAGGATTCAGTGCGGCTGCTAATGGTGGAAGTGTGCGTGAACATCGCCCAGCTCCTGCCCCAGGACATCCTAGAGGCCCTGGTGATGATTATTCTGTGCCAGGCTGCTGAGGACACATCCTGGCGCGTCCGTTACATGGTGGCCGAGAAGTTCACAGAGCTCCAGACAGCAGTGGGGCCTGAGATCACCAAAAGGGGCCTGGTCCCTGCCTTCCAGAACCTGATGCAAGACTATGAGCCTGAGGTGAGGGCCGCTGCCTCCTACAAGCTCAAAGAATTCTGTGAAAATCTCTCCGCTGACTATCGGGAGAATGTGATCCTGACCAAGATCTTGCCTTTCAGCCAGCAGCTGGTCTCAGATACCAACCAGCATGTCAGGTCTGCCCTGGCCTCCGTCATCCTAGGCCTCTGCCCCATCCTGGGCAAAGATAACACCATCGAGCACATCATGCCCCTCTTCCTGGCTCTGCTGAGGGATGAGTGCTCTGATGTGCGGCTGAACGTCATCTCTAACCTCAATTGCATGAAAGAGGTGATCGGCATCCAGGATCTGTCCCATTTCCTGCTCCCCACCATCATGGAGCTTGCAGAGGATGCCAACTGGCGGGTGCGTCTGGTCATCGTTGAGTACATGCCTCTTCTGGCTGGACAGTTTGGGCTGGAGTTCTTTGATGCACAGCTCCACTCCTTGTGCATGTCCTGGCTTGTGGATCATGTCTATGCCATCCGCGAGGCAGCCACCAACAACCTGAAGAAGCTGGTGGAGCAGTTTGGGAAGGAGTGGGCCCTTGCCGCTGTCATCCCGAGGGTCCTCACCCTGTCTGAGGAACCCAACTACCTGCACCGCATGACTACACTCTTCTGCATCAATGTGCTGTCTGAGGTCTGTGGGCAGGATATCACCACCAAGCACATGCTGCCCACAGTGCTGTATATGGCTGGGGACCCCGTCGCCAATGTCCGCTTCAACGTGGCCAAGTCCCTACAGAAGATCGGGTCCATCCTGGAAAACAGCACACTGCAGACTGAGGTCAAGCCCATCCTGGAGAAGCTGACCCAGGACCGGGATGTGGATGTCAAGTACTTTGCCCAGGAGGCTCTGACTGTCCTGTCTCTTGGTCCTGTCTCTCACCTGATGCTGGAAGAGGAGCCAATGCCAGCCTCTGGTATCTACTCTTCCCCTCCCTCCCCCCCAAGTCCCTCCCTTGGGGAGACAGTGCCCTTGCCTGTCACTCCCTGTGCATGTTCTGACCCCAGGCCCCTCCCCCAGCACAGTTCCTGTCCCCAGCCTGGGAATCCAACTTCTCACCGTCCACTCCCACGGGGTTGGGGGTGCCCAAGGTGGGACAGGGCAGAGACCCTAGGAGGAAGGGTTGTTCATGCTGTGCTGGGGGGAAAGGCTGGCATCCCAGTTTGCAGGCTCCTGTTGATACAGTGGGGACCCCTCCCCCATCGATTTCTCAACCTCCCTTCCTTCTGCCTAAATGGTTGTTTGTGTCAGTTGTGCCATTTTTATTTTATTCCTTTTGCCCCCTTTTCCAGAGAAATAACAGTCTAGAAATTTTTAAAACATGAAATAGATTCATGGGAAAATACATGTTTCCGCCAAAAACAAAAGGTAGCTCTTTCCAAAAACCACAAGGATTCTTACTGTTTTAATACCTTCCAAACTTCCCAATTTGCATCATTATTGTTCTAAAAATATTATGTGAAAAGATTGTCACGTTTCATATTTTTTCTCTCTTGCTTCCCTTTAGCTGGACATGAATATTCACCTCTTTCTATTTGAACGAGTTATTGCCTGTTTTCCCACATCTGCTTAAGTGAGTAATACTGTAAGTCTCAATTAACTGTATCTTGAATATGCAGATTTGCCAAAGTAAAATGTGAGTGGGGAATCCTATATAGTCTATTAAATAAGAATCAAAAATAGAAGCCTTTTCTGCAGTGCTTGGCTCCAAATTGATTACTTAATTTTTTTTTTCCCTGCACCATGGAGCTTGAGGGAACTTAGTTCCTGGACCAAGGATCGAACTGGCGCCCTGGGCAATGAAAGCTCAAAGTCTTATCCACTGGACTGCTGGGGAATTCCCCCAAATTAATATTTAAAAAAAAAAAGGTCCATGTAAGAAGTGTGTTGTAAAATTATGTTACGAAGCTGATTTAAGGCAGGGAAATACCACTCTAGGTATAAATTGCAGATTTTTAGCATGGCATAACTGGTAAAAAGTAGGGAAAAAAAGGACCAGCTTAGGTGGTTTAGGCCACAACAGACAGAACAAGACCCATCAAATTAAACCAGTTGCTTCCTCTTACCCACAAAAAGACATTACTAAGTAAGATTCAGAAGTTCAGGTCTTTATGGAGAGTGGCATAACTTTAGAGTTCTGGTAAGGTCTCTGAGTAGCTAAGCAAATGAGCACATTTTAAAAGTTATATTCCAGTTGGAAAGACTATCAGACTGATTTAGGAGACCTGGTTCTACCACTGGTAATGGTAGCTCAGCTGGTAAAGAATCCACCTGGAATGCAGGAGATCCCAGTTTGATTCCTTGGTCTAGTAGATTCCCCTGGAGAAGGGATAGGCTATCCACTGCAGTATTCTTGGGCTTCTCTGGTGGCTCAGACGGTAAAGAATCCGCTTACAATGTGGGAGACTGGGTTCGATCCCTGGGTTGGGAAGTTCCCTGGAGAAGGAAATGGCAACCCACTCCAGTTTTCTTGCCTGGAGGATCCCCATGGACAGCAGAGCTGGCGGGCCACAGTCGATGGGTTCACAAAGAGTCGGACACAGCTGAGCGACTAAGCACAGCGCTTAGTTTGTTTTCTCCTTCATAAAAAAGTAATCATCATACATTTGAACAGGAGCTCATAGTTCCCAATAGACTTTTTGTATACTGTATCACTGTATCATTTCATCCTGACAAAAACAATACAATTTATAAGGCAGGGATTTTCTTACTTTCACAGATGAGGGAATAGAGTTTAAAGAATTTATGCCATGAGTTGGGTCACACAATGAGAAAGTGGAAAGCAGGAAGTCAACCTCAGGTTTTCTGACTTCCGTTCTCTGGTCTTCACACATCACCACAAAGCTATCTAAAGATGCCTTTTTGCTCTAAATTTCCATTACCCTTTGACTAAAATATGGCTTTGAAATTTCAATTCATAATCTCTCTCCAGCTAACTAAATATGAACATTCCTACATCTCCACTTCCCAAAAGTCAATATGTTTTTCCATTTTAAAATGAGAAAAAAGATTGGAGATTTTTAAAAGCATAAGAATCAATCATAATTTTATCATCTTTTATAGATTTAAAGGGCTTTGCCTGCTTTAAAAAAAAATCAAGGCAATTCTTCAGAGGAGCGTAGGGATCCTTAATAAAGCTGCAGTCTAAACATGGACCAATATGTTATCACAAAACAACATGAGTTATAGAGTCCATGAGCTTGTTTTGTTCCTCAGTCTAAATTGTGGTAGGTGATAAATAACACATTCCTACAAAGGTTAAAGTAATGAAGAGCAAGTAAGTAGGTTTTTTTTTTCATAAATCATGTTTAAAAGCTCCAGTAGACAATATTCCCCCACTTTTGGCATTTTAACTGTGAAATGAGAATCTAAGTGTTGAAAATTAGATTATGAGAAGTGAAAGTAAGATTTTGGTAAAATTCTGGCACTGCCACTTCTCTGTATAAGTATCAATTACACAAGTAATGATTTCAAATTATGTTGAGGGGTAATCTAAAAAAGAATTCTAAATATTACCTCAGAAATGAGAGAGGCAGACTGGTCTTTAAAATACTAGATTTATCTCTATCTCCAAGAGATATCCACACTTCTACGCTGATCACAGCATCATTTGCAATAGTCCAGATATGGAAACAACTCAAATGTCCATCAACACTTGATGAATGGATAATGAAAATGTGGTACATGTATGGAATATTATTTATTCTGTAAAAAGAAGGAAATTCTGTCATTTGCAACAACACATGAAAGTGGAAGACATTATGGTTAGTGAAATAAGCCAGACAGAGAAAAATACTGCATTATCTCACTCATATGTGGAATCTAAAAAGTGAACTCATAAAAGTAGAAAGTAGGATGGTGGTGGCCTGGGGCTGGTGGTGCGAAGGGTAGGAGGGAATTGGGGCTATTGGTCAAAGGGTACATATTTTCAGTTAAGCAGGATGATTATGTTCTGGAGATCTAATGTACTATATAGTGACTATAGTTTAAAATATAGTATTTCATACTTGAAATTTGCTAAGAGAATAGATCTTAAGTTTTCTTAATGAACACAAATGGTAACTATATGAGTTGATGGATATGTTAATTACCTTGATGGTGGTGATCATTTCACAATGTATACATACATCAAAACATCATGTTGTAACTTTAAATATATATAATTTTTAGTTGTCAAATATGCTTCTTTAAAGCTGCTGCTGCTGCTGCTGCTGCTAAGTTGCTTCAGTCGTGTCTGACTCTGTGCGACCCCATAGATGGCAGCCCACCAGGCTCCCCCATCCCTGGGATTCTTCAGGCAAGAACACTGGAGTAGGTTCATTAAAGCTAGGGAAAATATTATAGTTCTCCTAAAATAGCTACAAACTTGGAAAACCAAAATTCTTTCACTAGTCATACAGAACACACATACGTACAACTGCCTCTGTTTTTGAATCCTATTAAAAGTACAGGAGAAAGAGAACATACAAATAAATCTATATTAGTGCTAGAAAGTTGAGGAAGGTATCAGAGGACCAGAGCAGTAAGAAAAGTTATAAAGCAAGTCAAACTAACAGAAACTGTAAACACTATTAAAGGAATTGTAAACTTATCAGGACAAAAGCAAGGAACATGCAAGAAAATGTGGATTTTCTCAGAAACCTGAAATAATCCCCAAACTAGACCCATGGAGGCTTGGAAAAGGAAGAGGCAGTAAATAAACAGGTGATTAAAGGAATAGAAAGGAGCTGGACTGATCCTCTAACCACAGAACCATGACTGTGGCATTTGCTACAGACTCTAAAGTATTCTCACCTGGAAAATACTATGGACAGAGGAACCTGGTGTGCTGCAGTCCAGAGGGTAGCAAGGAGTCAGACATGACTGAGTGAGCACACACTAAAGAATTTAGATCAACTCTGCATATAACACTAGGGTTTTGACAAGTACCCTCAGAATGTCCCTTGTGGTAAGAGAAGGAGGACACTGCCATGAGTCATGTAAGGCCATTAGGAGGGAACAGTAGACTCTGCATCCAAGAAACAAGCTCCCCATACACCCTAAATGAAAGGGGACGCAGCCATATAGCCCCTGCCTCCCTCAGTGAGTGCTGGATTGAGAATCCCTATCGTTAAAACATTTACCCATTGTCAAGGAAATGGAGATTCTCTCCTGGGATGCAGAAACTAAGCTTGAACTAACCAATAAGGATCAATCAAGGGCAGTTATGTATAAATATGGATGGAACACCAAGAACCCTCATACATTAGAGGAAAATCAACAAAATGAAAGAAAACTACCAAACTCAACAACCAGAAAAATTAACTTCACGAGAAACAGTGTCAGCATAGGAAATAGAAATGTAAGTTTTCAGTGTGGTTTAACTCCATTTAGAAATAACAGGCTTCTCTAAAAAAGGAACTTCCCTGGGTGAAATCTGAAAACAGTCCTGGTACAAGGAGGGCAAGGAGAGACCAAAAAAAAAAAAAAAAAAACAGGCACTCCAGATTGGTAGGTGGCAGGGTTAAGCAGCAAGGGAATTACCCAGGAGGCTTGTCTGGGCACCATGAAATGACTAGATCTCCATTCCCACTCGCTGGAATCTTGACTCTATATAGAGACCTTAATAGGTTTGGTCATGTATGCAGTCCAGCCTCAACACACCTGACTCTCTCAAGGCTGTGTCCTTGAAATGGCTTGGGCGAAAAGACCAGAGGATGGAGCATATATTGAAAGGACAGAGGAGGAGCTTCAGACAGCCTGGGTCAAGCAGCAGTCATGCCCTCTCCAGGTCCGCTTCTAATAAGAAGCAACCGAGACCTTGAAAATGTTAAATATTATGGCCACTTTCAAAAAGCTCAGTGGATGGGCTGAGGTCATAATAAAAAAGCAGGACAATAAAATCAGGAGTTCTCCTGGAGTACTATGCAGAAAAATAAAGCTGTAGAGTGTGAGAAAAACTAAAACGCTAAGAAGGGTAGGTAGATTCAGTGGTTCCATTGCACTATTAACAGGGGTTCCAGAGAGAGAGAACAGAATGGAGTTGAGAGAATCATCCAAGAAATAAGGGAAATTTTTCACTGAGCTGAGGAAACATGACTCTTTAGTTGGTAAAATCCACTAAGTGTCCTGTGGTAATGGAGGACGTCAGCATAGGCAAGTACTGGTAGAACTTCTGAACAACAGTAACAGCTTTCTGAGAGGTAAACCAAGTTAGTTACCAAGAAAGGAGAATTGGACTCACATGTACTTCCTGTCCATACCAGGGGAGGCTAAAAGAAAAGGAGGGGGAAAAAAAAAAAAAAAAAAAACGTGTCTAAGTGCTATGAATATGTTGCTCATGGAAATGTAAATTGATCCAAACTTTATATCAAGCAACTTGGCAATAACTATGGAAATTAAGAAAGCACATACACTTTGACTGTGCAGCTGCATTTCTAGGAATCTACCCTACAGGTAAATTTGCACAGGTACAAAATGATAACCGCAGATGCATACTGACTGCTACCTACAGTCAACCCCAACCCACCTTGGCAACTTGTCTCCTCCACCTAATCACCATGCCTATTCCTCTCCCTCTTTAACTCTCTCAATTTCCTCAGAGGTCCAACAGGCTGACCGTAATACTATTTCTTCCCCCTCCTAACCACCCCAGGATCTTACTTTTCTAAACAATTTTACATTTCTGTACATCTACAAGCAAGGTTTGGGCTTCCTAGGTGGCGCTAGTAGTAAAGAGCCCACCTGCCAATGCAGGAGATATAAGAGATACAGGTTCGATCCCTGGGTTGGGAAGATCCCCTGGAGAAGGTAATGGCAACCACTCCAGTATTCTTGCCTGGAGAATCCCATGGACAGAGGAGCCTGGTGGGCCACAGTCTATAGGGTCACACATAGTTGGACACAACTGAAGCGAATGAGCATGCATGCACAAGCAAGGTAATGATATATATTGGGAAAGTATTTTTATGCCCAAATACTTCTCATTTCAATATAACCAGTGTATGGGGTGTGGAGAGTTTGGGGGAGAATGGGTACATGCATATGTATGGCTGAGTCCCTTCACTGTTTAACTAAAACTATCACAACATTGTTAATCAGCTATGCTACTGCTGCTGCCAAGTCTCTTCAGTCGTGTACGACTCTGTGTGACCCCATAGATGGCAGCCCACCAGGCTCCCCCATCCCTGGGATTCTCCAGGCAAGAACACTGGAGTGGGTTGCCATTTCCTTCTCCAATGCAGGAAAGTGAAAAGTGAAAGTGAAGTCGCTCAGTCGTGTCCGACTCTTAGCGATCCCATGGACTGCAGCCTACCAGGCTCCTCCGTCCATGGGATTTTCCAGGCAAGAGTACCGGACTGGGTTGCCATTGCCTTCTCTGGTTAATCAATATACCACAATACAAATAAAAAGGTGTAAAAAAAAAAAAGATAATCAGTGCTATTGGAGAATGCCAAATGGGAAGATTCCAGAAGCCAAGTTTTTCTTATTTTGAAGAAGGTGTCTTTTTTCTCTCTAAATTTCTGACTTTCTTAACTAATGTCACACATAAGATGTGTCACAGTTCTCCCTAGAAGTGTAAGATGTGTTACAATTCTCCCTAGAAGTGTAAGATATAGCTAGAAGTAGTCCATTCAAAGGGAGAAAAGAGCACAACATGAGAAAAGAGACAAAGAAGAGACTTTGAAAATTAAGTCTACAAACTACAGGTTGCCTGGAAAGAGTAGGAGGGTCTCCTCTATGAGCTCAGCATGGGTCTGTTTAAAGCTAATTCAAAACCCTTCCAAATGAGCTTATTAGATTCTAATTTGGTGGCTCAGAACCTAATAAGAATTCAGATCAAACTGTTCTTCTTTCTCAAAGAGAAAGCATTGTCAAAGAGCCAAAATTGGAGTGGGTGTTGGGGGAACTGAGTTATACAGCTTTCACATTATGATTCACCTCTCTACCAGCAAACCCTCCTCCATCTCAGTAGCATCTGTCAGACATTTTTATTCAAATTCCTTTCCACTAAGGGCAATCAGAAGCTGAAGAGATGCTCCTACAGAAGTGACCTCCACAAAAATAAAAGTCAATAATGTGGCCAGCTGACACAGAGGATGTCAGGAAGTGCAAACTGACGATGACAAAGAAAAAGGCAAAACTGTGTGAAGCGGGAAAAAAGAAAACAATCACAGGCCAGGATGAAAAATTAGGGCAATTATCTGGATAAGTCCACCTCAAAACGTGCTACCTGATGATTGACATAAATGTGTTTTCTTCTCTGGTCTCCATTTTCACAATAGATGGAACAGTGGAACTGCAGTAACAGCTTTCTATTTAAATTTAAAGGGAATATACCTTCTTTGCTCCTGCTTTACACTTTATATGTGGTGTGAAGGAATGCTTTATAAATATAATGCTAACTAACAGCTTGGCTTAGAAAATAATATTTGTCTGGATTATCCAGATATCAGTTCCAATTCTTCAGTTAGACTCTAGAATTGGGTTAACTGGAGTGACTGATTTAGAAGCAACTTAGAGATCACTGTAAGTGAGCTAGGACCGGTACTGATATACCATTTCATCTGAATTTCGAGTTTACACCCATACACAGGTAATCACAAGCACACAAACTCACACCCTCACCACGGAAACACACAAACACACAGTCCCCTGTTTAACAGAACTTTGGGAAAGGTTATTCATATTTAGCAATGTTTAAAATTCTTTCCAAGGTAACTACGATATTGGCAAATTATAATCCTACTTAACAAAAATGAGGAAGGAGAAGGAAACCACTATTTGTTGAGCACCTAATTTGCACCATGTTTTACACTGCGCATTACTTTCTTCATTTCATTAAATCTTTATATAACCCTTGTCAGGAAGGCATTGTGAGATGAGAATCCTGAGGAGGCTTAGAAAGGTCTAGTACACCTTGCCCAAAGTCAAACAGCTAAGAAAAGGCAGGCCCAAGAGACCAAACTAAGATTCATCTTGTTCTGAAATCAGACCCACTGACACTCCACAAATTTAGACTTTATTTACCATGAGGCTGGTACATAGGAGTGAGTCACTTAGTGAGTAAGGTAACCTACTGAGGAAGGAAACCTGACAGGGCAATCCCAGAAAGGGAGCTCTTCCTTTGTCAAATATTGTATTCTCTCTCTTCATTCTCCATAACGGGCCTATTTAGACATTTCCACCACCAAGTATAAGATTTGAGTGCAGAAAGAGACCTAAGAAAGCACCTTGGCCAATGCCTCCCTGTGTCCTTCCCTACATCAGTCAGCTATTTGCTGATGCAGCTGTAACCCCAATATTTATCCCTCCATTCCCAGCTACAGGTCACAGCAGACAGAAATTCAGACCATGGCAAGGGACATGAAGTCAACAAGACATAATTAAGATGAGCACCCATCAAAATAGTTCAGATCTACCGGCCACGATCTGGTTTTATTTTCACTAGTGTTTTATCCAGAGAAGAAAACTAACAGTGCTCTGAGTACACCCACAAGCTTAATTACAAACACCAAAAATAAATTTTAATCAAAATTGCAGATATATAATAAAATACTCAGAGGAAGTTATAATGCCATTTTGCCACTATCCCTTATATGCAATAATGAAAAAAGGCAAATTTCACTTTCTCCCACTAATTTTTAAATTAACAGGTAATACCTCTGTCCTGAGTTCTGATTTCAATTCTCTGTACCTGATCCAAACATCATATTTAAACTAGAAAAGGAAACAGCCCTGCTCTAACTCTTGTGGTTAACTAACTAGCTTCACAAACAAGTGGGGAATTGTCCTTTTTGTCAAATACTGTATAAACTCTTTTAGCTATAATTCATAAAACAATGCACCAAGATTGGCATTATGGTACATTAAATGCAGACTCAGTTCGTAGTCCTCTTTTCATTGTCAAGTGAGAAATTTTGAAGATGAATGAACCCTGGGAATTTCAAGATCTAGAATGTGATACCAGCTGGTGCAAGGAGGAAATAAATTATATCAGGCTACCTGACGTCTCCTGCTGCTGCCTGGAGCTGGGCAGTCTGCAAGGTTGTAAGAGGAAAAAAAAGTCTGCAGTTTGGCCTTGTCTCTCACAGTGTAAGTGGCGGGGGTAGGGGTGGAGGAATGATCTCTTTAATTCTGTCTAAAGAAAGAAAAAATAGATAAGCTGAAGGATACTTTATAGCAAAGCTAATACACTGGATTTTAGAGACTGAGGTGGAATTTTGACGATTGATTCTAGCTATTATAGTTTAATAGATAGGAAGGCTGACATCCTATGATGGCTAGTTTCTATAAACAGAGATGCATTTTTAAAACCAGACTTGTACTTTTAACCCTCTGGATCTCGGTTGACAAAAGTCACAGTTCAACAAGATGTAAAATCAGTATTTCAGAAGTTTGAATGAACTACTTACTGTTCTATGAATCATTGTAATTCATTTTACATATTTTCAATAGTGTCTCCAAAGTTCATTTGTGGGAGAAACATGTAATAACTACCTACTGTGTAGTGAATTCTGTGCTAAATGCTGGAGATAGTTTTAAATAAGATAAACTCTCTCCTTCAGGGGCCTTCAATTTCTATAACATAATGGTGAAAACTAAACCACAAATATCCATCTGCCCTTTTACAAAATCATCTGGTGACAACAGAAAAATATGTAATGATTATATTAGTCCCTGAACTTCAAGAATGGTGTGAGATAGAGCTACTGTTTGATCAAGGATGGAAATGAGTAAGATATGTCAGGGAGAGGTTATAATTAAAAGGTGTAAAGCTGGGAATAATATGCATAATTTTCAATTTAATCATAATATGCATAATTTCAATTTATACATCCCCCTTAAAGATCTGGTCCATTTTCATGCCCTCAACCATAACCTCTCTCTTGGCAACTCTGAGGTAACCTCATTCTCTGTCCTATGCTGAAAAGTTCTACTAAGATATCTATTACTTTTTGTTTGTTTTAATGTATTTATTTTAACTGGAGGATAATTACTTTACAATGTTGTGATGGTTTTTGCCATACATCAACATGAATCGGCCATGGGTATTCATGTGTCCCAATATCCTGAACCCCCCTCCCATCTCCCTCCCCACCCCACCCCTCTGGGTTGTCCCAGAGCACTGGCTTTGGGTGCCCTGCTTCACGCATCGACCTTGCACTGGTCATCTATTTTACATATGGTAATGTACATGTTTCATTGCCCTTCTCCCAAATCATCCCACCCTCATCTTCTCCCAATGAGTCTGAAAGTCTGTTCTTTATATCTGTGTCTCCTTTGCTTTCCTGCATGTAGGATCATCGTTACTGTCTTTCTAATTCCGTAATATATGTGTTAATATAAAGTATTTGTCATTCTCTTTCTGACTTACTTCACTCTGTATAATAGGCTCCTCATTAGAACCAATTCAAATGTGTTCCCTTTTATAGTTGAGTAATACTCCATTGTGTATATGTACCACAAGTTCCTTATCTATTCATCTGCCAATGGACATCTAGGTTGCTTCCACGTCCTAGCTATTGTAAAGAGTAATGCAGTGAACATTGGGGTACACGTGTCTCTTTCAATTCTGATTTCCTTGAGGTATATGCCCAACAATGGGATTGCTGGGTTGTATGGTAGTTCTATTCCCAGCTGTTTAAGGAAATCTCCACACTGTTTTCCATAGAGGCTGTACCAGTTTGCATTCCCACCAACAGTGTAAGAGGGTTCCCTTTTCTCCACACCCTCTCCAGCATTTATTGTTTGTAGACTTTGTGATGATGGCCATTCTGACCAGTGTGACGTGATACCTCACTGTACTTTTGACTTGCACTTCTCTAATAATGAGTGATGTTGAGCATTCTTTTCATGTATTTATTAGGCATCTGTATGTCTTCTTTGGAGAAATGTCTGTTTAGGTCTTTTGCCCACTTTTGTATTGGGTTGTTTGTTTTTCTGGTATTGAGTTGCATGAGGTGCTTGTATATTTTTGAGATTATAAAGTTTTTTAAAAAATCAGCACCTCAGTCTTGCTTTCTCCATTTTTGTTATTAAGGCCGTTCTTAAATTCACTCAAATGCAAAAATTTGATATCATCTTTGACTCCATCTCCTTCTTGCACAATTAAATATATCACTAAGCTCTCTCAGGTGTCCTCCAAACTGCCTTAATTTTTCCTTCCACCCCACCACTCCAGTTCAAGTACATACAACATCATAGTTACACTGTGCTAACAACATAGTTACTACTTCATAATCTCCTTCTTGGTTCCTGGGCCTTCAGTGTCACAACTCTCCAGGCAGTCTGCACACCAAATTGTCCTCAACAAATACTTGCTAAATAAATATATGCCAAGTTAATTTCCTAAACCATCATTTCTCATCTTCTTCTCCAGACCATCTTTGACAATTTATTCACTAATTTCAAACAAATAAACTGGAACTCCTTAGTCAAGCACTGAAGATCTTCTTTAAACATATGACCAAGATACTTTTCATGAATCTTCCCTCCTGACTCCTGAACATGGACTTACATCTTCAGTGAAATTCATCCCTTCACTACCCACCCCCAAATACCCATCACTTTTCAGGGTCTTCTTGAATCTTTTCCATCTTTGAAGATGCAATAATTCTCATCTGAAGTTTACTATGTAGCCCCTTTTATTGTTAGAAATCTATAATATCACCTTCTAAATTCCAGTGTAACCTATTAGGTTGAAGCATATGAAATTGTCACTTTTTAATATTTTACCCCCAAAAAATAGCAGTTTCAATATAGTAAGTGGTGTATCTTTCTGCTCCAGAGTTCCTAGGATATCCCATCCATAATGGATATTCAAATCTATTTGATCCAGTTTTCTTTACCATTCTCATTTATAAGCTGGGTGAGGAAGTAGGGAGATAAGAATTTACTAGTACAGAGCTGGCAGTTTCTTTCCAGCGTGATGTTCCTTCAAGACTCATCTTCACTTTGACTTAGCAGTCACATTAGCATGTCTACACTGAAAAGACGGGAGAAGGCAATGGCACCCACTCCAGTACTCTTGCCTGGAAAATCCCATGGACGGAGGAGCCTGGTAGGCTGCAGTCCATGGGGTTGCTAGGAGTCAGACACGACTGAGCGACTTCACTTCCACTTTTCACTTTCATGCATTGGAGAAGGAAATGGCAACCCACTCCAGTGTTCTTGCCTGGAGAATCCCAGGGACGGGCCTGGTGGGCTGCCGTTTCTGGGGTTGCACAGAGTTGGACACGACTGAAGTGACTTAGCAGCAGCAGCAGCAACTGAAAAGACGATTTCCAGCTTCACTTAGGATAGCCTCACCCGTGGAGATAGGATGCTTCAGTCATATCGCTCTGGTAAAATTAATAGGTTCTGTGTTGATTTCCTATTGGCTGGCTGCTATACAATAGAAACTTATTTCCCGGCTGTTCTGGAGGCTAGAAGTCCAAAAACGAGGTGTCAGCAGAGCCATGCTTTCTCTGAGACTTTGGCTAGAATTCTTTCCTGGATCTTCCTTGCTTCTGGTAGTCTCTATCAAGCCTTGGCGATCCTTGACTTGTAGCAGCAGCACTTCAGTCTCTCTCTCCACTGTCACGTAGCCTCTCCACTTGTGTGTCATGTCTGTCGTCTCTTCTCTTCTTATAAGGACACCAGTCATACCAGATTAAGGACTCATCCTACTTTAGTGTGACCTCATTTTAACTAATTACATCTGCAGTGATCCAATTTCCAAATAAGATCATATTCTGAGGTGCTGGGAGTTAAGGATTCAGTGTATCTTTTTGTATATTTTGGAGGGGGAAACAGGTCAACCTATAGGAGGTTCATTCAAAGCTGTAGTTTATCTGAAATGTATACTTTTATAGGATTTACATTTAAATAACTGAAAATTTAAGATAATATATAAATTGAAGTACACATTTAAAGTCAGCAAGCATGCTGGCAGTATGCAGTAGCCTTCTGAACTATTATAAACTTATTCCAGTCCATAATCTTATGCATAGAATGAGTTACAATGTCCTCTTGTAACTTCCACAGTGAGGACTTCAACCCAGGCTTAAGGGGCTCCAGACTCTCATTTACTACCTGGCATGACCTTTTTTGCAACCTCTTTTCTGAATTCATGAGTTTTTACTCTCCTGTGACTGTTATTATCCGTCCTCTACAAATAAATGGAGAAAAGACATCATTTTACCTTTTAACCTTCCTGTTCACTTCTGTTTGTATTTAATTCCCCTGATGTTTCCAAGCACATTCTAACTGAACTCTCCACCATCTGTCTGCATGGATCTCACTCTGGGGCCCTCTTGTCTGCTGTCTGCCTGTCATTCATCTATCCTATTCTCCTTTAGCACCTTAGCCAATGCACTAGACTGTTTCTACAATCCCTTTACACTATATACCGAAAAGAATGTTATCCAATGGAGAGAAAACTGTTGATACTCATAAAGAGAAGATTGCTGTCACACAAACTCAATCCAGAAAATTAATGTACTGAAATAGAAATTCTACAGGCACAAATATATTTACCACAGCATTAGATATCATAATCATTTTTAGTCAATCATTTAAATAAAATTACACATAGTAGGGGAACAGATATCTGTGTGCTTATTTTAATTTTTTTTTAATTTATTCCTTTATTTCTCATGTGTTCCCCATCCTGAACCCTCCTCCCTCCTCCCTCCCCATACCATCCCTCTGGGTCGTCCCAGTGCACCAGCCCCAAGCATCCAGCATTGTGCATTGAACCTGGACTGGCATCTCGTTTCATACATGACATTTCACATGTTTCAATGCCATTCTCCCAAATCTTCCCACCCTCTCCCTCTCCCACAGAGTCCATAAGCCTGTTCTATACATCAGTGTCTCTTTTGCTGTCTCGTATACAGGGTTATCGTTACCATCTTTCTAAATTCCATATATATGCGTTAGTATACTGTATTTATGTTTTTCCTTCTGGCTTACTTCACTCTGTATAATAGGCTCCAGTTTCATCCACCTCATTAGAACTGATTCAAATGTATTCTCTTTAATGGCTGAGTAATACTCCATTGTGTATATGTACCACAGCTTTCTTATCCATTCATCTGCTGATGGACATCTAGGTTGCTTCCATGTCCTGGCTATTATAAACAGTGCTGCGATGAACATTGGGGTACACGTGTCTCTTTCCCTTCTGGTTTCCTCAGTGTGTATGCCCAGCAGTGGGATTGCTGGATCATAAGGCAGTTCTATTTCCAGTTTTTTAAGGAATCTCCACACTGTTCTCCATAGTGGCTGTACTAGTTTGCATTCCCACCAACAGTGTAAGAGGGTTCCCTTTTCTCCACACCCTCTCCAGCATTTATTATTTGTAGACTTTTGGATTGCAGCCATTCTGACTGGTGTGAAATGGTATCTCATAGTGGTTTTGATTTGCATTTCTCTGATAATGAGTGATGTTGAGCATCTTTTCATGTGTTTGTTAGCCATCTGTATGTCTTCTTTGGAGAAATGTCTATTTAGATCTTTGGCCCATTTTTTGATTGGGTCATTTATTTTTCTGGAGTTGAGCTGTAGGAGTTGCTTGTATATTTTTGAGATTAGTTGTTTGTCAGTTGCTTCATTTGCTATTATTTTCTCCCATTCTGAAGGCTGTCTTTTCACCTTGCTAATAGTTTCCTTTGATGTGCAGAAGCTTTTAAGTTTAATTAGGTCCCATTTGTTTATTTTTGCTTTTATTTCCAATATTCTGGGGGGTGGGTCATAGAGGATCCTGCTGTGATGTATGTCAGAGAGTGTTTTGCCTATGTTCTCCTCTAGGAGTTTTATAGTTTCTGGTCTTACGTTGAGATCTTTAATCCATTTTGAGTTTATTTTTGTATATGGTGTTAGAAAGTGTTCTAGTTTCATTCTTTTACAAGTGGTTGACCAGATTTCCCAGCACCACTTGTTAAAGAGATTGTCTTTAATCCATTGTATATTCTTGCCTCCTTTGTCAAAGATAAGGTGTCCATATGTGCGTGGATTTATCTCTGGGCTTTCTATTTTGTTCCATTGATCTATATTTCTGTCTTTGTGCCAGTACCATACTGTCTTGATAACTGTGGCTTTGTAGTAGAGCCTGAAGTCAGGTAGGTTGATTCCTCCAGTTCCATTCTTCTTTCTCAAGATAGCTTTGGCTATTCAAGGTTTTTTGTATTTCCATACAAATTGTGAAATTATTTGTTCTAGCTCTGTGAAGAATACTGTTGGTAGCTTGATAGGGATTGCATTGAATCTATAAATTGCTTTGGGTAGTATACTCATTTTCACTATATTGATTCTTCCAATCCATGAACATGGTATATTTCTCCATCTATTAGTGTCCTCTTTGATTTCTTTCACCAGTGTTTTATAGTTTTCTATATATAGGTCTTTAGTTTCTTTAGGTAGATATATTCCTAAGTATTTTATTCTTTTCGTTGCAATGGTGAATGGAATTGTTTCCTTAATTTCTCTTTCTGTTTTCTCATTATTAGTGTATAGGAATGCAAGGGATTTCTGTGTGTTGATTTTATATCCTGCAACTTTACTATAATCATTGATTAGTTCTAGTAATTTTCTGGTGGAGTCTTTAGGGTTTTCTATGTAGAGGATCATGTCATCTGCAAATAGTGAGAGTTTTACTTCTTCTTTTCCAATTTGGATTCCTTTTATTTCTTTTTCTGCTCTGATTGCTGTGGCCAAAACTTCCAAAACTATGTTGAATAGTAATGGTGAAAGTGGGCACCCTTGTCTTGTTCCTGACTTTAGAGGAAATGCTTTCAATTTTTCACCATTGAGGATAATGTTTGCTGTGGGTTTGTCATATATAGCTTTTATTATGTTGAGGTATGTTCCTTCTATTCCTGCTTTCTGGAGAGTTTTTATCATAAATGGGTGTTGAATTTTGTCAAAGGCTTTCTCTGCATCTATTGAGATAATCATATGGTTTTTGTTTTTCAATTTGTTAATGTGGTGTATTACATTGATTGATTTGCGGATATTGAAGAATCCTTGCATCCCTGGGATAAAGCCCACTTGGTCATGGTGTATGATCTTTTTAATGTGTTGTTGGATTCTGATTGCTAGAATTTTGTTTAGGATTTTTGCATCTATATTCATCAGTGATATTGGCCTGTAGTTTTCTTTTTTTGTGGGATCTTTGTCAGGTTTTGGTATTAGGGTGATGGTGGCCTCATAGAATGAGTTTGGAAGTTTACCTTCCTCTGCAATTTTCTGGAAGAGTTTGAGCAGGATAGGTGTTAGCTCTTCTCTAAATTTTTGGTAGAATTCAGCTGTGAAGCCGTCTGGACCTGGGCTTTTGTTTGCTGGAAGATTTTTGATTACAGTTTCAATTTCCGTGCTTGTGATGGGTCTGTTAAGGTTTTCTATTTCTTCCTGGTCGAGTTTTGGAAAGTTGTACTTTTCTAAGAATTTGTCCATTTCTTCCTCGTTGTCCATTTTATTGGCATATAATTGTTGATAATAGTCTCTTATGATCCTTTGTATTTCTGTGTTGTCTGTTGTGATCTCTCCATTTTCGTTTCTAATTTTATTGATTTGATTTTTCTCCCTTTGTTTCTTGATGAGTCTGGCTAATGGTTTATCAATTTTATTTATCCTTTCAAAGAACCAGCTTTTGACTTTATTGATTTTTGCTATGGTCTCTTTTGTTTCTTTTGCATTTATTTCTGCTCTAATTTTTAAGATTTCTTTCCTTCTACTAACCCTGGGGTTCTTCATTTCTTCCTTTTCTAGTTGCTTTAGGTGTAGAGTTAGGTTATTTATTTGACTTTTTTCTTGTTTCTTGAGGTGTGCCTGTATTGCTATGAACTTTCCCCTTAGGACTGCTTTTACTGTGTCCCACAAGTTTTGGGTTGTTGTGTTTTCATTTTCATTCGTTTCTATGCAAATTTTGATTTCTTTTTTGATTTCTTCTGTGATTTGTTGGTTATTCAGCAGCGTGTTGTTCAGCCTCCATATGTTGGAATTTTTAATAGTTTTTCTCCTGTAATTGAGATCTAATCTTACTGCATTGTGGTCAGAAAAGATGCTTGGAATGATTTCTATTTTTTTGAATTTACCAAGGCTAGCTTTATGGCCCAGGATGTGATCTATCCTGGAGAAGGTTCCATGTGTGCTTGAGAAAAAGGTGAAGTTCATTGTTTTGGGATGAAATGTCCTATAGATATCAATTAGGTCTAACTGGTCTATTGTATCGTTTAAAGTTTGTGTTTCCTTGTTAATTTTCTGTTTAGTTGATCTATCCATAGGTGTGAGTGGGGTATTAAAGTCTCCCACTATTATTGTGTTATTGTTAATTTCTCCTTTCATACTTGTTAGCATTTGTCTTACATACTGCGGTGCTCCCGTGTTGGGTGCATATATATTTATAATTGTTATATCTTCTTCTTGGATTGATCCTTTGATCATTATGTAGTGACCTTCTTTGTCTCTTTTCACAGCCTTTGTTTTAAAGTCTATTTTATCTGATATGAGTATTGCTACTCCTGCTTTCTTTTGGTCCCTATTTGCATGGAAAATCTTTTTCCAGCCCTTCACTTTCAGTCTGTATGTGTCCCCTGTTTTGAGGTGGGTCTCCTGTAGACAACATATGTAGGGGTCTTGTTTTTGTATCCATTCAGCCAGTCTTTGTCTTTTGGTTGGGGCATTCAACCCATTTACGTTTAAGGTAATTACTGATAAGTATGATCCCGTTGCCATTTACTTTATTGTTTGGGGTTCGAATTTATACACCATTTTTGTGTTTCCTGTCTAGAGAATATCCTTTAGTATTTGTTGGAGAGCTGGTTTGGTGGTGCAGAATTCTCTCAGCTTTTGCTTGTCTGAGAAGCTTTTGATTTCTCCTTCATACTTGAATGAAATCCTTGCTGGGTACAATAATCTGGGCTGTAGGTTATTTTCTTTCATCATTTTAAGTATGTCTTGCCATTCCCTCCTGGCTTGAAGAGTTTCTATTGAAAGATCAGCTGTTATCCTTATGGGAATTCCCTTGTGTGTTATTTGTTGTTTTTCCCTTGCTGCTTTTAATATTTGTTCTTTGTGTTTGATCTTTGTTAATTTGATTAATATGTGTCTTGGGGTGTTTCACCTTGGGTTTATCCTGTTTGGGATTCTCTGGGTTTCTTGGACTTGGGTGATTATTTCCTTCCCCAGTTTAGGGAAGTTTTCAACTATTATCTCCTCAAGTATTTTCTCATGGTCTTTCTTTTTGTCTTCTTCTTCTGGGACCCCTATGATTCGAATGTTGTAGCATTTAATATTGTTCTGGAGGTCTCTGAGATTGTCCTCATTTCTTTTAATTCGTTTTTCTTTTATTCTCTCTGATTCATTTATTTCTACCATTCTATCTTCTAATTCACTAATCCTATCTTCTGCCTCTGTTATTCTACTATTTGTTGCCTCCAGAGTGTTTTTAATTTCATTTATTGCATTATTCATTATATATTGACTCTTTTTTATTTCTTCTAGGTCCTTGTTAAACCTTTCTTGCATCTTCTCAATCCTTGTCTCCAAGCTATTTATCTGTGATTCCATTTTAATTTCAAGATTTTGGATCAATTTCACTATCATTATTCGGAATTCTTTATCAGGTAGATTCCCTATCTCTTCCTCTTTTGTTTGGTTTGGTGGTCATTTATCCTGTTCCTTTATCTGCTGGCTATTCCTCTGTCTCTTCATCTTGTTTAAATTGCTGAGTTTGGGGTGTCCTTTCTGTATTCTGGCAGTTTGTGGAGTTCTCTTTATTGTGGCTTTTCCTTGCTATGTGTGGGTTTGTACAGGTGGCTTGTCAAGGTTTCCTGGTTAGGGAAGCTTGTGTCGGTGTTCTGATGGGTGGAGCTGTATTTCTTCTCTTTGTTCAGTCGCGCTCCTTTCGAAGAGTTGGATTGCTTTTCTGGGTGCCTGATGTCCTCTGCCGGCATTCAGAAGTTGTTTTGTGGAATTTACTCGACATTTAAATGCTCTTTTGATGAATTTGTGGGGGAGAAAGTGTTCTCCCCGTCCTACTCCTCCGCCATCTTGGCTCCTCCCTCCTTATTTTAATTTTATATACATTTTAAATATATAATCATTGCAGATGTAATTAGTTAAGATGAAGTCATACTAGAGTAGGGTATGCCCTTAATCTGATATATATTTTATATTATAACAATCCAATAGAATGTTAAATAGCTATTAAAAAATAACTATGAAGGTGTTTAACAACAGTGAACATATATATATAATATTAATAAAAATCTATCATGAAAATGTTTCTCTGATTTTAGTATAGCTATGAAAATATTTTAAGAAGAGAATAGTGATACTAATTGATTCTAGAAGTGGTAGAAAATGTTTAAATGTGTGGTGAATTTTAAAGCTAGCTAATAGAAGAGCATAAATAGCATATGCAATTATCAAACTACTAGAGATAAAAACTGAAACAAAGGAATTTCAATAAGTAAAACAAAAGGCTAAAAATTAAAAGAGAAATCATGGTTAAGAGAAAACATGAAATAAATCAGATGGCAAGAATGCATCCTACATATCCAGAATAACAGTAAACGTAAAAGTGATTAAATAACTATGTTGAAAGACACAGTCTCAGGGGAAAAACACAAAATAAATTCTAGACAATTGTTTACAACAGACATTCTTTTTCTTATTTCACTGAAGTACCCTTGGACTGCAAGGAGATCCAACCAGTCCATCCTAAAGGAAATCAGTCCTGAATATTCATTGGAAGGACTGATGCTAAAGCTGAAACTCCAATACTTTGGCCACCTCATGTGAAAAGCTGACTCATAGGAAAAGACCCTGATGCTGGGAGGGATTGGGGGCAGGAGGAGAAGGGGATGATAGAGGATGAGATGGCTGGATGGCATCATGACTCAATGGACATTAGTTTGAGTAAACTTGGGAGTTGGTGAGGACAGGGAGGCCTGGTGTGCTGTGATTCATGGGGTCGCAAAGAGTTGGACACGACTGAGCGACTGAACTGAACAGTTGATTTACAATGCGTTAATTTCTGCTGTACAGCAAAGTGACTCACTTATAAATATATTCTTTTCCATTCCAGTCTATCACAGGATATTGAAGACAGTTTCCTGTGCTATACAATAGGACCTTGTTGTTTATCCATCCTATATATAATAGTTGACATCTTCTAATTCCAAATTCCTAATCCTTCCTTCTGCCCTCCTTCTCCCCCCTTGGCAATCAAGGTCTCTTCTCTGTGAGCCTGTTTCTGTTTTATACATATGTTCATTTGAGTCATATTTTAGATTCCACATATAAGTGATAAGTGATATCATATGTTACCTGTTTACTTCTTACTTCACTTAGGATGATACTCTCTGTGTCTATACATGATATTGCAAATGGCATTATTTCATTCTTCTGAATGGCTGAATAGTATCCCATTTTATATGTGAACCACATCTTCTTTATGCATTCATCTGTCAGTGGACATTCAGGTTGTTTCCATGTCTTGACTATTGTAACTAGTACCGCTATGAACATAAGGGTGCATGTATCTTTTTGAATTATAGTTTTGTCTGGATACATGGATAGGAGTGGGATTGCTAGATCATATGGTAATTCTAGTTTTAGTTTTCTGAGGAACCTCCACACTGTTTCAATAATAACTGCACTAATTTATAGTCTCACCAGTAGTGTAAGAGAGTTCTCTTTTCTCCATAATCTCTCCAGCATTTATTATTTATACACTTTTTAATGATGGCCATTCTGACCAATGTGAGGTGGTACCTCATTGTAGTTTTGATTTGCATTTCTCTAATATTTAGTGATGATGAGCATCTTTTCATGTGCTTATCAGCCATTTGTATGTCTTCTCTGAGAAATGTCTATTTAGGTGTTCTGTTCATTTTTCGATGGGGTTGTTTGCTTTTTGTCATTGAGTTGTATAAGCTGTTTCTATATTTTAGAAATTAAGACCTTGTTGATTGCATCATTTGGAAATATTTTCTCCCAATCTGTAGGTTGTCTTTTCATTTTGTTTATGTTTCCTTTGCTGTGGAGAAGCTCGTAAGTTTGATTAGGTCCCATATGTTTATTTTTGCTTTTATTTTTATCGCCTTGGGAGACTGACCTAAGAAAACATTGGGAATGACAGGGAATGTTTTGTCCATGTTCTCTTCTAGGAGTTTTATGATGTCATGTCTTATGTTTAAGCCATTTTGAACTTATTTTTGTGTATGGTAAGAGGGTATGTTCTAACTTCACTGATTCACATATGGCTGTCCAACTTTCACAGCACCACTTGCTGAAGAGATTATCTCAAAAGGTATTCTTAAAATGAAAAATAATGCTTTAAAATACAAGGATGTAAAACGATATCCAAGCTAGATGAAAAGTGGAATGGATTTCAAGGTAAACATTAAAATGCACAAAAACTTTATATTCCTTTTTATATTGGCTAATGACATAATACAACATGGAGATACAATTATCACAAACTTTTTGTGCATGTAATAAAATGGCTTCAAAATATTTAAATGGTAACTACTTACAAAATGAATAAACAATAAAAGGATAAATTTTGAGTCATGAATTTCAGTGGAACACTGTAATCACTTTTTGAAGAAGTTCAGTTTATAAATTAAGTCAGAAGAGTAAGATGACTGACAACTGAATGCCATATACTAAATATCTTATATACTATCTTTTTAAATATCCATAAAAATATTTACAAATGACCATGTTAAGCCATATGAAAATTTTCAAAAAAAATTAAAAAGAACATTTGAATCAAATTCTCTGAAAAGAGTGGAAAGAAAACAATTTTAATTATGAAAACTTTAAGAGTAGCCTTCTATGAATTCCAACAAATTTATAGATCCTTTCCAACAAAAAAAAGTAATTTTACTACATGCTACTTTACTAAAAGTTAAATGGAAAAAAATCTTAAGATGCATTGAAAAACTGTATTTTAAAATCCTCTAGAAATGACTGATAATCAGAGTACTACATCTCAAAACATTGCATTAAGGGCTAAGTGATACCCAAAGAAAAATTTATTGCATTAAAAGTGTTCATTAGAAAAACACAGGCTTCCCTGTGGCTCAGTGGTAAAGAATCTGCCTGCCAACTCAGGAGACCATGAGTTCAATCCCTGATCCAGGAAGATCCTACATGTTGTGGAGTAACTAAGCCGTTGTGCCGCAGCTGTTGAGCCTGTGCTCACGAACTGCAATTATTGAAGCCCACATGCCCTAGAGCCCATGCTCCCCAACAAGAGAAGTCACTGCGATGAAACACCCACACACTGCAACTAGATAGCAGCACCCGCTTCACAACTAGAGAAAAGCCCAGGTAGCAAGGAAGACCCAGCACAGCCAAAAATAAATGAAAATTTTATTAAGAAAAGAAAACCAAAAAGTTTCATGTAGTTGACCTGAATAACACTGCCAAACAGCTTGACCTGACTTTTATAGGACACTCCATGAAACAACAGCAGAATAAACATTTTTGTCAAATATACATGGAACATTCACCAAGATAAGCTATCTTCTAGGTTATAAAACAAATCTTAACAAATTTAAAAAGACTGAAATAATACAAAATATATTCTCTGAAAATAGTGTGCTATGCATAGTTGCTCAGTTGTGTCCGACTCTTTGTGACCCCATGGACTGTAGCCTGCCAGGCTCCTCTGGCCATGGGGATTCTCCAGGCAAGAATACTAGAGTGGGTTGCCATGCCCTCCTCCAGGGGAGCTTCCTGACCCTGGGATCAAACCCAGGTATCCTGCATTGCAGGCAGATTCTTTACCATCTGAGGTACCATAGGATTAAACAATTTTATAGAAGATAGAGTATATGCCTCTTATTAATTTCTAAAAAAAAAAGCAAAAACAAAATAAGCAAAACAGTTAAATCCATGACAGTTATGGAATTTTTTAAATAGTTATATATTCCAATGACACAAACAGAAGAGCAAACTGAAACACAGTTTTGGAACCTGAAAAGCAAATGAACAAGTTTGCTTTTCATAGGTAAAGTTTGTTTACATAGGTAAACAAAATGGTTTACCTATGTAATAGAGTTGAGAAAGCTGAATCCTCTGCAAGCAATAGAGAACACCAAGGAATAACTTGATTTATACCACAGATCCTCCAAAATGCTTCAAAATGTGTTGTTCCAGCTATTTCTGAAGTAGTGATGAAGTAGCTAAGACAAGAAGATAAAATCAACATCTGGTGAGGGAGAAAAAAAAAATCTCCCTTCTCATTTCATGCTGCCAAGTAAGCTTCCTTTCCTATCCAGAAGACAAGAGTTTATTCTCTGGAGGGGAAAAAAATACAGGTTCTGTAGACTGCAGGATACTATGCACAATTAAGAGAAAGAAAACCACACTAAAACTGTGGTATGTTGTGAAAGTCTGAATGTTGAGACTTCTTTCTTCCTCTCTTGGCTCTCAAAATATGGCAACCAGGATTATACACCACTACCACCCCTCCATCCCCACCCAGCAGGGAAGTGGAAGAGTATTTTTCTAGGAACTCTGACCACTAAGAAAAAATATACTCAATAAAATGACACTGTGGAGTTTCTCTACAGAAAGGTCTAGCCAGAAGCTATACTCAACAAGTCTCAGCTATCTGCAAAGAAATACCCTGATGAGCATTTTAGTGCTCAACTGTTATGCCCTAGACATTAGAAGACCTCTCTCTCTCTCTCTCTCTCTCTCTCTCTCTCTCTCACACACACACACACACACACACACACACACGGGGGTGGGGGGAAAACAAAGCAAAAGTTGGAATGGATAGATTATACAAGGGAAAGAAAGCTTAAAGAAAAACTATTGTTATTTTCCTCATAAGAAAATGAGATGTTGCTTCTACGAAAGAAGGGAAGGATGCTACAGAAGAAACATTTCAAGAATTAAAAAGAGCTCTTGGAAACAAAAGTTAAATGATAGCTGAACACTTCCAAGAGGTCTAACACCCCAATAAGAGAGTTCCAGAAAGAGAAGACAAAATGGAGAGGAAGAAATCATCAAAACCATTATCCAAAAATACTTCCCACAACTGAAAGACCTGAGTTTCCAGATTGAAAGGATCCACCAATAGATAAAAACAGATCCTCTCCATGTCACATCATCAGGAAATTTCAGAACACTGAGTAAAGAGAGGATCCTCAAAGATTTCAGAGAGAGAAAGAAAAATAGGTTCTCATAAAATATCAGAATGACATCAGACTTCTCAGCGGCATCACTGGAAATTAGAAGACAAGGAGGCATTTTATTTTAAAATTCTGAAGAAAAAATGATCTCCAACCAACATCTGTATAGCCAGCTAATTTATTATCGTAAAGATAATTTCTAAAAAGTTACCTTCTCTGAACTCTTCTCTCTAGGGAAGTCATTAAGAGAGGTGCTCTACCATAATGAAATAGTAAACCAAGAGGACAAGAAGACATGGGATCCAGAAAACCGGAGCCAAAGCAAGAGAGGAGAAAGGAATTCTCAGGAGGCCGGTCAACTAAGATACTGAGATGACAATAGGTAGCTTAGAGCCCAGCTCGGTAAGGCAAGAACTGTTCTGAAGGCTACCACAGTGATCTCTTCCAGAAGATGACAATGAATGAACACTTGACAAACATGAATATAATGAGAGGAATTTTGAGTTGATTTAGGGATAAGAATATAGAAAATAAAGCAAATATAGAAAGATAATTAACAGCTCCAAGGCAAATTAAAAATTTTTCTAGAAAGGAAAGTTAAACTGAGTAATCAACTGTGAATAACATTTCCTTGGTTCTCAACACTGGACAGACATTAGAACCATCTAAGGAGCTTTTAAAACTTCAGATACCCAAACCACATCTGGACCAATTAAATCAATAATAGGCATCAGTATTTATGTTTTAAGCTCCCCAAGTGATTTAAATGGGCAGCCAATGTGAAAACCACTGATTTAGTCATAATAATGTAAACAAGAAGTATTCATGTAAGCAAAACAACAGCAAATCAGGAGCCTGGGAGTATGGTTAGAAAATGGGGGGAGGGGTGATAAAGATGAGGAGTAGGTGGACAGAAAATTAATTCTTCCTTATATATAAAGGGAAGTCAGTTAATAATGCTTGAAATTGAGACATCAAGAAGTAGCCACAAACACATATTATATAGAGATATGGAGATAATATCAGATGAATCTTCTAAAACACTGGAGAGTAAGAAATACGAGCAGGGGGACTCCGTGTTTCTTATAACATGCCATATAGAACTGCTTGATTCTTTAAACTATGCATATGTGACTTTGACAAAAATGAAAAACAAGTTTTAAAAATAAAAGCTAAAATAATAATGTAGAAAATAACCACAAAAAAAAACAAGTCTAGTTTTTTCAAAAAGCTAATTAAGTAACAAAAACATAGCTAAGAAAAAGATAACACACATACATACATACTTGGATTCTGAAATGAAAACATAACTAGGGATAGAGATAATACTAAATAAAATTGTAAAAAAAAAATATGTATCACTTTGTACTTAATAAACTTGAAAGCAAGATGACCTGAATGATTTTCTAAACTATGTAAGTTAGTTACCGAAATAGGCTTGAGGTAAAAAACATCAAGACACTGATAACCATGAAAGAAATTTAAAAACCTACCATGACAAAAGTTACCAGGCAGAGAAGGTTTCACAAAGGAAATATTCCTGTACTTTGTATAAACAGTTCAAGATCATAGGAAAATAAAATCTTCTCAAATTATACTGTAAGCTTAATTTAACCTCATTACTATATCAGACCATGGTGACAGTAACGTGGAAACATACATTACCATATGTAAAATATAGCCAGTGGGAATTTGCTGTATGACTCAGGGAACTCAAACCAGGGCTCAGTAACAACCTAGAGGGGTGGGGTGGGGAGGGAGGTGAGAGGGATGTTCAAGTGAGAGGGGTCATATGTAATGTATGCCTGATTCATGTTGATGTTTGGTAGAAACCAACATAATTCTGTAAAGCAATTATCCTTCAATTAAAAATAAAAAACATAAGACTGCTACAAATATAAGTATCAATAAAAATTCTAAGTAAATATTTGCAAATTGAGTCTGTGATTAAAATACTATCATCAAGTAATAAAAATAAAAACAATTTCTATCCTTTTGACCCATCAGATTAGCAGAATATTAAGAGATTTATTATAGTCAGTGTTGGCAGTGGTAGTGGTACTCTCTTGCACTACTGCTGGGAGCATAAACTTTATAGCATTATAAATGAGAAGTTGACAGTTTCAATCCAATCTAAATTTTATTAAGCAGAAGATAGATTTCACCCAACAATTCCACTTCTAAATATCTATTCTAGAAAAGAACAAATACATAATTCAAGGATACTTACTTCAATATTATTTATAAGAATAGAAAATCAGAAACAATCTAAATGTCCATCAATAGAGGAGTGGTTAACTATCTTACGCTTCATATATATTTTGAAATACTGTGTAGCAGTTTTAAAAATGAGACAGACTTCAAAGGAAAAATATGTCAAAACCATAATAAGTGAAGAAAATGTGTTGCCCCATTGGTATAGCTTAAAATTTTATTTGTGTTTGTATGTGTATATATGTATATTAAATTATTAAAAGAATTAATTGGATGCATATTAAGCCTTTAAGAATGGTGAGGTGAAGTGAAGTGAAAGTCACTCAGTCCTGTCCGACTCTTTGCGACCCCATGGATTATACAGTCCATGGAATTCTCCAGGCCAGAATACTGGAGTGGGTAGCCTTTCCCTTCTCCAGAGGCTCTTCCCAACCCAGGGATTGAATCCAGGTCTCCCGCATTGCAGGAGGATGCTTTACCAGCTAAGCCAAGAATGATTAAGGATGATCTAATAAGGATCATGAGATTTAAGAGGAGAAGAGTAAAGAGGAGAAGAGAAGAGTAAAGAGTGGAATTTCTGCGTTTGAATTTTTCCAATGAAAATACATTCATGTAACTGTGTGATTAAAGTGTAAATATTGGGACTTCCATGGTAGTCCAGTGGTTAGGACTCCATGCTTCCACTGCAGTGAGCACAGGTTCAATCCCTGGTTAGGAACTAGAATCCCACAGGCTATGCATGGTGTGGCCAAAAAAAAAAAATTAATAAAAATTTTTTAAAAAAATATAAAGATCACATATGCATGTGGAAATATCCTTAAAGAAAAAAAAATTTAATGTAAACAATTGTACATTTTGATTTAAGGTGGTATGATCCTGAGCATTTAAAAAAATATTCAAGGTTTTAACATGGATCTGGGTTGTATGGCTGCTCCAACTCAATGAGAGAGTTTAAAAATTACCAAACATGGCAAGAAGATTTTGGAAACAAAAGTCTGAAGTGACTAACAAGCTAATCTCCCATTTCAAAATGTGTCACTGTTTCACTACTTAGAAAAAAGACAAATATGTCCTTGGAATATTTCAAATTTCAATTGAACTATTTCCTCACTCACAAATTTTGACAATCCAATGAGACACTTGCCTGATGTAAAAATGCTACTGGGTCCAAGCAAGCCTTCCCAGAGTAGATAAGAGGGATTCTTTTTGTTAACCAAACAAGCAACTTATTACATGATTAAAGAGAATATGCAATTGGTCCCAAATTGTTTCCCATTTCTCCTGATAGTAAACAAATCCTGTGACATACATAGACATTTTAGAAATCAAATAACTGAATGTGATATAAAATGTTTCACCTTTGAGGTACATTAAAGAGTAATCAGTTTGATAGAATCAAATCCTGACTTTACTAGCCTCAAAAATACAACCTTCATATACTAATTTAAGTATCTAAGATATAATTTCTGTCCTGTGGTCCTAAAAATAAGTAGTTAAATATGAAACTTTTTGGCATAGCTTTGTAATAGAGACTTCTCTGTTTTTATCTTGTTTGCAACTTGGTGATATTATTTCCCTTAATTTTTCTGTTTCCTTTAGAGGTAGGATAATCAGGCCATCATTTACTTTAATGAAATTCAGAGAACAGAATTTCCACATAAAACACTGCCAACATACCTCTACACACTTAAGGATCCTTGTTTCTCACCAGAAATATTACGTGGCTACTCCATAATAACAAATTAGACAACAAAAGCACTTAGAGCTTTACATTAATGCTTTGCACTTTGCAGACTCCAGGGGCCCCTTTAAAGTACTGTAGGACTACTATATATAACATATGAAACAAACAAGAACCTACTATACAGCACAGGGAACTCTACTCCACACTCTGTAGTGACCAATTATGGGAAAAGAATATTAAAAGGGTGAATATATGTGTGTATATATATATAGCTGATTTACTTTGCTGCATGATAGAAAATAACCTAAGACTGTAAATCAACTATATTCCAATAAAAAATAATTAAAAAAAATAAAGTACTGTGTGAAGGTGGGGCAGAAGACAATGAGTTGTGAGGTTACTTCCCTGCACCCCCCTCCTTGTCATTTAAATCACCTTTCCTCGCCTTAAGGCTTATCCACTCCCATGTTCCAAGATAAATCCTGACCTTAGTCTTCAGAAATTTAAGTCTATTGCAATGACTTAGGATCAAGTCACTCTACACCTCTGGCTTTGTTTGACAGGGTGCCTAATTATAATTGGTAGGTTTTCCACCATTTTCACAAGGTAAGGTTTCTCTCAGTATCCTTGTTCTAGCAGCTAAGTACATGACTTGTTCTCTAGTTCCAGAATCCCTGAGAACCTAGAGGCTAAACCAGACAGATCTTGGTGTGGATCTCAACTGCAGTACTTGAGAGCTCTCTTACTTTGGGCAAGTTTCTTAGTTTCTCCAAACCTCAGTTTAAAATGGCAGGATAACAATACTTAGCACACAGAAAATGTAGCACAGTGTATGTCACAAAGTAGACGCCGCATAAATGTTAATCCCCACCACACACATCTTTTCTGCTGATTTTTCTTTGATAACTGAGCAGTTTATCAGAACCTCTGGAACTGGGTATTTGTCTTGCTGCTCTTTCAAATCTATATGCCAGGCCTAGGGCTAAGCCTCTGAAATAAGTCAGCAACATCTGCCTACTCAAATTTGCAACTTTGCTCAACATTGACGTCTATGGGACCTGTGCTTCTTGAGACACATGACTGATTTTCTTTTCTCCTGATGCTCTTTCAGAATACTATGCTTCATCCTGGCTCAACAGCTCTGTACCACGGGACCTGAGATTTGTACCCCAGTGCCTGCCCTGAACGTCGGGTAATTCAACTGAGAAGTGTCTCCAAAATCCTGCTGAGATGACTCCTGGATCTACCCATGGAATGCCTTCTGAAACTCATGTATCACAAGTGTTTCTCATTTTCAAAGCATAAATAAAAAATAAAAAGTAGTGGGTTGACTTTGCCCCAGGTCCCTTCCCTGACTTTGAGAGAGCTATTTGGATAAGATGGAATCCTACTAAATTATTGCCTGATTCCTATTATATATACCAGCATTATGCTAAAAATTCCATATTCATTATTGCAAATGCTCACAACACTGTAAGGTAGCACTGCACCCCACCTCTTACTAGATGGAAAAATTTAAGATTAAACAATGTTCTCAAGTTGACAAACCAGCAAGGAACAGAGCTCAAAATGTAAACCCTTGTTTGTTTTACTTCAAGGTATCTATAAGAGCTCTTCAAAAATGGTAGATTCCTTTCTCACTCTATCACATTTCCCATCACTACACCATTACCTATAAATTAACAGACTACTTCAAAATGTTTTTTTTAATGTTCAAATTCCCAAAGTAATATACTCCTTGATCAACAAAAACCAGCTCACGAATCTGTATACATATTCCTTTTGTTTAAATGATAGTAACAGCTAGCACTTACCGTTTAGGTTTGCCACCATTCAACGTATGTGTATTAACTCATTTAGGCCTGTGAACTAGGTAATGTTAACATCCCTATTTTATAGTTGAAGAAAGCAAGCACAGAGAGGTTAAGTAAATGGCCCAAGACCATACTGGCAGACCTGTGATGAGAATCTAGGCAGTCTGGCTGCAGAGCCCAAGCTCTTAGCACCATGTTTTACTGCCTCTCATCAATCAGAATAAATGTGTAAATTCTCCACTTAACTTTTCATGTATAAATAACTTAAGGATCTAATCAGTTCCTTTGATATCTGAAGCTACCAAAACCATTTACTGAAAAACAAGGAGTAACATGTTGCTTGTGCATCATACTCTGATTACTCATCACACTTTAGTGTCTGGCTCTTTTTCACCTTAAAGATGGAAGACATAAAATTCTTCAAGTTACTATAGAGGTCACACTTGTCTGAAAAGGGTATATTTCAGTATAAAGTTAGAATCTTTTTCCAAGAAAATAATCTCTCCTCCCATAACAATAAATACTGTTTTACTCCATTTGGTTAGCATTCTTTAGATTCTGGCAGGAATATAGTATACCAAAATCAGGGTTTATCACCTAAAGCCTGTAGTAAAGTTATTTTTAAAAATTTATATACTACATGTTCAACAATCCTGTACATTATAACTTTCTGGTGAGAATAATCAATAAAGCATTTAATTTCTGAAAAATCAGGCTTGTTTTGCTTTTCTATTGAATGAGTCAGTGTCTGGCACATGTAAAGTAAAATGAAGAAAATGAGCTTATAAATCACGGTAATCTCCCAGATAATCACTACTCATTTAGTGAAGGGACAATGTGCTCACTACATGAGGCATTCTTATAAAAGACACCAAGCTGCAATTAACGATCTATAGATCTCATTTGCTCTGAATTAGTAAGTGCTCTGATTCTAATAAATTCTCGATACCTAAGGACGTTTTTCTGATTATTTTTATCTCATGTTTCTTGCCCACAGAGAAAGGAAAAGGAAAATGACTTCTCCTTAAATACCAGCTCAGTACATTCTTTTTCCTCTATTTCTCATATATCTAACTCAGAAATGTATTCCAACCAAAATACTGTCAGAATACATTTAATTTTTTAAAAAGATTACAATATTATTTCTTCCAAGTCTTGTAAATAAAACATTTAGTTATTTTGGGAATACCATGATAATGTTCAAAATATACTTAGCTAATGAAAAAAAGTGCTGGAGAAGACTCTTGAGAGTCCCTTGGACAGCAAGGAGATCAAACCAATTATAAAGGAAATCAACTCTGAATATTAATTGGAAGAACTGAGGCTGAAGCTGAAGCTCCAATACTTTGGCCACCTGATGGGAAGAGCCAACTCATTGGAAAAGACCTTGATGCTGGGAAAGATCAAAGGCAAAAGGAGAAGAGGGTGGCAGAGGATGAGATGGTTACAGTATCACCGACTCAATGGATATGAATTTGAGCAAACTCTGGGAGATCGTACAGGACAGAGAAGCTTGGCATGCTGCAGTCCATGGGGTCGCAAACAGCTGGACATGACTTAGTGACTGAAAAACAATGGAAAAAATCCTAAAGTACCTTGTAAATTACATGGGAAAAAATTAACTGATTTAGCTTTATTTTAAAATATTTATGCTATAAAACATATATTCTAATATTTGAAGTTAAATGATTACCTGTATGCTAAATGTTACACATAAACCAGAATTTGATTCCCCGAAAGATACCATTGCCTGGGTAGAACATATAATACTAATAGCTTCATCATTGCTTTTCTTATAACAAAAGAAATATAATTTCACATTCCTGGAAGGCATTCAGTTCAGTTCAGTTCAGTCGCTCAGTAATGTCCGACTCTCTGTGACCCCATGAATCGCAGCACGCCAGGCCTCCCTGTCCATCACCAACTCCCAGAGTTCACCCAGACTCACGTCCATCGAGTCAAGGCGTTAAGGGTTAATAAATGCAAAGAGGAAAAATCACCAAAGACTCAGGTTTGAGATACAGAAGAATGAATCTAAAACAAATTTCAGAATCCAAACACTCATTAAGTGAAATCCAAAGAAAATCTAACCCACTGTTAATAGGTTTTGTTTCAGTCAAGGGCCCAGAGATGAGGCACTCAGATTAGAACAATGCAAATCAAGTTTAACAGGTAAATTTTTTTTTAAAAAAAGACTTTAATGTTTATAAAGATTGGGCAAGATGGAGTTACCATCCCGAGAGTATCCCTCCTTATCTTAAGCAAGGCTGAGAGAATCTTATGGCTGAACCAAGGCATAGGTCACTTAGTCATATAAAGTGTTAAAGGGAGTGTCTTTGAGCAAAGAACAAAACAAGGACATTCTAGGAACAAATGGATTCATCTCAAGTAAGCCGGCAGAGCAGAGGTGTCACTTTGAGAGGTGCCCCAAAGACTCAGCTCTTGAGGAAGTCTCTAAGTATGTAGATGATGCTAATCTGTGCTCAGTGATGAGGGCCTCGAATCTACCAGGTTCCAGTACACCGCTGTGGACACTGGGGAAAGAGAGAACACAAGAAGGTAACTCAGTTGCAGTCTGGTAAGTGTCTATCGAATCCAAGAAGAGAGAAGGGCCGCAATCAGATACCTGAGTTGTGCTAAAGGGCAAATATCCCATTCATGCCACATCAAGAAAACAGATGAGAAGATCAGACCTCAAATGTCAGGAAGGCTGGTATGGAAAAATCCTTTCTCCAGGACCTGTGACATTCAGAATTCTTTGTAGAATTCTGAAGGCAGGATCACTGATGGCATTTCTGTTACCATAACCTCCCAGTTGCATTAGAAATGCATCTGCCAAGCAAATCAAAAGAATGTATTTTTCTATGACTTTGGTGAGAAGTGAACTCACATTACAGTAAAAGTAATTAAAGCTTTCTGGCTATTTCAATCTCAAACAAGAGAAGAGGTATTTCTTCCCTGCCTTCTCAAGCAAAACAGTAGTGATAAGTGTTTAGTCTTCATGATGAGATGTTGTCATACTGAATACCAACTTGGGTGAGAAGCTATAAAACACAAGGCAGTTTTCTCTTTGGGGATCTCTCTTCTCCATCTAACATGAAAAATAAATGGTCACCTCTTGCTGCTGCTATTTTTTCCTGTCTCTATCATCCTTCCACTCACCTTCCAATTTAGACTTTTCATTTGCTGTCTTCAGAGAAAGACACATAAAGAAACTTGTTAAGAATTATATATTTAAAATACATTATCTGAATGTCATACGTTACATGTTTATGGCACTTTTTTGCATCTGTTTTCATTGTTTACTCATTTAAGGATTTTAAAATTTCTCACCACCAGCACCATGCTCTACAAAGATTTTGATGTAACATATAAGAATCCATACAGCAAAGTAAGACAAATAAAATTGAGAAAGAAACACAGTAATGAGATCAGGTAAAATATAAATTAGAATTGATATATAAATTCCAGGGAGCAATTCAGGATGCATATCAGCCACCCATGGGAAACTTCACTATAGTGTAGAGCACAGAGAAGGCAATTTGTACTTGAACTCACTGGAAGCTAAAGAAAAAGAGGAATCTGGTCTTTTACCTGATTTATAATGCCCAGAATATTTACCTATTGCCCTCTAATTTGGGGTCACTGAGAACACCAGAAATCTGACCTCTGTTCTATGTTAGAATAGGTTATCTGAGCTGAAAAGGACTGAAGATCATCTAACCCAAAGAGTACTAGAGGGAGGGATCAAGTGAGTTTACAGTCTGACAAAGAATAGAAGAGCCAGCTGTAGAACCCTGACAGCTGGAGTTGAGTGAATTTTTCAATCAGCAAGTTTGCCACCTCTCTCTATTGTAGAGCAGGTTACCAAGAATCTAAGAATCTTCTGTTTGGGCCTCTTTAAATTTAAACAGGGCTTCCCTGGTAGCTCAGATGGTAAAGCATCTGCCTGCAATGCAGGAGACCTGGGTTCAATCCCTGGGTTGGGAAGATCCCCTGGAGGATAGGGGATTGCCCTAGGTTCATACTTACAATTAAGAGAAAGTGTAAAGTGAGGAGGTGAGCATCATATGTATATTTTCTAGAGCCTTCTTAGAATCAAAAGGGAGACAAAAGAGTTCCCACGTCAGGTAAATACAAACTGTTTTCATATACCAGTTCCTACTCTATTTAGTAGTGTATCTATCTCTCTCCAGCTTCTCCAATGAATTCATTTTTCTGGTTAGAAGGAATTATCAGAAATTGGTGAGACAAAAATTCCTAGAACACACATGGAGCTAAGAATCACTAGTATTTTCAACAACCAAAGTAAACAGAGTTCAGAGAATAAAAGGATCACTCAGTAGTGAAATCAGAAGGACTATTTCTTAAAAGTCAGACTAAATCAGCATCTTTTGTTGCTTTTTTGTATTTTTTAATTTATTTTTTAATTGAAGGGTAATTGCTTTACAGAACTTTGTTGTTTTCTGTCAAACATCAACATGAATCAGCCACAGGTATCACTAAACCGTGTCTGACTCTTTGCGACCCCATAGACTGTAGCCCACTAGGCTCCTCTGTCCATGGGATTTCTCAGGCAAGAATACTGGAGTGGGTTGCCATTTCCTCCTCCTGGGGATCTTCCTGACCCAGGGATTAAACCCGCATCTCCAGCTTGGCAGGTGGATTATTTACCATTGACCTACCAGAGAATCCCAATTGGCATCTATATCTGCCTTTTTAAAAGTTTAAAAACAAGCTCTGGAATGGTAAAACTGATCCACAAGCGAGCTAACTGTGGAACAAAGCCCGACACTATCTAAAGGAATACAACTAACCCCAACATTTAGTGTAAACTTCACACAGTCCAGCAGCCAATAAAAAAACTACTAGACCTATGAAGAAGCAGGAAAACTTGACATATAACCATGAAAAAAATCAATTGATATATAGAGATCAAGATTCGACAAAGAGGAAGGAATTAACAATTATATTAAAATCACAATGGAAAATATAATTGAGATGTTCTAATTTTCTAATAAAAACATGAACATAATGAGGAGAGGACAGAAAATATAAAGTCAAATGAAAGTTTTAGGAATGAACAACATAATATGTAAAATTCACTGAACACAGCAGATTGGATACTACAGAAAAAAATATGAAACTTGAAGACATTAGCAATATAAACTAACCAAACTGAAGCACAAGCAGAAAAAAATCTGGAAAAAAATGAATAGAAACTCAACAACCTATGGAACAATATTAAGTGGTCTAATGTACTTATTGGAGTCACAGAAAGAGAACAAACAGAAGGAAGAACAGAAAACTTATTTGAAAAAATAATGGTTGAAAAATTTCCAAATTACGTAAACTATAAGCCCCCAGAACCAAGAGTATCAATGAATCCCAAGAAGAATAAACAAAAAGAAAACCAGAGAGAGGCATATCATAATCAAATTGTTTAAAAGAGAAAATATTAAATGCAGCCAGAGGAAGGTGGAGAAAAGGTGCTTTACGTACAGAGGAACAAGACTAAGAATCATTGCAGAGTTCTTGTTAGAAACCATTAATGCCTAATGACAACGAAATGACATCTTTAAACTAGTCAAAGAAAATGTCAACTTAAGAATTGTAATCCCAGTGAAAATATCTTTCAAAAATGAAAATGAAGGAAACTTCTTGTTTCGGCTCCAATATGTAAAGAACTTCGAAGATGTCACACCTGTCCTTACAACAAAAATACACTGAACAAACTGAAAAATCAAGATTTTACTTGGAGCCATCAGAGAATTGAGGTCACAGGGCAAACATCACCTTGAAATCTGGAGAGACAGATGCATCCAGAGAGGCATAGCCAAGATTCCCTAACCTGGAGCAGAAGCTGTGGGAGCATAAGCTACTAGGAACCCTGAATGGGAGGGCTGACCAGTTGCTGGAGACTGAGAATGCACGAGTGTGAGAGTAGGAAATTTCTGAGGGTCACTTCTTGGGGGCCCCCACCTTCTCACAGGCTTTACCTCCAGGAAACTGACCAGGTTCTCACAGTGAAGATCTAAGAAACACTCATGACTCTGGCAAGGGAAAGGGAAGAGTAATCACTAAGAAACATGCCTTCTCCATAATGAAGGTCCACTATCCAGAGGAAAAGACTTTTCCAGAGCTTTATTACAACTGGAGGAAGGGAATTTCTCCCACTCCAGCCACTTATCTAGCATTCCTGTCTCACTGAAGACAGAATTTTTTATAGGAGCTATACCTCTTGGATTAAGAATCTGCCTGCCAGGCAGGGGACATGGGTTTGATCCCTGGTCCAGGAAGATCCCACATGCTGTGGAGGACCTAAGCCCATGCACCACAACTACTGAGCCTGTGTTTTAGAGCCCAGGAGCCACAACTACTGAGCCCATATGCTGAAACTACTGAAGCCTGCTCATAGAGGATGCTCCACAACAAGAGAAGCCGGCACAATGAGAAGCCCACACACCACAACGAAGAGTAGCCCCTGCTCGCCACAACTGGAGAAAGCCCACACACAGCAACGAAGACCCAGTGCAGCCATCAGTAAATAAATACATAATTAAAAAAAAAAAAAAAGCTGTACCACTGGGTAGATAAATGTGGAATACCTATGCAGAGGAATACTACTCAGCAATAAAAAGGAATAAATTACTGACAAATGCAACAACAAAACAGATAAATCTTAAAAACTTTATGCTGTGCAAAAGAATCTCAATACAAAAGAGTATATACTGTATAATTTCATTTATCTGAAATTCATTTGTTTTAAAAGACAAATCTAACTTATAGTGATAGAAAGCAGATTAAGTGGTTGTTTCTGGGCACAGATAGATACAGAATTAACTAGGAAAAGCTCAAGAAAACATTCTTGAGTTATGGCAACATTCTAAATCTCTTGTAGTGATGGATACATGGGTGTATATATTTGTCAAAACTCATCAAAAATGAACACTTAAAATGAGTGTATTTGGGTGCCAAATCTTTTTTTAAAACTTTGAAATTTTTCTAGTCTACATGGTAAGCATATTTCATCTTGCTCCTTCTTGAGCAGAACTAAGAATGTCCCCTTCACCAATACTCACCAGACTGATCCCCAGACTTGAAACCAGCAACTCTATCATCCCATATTCTTCTCTTCTGAAGAGAAAAACAATAGGAATTACACTAATCTTTTGTCATCCCTTGCATTTACTGGCCCTTAAATTATTTTTTTATTTACCACCATAAATTAATATTTATTGAAGATTCATAGAATGCTTTCCAACTCCTCTTTTTCTCATATCACATACTTAGTACTGCCATAATGTTATTTTAAATAAGTTAATAAATTAGTTAAATGAAGAAATTATTATAATTTCTTTATTTTAAAAAACTGATCTTTAATTACATATAAAAAAGGTGGCTGAGACACTGTTCTTTGTCATATCTTAAAAATGTATTGCTTTACCTCCAAGTTCAACCTCACAGTCCTTGTGAAATAACCTGGCCCTCATCTTCCAAACCTCTACCACAGAAACTTGCTCAATAATACCTTCTTTCCTGTTTCTAATTAAAAAGAAAACAAACCCTTGCTCATAAAGCCTTCTTCCTCCCCTATGAAATCCAAAACTCTTTCCTAATGTATTCCCTGATGAATTAGGACAGTGACACAAAATGTTCCTTAGCTAAAGAAGCAATTTTCTCCAGTTGTCACTACATTTATCACTGTTCTCTTTTGTTCACTGACTAGTTGTGTAGATGAATACATGTCATATTGGGGTCCGGGAGCATCTGATGCTTTTCTACTACTCAGTTTGCACATGTTACTTCTTAATGAAGATGGTGATAAACAAAATCAACATAGTCATCCTACATCCTAAATGTAGCCACATGCTACGTTCTCTTGAGTCAATCTTGGCTTACCATTAGCTAAATAGAGATATTAATTTATAAATGCTGATAATCAGCCTTACTACAGAACTGTGTGCAGTAGCTCTACAGAACACAATATACATCTAGAGCCTAAGAAAAGAAATTAAAGTAACCATTTATTCAGTCTGCCAAGGGACTATGGAACCTTATAATTATCTGGCTTTAGATAGAAGAGATAGATTGCAATTGGATACACATGAGGGCACAGGTTTATGCCTCAGCTGACAGACGGCAGAGAAAAAGCTCAAGAGTGCAAGCTTTCTACCAGACCTTTTTAATTTATTTTCCCCAAACGCATCAAATTTTAATGCTGCCTCTCTGACCCAGTATGTTAGCTTTTTTATGAACTTATGATTAACTAGTTCCAAAGTAGCAGGAGCTAAATTTTCTTCCATTTAAAACTAAATTTTACTCATAGAAGTTATAACCCCTAAATACTGGGTGAAAGAGACCAAATGAGGAATGAAAGTATTTTTAAAAGACAAATGAGAACAGAAAATTTAGTCTTGCACTATAATTACCAGAGCATCTAGAACTCTATAAGCCAAATCTAGTCAGGTCCAACCCTGGGCAATTCAACCTAAAGACCAGGGTTCAAGAATTAGCCATATCAGCTACAGCCCAGCAGCTTGGTCCCCCAAATGAAGATGATCTCTTTCAGACCATACAGTAATTCATAGCCTTGGATGGAATGGAAACAGTGCTTATAACATGGATATCCCTTTTATTCAAAGACTGTAAGATGTAACACTGTGTTCAGGTGCCGAAATTATGTGGGCAGGATCTGGACTTCCACATATATGACCAGGATATGAGCTTGGTTTGGGGCTGTCCCAGAATGAAAAGCAGGGCAAGGTTAACTTTTCAAACATATGGCAGAGACCTCTGGTCAGGTAGCTTCAATCACTGTGAACACTCTTCCTACTCATAATGCATGCTCTGACTACTGAGAGAAGAATTTGGAAAAAAAGATTTGCTAAAGCTGATGACTATATGCCTCTTGAGAAATCTGTATGCAGGTCAAGAAGCAACAGTTAGAACTGGACATGGAACAACAGACTGGTTCCAAATAGGAAAAGGAGTTCGTCAAGGCTGTATATTGTCACCCTGTTTATTTATTTATTTATTTATTTTGCATTTATTTTTTTTCTTTTTTTTTTTAATTTTATTTTATTTTTAAACTTTACATAATTGTATTAGTTTTGCCAAATATCAAAATGAATCCACCACAGGTATACATGTGTTCCCCATCCTGAACCCTCCTCCCTCCTCCCTCCCCATACCATCCCTCTGGGTTGTCCCAGTGCACCAGCCCCAAGCATCCAGTATCGTGCATCGAACCTGGACTGGCAACTCGTTTCTTACATGATATTTTACATGTTTCAATGTCATTCTCCCAAATCTTCCCACCCTCTCCCTCTCCCACAGAGTCCATAAGACTATTCTATACATCAGTGTCTCTTTTGCTGTCTCGTACACAGGGTTATTGTTACCATCTTTCTAAATTCCATATATATGCGTTAGTATACTGTATTTATGTTTTTCCTTCTGGCTTACTTCACTCTGTATAATAGGCTCCAGTTTCATCCACCTAACTTATATGCAGAGTACATCATGAGAAACGCTGGACTGGAAGAAACACAAACTGGAATCAAGATTGCCGGGAGAAATATCAATAACCTCAGATATGCAGATGACACCACCCTTATGGCAGAAAGTGAAGAGGAACTCAAAAGCCTCTTGATGAAAGTGAAAGTGGAGAGTGAAAAAGTTGGCTTAAAGCTCAACATTCAGAAAACGAAGATCATGGCATCCAGTCCCACCACTTCATGGGAAATAGATGGGGAAACAGTGGAAACAGTGTCAGACTTTATTTTTCTGGGCTCCAAAATCACTGCAGATGGTGACTGCAGCCATGAAATTAAAAGACACTCCTTGGAAGGAAAGTTATGACCAACCTAGATAGCATATTCAAAAGCAGAGACATTACTTTGCCAACAAAGGTTCGTCTAGTCAAGGCTATGGTTTTTCCTGTGGTCATGTATGGATGTAAGAGTTGGACTGTGAAGAAGGCTGAGCGCTGAAGAATTGATGCTTTTGAACTGTGGTGTTGGAGAAGACTCTTGAGAGTCCCTTGGACTGCAAGGAGATCCAACCAGTCCATTCTGAAGGAGATCAGCCCTGGGATTTCTTTGGAAGGAATGGTGCTAAAGCTGAAACTCCAGTACTTTGGCCACCTCATGCAAAGAGTTGACTCATTGGAAAAGACTCTGATGCTGGGAGGGATTGGGGGCAGTAGGAGAAGGGGACGACAGAGGATGAGATGGCTGGATGGCATCACTGACTCAATGGACTTGAGTCTGAGTGAACTCCGGGAGTTGGTGATGGACAGGGAGGCCTGGCGTGCTGCGATTCATGGGGTCACAAAGAGTCGGACACGACTGAGCGACTGATCTGATCTGATCTGATACACTGATTAAAAAACTTCCCCTATGAATATTGGTCAAGGAGCAACTCAAAGGATGCAATATGACACTGGTAAAAGAGAACAAAAGCCCCAGAAAAAATTCACCCTCCTCCCAATTTTTATTGATACCTTTGAAGTATATTTTGTAGTAATAAATCTATGTTTAAACCAAGCTCAGTCCACTCACTCTCATCAATACCATTACAACTCATATCTCAACACTTTACCTTAAAAAAAAAAGTCCTTGCACAAGTTAGTAAAAGTTTTAGATTATTTAAGTTCTCTCTCAATAATGGAATGACCTCACAATAAATCTAAAGCAGGAACTCTGTGCTTCTTGAATGTCTAACAAACTTTGGTTTTTCTCTTGTAAAACTTTAGCTCATTTTCTCACATGCTCTACAGGGGAGCTAGGCATGCTGAATGTTCCACAAAAGTAGATTATCCTATATTCTTTTACATGATACCATTTGCTATCATCTCTATCTTCTTAGAATTTAAGCACTTGTCCTCAGTACTGATTAATCTAGACCTTTATCATTTTCAGATAAATTAATGTGTGTGTGTATATATATATATATATATATATATATATATGTATTAGAGTATATATGCTGGTGAGTTTCTGGAGGGACAGGGAAAGACCTTGGATATACATCTTTGCAGCTCTCACTGCACCTCAAAGAGCACTAAAGAGTGTTAAATTAATTGGTAGTTCTCTCCCACATAAGCCTGGAATTTGGCAATAGTGACAGAAGGGTCATACTCAAATCCCAGATATGGCAAGTCAAGATCCAAGAAATGAAGTGTAATTCCATCAACAATTACAGAGCACTTACTATTTATCAGGCAGAAGGACACAAAAATAAGTAAAACATGGCTTCTGTCCTCAAGGATCTCACCATTTAAAAGAAAGAGTAGGGGTAAGCAATTAGATACCATAAGGTAGTGTTATAAAGACAATGCTATGGAGCATCATCACCACCACCATTTATTGAGTACTTACTATGTACCAGGCTCTATTCTAAGAACTTCAAAAGTGTAACTTTAAATCACATGCCCATAACAGCTCTATGAGGTAGGTTAATCCAGGGAAAGATCAAGCCATGTGCTGGAGGTCACACAGCTGATAAGTGGCAAAGATGGCTTCGGACCACAGCAGTTTGACTCCAGGAGTACAAACTCATAACCACTAGGTAATAACGTCTCTCATAACTTCCAGGAGAGTACCATAAAGTCTGTTACTGGACTAGTATGTAATGTTACATGGAAGGATTTTCAGGGAAGATGATACTTACTCTAGTTAATCTAGGAACAAAATCTGAGTTGACTTTGTGGTCATCTTTTTAAATTCAAGCAAATTTAATTATTTTTTTATTTTGGAACTTTTTAGATAATAAAGAGAGTTCTCATATCCCTCACCCACTTTGTTGTTGTTGTTGTTTTTAGTCACTAAGTCGTGTCTGACTCCTTGCGACCCCATGGACTATAGCCCACCAGGCTCCTCCATCCATGGGATTTTCCAGGCAAGAATCCTGGAGTGGGGTACCATTTCCTACTTCAGGGGATCGTCCAGATCCAGGGCTTGAACCTGCGTCTCCTGCATTAGCAGGTGGATTCTTTACCACTGAGCCACCAGGGAAACCCATAGGGAAAGAACTGGATTAAAAATCTGGACTTCTCAAACTTGTGACCAAACTTGCATGAGTCTACATGAAATCAGGTATAAAGTAGTACTGATAATTTACCTTTGTCTCAGAGTTATTATTGTAATCAAATACTATGCTTCATAATTCACATATCTTGAGATGAAAGTTACAGGCCTTATTCCCATAAAACTTATTATATATCTATTCCTTATATTATATATACCTAATATTTCATCCATTATTAGGATGAAATCTGAATCTCCAATAAGAGTCCCTGCCCTAAACCAGTGGTCCATAAGTGTTAAGTATGATCATACTAGAGGCGACACCATTTCACGGAACTAAGTTTCCAGGGAAACAAAGCAAAATAGGGATAAATCTAAAATATGAGAAGCCTATTTCATCTCACTGAAGGCCTGACACTAGAGAGAACCACAGAAAGATGTGAGTCCATCAGGGGTTAACTTCACATATTCACCTAGCTCATCTGATGCCTGATTTGCAAGCGCATGTCAAGGCACAGGCACTTGGGTGGAACTGGGCAAGTAGGGAGCATATCATAGACTTAAAGGCCCCAGCTTTCTTGACTTCAGCATTTGAGGAAGTATAGTTGATGCTGAGGCAACCACTGTAGCATGATTTAAGCCCACGTTATTTATAGAAAAAGATCTGTAGGCAGAAATTAGTTTCTGAAAGATAAAGATACTTATTTTAATTTTTTACTTAGATGACTAAAGTGTTTAATAAAACTGTTCTTTTTCAAAGTATTTAAAACAAATTAATGCTTATAATTCTTCAGGCTCTGCCCACAGATGACATGCATATTAAGACTTTATCTGCTAAAGCGAATGAGTAAATTGCATTTAAATACCAACATTATAGGTCTGTTTGTTCTAAAATCTTCCTCCCAAAGATTCCTCCACCCTCTCGCCTCCCTCTTCCAAGCCCAGAAGGTCACTCATTCTTACTGTAGTGCAGAATCATACTTTTGCTTTAGATATTACTGTTAGTCATTGCATTAGTCATTTTCAACTTCCTTGAAGCAATACTGAAACCTTCTTTGCCAACTCCATTACCTGTTATGACTAGAGCTGAAATCATCCTTCTCCACTCTCCACTGCCAAACTCTCAGCCCAATGACTTCAAGGATGTGTGTGTGAATGGGGCATGCCCAGAGGAAAGAAAATAGCAGATAGAAACAAGTCACACAGTATATTATAGCATCTCTGCTGAGCATAATCCCTCATCAGGAAGAAATTTTCTTTCCTCTGCACAATTTTCTCAGTGGTTAAGCCACTTTTTTGCAAAATTAAATCAGAGTTACCAAAAAAAAGGAAAAAAACCACACACAAGGGGTTCATAGACCAGCAAGGGATAGGTATTGTGGCCCATAGTAGCCTTTTTTTTTTTTAAGAAGAAGAAAAAACTCATCTCTGTACCTTTCCTTCCTATGACCCCAGAGCAACATGATTGTTTCAGAGGATATAATTTTACATTTCAATATCTTCCCAACACATGATGGAAAAAACTGCAAAACTGGAGCCTGAAACCAGAAAGCCATGCAGAGCTGTGTGTGTGTTTTGGAGGGAAGGGGGAGCAAGGAACAGAAAGGAAGCAGAAACCCATTGTGCTATTCTGGTCTGCAGCCAAACCACCCTGCTTACTCCTGCTCCTGGTGCCTCAGGGAGTTTGTTTTTCAAGCTTTTTATGGCAAAAAAAAGAAGAAGAAAAACGTATTGGGAAATGGGAAAAAAAATATTGTCTTCAAAGTGATATTATTTAGTCCTATCCCTGTAATCTATGACATAAAAGATGAAGGCATGCAATTGACTTTTTCAGAAAACTCTTACATGAACGAGATTTTTGTATGTAATTGCTGTATCCTCTAAAGATCAAACAACCTCAATTCTTTGATGTTAAAATCTGGAGTTAGTGTTTAATTTTTTTCCCCACCAATCAAGTAGGGGTTTCTTGTCCCCATTTGGCACATTTGGAAGTAAAATAAATGACCATTTCTGCAGGCATCTCAGGAATGAGTGTTTTGGTGTCACATGCTTCATTAGCCCCTGACAGGACAGTGGAGTGCCGGGGTGGAACACAGAGGGTAGCAGTGAGCAGATGCCTTAGAAAAGGTCATGTCTCAATCTGCTGACTCCCTGAAAGCTGGGGAGCTTCTTTTTAGGAAACTCCTCAGTCTTAGAAAGCTGAAAGCTTTAAGAAAGTCGGCTTGCCCTTCTGTATGTCAGACTATTTTCTTTGCATGGAAGAGTGAATGAAAAAATGTCAGAGCTTAGCTATTAATGCTCTCCAAGTAACTGTTATCAAAACATAATAAAATTTTAAAGTTAATCATATGACTTGGTTGTGGTCTTTCCAATGGTGGTCTCTTTTGAAAGATGAAAGACTGATTAGGTAGACAGATTTTTAAACCTATATAATAGATGATTCATAGTATCATATGTAATAAATGTATGTAATATACAAACATCTATATCTAACATAATCCATAACATTCATATATACATATATTATTAATTTCAAGCATCTAGCAAGAATTTGATCTCTGGCTTTCTCAAACTTAATGAAAATGAAGATTATTCATAGTGAGAACAAATATATATATTGTTAGGAACCCAGTTTATATTCCTGTGATCATGGTATTATATTAGGAATAAGGAATGGCACCTTTGGGTTTAAATAAATAAAAACAGGATAAGAATAAATGATCCTTACTGACAAAAAAAAAAAAAAAAGGAAATTCATTCGTTTATTGTTAAACAACTTTTTGTTAGTCTAGCAGATGCTCCATTTCTAAGTGGGTTGATCCCTTCCAAAGCCAAATAACACTTTTATATTTTATCAATAAGGATGCTGGATGTCAAAGCTCCCAGTACCCAGTACGTCCTTTTAACTTTTTGCACTAAAATACTCATGAGTATATCAAATCCAATTAGACAAATAATTATATATGGTGCTTCAAGCAGTTTTAATTCATGACAATACTTTCAGGAATGTGGAAAATTATCAAACCTCAAGGCATTGACAGAGAATGAGTCATTAACTTTTCACTAAAAGAAATTCATCCATTTACCATTTATTATACACCTAAGACATGCCAGACATAGTGACAGGTGAAAAACGTCAGCACTAGGTCTAAACTCTGTCCCTGTATGTTTTGCTTGAACATAATTATTTCTTATGGGTTCAACTGAGGACTTTAAGCTCTGTAAATTCAGGAAAAGTACAAAGTCTCTACTGCTTTTCATTACTTACATCAATAAAATTTCATAGCCATAAATGTTAATTTGTATTTATGAAGAATGGTTAAAATACTGGAGTCCCCTTAAATCTACAACCTTCCTTTCTTTTAATAATTCAAGAGGGCGAATCTTCATCAGCATCTCTGCCTTTGTTTTTCTCACATTGTTGTTGTTGTTCAGTTGCTAAGTCATGTCCCACTATTTTTGCGATCCTATGGACTGTAGCCCACCAGGATCCTCAGTCTATGGGATTTCTAGGCAAGAATACTGGAATGGATTGCCATTTCTTCTCCAGGGCATCTTCCCAACCCAGGGATCAAACCCATGTCTTCTGCATCTCCTAAATTGGCAGGCTGATTTTTTTTTTTACCACTGAGCCACCTAAGAAGCCATATAGCTGTGGTATTTTTGCTTAACTCCTCCTCTCTTTTAATCCATTAAAGTTACCAGGAGCTTGGCTATTCACCTTGTGAAATTTTACATTACTGGAGGTAGATACAAATCCAGCAACCACAGAAACCCCAGCTTTCAATCCCAGAACCGAGGAGACAACAGCAGTAGAGGTAAGAATAAGGGAATTTTCTATCTTATTTCTCTAGCCAAGTTCAGAAAGTGCGATCAGATTGCCTACTTTCCAGAAATGAGAGCCAAGGGAGCCAGCCAACTTCTTCAAAGGTACTTTAAAAGGAGCATTTGTTCAGTCTCTGCCTCCTCTCAGAAGTATCTTAAAGCCAAAGAAGGAGCCATAAGAAAATATAAAAACTTAAGTTCACCTGTTCTGGCAGAAGACTCCATTACAAATGGCTGCATTTTTACTCTTAAGCAACTATCTCAAATAATAGATCTGAAAAATCTAAACTCTTTAACATTCTCTAAAAAGTCACAAAGAACTGCTGAAACAGTGACATTTTACTATAAATTATTTTCTACTATTCAGTTTAGCATCTTCTTAGAGACACAAGAATTTTAGCCACTAGTCTCAACGTCATATTCACTCATATTAACAGCAGTTAATTCTGGATTTTTGCTTGATATGTTATTAAGAATTTGTTTCTATCAATTCTTTTTTCCCAATTCATTTTTTTACATTTTTGTCATACTTCTCACATTTACTCCTATTATGTCTTCCCTCCAATAATTACTATATAAGCAAGATACACATATATGTATATGTGTGTGTGTATATATATATGTGTGTGTAATAACTTGGCTGTTCAAAATACAGAAAGACTAGATTTTGGCTTGGATAAAGTGTTCTCTGTAGAGAAGTTTGAGTTGTGGCTTGGAAGTTTGATGGGGAACTGTTCTCAAATAAAATATAGGTTTGATCTCCAGATGGAACTGATAATAAAATAAACGAACATGAGATAAATAGGTTACTGGTATCCTCAGATACCTTGGTTTACTCACGTGATGAAGACCTCACAAGTCATAAAGGCATAAGCGTGCACAAGAACATTTCAGTTTGGCAAATTCCACTCTCCATTTTTTGGGTGGGGTGGGGAACAGCACTAAACCTTTTTGACATGCCTGAAGAGAAGGATTGAAGTCGAGTTCATTATCTCTTTAGTGCAGAAGTCTGGGAAATGAAGCGCCTAGACCAGGGAGACTCAATCCAGCTAGCATTCCTTTTTGTTTTTCAAGCTGCCCTGACAATAATGTGGCAGGGTGAAAAGATCACGAACACTTTATACACATTGTGCTAATTACTGCAAGTACTTAAAGTTGTAATTAGCTTATTATACTGCAGAGATCCTAACATGGCATGTCTTTCAAAAGAATTTCTCTCCAGATCATTAGTGGGAAAGCTAACAACATCTGCTTCAAATAAAATCAACCAATTAGCACAGGCAACTCCACATAGTTTGCAATCAGAGAATTATATTGTGCCAAGTGCTAATTTCAATGTGAATGCTATCTCCTTCTCATATCCCACGCTTTTCTGCCAGCACAGCTGGTGTTTAACACCACTGACTTCAGCGAAGTCTCCCAAAACTTATGTTAATTTGAAATAACCTAATCAGAAGTGTGCAATACAGACTGAGGTTGATCTCAGCTTAATTAAAACTGACCTTGTCATTTCACTGCCTGTAAAACACCATTATCTCACCATTTATCGTTCAACTACCACAAATATTCCATTTATGCGAAAAGCCAGAAAGATGAGTTACAAACCACTAGAGCTGTTTTCAGAAGTACTATTAGTGCTGGAGTTTAATGGAAGGAGAGGTCTGCCTGTAAGTACCGGGCAACAATAAAGGTAATTCAGAAGACTCAAAATAACTTGTCAGCCCTACCCATGAAGGCTGCTTCTGCCCACTTCCGTTGGCTCGAATGGCACATTCACTCCAGAGACTGACAGGCATTAGCAGATGTGAAGGCTTTCATTTTAAAATTAATATCTCACCCAGTACCTTTCAGCATGCTGAATCGTTCAGTCAATAAGCATGACATGGCAGGTGTGATGTGTACAAGGCACTAAATTCTTCTGCCAAAGGTACTAGAAAACATCTGCTCACATGCGTGTGTGTGCATGTCAATGGATGAACCGCTGAGAAAATGATTGCAAGTGGAATATGTAATATGCTTGTATTCACCAAGATAAAATTAAAAACAAAGATCATATTTTTATGTGGTATACCTGTCATCAAATACACTGTGTTTAACCTGCCTTAAGTCTAGAAGCCTGTGCTTTTATACGGACATGGTCGACTGTCTATCAAATTAAGTAGCCACCATTCTGGTTTTCTGCACATTAACATGGTTTACAACATATCTCCAGGTTCTCCTTCTAGGCGTGCTTTATTTTCATACTATCTTAGTCCTTAAAGTATTCAAGGCCTTGGTACTAACACTGAAAAGCATACCTCTGAAATAATTCCAAAGACTGACACCAGGAAGACTTTTTCTTTGTCCACAGACCACATGCTTAGCCATAACTCAACACATTTGCTGATGCTTTTATTCCAGCCAAGCAAGCCACCACCTTGTGCTTGTTCTACCCACCCAGCCAAACCCAGTCTGATCACCAGAGCCCATGATGACTTCACCCCGTAACACTTATTTGCTAAGCCAACCCTTCTGATCAGATACTGGCTATCTTGATTATTTAATGTTTTATTTCAGCCAAGTTATAGAGGGATAGTCTCATTTCATTTGTAAGAAGACCCTCTGGTCTTGTGAAACAGGGGACATGGTATCAAAATATTTGCATTCTTGGGCTTCCCTGGCAGTGGTAAAGAATCCACCTGCCATTGCAGGAGACACAGGTTTGATCCCCGGTCCAGGAAGATCCTACATGCCACAGAGCAACTAAGCCTGTGTGCCAGAACGACTGAGCCTGTGTACCCTTGAACTCATGCTCTGCAACAAGAGAAGCCACCACAATGAGAAGCCTGTACTCCACAACAGAAGGGTAGCCCCTGCTCAGCACAACTAGAGAAAAGCCCGCCCTGCAACAAAGACCCAGTGTAGCCATAAATAAATAAATACAATTTTTTAAAAATTTGAATTCATAACTTGGCTCTGTTAACTCTATGACATTGGACAAGTGCAACCTTGAGCAATACACCAAATTGTCCAAGGCCTAGTATAAATTATTTTACAAAGTTAATTTTAAGGGTTAAAAGAGATATTATAGTAGATGTGACTGAGTCTAAGAGTCCAACAGATGTCTACTGAGGGAGGTTTGAGGGAGGTTACCAAACATTTGGTGAAATATTGGTTGGAAAAATGTTATGGCCAGCAGGAAAGAAATTTACAAATGAGGAAATAGGAACTGCTGTGTTATAATATTCATATGACTAACGTATGTGCAAACCAGACAGGTTATTTATATTCAAGTCACTGTTTTTAAAAGTAAGACAAATTATATTCTGTCACAAGACAACAAACAAAATCCATTTTGATTTGATTATGAGTGGAGGTGTCTCACTCTCTGAACTCAGGAGGTTAGGGCCCTGTGAGGAGACGTTGGTATAACTGGCAGACATGAACACGTTGCTGCTAAGTGCTACCTTCCCTGATGGAGGGTGAAGAGCTTCTGATTCTTTCCCAAGAAAAGCTGAAATAACTTAGGCCATGAAAATTGTTTAGACAGTGTTGTACCACTCACTTGGCCTCTCTTATGATCTTATAATTTGATGGTGAGATACTTCAATTCCAGATTTATGACTGTTACATGATTTCAGTCACTCATTTATCAAAAATTTATTCTTTCCTACCTATATGATCTTGGGCCAGTTACTTCACTTCTTAAAGTTTCAGTCTTTTCCTCTGTAAAATGGTAATACAAGTATCTGCCATTTTGGTTGGAGAGTATATCATATGAAGATAGCTCATGCCAAATATTTAGTGCTTTGCCTGGCACTTAGGAAGTTGTTGTTTAATCACTAAGTCATGTCTGACTCTCTGTGACCCTATGGCCTGTAGCCTGCCAGGCTCCTCTGTCCATAGAATTCTCCAGGCAAGAATACTGGAGTGGGTTGCCATTTCCTTCTCTGGGGGATCTTCCCAACCCAGGGATCAAACCCGCATATCCTGCATCTCCTGCTTTGGCAGGTGGATTCTTCACCACTGAGCCACCTGGGAAGCCCACTTGGTAAGTACCCTGTAACTAATAGCTGGGCTTCCCTGGTGGCTCAGACAGTAAAGAATCCACTTGGTAATCTTATCTACTTCTATCCCTGCTACTACAGAAAGGAGTAATTTGTACTTCCTAGGATTCTCTTGAACACTGCTCCTTTTCAGATACCTGACGTCACCTTCCCTTATGGGTCCTACTCCCAGGCTAAATTCTTCACCCTCTCTTTAGTTTCACAGACAAAGGTGACAAAGGGCACTATTTGTATTGTACCATTTAGTAGAATGGTACAATATTGGTACCATTCTACATACAACAATGGTACCATTGTACAGGAATAATCTGTTTTGGTCATCATTTTCTTGGCAAATTTTTTAGCTCCTCAAGTGTAGGAATTTTTAACTTATTAACATTTTGGCCCTAGTGTTGATCAAGTTCTGCACGTAGGAGGAATCCAAGAAGTATTTGATTAAACAAACGAATGAATAAATATACTGACATGGTATATAAAGGCATAAACATTAGAAGCATTATTCTGAAATACCATGGTCCTCTGAAGTTTTAGAATATCAACTTCAGAAATCTGTGAACTTTAAATATAACATAAAGTGTTGGTTTCAAAATTTAGACATTGGGAATTCCCTGGTGATCCAGTGCTTAGGACTCTGGGCTTTCACTGCCATAGGCCTGGTTTCAATCCCTAGACTCAGAACTAAGATCCTGCAAGGGCACAGAGCAGCATAACAAACACAAACAACAACGACAAAACTTCAGACATTTCTGGAGCTTATTCCTCTGTTATCATGGTTTCATTAGTGTCCTTTGCGGACCAAATGAATTCAGTCAGAAGGATCTTATTAAAGTTTTCTGCATTTCTTACCACCAGGGAAATTAAATAAGGGACTTTGTAACTTGAGAACTCTTTTTCCCAAAGGCCCAGGTTTGATGAGAGTACCTTCTGTAGGGCAGGACAGCAAGTGGACAAAATGGAGAGAGAATATGTAGACAGGATAGTTTCTTCTCTGTTTTCACTGACAGTCCTGGATTATTTTCACTATTACTACTACTATTATATAGGTTACTTTGGAAATCCATATGAAACAGATTCCAAATAAGAAATTAATTTACAATTAAGCCCTTAGACATGGTAGAAAGCTTTCCAATGAAAATCTTCATCATTTCTCAGAGAACCATTCAGAGAGAAGTACACCTGCACTCAGAATTAAAGAACCAAAAACAAAACCAAACCAAAACTGTATCCACAGATGCACCATTTATCCAAAATAGATATAAACTAAAATAGCTTAGGAGTTAAAACATTTTAATTGGTGTTGATGTGACCCTGAGGTCATTGAATCAACAGATAACTATGTTCTGTATGTTAGGACTAAAACTGTTTTATCATCTCATAATTTTAGCATTGTTAAAATGTGCGTGACTTTACCATATGTTGAGCATTCTGGCTTTCCCAGGATTATCTCAATTTCATATTTTCTGTTGTATAAATAAACATGTATTTGTCAGACTGTATATATTCCAATTTGGGATGCAAAAATTCTGGTCTCCATATTTAACTGTAAATTTTCAGTTCATTGGAATGTGTATGGAACCAGAAACTCCAGTCTAGATCACTGGGCTTGTGTTTACAAATGGAAGTATCCAATTGATGCTTCAAAAGAAGTATTGCTCAATCATCTCTGCGTTACTTCACACAGGGACTTATGAAACAAAGAGAGAAAATTCCTAAGAGTGAATGTGGGCCAAATTTGCTTCAGCACAAATTGATAATCCTAGAAATCTCCTCATTGCCCTTTTCTTTATTAGCTCTTTATCCCTTCTTCTTTGACTGCATGGTAAACCCATGCAGTCTTATTGCCCATGTTATAATAACTTCATTCCTAAAAGCCCAGACAATGGATGATGTTTACTTGCTGTTTGCAAACAACAGAATCCACAGCATTGCCAGAAGATGCCCTTGATTCACTTTCAATAAGGAAGGGAATTATAGCAAATCAGAATGCATTGTGTCCAGCTGAGATGGATGCTGACAGAACAGATTCCAGGCAAATTTTCAAAGCACAGAAGTGTATCTTCTGAGCCTTTCCTATAGGGCACCACTCTGAGGCCGACCATTTCCATTGTCCTTCTTTTCAAGATATGTCCACTTCCCGACTCTTTAAAAACCACCTTTTGGCAAAACTAATACAATTTTGTAAAGTTTAAAAATAAAATAAAATTTAAAAAAATAAAAATAAAAACAGTAAGAAAACAAACAAACAAAAAAAACCCACCTTTTGTGAATTGAGACTGATAGCTAATGTCATACTTCCCAGATAATCTTGAATTTGAGTAAGGAACGTCTAGAGGTTCAATATCTTAACCAAAAGCAATGGATTGTGAAAACAAAAAATTCCTTGTACCAAGTTACATTAGTGAAGAACTATTTATCAAGAATTGGAAAAGGTCTGAGATTTTACCCTAGTGGCAAGCTGACAAGTTACTCTGCCACAGTTTCTTGGGTGCTGGCAGAGGACAAGAGATTCCTGGACCAGAGACAAAGAACTTTATTACAGCACAGCCAGCAGAATGAATATCATGCTCGTGTCAATTCTTCTAAGTGCCCCATTGGGTGATACAGAGGAGATCCAATGGATGTTCTCCTGCAGTGGGTGTGAGTCACAGTTGATGAGCCCCAAACTTAGGGAACCTGATTCTTTTATAATGGGGAGTCAGCATATCTACCCTTTGCCTCATTAGGAGAAACTTTTTTTTTTTAATCATACTAGACAGTGTAAATCTACCTTCTTCTGAAGATTGTTGTGAGCTCTATCCTCTAAGACTATTTGCCATACAAACATCCTAGGAAAAAGAGTCCAGAACAAAGGCCAGTTACTGTCTCTGCTCACAAGCTATGCAAAAATAAGACATCCTTGGAGAATTGTCTCTCAACACCTATTCAGAAAGATTGTCACCAGCTATCCCAAATGATATCTTGTATACTGCTGGTTCGCACCTGGAAATAAACACGCATCTTCCTGGGCTTTACCCCAGAGACGCTGATTCGGTAGGGGTGGGGTGCAACAAAATGCACTTCTAACAGATCCCAAGTGAAACTGATGCTGGTGGTTCCTGGACCACCCTTTATGTGCTAGTGTAGATGACAACTTACTTCACAGGTGTGTAAAAGCAATTGAAATGAGAATCAGAGGAAAAGGTGGTGACAAAACCCACAATCGGAAAGGAGAGGAGATGGTCTAGTGTCACTCAGGGGGAACAGTATTAGAATCTGGATATCAGGACTAGGTACACAGCAGTGACTTTGTACCTTTGACTTTCAGCTTGGAGGTAACAAAGTCATTTTGTTTTCCTAGGCTCAGGACTCAGAACTGGGAGGTATGATCCTACATGAGCCCTATTTGAAAGGCGAAGTTCATGCTAAACAAAATGCCTTTGTTCTCATTTGTTTCCTTCTTCTACTGAACTTCATTTTACCTTGCACTTGAGAAAGTTTCCTGAGTAGGTGATGTTGCATTTTTCCTCCCCCAAAACATTTATTTATTGATATGGTATAGTCAAGACATGCATGTTAATATTCACATTTGTCACAGACTATACAATAAATGGGCTTCCCTGGTAGCTCAGATGGTAAAGAATCTGCCTGCAATGTACAATAAATACAATAAAAATTTTTTTACTTGAAAAAAATTTGTTTATGCTATTCTGATAAAATAGGCCAAATTATAGCTTTATTTTTATAAACAGAGTTCTCATTAACCTCAGAGACAGTTGCAACATTTGATTCTCTAGAGATACCAATAAGTATCTTGTTATTTATTAGATTTTAAATATGACATAGTGTATGTGTAGTATATATTTAAGTCTCTCTGAGATCAAAATTAAACTTGCCAATTAAAAACATAAATGTAGAGCCTACAATTGGAGGAAAAATCATCCTTTTTCAGTCTTTATCCTCTTCAACTCCTCTACTTTATTGATGTTATTTATGCTCTCTTTGAGGCTTCCTACTCAGTTTCCATGACATCAAATTTTGTAAGTGTTGGAGGGATAATGATTTCATCATTTTAATAAAATGTATCCATGTTTATTACTTTAAAAAAGCAACACAGAAACATATCAGAAAGCAAAGAATTAACCCAAATCAAACAGAAGTAAACAGTGTTAATATTTGGTGAGCAATACACATTTCTCTCTATGCCTGTAGAAACAGGATAAAGAAATGGATAGGTATATGCATAGATGAGAGAAAGAAAGAGAGGTGGGGAAACATAAACAGGAAAACATAGAATGATAAAGACCACCTCATAAAATGGGATAATATTTTAAATGTTGTTTTGAATCAGATGTATTAAAATTTATATGCATTTAAAAGAAAAGAAACTGAAGGAATTTCCAGTTTAAGCAGGTAGAATGAACACATGAGCTTACCTCTAGTACATCTTGAAACCTCATTGAAATAAGAGCAAATGGATAAAGGAGAAAAAAATATACGTATATGACAAATAAAGAGAATGGGGAAAGAACGACAGTGCACGGTTTTGGAGAGGGGAAAGCCAATAGATGAGCAGAAGCCAATACCAGCCAGTGAGAAACACTGAAATATCACAGAAGCTGCAGGTGCCTCAGTAGTGACAGGAAAGGTGACAGGGAAGGCAAGGCTTAAACACTGCCTGAAAGTCTACTTAAGAAATAGTTAAAAACTGGAACCCTCATCCACTGTAAATGTAAAATAGTACAGATACTTTGCAAAGCAATCTGACAGTTCCTCCAATGACTAAACACAGAGTTACCACAGGACCCAGCAATTCCACTCCCAAGACAAACAAAAACACATCCACACAAAAACTTGTACAGGAACGTTGATAGCAGCATCATGCCTAACAGCCCCCAGCGTGGAAGCAACCCAAATGTCCATCAACTGCTGAATGAGAAAACAAGATGTGCTCTATCCATACAGTGGAATGTTATTTGGTCATAAAAGGGAGCGAAGTTCCGACACATGGAGCTACAACATGGATGAACCTTGACAACATCCCAAGTGAATGATACCAGTCACAAAAAGATCGTATACTGTATGATTTCAGTTATGCAAAATGTCCAGAATAGGCAAACCCATAGAGGCAGAAAATGGATTAGTGGTTACCTAGGGCTGGAGTCTGAGTGAACTCCGGGAGTTGGTGATGGACAGGGAGGCCTGGCGTGCTGCGATTCATGGGGTCGCAAAGAGTCAGACACAACTGAGCGACTGAATTGAACTGAACTGAGGGCTGGAAGGGTGAGGGAGAATGGGGAATGACTGCTAAGGGGTACAGGATTTTATTTTCTAAAAGTGTTCTAAAATGCACTGTGGCGATGGCTGTACAACTCTGTGAATTCAGTAAAAACTCTGAATATAATACTTTTAAGTGGGTGAGTTGAATCTCAAGAAAACCATGTTTTAAAAACAAGTAGTCAGTTACATTCCCAGACGCCCTCCCCAACCTCAGCACAGTCAAGGCGCTGGTCCTCCCCTATTTCGTCCAAAGATCAGAGACCTGTTCTCTGGTGAGGGTAAACCTGCAGGCCTCTGAACTGAGTGACAGCAGGCCAACTGATTGACAACAGACGAATTCAACTTCATGGGCTGAATGCTGAAATTCTCAGCCTTTCCCCCTCAGAAACTAACGTGCTCATGGTTCTAGCAAGAAAGAGAAAACCCAAAATTTGAATTTTGCGGGTAGGGAGACAAAAAGCAGAGAAGGAAAATCTAGTAAGGAATTCTACATAATAATGATGTGCCACCTAGCATGTGGTCTCCCACTTAGTGCTCAATAAATATTTTGTGAATTAATAAATCAATAAATGACTAGAGCTGCTGGAGAAGCAACAAGCCATGCACTGCTGAGAAGTGATGTGCTGGCATACTAAATCTTTTCTGGAAAGCAGTTTGGCAATATGTCTCAGGAATGCCCAAAAAAGTTTCCCCCGTAATTAGATTTTTAGTAATTTATCCTTGACAAATCCTCTCAGAAATGGAAGCAAATGTGTATATGCAAAGATCTTCAGCACAGTGTCATTCCATAACCATAAATTTGGGGAAATCTAAATATTCAATAACAGGAATATTATTAAATATATTCAATGTATCTATATATTAAATAAATTCATTGAAATGATTTTGAAGGCCATTTTGCCATTTCATAATAATATGGAAATGTTTCCAACAATTGGTGAAAACATTAGGCCACAAACGCTGGGACACAAAAACATCACCAGCTTTGAAATTAACTCTTGTTTAAACCTAACCTTCTCGGCCCCAATCCAGATGCCACACTGTTTTTGCATCTCTCTCTAGCTCTCTGCCTGCTCTAATCATGCATGATCTCTCTGTCCATCTTCTTCTGGATTCCACTAGTAATTTGTCTGGCCTTTCTTATTCCACTTAATGAGTATTAGTCTTATCCCTTCTCTTCTTTTTAAGCTTCTGGAAGGCAAGAACTGCATCTTTAGTATCTAGTAAAATGCTTTGCACACAAGTAGTACATCTGTCATTTTTCATCAATTCAATAGACAACTATTATATGTCTAGTGAATATCTAGAACTACAAAGGAGAAGTTAAAAAAACATAGACGCAGATTCAAGAAATCTGAGTACGGAATTAAGCTGTGTATTACTTTGGACACACTGGTCAGGCCTCAGTTTCCCCAGAGTGAAATAAGAATGCCTTAAGTCGGTATTCCCAACAAATCTTAAGATGAGGACTCATGTGCCAGCGATTTATGAAGTGCTCCCAGGAAAGATGGTAGGGGCAAAAGAGAAGGGGGAAAAATAGACAAGGGTGTGACTTCAGGTGAAGTCAGCCTGAGTCTGAGCAGGGGAGCTCTGGATCACACAAATAAAGCCTCAACACAGTCCCTACTTGAGTCAAGGGGGTGGACTTTCATAGTCACACCTGTCAGGCACTGGCCAACGTTCCTCGATGCAGGACCAGGGCCAGCAGTAGGTATGGTAATGCTCAACTCCAGGCACTTCCAGCTCTGTGTCTGGACAACGTGTCTCCAGCAGCCCAAAGCTATGCCTTAAATCACAGAAAGCCTTTGGAAACAAAAGAAGGCAGAAGGTGTGGGAGGGGTGGCACGTGGGTGGAGGTCAGTGGCTACTATAGAGAGTAGTGGACTAGGTGACCCCTAAATTGGTTTTCTGAATCAAATTTCAACAATAGTCTAATGTATTTACTACAGAAGACACAATCCTTAAATCTATTTGGGGATACAAAATGAATATATACTAAATCACTGAATGCGAAGTCAATGTACATGCAAACATAAACACCACTAAGAAAAAAGGAAAATGCAGAGCTTAATTTGAAAGATATACAGGAGGTAAGTCTGTGAGTTAGCCATGAAGGAAATGCCCTGAACAACAAAATGTTTCCTTGGAATCCAACTTTCTGTCTCCTCTCTTCATATTCTTTCCAAATCTAGGCTCTCAAATCCTCTGCCTTCTACCCCTTATGCCATTATTTCCTCATCTGTTCCCTCCACAAACACAGACATTTATCCCTGTGTGTTTTCTATTTAGTTCTTCTAGCCTAAAATTTTCATCTCTTTTTCTCCAATTTATCTAAATCACAGTTCCACAACAAAACTTCCACAAATACTTCAGTGACTCTCCAGTTCATAAACTGCCTCCAACACCCACGAAATGATTAGAAACAATATGACAGTGTATAATTAATGTCTAAGTCCTCTGGTACTAAATCTGGCAGCTACAGGCATCTATTCTTTCTCCTTAACTAGACTGTAATCCTCCTAGGACAATGTATTATATCCCTTCACACTACTTGACACAATTCTAGACAAACCAAAGACTAACATATGTGAGAGATGACATCTCTCCTTGATAAAAATAATAACTACCAAATCTAATCACATAAGATAAACTTCACTTCATAAAGTAATACATGAAGACAATGCTGAATCATTGTCCTCATCAGTAAACTGCATCACCAGTTTACTGATGCATTCTCACATGTGACTTTGGGATAATAAAGGAGAAAATGAAAAAAAAAAAAGAAACTCAAAAACATTTTACAAAATACATATGTTTAAATACATCCTCAGGCTGATTCATTTAGGTGTTTTTTTGTCTGAGGATCATGATTCATTATTGTGATAAGTAGGATTCTATGTAGAGACTTAATAGCTCTTAAGAAAAACAGCAAACAAGGCAGCCTTGGGAAGTAAGAATAAGAGCACAGCAATGTCAAGTTTTTCTGATACAGGAGATGTCTGGTTATAACATAATGACTATGTTCTAAGATCTGGATATCAATATTCAATTTTTTCATATGCTATCTAGAGTCAGTCTTAGGAGAGATTTAAATTTACACTTTATAGAATACTGCCCCAAATGAGAAAAATATCCATGCTTCCTAGGATTGTGGCTTTTTTTTTTTAATTTTATTTTATTTTTAAACTTTACAATATTGCATTAGTTTTGCCAAATATCAAAGTGAATCCGCCACAGGTATACCTGTGTTCCCCATCCTGAACCCTCCTCCCTCCTCCCTCCCCATACCATCCCTCTGGGTCATCCCAGTGCACCAGCCCCAAGCATCCAGTATCGTGCATCGAACCTGGACTGGCGACTCGTTTCATACATGATATTATACATGTTTCAATGCCATTCTCCAAAATCTCCCCACCCTCTCCCTCTCCCTCTCCCACAGAGTCCATAAGACTGATCTATATATCAGTGTCTCTTTTGCTGTCTCGTACACAGGGTTATTGTTACCATCTTTCTAAATTCCATATATATGCGTTAGTATACTGTATTGGTGTTTTTCTTTCTGGCTTACTTCACTCTGTATAATAGGTTCCAGTTTCATCCATCTCATTAGAACTGATTCAAATGTATTCTTTGTAATGGCTGAGTAATACTCCATTGTGTATATGTACCACAGCTTTCTTGTCCATTCATCTGCTGATGGGCATCTAGGTTGCTTCCATGTCCTGGCTATTATAAACAGTGCTGCGATGAACATTGGGGTACACGTTTAGGCTGGTCAAAAGTTTCCTGTGGGTATTTCCATAAGGTGTTATGGATGAACAAACCTTTTAGCTAACCCAATACAAACAGAAAGAGAGCATTTGAGGAAGAAGACAAAAATGTGTTAAGCAGGATACACAGACTGGATTATCTGTGGTTCACTTCTGCTGTGTCAGAGACACTCACCCACCTTCCTCCATGATTCCAACGTCTGCTTCGTAATCGTCCCACTTTGGAGTTGATTAGGTCACCAGGGGAGAGCCCTCAGGATGGGAATTGGCATCCTTATGAAACAGGCTTCATTGAGTTAGCTTGGTCCTTCTGCCACGTGAGGTCACAGTAAGAAGACAGTCATCAATGAGGAAGCTGGCTCTCACCAGACATCAGATCTGCCAGCATGATCTTGGACCTCCCAGCCTCTAGAACTGTAAGAAACAAATGTTTGTTGTTTCTATCAGTCAGCCACTTTATGGTCTTTTTGTAGCAGCAGCCCAAAATGACTAAGACACCTCCTATCAATGCTATAAACGCTAATCCTTCCAGCAAATGTCTTTCTCCTTATGAGGCCTAACTTGGTTTACGTCTCTTACAACCAAGAACCCTGAAAGGCTCAAAGCCCAATCCAAACTTAACATCTGCCTTCAACACATGTAGACCCATCACCTTCCAAATCATTCACACTCAAACCCAGCATCACTTTAACAACTTCATCTGCCTCATCACCCTGTCATTTCTACTGCTTTAACATGTCACATGACTGTCTGAAATAAATGTATACCTCTGTGAAATCACAACAGATGAACCTGTTTAAATCCTACTCATCCTTCAAGAACTATTTCAAAGTCAGCTCTTGTCTTATCCCTGGCTCCTATGCCTACCCAAGTATAACCACTCTTCCCTCTCAACTGTTATTGCATAATTGACCTATTTTCCTGCCCATATGAGTACATTCAACTAATATTTATTCTGAACCTATTCCATGTCAGATATTGTTATAAGGTCTAGAAATACACCCATAAACCATACAGATATTAATCTTTGCTAGTAGGGAAACAGAATACAAACAAAATAATAAGAAAAATGTAGAGTAGGTTAAAGAGAGGTGTTGGGGAGACACAGTAAACAGAGAAGGGGTTAGTCAATGTCATGGCATATGCTACTTAGAGAAGATGGGCACACAAGGCTCACAGAAAAGGTGACATCTGAGGAAAGACCAGAAGCAGGTGAAGGAGTGGACCAAGATGGTATCTTAGCATCACTCAAGACAGAGAGAGCAGAAAGCACAAAGTCCCCAAGTTTGAAGCGGGTGACATTCTTTGTGGAAAACATAGAAAGAAAGACAGGGCAAGGGGAGAGAAGAAGCAATAGAGGCTAAGAGAGTGATGAGGGCCTGGATGCTGGAGGCCTTCTCAATCCCAGTAGGACCTGGGCTTTTCTCTGAATGAGACGGGAAGCCACTGAAGAGATTTAAGCAAACACGGTCTAACTTCCTTTTAGCAGACACGTTCCAGGTGGAGTATGCACCTTAGGGGTGAGGCTGAGCAGAAACTGTGAGACAAATTAAGAGGTTGTCCTTTGGCAAGATGCTGGTGGAGACAGTATAGACTTTTCAGCTCCTTACACTCCTCTTGAGAATACAAAAATCAAGTAGATAACACAAGAAAAAGTAATTCAAATGAATCTCCACAAATCCAGAATACAAGGTAAATGCAAGAGGAATGTGGGGGCAGCAGCTCTGTACTACAGGAGGGAAGACAGAGGGGATTCTGGTCATCCTGAGAGCCAGGGAATCCAGAAACTACAGGCACAGCATCACTGTGCAGAGAACGCGTCCCTTCTGGGACTGGAAAGCTCAGCAGGCTCATCTGAGAAAAATGATGGTGACAGGAAGAGGCTCCTCAGACCCCCATCTGAGGTGCATGCGGGAGCACTGCAGGGAGACTGACCACAGGCTCAGAGAAAGGAGAGTCCCACACTGAGGACATATCTCAGGGCAAGGACTTTGAGGGGGAAGAGAGCCCAGATTTGGGAGAATGCGTGGGATGGGAAGCCAACAGAGGCCCTTCTCAGAATTAACTGGAGAGATGGCTACCGCGAGAGACCATGAATGTGAATATTTCAAAGGAACACTAGAGAAGGAGCCCAGAGGTCTGCAGCGTAGAGAACTGTTCTGGTCTAACGTACAGGAACTTATCTCACTTCAACGTGAGTAGCAAAAAAGGAGGTCATTCAATTCTATAGGCAAGACTCCACTTTTTAAAAAAATTCGTTCTTTTCATGAGAATATGGGTGATGTAGATGTTCTACGCTCTGGCAATGGGGCTATTAATATAACACAGCTATCAAAAGTGGAGGAAGAAGGGGAGACTGTGAGAACAGCAGAACAAGCTTGCTGATTGCCTTATAAGTGTCAAAGGAGATTATTCTATAACAGACATTCACGGACAGAGTGAGGGGCAAGAAGAGGTCAAAAGCTAACTCACTATCGCTAGTGGTAGAGAACCCGTAGACAGTAGTCAAGAGGCTCTGTCCCTCCAGCATATGGAGGCTGGAAACTATTTGCATTAGGACCCTAGAGCCTCTGCAGAATGACAAGAACGACCATGGAAGAGTGAGTGGCACTTTCAGACAAGGAGCCATGTTCCCAAACACTTGAACAACTTGGGTCAATTCCTTACTTTCTCTGAGCTTCAGTTTCCTCATCTCCACAATGCCCCTAATAATAAGTATTTTATAAGATCACTGTAAGGACTGGCATGCTAAGTCATCCCTGACCCGCACAAGAGGTCTTGGTTCCCCCTTCTCTCACTCTTCCATCCCTGATCCACACCATTCTTTAAAGGCATCAAGATAAATCCTCTAACCCCCTCTGGAGATCAAATATAATAAGATCGTTATACATTGTTAGGCTACTTCATGGTCTGTCCTTGGAACTTAAAACAGCTAGCACTCACTCCCTAAAAACTTACTTTTATGAAAATTTAACTTCATATTTTCAATAAGACTTTCTATTTACAATATACATTAATGATGTTTTCAATGGCTTTTTACAGTTCCTGCCCTCCTGTTTTGTCATAGACCATTAAGCAGTTGTTACATTCCATTTGTGGCTGGAGTTGTCTTACTTTGCTTTTACTATGCCATATTGGTTTATAAACCATGTGGGAAAACTCCCAGATGAAAGGCCCTTCATCAATGCAAGACATTAGTATTCTATCTTTTGAGAAGAAGAGTTTACTCTCTAGGCATATGGAATTGAATCTAATTAAGGGCATTTGCATCATTTAGTTCTAGCAAAAGCGAGACTGTCATTCTGTCATATTAATTTTATCTCTGGCACCTTCGTATTTAACAACTACATCTAAAAAGCTGGGATGCTTGGCCATGAAGGAGAACAGCAAGGAAGGAGTTGTGAACAGTATCTTCATTCAATTCACACTTGTTGGCAGTCTGAGGGGGTCCCTGAATACAGCTCTGGTGTTCATACAGCCACAGGGGCCCCAAATCCCTGTTTTCCACAATGGGGTGCAGCCCCAGGAGACAAGAAAAGCACACTCAGTAGACAAATATACAAAACAGGCTGGTTATGTGCAGTTAGACAGAGTGTGACTCCTCTCTGGCCAAAAAGTGAAGGGGAGAATCACAAACCTGCCAGTCAGCAAATACGTATTACCTATGGCTTGAAAAAAGTAAATTGTGTGAACAAATACTTACTCTTACAGGAGCTGAAAATAAGCCAGTCAAATTTCCATGATGCCACACCATGTTACCCCACTCTTACTTAAAACCTTACCAGTTGACCTAAAGGTTAAAATCAAAATCCTCAGTAGGACTGAGATCAAGGATTTCAAACTCAGGCCCTGTATTAGAATAAATGACAACTAGCAGGACACAAGGCCCATACTGCAAGGATTCCATAGGCTCAGTTCTACTTGATTTATTGTTGTTAGGACGATAGTATTGTCAGGACTTCTGACTGGTCAAGAGAAGCCAGAAAGCTGGATTTTAAAATCTGATTTTTAAGTAATTCAAACTTAAAATACTATGTAAACCAACATTCTACAGAACAAACAAAAGCAAATCTGGACTAAAGACCAGCATTTTGTAACTTCTTCACAGGCCCAGAACTAGAGAGAAATAAGGAGAGATAATACATTACATATACTTATATGTTTGTTATCATAGCGCTGTGTGCTCAGTTGTGGCTTTGCACCCCATGAACTATAGCCCACCAGGCTTCCCTGTCCATGGAATTTTCCAGGCAAGAATATTGGAGTGGGTTTCCATTTCCTACTCCAAGGGACTGTCCTGACCCAGGGATTGACCCCAGGTTTCTTGCATCTCCTGCACTGGAAGGTGGATTCTTTATCACTTCAACCACATGGGAAGCCCCATATTATATATAACTATATACAACTATAACTATACAGTTATATATGGTTATACGATTTTATTATAGTTACACAACTATTTATAGATATATAGATACACAGTGACACACAGAAGAATATAAATAATGGGAGAATCTTCAAACTAAGACAAGATTTAACCAGAAAAGTTTGCATCATATAGCTACATTCTATATTTTTAATCATTTGGGCAGGAACTGAGCTGAAGTATCACTTGGTACTGATTATAAAAAGAACACCTTACTAAGCAAATTTACAATATCAACAAGACTAAATTAAATCTTAACTTCTTCAGATTAATTGATTCCAGAAACTTATGAGTATACACTAACACAAGGCAATTATGTATGAGCCAAGATAAAAACTGATTCTTCATTAAATTAAAACATAGATTGCTGGTTTTGTCCTATGTACAGAATATATCAATATTCTCAATTGTCATGATTTTGAAAATAGCAACAATTCAAACATTTCGTTACTTTACACAGACACTTCTAGAAATCAGTTAAAAATAGAGGCTTCTAGCTAACATGATTTTCCTACTTTCAACTTACACTTAATTATGCTTAAAATACAAAATTGTTTTGAGTGACTTTGTTTTTGCTTCTAAAGATTGGAAAACTGTGCTTCAGTCTGATATATCAGTATATCATTTCACTAGTTTCTTGCATGACACATAAACTACCTTCAAGGAAATTCTGGAAAATAATATTCAAAAATGTTTGAGCAATGGTAACATTCATGTAATAAGTACCTTCTCCCAGGGTAAAACTTTTGAACAATAAAGTTATTTGGATATCTAAAATATAGAATATTTTTAAACATCTTCAGTTCAGTTCAGTCACTCAGTCATGTCCAACTCTTTGAGACCCCATGGACTGCAGCACGTCAGGCCTCCCTGTCCATCACCAACTCCTGGAGTTTACCCAAACTCATGTCCATTGAGTTGGTGGTGCCATCCAACCATCTTATCCTCTGTCATCCCCTTCTCCTCCTGCCTTCAATCTTTCCCAGCATCAGGGTCTTTACCAATGAATCAGCTCTTCACATCAGGTAGCCAAAGTACTGGAGCTTCAGCGTTAGCATCAGTCCTTCCAATGAATATTCAGGACTGACTTCCTTTAGAATTAACTGGTTTAATCTCCTTACAGTCCAAGAGACTCTCAAGAGTCTTCTCCAACACCACAGTTCAAAAGCATCAATTCTTCAGTGCTCCGCTTTCTTTATAGTCCAACCCTCACATCCATACGTGACTACTAGAAAAACTGTAGCCTTGACTAGGCAGACCTTTGTTGGCAAAGTAATGTCTCTGCTTTTTAATATGCTATCATGGTTGGCCGTAATTTTTCTCCCAAGGAGTAAGCATCTTTTAATTTCATGGCTGCAGTCACCAATCTGCAGTGATTCTGGAGCTCCCCAAAATAAAGTCTGTCACTGTTTCCCTATCTATTTGCCATGAGGTGATGGGACCAGATGCCATGATCTTAGTTTTCTGAATGTACTCTGCATATAAGTTAAATAAGCAGGGTGACAATATACAGCCTTGACATACTCCTTTTCCTATTTGGAACCAGTCTGTTGTTCCATGTCCAGTTCTAACTGTTGCTTCCTGACCTGCACACAGGTTTCTCAAGAGGCAGGTCAGGTGGTCTGGTATTCCCATCTCTTTCAGAATTTTCCACAGTTTCTTGTGATCCACACAGTCAAAGGCTTTGGCATAGTCAATAAAGCAGAAATAGATGTTTTTCTGGAACTCTTGCTTTTTCGATGATCCAGCAGATGTTGGCAATTTGGTCTCTGGTTCCTCTGCCTTTTCTAAAACCAGCTTGAACATCTGGAAGTTCATGGTTCACGTATTGCTGAAGCCTGGCTTGGAGAATTTTGAGCATTACTTTACTAGCGTGTGAGATGAGTGCAATTGTGCGGTAGTTTGAGCATTCTTTGGCATTGCCTTTCTTTGGGATTGGAATGAAAACTGACCTTTTCCAGTCCTGTGGCCACTGATGAGTTTTCCAAATTTGCTGGCATATTGAGGGCAGCACTTTCACAGCATCATCTTTCAGGATTTGAAATAGCTCAACTGGAATTCCATCACCTCCACTAGCTTTGTTCATAGTGATGCTTTCTGAGGCCTACTTGACTTCATATTCCAGGATGTCTGGCTCTAGGTGAGTGATCACACCATCGTGATTGTCTGGGTCGTGAAGATCTTTTTGTACAGTTCTTCTGTGTATTCTTGCCACCTCTTCTTAATATCTTCTGCTTCTGTTAGGTGCATACCATTTCTGTCCTTTACAGAGCCCATCTTTGCATGAAACGTTTCCTTGGTATCTCTAATTTTCTTGAAGACATCTCTAGTCTTTCCAATTCTGTTGTTTTCCTCTATTTCTTTGCATTGATCACTGAGGAAGGCTTTCTTATCTCTCCTTGCTAGTCTTTGGAACTCTGCATTCAGATGCTTATATCTTTCCTCTTCTCCTTTGCTTTTTGCTTCTCTTCTTTTCACAGCTATTTGTAAGGCCTCTCCAGACAGCCATTTTGCTTTTTTGCATTTCTTTTCCATGGGGATGGTCTTGATCCTTGTCTCCTGTACAATATCACGAACCTCCGTCAATAGTTCATCAGGCACTCTATCTATCAGATCTAGTCCCTTATATCTATTTCTCACTTTCACTGTATAATCATAAGGGATTTGATTTAGGTCATACCTGAATGGTCTAGTGTTTTTCCCTACTTTCTTCAATTTAAGTCTGAATTTAGCAATAAGGAGTTCATGATCTGAGCCACAGTCAGCTCCCAGTCTTGTTTTTGCTGACTGTATAGAGCTTCTCCATCTTTGGCTGCAAAGAATATAATCAATCTGATTTCAGTGTTGACCATCTGGTGATGTCCATGTATAGAGCCTTCTCTTGTGTTGTTGGAAGAGGGTGTTTACTATGACCAGTGAGTTCTCTTGGCAAAACTCTATTAGCCTTTGCCCTGCTTCATTCCGTATTCCAAGGCCAAATTTGCCTGTTACTCCAGGTGTTTCTTGACTTCCTACTTTTGCATTCCAGTCCCCTATAATGAAAAGGACATCTTTTTTGATTATTAGTTCTAAAAGGTCTCATAGGTCTTCATAGAACCGTTCAACCTCAGCTTCTTCAGCATTACTGATTGGGGCCTAGACTTGGATTACTGTGATATTGAATGGTTAGTCTTGGAAATGAACAGAGAACAGTCTGTCGTTTTTGAGATTGCATCCAAGTACTGCATTTTTGGCTCTTTTGTTGACCATGATGGCTACTCCATTTCCTCTAAAGGATTCCTGCCCACAGTAGTAGATATAATGGTCATCTGAGTTAAATTCACCCATTCCAGTCCATTTTAGTTCACTGATTCCTAGAATGCCGACGTTCACTCTTGCCATCTCCTGTTTGACCACTTCCAATTTGCCTTGATTCATGGACCTAACATTGCAATATTGCTCTTCACAGCATCAGACCTTGTTTCTATCAACAGTCACATCCACAACTGGGTATTATTTTTGCTTTGGCTCCATCCCTTCATTCTTTCTGGAGTTATTTCTCCACTGATCTCCAGTAGCATATTGGGCACCTACCAACCTGGGGAGTTCCTCTTTCAGTATCCTATCATTTTGCCTTTTCATACTGTTCATGTGATTCTCAAGGCAAGAATACTGAAGTGGTTTGCCATTCCCTTCTCCAGTGGACCACATTCTGTCAGACCTCTCCACCATGACCTGCCCGTCTTGGGTGGCCCCACATGGCATGGCTTAGTTTCATTAAATTTCATTCATTCATTTATACAAGGCTGTGGTCCATGTGATTAGACTGACTAGCTTTCTTTGATTATGGTTTCAGTCTGTCTGCCCTTTGATGCCCTCTCACAACACCTACCAACTTACTTTGGTTTCTCTTACCTTGGATGTGGGGGATCTCTTCACAGCTGTTCCAGCAAAGCACAGCCGCTGCTCCTTACCTTGGATGAGAGGTATCTCCAAGGTCTAAATTTACTAATAGAAAACCAAAAAAAAAAAAAAAATCACTCTCAGAATGATAAAGTGAACACTAAATGCAAAAAAAAAAAAAAGAAAGAGGCTCCATGTGGATTAGTATAGACAGTAATACTAGATGAAAGTGAAGTATAAGTTTCTTATAGAGTTTAAGTCTGAATGACTGGAAATACACTGTTCGTTGACACAAATAAATAATTAACATGGAGAATCAGCATTGTGCTTTTTGATCATTTCTCCAAATTGGTCTTTCTGCTTTCTTTGAGATTCTCGTTTCTGAAACCCACATTCCTACTTTCTCCAGAATAATCTTCCAAAAAGGACTTTGAACTTTTCATATTCCTCAAAAATATTATTAAATGGCTGCTTGAGGACAGGTTTTAGTCAAATCCACTTAAGTTAGCACTCCAGGACTTTAGTAATCTGGTATAAAAATCCTTTCTCCCTCTCCTCTTATAATATTTCAGACCTTCTGTTCAGTCACATGAGATCACTCAGCTGGGTTTCTGCAGTGCAGTCTCCTAAGCCTAGAAGATCCTTCCTCTTTTTTAAAAAAATCATTGCGTCTAACACAACACTGTAAATCAACTATACTCCAATCATTTTTTAAATAAATTAAAAAATGGCTATTATGGACACCAGGGAAGTCCCCACTTCAGAGTATACATCCCAAGGAAATTAAATCAGTACCTTGGATAGATAGCTGTACTCTTTTGTTCAGTGCAGCCAAGTCACAGTGGCCAAGACATGGAAACAACTTCAGTGTCTGTCAATAGATGAATGGCTAAAACAAATGTGATATATATATATATATGGATGGAATATTGTTCAACTTTTAAAAAGATGGAATGCCTACCATTTACAGCAACACAGGTGATCCTGGAAGACCTCATGATAAGAGAAATAAGCCAGACATAGAAAGAAACATACAATATGATTTCATTTATATGTGAAATCTAAAAAAGTCAAATTTTAAAACAGAAAGCAAAATTGTGGTTGCCAGGGACTGTGGAGAGGGAGAAATGGAGAGCTTTATTCAATGGGTGTAACATTTTAGTTATATACAATGAATAGTTTCTAGAGATCTGCTATATGACATCATGCCCACAGTTCACAATATCATATTGTAAGTTAAGGACAATGTGGAGGAAAACTCCAACCCTTGACAGACAAACAGTATGAATGAGAAATAAGCCCTTGCTATATAAAGTTTTGCAAAAATTGAGAGATAAAGAGACCAAAAACTTGATGGGAAGAAAATAAGCAAAAGATTATATTAAAAGGGCCCTTAAATACATGACAAGATGTTTAACTCCACTGAAACCAAAAGAAAAGTAAAATAAATCTACACTATCTTTCACCTAGCAAACTAACCAAATCAAACTAAACCAAAACTTCTCTGTAACACATTCTGTACAGGTTGTGGGGAAACACAACCCACACTCTCTCATTTCCCCAAGGTTGGGATCCTTTTAACCTTTTAGGTATCAACTCTGATATGATCTTTTGAGAGTAACTTTCCTTAATCACCCAATCCAAAAAAACTTTGTTTACTTGTTTATTTCACTTATTCATTATTTCTTTCCCTTAACCCAGAAAATTAGCTCACTGGAGGAATGGACCTTATCAGTCTTTAATTGCTGCAACTGCATAATAAATATTCAACAGTGATACAATATATGAATGAATGAATGATAGATATGTAAAGGCAAAAAAAAACTCTTTACAGAATAAAAAACATATCTAAGGTATGACAACTTTAGAATAGAATGTATTTATAAATTCTAAAAATATGGATTCTCTTAGAATTTTAACTGTGGTTTGATTTATCAGCTTTCTAAAGATATTAAAATGTAGCAGAAATGAAATTCTACTCTCTGTACGTTACCTTTAACATTCTTGTTTTAACTTACAATTACTTTTTTCTCACCAAGTGGTCATGATGTATTGTAATTATAACCCTCAAGAAGCACATATCACTACATCTTTAGAAAACACATAGCAAGGTTATCTCTGGGTGGTGAAATTATAGATTTTTGTTTTCTGTTTTGTTTGGGATTTTTGGCATTGAGCATGAATTATTTTCTGTAATTAGAAAAAGGCAATAAATGTTATGTTTTAAAGGGGAAAAAAGAAGTATAGATCAGGAAGGAGCAAGAAGAATGATTTTTTTTTATGTGAATACATTTCATCCTCAACAGTCTACCAGCCCAAGCAGCATAATTGGGAAGAAAAGACCAGGTGTTTGCCTTTCAGCTGCTCAATTCAATACAGGGAGTTGGTTTTTGTTGTTGTTTTTCATGTTTTCTCCCAAATGCTGAGCCCAGTGTTCCCAAACCTTAAAAAATATATTTCTGCAGGTGAATCATGCCAACCTAAATCTGGCTGGACAAGGGCATCAAATTGCATTTAAAAATAAACTTCACTTTTGAATATATACATGGGAAAATGATGTTTTCCAAACTGGCAGAATCAAATTTGCAATTTAAGTAACTATTAAAACAGATTCCTGGGTCCCCTCACAGAATTCCAGTCAAAATCTCCAAGATCAGTCTCATTTGAAAAACCCAAAGCTAGAACTTGGGTTAAGCTTATTCCTAGTCCCCTGTCACCTCAGAAACCCTGGGAGGATTAATTTTTTCAAAAGTCTTTCTCTCTCTCTCCAAATGGAGTGTTCTGTCATCATGCCAGAGCTCCACACTTACTGTCAAATGGCATTAGCTCAGCCAATGCCAAAATGAAAACAGACATGAAATAAAGACTCTCAACTCATCTCCCTAGATACCTCATCACAGAAGTCATGAAAGTCACTTTCATGCATCTTATTTTCTCTCAATTCTTTAAAATAGTTACTTGAGTATTTGGTTACATTTCCTGTGAGCACTTGGAGCATTTTGGATTCTGTAACAAATCAATATTATTTTCTCAATAGCTCTGAGAGATTGTAAAAAATTGTGATTGGTATCCACAGAGCATTTTGCCTCAGGGTGACCACCCTCTCAAACATCTACTGACAAAGACTGTGCATCCAAAGGCTTATCGTTTCATCTGTCGCCAGAGCTGCTCAGGAGGAAAAAACGTTGAGCTTTGCCCATTTCTTCTTGCTACCATGATATATTCTTTCAAATCCATGTGTTTGCATGTGCCCTGAAAGAAAACTAATGAATTCTATTTTCTCCACTGACGGCAATTCGAGCTGAGCACAGACGGCAGTGATGCAATTGGTGCTTGATTCATCATGCCCACAGTTCTGCACCTGTGTCACTGCCAGCAGGAGCAAGGCAATGTAACAAAACACTTTGCTCATCCACATCCCCAGGGATGAGTGAATGTACACACCAAGGAAAACAAACCCATAATACAAATTATTTATATTAACGATCAGTATGTACAATTTATACAAACCATTTCCTAAAATGCTGTATCTTACAATGTTTAAAGAGTATCACAGAAATATCTGTAGCTTGTCTGCTCATTAGAAAGAATCCATCAGGGCTGTGGAATAGCTCTTTTTGTGATCATCAACAAGGTAAGCAGTTGCTTATGGGTAGCAGCAGATGGAATATCATAGATGCCCTGGGTGCTTCTCAGGATTTAACCAGTGACCCTGACCCCATCTGGACTTGCTAATATGGTTCATCTTCTTTTGGACAGTAATTGAGAAGGTTTTCCTCTCTGCTATTTCAAGCCCACCACATCTCAGATAGTGCAACCATGCACCTCTTCCAGCCACATCTCCAGAATAGAATCATGAGGAAGGAGTCCTCAAAAACGCTGGGTACCATTTGCTCCATATACCAGTTAGTACTGCTCACATCTCACACACCTAGTCAGCCAAAACACTCAAGTCACTGACAGAACTACTGTGCCTGCTGCATGGCCAGGTGCCCTTTCCTATACTCTATGGCCCCTCCCCTCAAGTCCAATCACAGAATTTCAGTTGGGAGATTACTTGAGAGTTCAAGTTAACCAAAAATGTATAAGAATCTGTCATTCTAGTCAGGAAACAGAAACAAAGTCTGTCTTGAAAAGGGGAAAATTCAATATAAAGAATTGTTAACTAGTAAAAGTTGGTTAACTACTAATGGGGTAAATGGAACTCAAGAATAAAGGACTAGTAAACAGAGGGAACGGGAGAAGGCAATGGCACCCCACTCCAGTACTCTTGCCTGGAAAACCCATGGACGGAGGAGCCTGGTAGGCTGCAGTCCATGGAGTCGCTAAGAGTCAGATACGACTGAGCGACTTCACTTTCACTTTTCCCTTTCATGCATTGGAGAAGGAAATGGCAACCCACTCCAGTGTTCTTGCCTGGAGAATCCCAGGGACAGGGGAGCCTGGTGGGCTGCTGTCTATGGGGTCGCACAGAGTCGGACACGACTGAAGTGACTTAGCAGAAACAGAGGGAACAGCTAATTCCCCCCGCTAAGACTGAGGGAGATTATCCAAGGAAAGAACAGACTTGGAAGAACCCCCATTCCCAACCAAGACTGAGATTTTTATCCCACTGGAGAGGGTTTGACTATGGCCCACTGTATGGCAAAGGAGATCACTGAAATGCCACAGGCAGAGCTGGTTCACAGCCAGTAGTCCACTATGATGAGTAAGAAGCCATTCACCTTAGTGTTGGAAAAAGAACAAAGCTGGAAGATAGACTCCACCCAATTTTAAGACTTATTATAATGCTATAGTAGCTATAATGGTCATCTGAGTTAAATTCACCCATTCCAGTCCATTTTAGTTCACTGATTCCTAGAATGTTGACGTTCACTCTTGCCATCTCCTGTTTGACCACTTCCAATTTGCCTTGATTCATGGACCTAACAGTCCAGGTGTCTATGCAATATTGCTCTTTACAGCCTCGGACCTTGCTTCTATCACCAGTCACATCCACAACTGGGTATTGTTTTTGCTTTGGCTCCATCCCTTCATTCTTTCTGGAGTTATTTCTCCACCGATCTCCAGTAACATATTGGGCACCTACCGACCTGGGGAGTTCCTCTTTCAGTATCCTATCATTTTGCCTTTTCATACTGTTCATGTGATTCTCAAGGCAAGAATACTGAAGTGGTTTGCCATTCCCTTCTCCAGTGGACCACATTCTGTCAGACCTCTCCACTATGACCCACCCATCTTGGGTGACCCCACACAGCATGGCTTAGTTTCTTTGAGTTAGACAAGGCTGTGGTCCATGTGATTAGACTGACTAGTTTTCTGTGATTGTGGTTTCAGTCTGTCTGCCCTCTGATGCCCTCTTGCAACACCTAGCGTCTTACTTGGGTTTCTGCCGGGAGCCAGCACGGGAGTCCCCACCCATGACAAGGTCATGTGGGAGAGTTCTGGTGGGCAAGGCAAGCCAGAACTCGAGGGGTGCCCCTCTGGGCCTGCCTGAGCGTCTACCCCAAAACCAGAGTCTGTCTGTTTTATTGCTTCATGACTCACCAACTCCTCTGACAGTCACGGGGGGCTATCCCCGATCACCTTTCTCTGAAGGAAATCAACTTAGAGCTCTAGCTAATTAGCCTCTTGGGCATAATAGGAGTGTTTCGATCCAAACCCCTCAGATGGCTCTCTAACTTGCCTGACAGGTTTCCCCAGACTCCTACAGCTACACATACGATTGTTTACAGTCTCCAAACCACGAGAGGCACGGGAAGCTTAACATATTCAAATAGTATAGAGCCTCTCGGAGAGTTAGAAATTGTTAGAACTAGTAGAAGATTTCATTGTTGAGCCAATGCTTGCTGCCAAGTTTCCACATCCCCTGTATTATATCCTTGGAAGTGTATTAATTAATATAGTTGGTACATAGAAAACATAAGTAGTGGCTTTGGTGCTAACAACTTTAGACCCTTAAGGTAATAAATTCTTCGCTTGTTGTAAACCCACTGCACCTCTGCCCTATAGGAATGCAACTTTATCTAACACCTTTGGAGGATGGCGCCAAACTTTAAAATAATTACTTTTAGAGAAAATAAGTCTTATGGTTGACAAACCTTTATCAGAGTCATAAAATGTTAACAGGCCTTCTGGCCAGAAGATGATGTAAATCACCTAAACCATTTGTATACGATAAGTTTGCAGAAAAGAAAGCCTGGTCTTGATAAGGATCAAAGACTGCTGACTTTGCATAATTTCACACCCCCTATTATCCTCTATGCACAACTTAAGGTATATAAGCTCCCTTTAAAAATAAAGCTATGGGCCTTGCTCAACAGGCTTGGTCTCCCTGTGTCGTTCTTTCTTGCTTCCTTTTCTCTCCTTTTCTTCTCTATCTTTTCAGGCCAAAATAATTGGAGCGTGGAGGTCCTCTGGGACCACTTACTTGCCTGGGCTTCTAAGACCCACTTGAGAAGGTGCCTAAGCTGGGGCACCTTCAGCGATTCAAGAGGGTGCCTGCAGCCTCCGTGGTCAGAGCTAACCTGATGTCACAGGTTATATTGATTTTCCGCATAAACCGGTTATAAAGAGCCTCTAAAATCTCTCAGGCTTTGCTATTCTTTTCGCCAATGCTGTCCTCCTGAGGGAATCAATCCCTGGATCCAACCAGGGCTGGACCCCGGTAGGTTTCTCTTACCTTGGACGTGGGGTATCTCTTCACAGCTGCTCCAGCAAAGTGCAACCGCTGCTCCCTACCTTGGACGAGGGGTATCTCCTCACCGCTGCCCCTCCTGACCTTGAAAGCGGAGTAGCTCCTCTCGGCCCTCCTGCACCCGCACAGCCACCGCTCCTTGGACCTGGGGTTGCTCCTCCCAACCACTGCCCCTGACCTCGGGGTTGCATTAGCTGCTCCCAGCCACAGCCCCTGACCTCGGGCATGGGGTAGCTCCTCCTGGCCACTGCCCCTGGCATCGGGGTTGCAGTAGCTCCTCCTGGCCACTGCCCCTGGCATCGGGGTTGCAGTAGCTCCTCCTGGCTGCTGCCCCTGGCCTCGGGCGTGGGGTAGATCCTCCCAGCCACAGCCCATGGCCTCCGGTTTGGGGTAGCTCCTCCTGGCCACCGCCCCTGGCCTCGGGGTTAAGGTAGCTCCTCCCGGCCACCGCCCCTGGCCTCAGGGTTGCAGTAGCTCCTCCAGGCTGCTGCCCCTGGCCTCAGGCGTGGGGTAGCTCCTCCTGGCCACTGCCCCTGGCCTTGGGGTTGCAGTAGCTCTTTCCGGCCACCGCCCCTGGCCTCGGGGTTGAGGTAGCTCCTCCAGGCCTCGACCCCTGGCCTCAGGGGTGTGATAGCTCCTCCCGGCCGCTGCCCCTGACCTCGGGCTTGTGGTAACTCCTCCAGGCTGCTGCCCCTGGCCTCGGGCGTGGGGTAGCTCATCCTGGCTGCCACCCCTGGCCTTGGGGTTGCAGTAGCTTTTTCCGGCCACTGCCCCTGGCCTCGGGGTTGAGGTAGCTCTTCCAGGCCCCCACCCCTAGCCTCAGGGGTGCACTATCTCCTCCCGGCCGCCACCCCTGGCCTCGGGGTTGCAGTAACTCCTCCTGGCCACTGCCCCTGGCCTCAGGTGTGAGGCAGCTCCTCCCAGCCACTGCCCTTGGCCTCAGGCGTGGGGTAGCTCCTTCCAAGAGCAGCCCATGGCCTCGGGCGTGGGGTAGCTCCTCCCGGCTGCTGCCCCAGCCTCCAGGTTGCAGTAGCTCCTCCTGGCCACTGCCCCTGGCCTCAGGTGTGAGGCAGCTCCTCCCAGCCACTGCCCTTGGCCTCAGGCGTGGGGTAGCTCCTCCCAGCCACCACCCCTGACCTCAAAGACGCTTACTCCTTGGAAGGAAAGTTATGACCAACCTAGATAGCATATTCAAAAGCAGAGACATTACTTTGCCAACAAATTCTGTCTAGTCAAGGCTATGGTTTTTACAGTAGCCATGTATGGATGTGAGAGTTGGACTGTGAAGAAGGCTGAGTGCCAAAGAATTGATGCTTTTGAACTGTGGTGTTGGAGAAGAGTTTTGAGAGTCCCTTGGACTGCAAGGAGATCCAACCAGTCCACCCTAAAGGAGATCAACCCTGGGATTTCTTTGGAAGGAATGATGCTAAAGCTGAAACTCCAGTACTTTGGCCACCTCATGCGAAGAGTTGACTCACTGGAAAGAGACTCTGATGCTGGGAGGGATTGGGGGCAGGAGGAGAAGGGGACGACAGAGGATGAGATGGCTGGATGGCATCAATGACTCGATGGACGTGAATTTGAGTGAACTCCGGGAGTTGGTGATGGACAGGGAGGCCTGGCGTGCTGCGATTCATGGGGTCGCAAAGAGTCGGACATGACTGAGCGGCTGAACTGAACTGAACTGATAATGTTATAGTAAACAAGTTAATGTGGTATTGGCAAAGGATAGATAAACAGATTTAATGGGTCAGAATAGGGAGCACAGAAATAGACCTCACAAGTACAGTCAACCAATCTTTAACAAAGGAGCAAACACAATGCAATAGAGAATGGAGAAAGATGAGTCCAACAAATGGTACTGATCAACCTGGCATCTACATGCAGAAAAGAAAAAGAATCTAGGCACAAACCTTACATCTTTCACAAAAATTAACTCAAAATATATCATATACCTATGGGTAAAATGCAAAACTATAAAATTTCTATAAGATAATGTAGGATAAAATCCAAGTGATCTTGGGTTTGGCAATGAGTTGTTAGATACAACATCAAAAGCACAATCCATGAAAGAAAAAACTGATAAGTTGAACTTTATTAAAATTCAAAATTTCTGCTCTGCAAAAGACACTGTTAACAGAACGAAAAGACAAGCTACAGACCAGGAGAATATTTTTGTAAAACATATATCTGATAAGGACATATATCTATAACAACATATCTAAAGCACTCTTAAAACTCAACAGTAAGAAAAACAACCCAACGTGAGCAAAATATCTAAATAAAAACCTCATCAAAGAAGATATGTAAATGGCAACTAAGCACAGGAAAGGAGGCTTGATATCATGTGTCAATAGGGAACTGAAAATTAAAACAACAATGAGGTACCACCACACCCTTATTCAGTTCAGTTCAGTTCAGTTCAGTTGCTCAGTTGTGTCTGACTCTTCGCGACCCATGAATCACAGCACGCCAGGCCTCCCTGTCCATCACCAACTCCCAGAGTTCACTCAGACTCATGTCCATCGAGTCAGTGATGACATCCAGCCATCTCATTTTCTGTCGTCCCCTTCTCCTCCTGCCCCCAATCCCTCCCAGCATCAGTCTTTTCCAATGAGTCAACTCTTTGCATGAGGTGGCCAAAGTACTGGAGTTTCAGCTTTAGCATCATTCCTTCCAAAGAAATCCCAGGGCTGATCTCCTTCAGAATGGACTGGTTGGATCTCCTTGCAGTCCAAGGGACTCTCAAGACTCTTCTCCAACACCACAGTTCAAAAGCATCAATTCTTCGGCACTCAGCCTTCTTCACAGTCCAACTTTCACATCCATACATGACCACAGGAAAAACCATACCCTTGACTAGACGGAACTTTGTTGGCAAAGTAATGTCTCTGCTTTTGAATATGCTATCTAGGTTGGTCATAACTTTCCTTCCAAGGAGTAAGCGTCTTTTAATTTCATGGCTGCAATCACCATCTGCAGTGATTTTGGAGCCCAGAAAAATAAAGTCTGCCACTGTTTCCACTGTTTCCCCATCTATTTCCCATGAAGTGATGGGACCGGATGCCATGATCTTCGTTTTCTGAATGTTGAGCTTTAAGCCAACTTTTTCACTCTCCTCTTTCACTTTCATCAAGAGGCTTTTGAGTTCCTCTTCACTTTCTGCCATAAGGGTGGTGTCATCTGCATATCTGAGGTTATTGATATTTTTCCCGGCAATCTTGATTCCAGCTTGTGTTTCTTCCAGTCCAGCGTTTCTCATGATGTACTCTGCATATAAGTTAAATAAGTAGGGTGACAATATACAGCCTTGACGTACTCCTTTTCCTATCTGGAACCAGTCGGTTGTTCCATGTCCAGTTCTAACTGTTGCTTCCTGACCTGCATATAGGTTTCTCAAGAGGCAGGTCAGATGGTCTGGTATTCCCATCTCTTTCAGAATTTTCCACAGTTTATTGTGATCCACACAGTCAAAGGCTTTGGCAGACCCTTATTAGAATGCCTAAAATCAAAAACAGTGATAACATCAAACACTAATGAACATGTGGAGCAACAGGAATTCTCATTCACTGCTGGTGGGCATGCAAAATGGTCGTTGTTGTTTAGTCACTCAGTCGTGTCCAACTCTTTGCGACTCCATGGACTGTAGCACACAAGGCTTCCCTGTCCCCCACCATCTCCCAGCATTTGCTCAAACTCATATCCCTTTGGAAGGCAGCTTAGCCCCACTTCCCTGGTGGCTCAGACAGTAAAGAATCTGCCTATGATGCAGAAAACCTGGGTTCAATCCTTGGGTTGGGAAGATCCCCTGGAGAAAAGCATGGTACCCTACTCCAGTATTCTTGCCTGGAGAATTCCATGGCCAGAGGACCCTGGCAGGCTACAGCCTATGTGATTAGAAAGAGTCAGACATGATTGAGTGACTTTCACTTTGGCAGTTTCTTAAAAAGGTAAACGTTATCTTATCATACAATCTGGCAAATACACTCACTGATATTTGCCCAACAGTTGAAAAGTTATGCCTACACAGAAAGCTGCACACAGATATTTCTAGCAACTTTACTCATCAGTCAGTTCAGTTGCTCAGTTATGTCCAACTCTGCAACTCCATGGACTGCAGCATGCCAGGCCTCCCTGTCCATTACCAACTCCCAGTGTTTACTCAAACTCATGTCCATTGAATCAGTGATGCCATCCAACCATCTCATCCTCTGTCATGCCCCTCTCTTCCCGCCTTCAATCTTTCCCAGCATCAGGGTCTTTTCCAGTGAGTCAGTTCTTCACATCAGGTGGCCAAAGTATCAGAGTTTCAGCTTCAGCATCAGCCCTTCCAATGAATATTCAGGACTGATTTCCTTTAGTATGGACTGGTTGGGTCTCCTTGCAGTCCAAGAGACTCTCAAGAGTCTTCTCCAATACCACAGTTCAAAAGCATCAATTCTTCGTCACTTAGCTTTCTGTATAGTCCAACTCTCACATCCATACATGACTACTGGAAAAACCATAGCCTTGACTAGACAGATCTTTGTTGGAAAATTAATGTCTCTGCTTTTTAATATGCTGTCTAGGTTTGTCATAGCTTTTCTTCCAAGGAGCAAGCATCTTTTAATTTCATGGCTGCAGTCACCATCTGCAGTGATTTTGGAGCCCAGAAAAATGAAGTCTGCCACTGTTTCTCCATCTACTTGCCGTGAAGTGATGGGACCGGATGCCATGATCTTTATTTTCTGAATGCTGAGTATTAAGCAAGCTTTTTCACTCTCCTCTTTCACTTTCATCAAGAGGCTCTTTAGTTCTTCTTCACTTTCTGCCATAAGGATAGTGTCATCTGCATATCTGAGGTTATTGATATTTCTCCCAGCAATCTTGATTCCAGCTTGTGCTTTATCCAGCCCAGCATTTCTCATGATGTACTCTGCATATAAGTTAAATAAGCAAGATGACAATACATAGCCTTGACAGACTCCTTTTCCTATTTGGAACCAGTCTGTTGTTCCATGTCCAGTTCTAACTGTTGCTTCCTGACCTGCATATAGGTTTCTCAAGAGGCAGGTCAGGTGGTCTGATATTCCCATCTCTTTCAGAATTTTCCACAGTTGGTTGTGGTCCACACAGTCAAAGGCTTTAGCATAGTCAATAAAGCAGAAATAGATGTTTTTCTGGAACTCTCTTGCTTTTTCAATGATCCAAGGGACATTGGCAATTTGATCTCTGACTCCTCTGCCTTTTTTCAATCCAGCTTGAACATCTAGAAGGTCACAGTTTCCATACTGTTGAAGCATGGCTTTGAAAATTTTGAGCATTACTTTACTAGGCTGTGAGATGAGTGCAATTGTGTGGTAGTTTGAGCATTCTTTGGCATTGCCTTTCTTTGGGATTGGAATGAAAACTGACATTTTCCAGTCCTGTGGCCACTGCCGAGTTTTCCAAATTTGCTGGCATATTGAGAGCAGCACGTTCATAGCATCATCTTCCAGGATTTGAAATAGCTCAACTGGAATTCCATCAGCTCCACTAGCTTTGTTTGTGTGATGCTTCCTAAGGCTCACTAGACTTCACATTCCAGGATGTCTGGCTCTAGGTGAGTGATCACATCATCATGATTATCTAGGTCATGAAGATCTTTTTTGTACAGTTCTGTGTATTCTTGCCACCTCTTAGTAATATCTTCTGCTTCTGTTAGGTCCATACCATTTCTGTCCTTTATTCATAACTACCAATGTTTGGAAGCAACCAAGATGTCCTTCAGTAGGTAAATGGGTAAAGCATCTGCCCACAGTGCGGGAGACCTAGGTTCGATCCCTGGGTTGGGAAGATCCCCTGGAGAAGGAAATGGCAACCCACTCCAGTACTCTTGCCTGGAGAATCCCATGGACAGAGGAGCCTGGTGGGCTACAGTCCATGGGGTTGCAAAGAGTTGGACACAACTGAGCGACTTCACTCACTCACTCACACCAATGGACAGATCATCAAAACAGAAAATTAATAAGGAAATACAAGTTTTAAATGATACATTAGATGAGATGGATCTCATTGATATCTTCAGGGCATTCCATCCAAATGCAGAAGAATACACCTTCCTCTCAAGTGCACATGGAACATTCTCCTGGATAGACCACATCCTGGGCCATAAATCAAACCTCAGTAAATTTAAGAAAACTGAAATCATATCAAGCAACATCTCCTAACACAACGTTATGAGACTAGATATCAATTACAATAAAAAAATTGTAAGAAACACAAACACATGGAGATTAAACAACGCGTTTCTAAATAACCAACAGGTTACTGAAGAAATCAAAAGGGAAATCAAAAAATTTCTAGAAACTAATGACAACGAAAACATGACAACTCAAAACCTATGGAATGCAACAATAACAGTTCTAAGAGGGAAGTTTATAGCAATACAATCTTACTTCAAGAAACAAGAAAAACAGCTAATAGACAATCTAACTTTACACCTAAAACAACTGGAAAAAGAAGAACAAAAAAAAAATTAGTAGAAGGAAACAAATCATAAAGATCCGAGCAGAAATAAATGAAAAAGAAATGAAAGAAACAATAGTAAAGATTAATAAAGCTAAAAGCTGGTTCTTTAAGAAGATAAACAAAATTTACAAACCTTTAGCCAGACTCATCAAGAAAAAAAAGAGAGAAGAATCAAATCAACAAAATTAGAAATGAAAAAGGAGAGGTTACAACAGACAATGCAGACATACAAAGGATTATAAGAGACTATTATGAACAACTATATGGCAATAAAATGCATAACCTGGAAGAAATGGACAGATTCTTAGAAAAGTTCAATCTTCCAAGACTGAACCAGGAAGAAATAGAAATTATGAACAACCCAATTACAAGCACTGAAATTGAAGCTCTGATAAAAAATCTCCCCCCCCCCCAAAAAAGCCCAGAACCAGACAGCTTCACAGGAGAATTCTATCAAACATTTAGAGAAGAGCTAATGCCTATCCTTCTAAAACTCTTTCAAAAAATTGCAGAGGAAGGAACACTTCCAAACTCATTCTATGAGGACACCATCACCCTGATACCAAAACCAGACAAAGACAACACAACAAAGAAAACTACAGGCCAATATCACTGATGAACATAGATGCAAAAATCCTCAACAAAACTTTAGCAAACAGAATTCAGCAACACATCAAAAACTCATACACCATGATCAAGTTGGGTTTATTTCAAGGATGCAAGGATTCTTCAATATATGTAAATCAATCAATGTGATACACCATATTAAGAAATTGTAAGATAAAAACCATATGATAATCTCAATAGATGCAGAAAAAGCCTTTGATAAAATTCAGCACCCATTTATGATTAAAACTCTTCAAAAAATGGGCATGGAATGAACCTACCTCAACATAGTAAAGGCCATATATGATAAGCCTACAGCAAACATTATTCTCAATGGTGAGAAACTGAAAGCATTCTCCCTAAGATGAGGAACAAGACAAGGGTGTCCACTTTCCCCACTATTATTCAACATAGTTCTGGAAGTCCTAGCTTCAGCAATCAGAGAAGAAAAAGAAATAAAAGGAATCCAGATCAGAAAAGAAATAAAGCTCTCACTGTTTGCAGATGACATGATACTGTACATAGAAAACCCTAAAGATAGTATCAGAAAATTACTAGAGCTAATCAGTGAATTTAGAAAAGTTGCAGGATACAAAATCAATACACAGAAATCACTTGCATTTCTATATACTAACAATGAAAAATCAGAAAGAGAAATTAAGGAATCAATCCCATTCACCATTTCAACAAAAAGAATTAAATATCTAGGAATAAACTTACCTAAGGAGACAAAATAACTGTACACAGAAAATTTTAAGACACTAATGAAAGAAATCAAACCAACATAAACAGATGGAGAGATATTCTATGTTCCTGGGCAGAAAGAATCAATATTGTGAAAATGACTATACTACCTAATACAATCTACAGATTCAATACGATCCCTATCAAATTACCAAGACATTTTTCACAGAACTAGAACAAAATTTTCACGATTCATATGGAAACACAAAAGACTCCAAATAGCCAAAAGCAGTCTTGAGAAAGAAGAATGGAGCCAGAGAAATCAACCTTCCGGACTTCAGGCTATACTACAAAGCTAGAGTCATCAAGACAGTATGGTACTGGCACAAAAACAGAAATATAGACCAATGGAGCATGATAGAAAGTCCAGAAATAAACCCATGCACCTACGGGTACCTTATTTTTGACAAAGGAGGCAAAGATATACAATGGGGCAAAGACAGCCTCCAATAAATGGTGCTGGTAAAACTGGACACCTATATGTAAAAGAATGAAATTAGAACACTTCCTAACACCATACACAAAGATAAACTCAAAATGGATTAAAGACCTAAATGTAAGACCAGAAACTATAAAATTCTTAGAGAAAAACATAGGCAGAACACTCGATGACACAAATCAAAGCAAGATCCTCTATGACCCACCTCCTAGAGTAATGGAAATAAAAACAAAAGTAAACAAGTGGGACCCGATTAAACTTAAAAGCTTTTGCACAGCAAAGGAAACTATAAGCAAGGTGAAAAGACAACCCTCAGAATGGGAGAAAATAATAGCAAATGAAACAACTGACAAAGGATTAATTTCCAAAATATACAAGCAGCTCATACAATTCAATACCAGAAAAACAAACAACCCAATCAAAAAGTGGGAAAAATACCTAAACAGGCATTTCTCCAAAGAAGACACACACATGGCTAACAAACACATGAAAAGATGCTCAACATCACTCATTATTAGAGAAATGCTTATCAAAACTACAATGAGATATCACTTCACACCAGTCAGAATGGCCATCATCAAAAAGTCTACAAACAATAAATGCTGGAGAGAGTGTGGAGAAAAGGGAACACTTTTGCACTGTTGGTGGGAATGTAAATTGATACAGCCACTATGGAAGATGGTATGGAGATTCCTTAAAAAAAGTAGGAATAAAACCACCATATGACCCAGCAATCCCACTCCTAGGTATATACCCTGAGGAAATGAAAATTGAAAAAGACACATGTATCCCATTGTTCATTGCAGCACTATTTACAATAGCTAGAACATGGAACCAACCTAGATGTCCATCGATAGATGAATGGATAAACAAGCTGTGGTACATATACACAATGGAATGTTACTCAGCCATAAAAATGAATGCATCTGAGTAAGTTCTAATGAAGTGGATGAATCTAGAACCTATTATATGGAGTGAAGTAAGTCAGAAAGAGAAAGAGAAATATTTTATTCTAACACATATATACGGAATCTAGAAAAATGGTACTGAAGAATTTATTCACAGGGCAGCAATGGAGAAACAGACATAGAGAATAGACTTATGGACACACGGAGAGGGGAGCAGAGGATGAGATGTATGGAAAGAGTAACATGGAAACTTACATTACCAAATGTCAAGTAGATAGCCAATGGGAATTTGCTGTATGGCTCAGGAAACTCAAACAGGGGTCTGTATCAACCTAGAGGGGTGGGATGCGGAGGGAGATGGGAAGGAGGTTCAAAAGGGAGGGGATATATGCATACCTATGGCTGATTCATGTTGAAGTTTGACAGAAAACAACAAAAGTCTGTAAAGCAATTATCCTTCAATTAAAAAAAATTAATTAGAGAACCAATTTGCATTCCTAACAGGTTCCCAGGTGATGCTGCAGCCGCACTGAGAGAACCACTATTAATCTGTAGCAGCAACACTGATGCACACTGTATTTTTAAAATCCAAATTTCCAAGTGACAGTCTGGGCCAATCAAAGCCACATTACTGGGGGTGGGACCCAAGCATGAGTGTTTGTAAATCTCCCCAAGTGGTGCCAATTCCAACATGCAGACAAAACTGTGGACTATAGCCCACCAGGCTCCTCTGTCCATAGGATTTCCCAGGCAAGAATATTGGAGTCAGTAGCCATTTCCTTCCCCAGGGGATCTTCCCGACCCAAGGATCAAACCTGTGTGTCCTGCATTGGCAGGTGGATTCTTTACCACTGAGCCACCTGGGAAGCCCCACCATCACCCTTATTCCTTCCCTCTTCCAAAGGATGCGGGTCTTTCCACCCATATGCTATCCTCTCAGCCTTCAATGCCCTTTCACCTCTTATAGCATGTTTAGTTAGTTTATGTCCACCCACAATAAACATAATGAATAAAGCAGGACACTAAAAGTAGTAAAGATTTTTAGTGTTAGATTTACATTTGATCTTAGCCAAAAGTCAAGAAGCAACTGTTAGATTTTAAAACTTCTATATATTAAAGCTTTTTTAAAAAATGTAGTATTAGGCAAAGAATAAGCAGCTTACATGTCAGGAAAATTCTTACTATTCTTAATTTTAAAATAAAAAGTTATCTTCAATTATCCTTAATTTTAAAAGAAAAAAATTCTTACAAGGCAACAAGAAAATAACAGAAGCCAAAATAGAGAATGGGCAAAAGAAAAAAAGAGGTGATTCACAAAATAAACACAAATGACCAATGAGCACGTAGAAAAAAAAATGTTCGGCTTCATTAGTAAACAAAAGGAGGCAAGTCGTCCAGTTGGCAGAGACAAAAATGCAAAGCATCCACAGATAGCAAGGAGGTAAGCAAACAGATATTCAAATACATTTCTGATCTGAAGAGGAAATTAGTATTAACTTTTAGATAGGAATTTGGCTACACCTTTACCAAGTTATTTCCTCTAGGAAATTTTCTGACAGAAATAATCATATACTTATGCATGGCTTAGTCAAATAGGATACTTCTCAAAGAATCATTTATAATAACCAAAAATCAAAAACAGTTTATCAACAAGAGGGGATAGAATGCTGTCAGTCTAGGAAAGAACAATGGAAGCACCTAATGGCATAGGACAGAGGTCCATAAACTTTCCATACAATTCTCAAGCACATATTTCAGGGTTTGTTTGGACCCTAAGGTCTTGATCACAACTACTTAACTCTGCCATGTGAAAGCAACCACAGACATTACATAGACCAAAGGACATGGCTGTATTCTGAGAAAAGTTTAGGCAGGACACTGTAATTTGACTTTCACATAATTTTCAAGTGTCATAAAATAATCTTCTTCTCTTGATTTTTTCCAACCAACCATTTAAAAATTTTAAATCCATTCTTACCTGGAAGGCTGTACAGAAACAGGTGGCAGGCTGGATTTGGCCTGCAGCTATGGTCTGTCAACCTCTGGCAGAGAAAAATACTCAGAAAATAGTGGTGAGGGATGAAAGTAGATTACATAAAAGAATGTAAACACAGAGAAAAGACTGGAATCTGAATATCTGAGATTGGAGCCCCAAGTTTTTTCAATGCTCCACAGACACAGCCAGATTTGAGAGTCACTGCAATAAAATGTTTAACAGTGCTAATTTCTGAAAGATGACATTATGGCTAATTTATTTCTTTTCTGTGTTTTCTTGGATTTTCCAGATATTACACAATAAATAAGTATTAATAATCAGGAAGATGTTAAAATAACTAAGAAAAATTTCTTGCTTAGCATTTTTCAGCCTCGATCCTCATGACATTTTGAGCCAGATAAGCTTTTGCTGTGGGGCTGTCCTATGCACCACAGCAGGTTAAGCAGCATCCTTAGCCTCTACCCACTAGAAACAAGTAGCATGTCCCCAGGTGTTAAAACCAACAACCAAAAATATCTCTCGATATTGCCCAGTGTCACCTGGGGAACAAAATCATCCCCAGTCGAGAACCACTGGCTAAGAAAAAAAGATCTGACCTTGAGCAGAAAAGTATAACCTCCTCATATTTTTGTGAGAGGAGAAAAGATGGAGTGTTGTACTCATCTTTCTAATCTTTAGGCCTCTATGAAAGGCTCTGTTTGTCCCAACCATACAGTAATAAAAAGATACTGTTTATGAGAATAAACATTGTAACTGTGAGTGCAGGGGAGTTGGAACATAATTTCTCATTTTCACTTTTTCACAACCCTCTGATTCATCAATGTTCTGGACCTAAAACCCTTCAGAAAGGTGAATTTGTTGACTTATTGAGATACTGAGTCACATGAGTTTTGTACCCATGAAGAGGTTACTTAGGCTCCTATAGTTGACAGTGTGAAGGGGAGTCTTATAAGCTTATTTTTATACAACGTGAGGAAAAGTTTTGCACTTGACCCTTTTCATTATGAAATGTTTCTTGCTCGGTCATATCTGACTTTTTGTGGCCCCATGGACTGTAGCCCGCCAGGCTCCTCTGTCCACGGGATTCTCCAGTTAAGAATACTGGAGCGGGTAGCCAGACATACCTGTCTCCAGAGGATCTTTCTGACCCTGGGATCGAACCCGGGTCTCCTGTATTGCAGGCAGACTCTACCTGCCTACCAATGCAGGCAGCCACCAGAAAAGCCCCTTAACTTCAGACATACAACACAGAACTGAGAATTATGTAATAACCAGGTACTAGCCACCAGGGAAGTGCAATAAAATCTTATAATACTATTGCTGTGCTGCTCATCTAAAACATTCCCAAACTCCCCAAAGTAAAAACTTTCCCAAAGTATCGTCCGCATACATTTCTTTATAATTTTTATTAATCAGCCTTGCCAAATGACCAGCAAGGTAGGAAAGACCCTTGAGTAAATTGATGCTTCAGCTCCCCTGAGGTCAAGGTACTGCACACATACCTTAGTGGTTTATAATCAAAAGATAAAGCGCCTCCTGTGCAACTGAGAAAGGGCCCTTGGGAGCCACATCTGAAAGGCTCAGTCCTCTCTCTGATTGTCCACACTTTCTTTCTCCTGCTGCATCCTTTACATTTCTTAAAGCCATAGATGAGTAGAGTCTTGCGAGTCCTTTCAATTATCCAACCTTTATATCTTCACTGATATTTGATCTATGTTCAGAGAACAGGATTACATTTATTCCTGATAGAAAAAGATGTACTGTTTTCACACACCTTTTAGAAAGAGGCTTTCAAGTTTTTTCTCATCTCATACTCAAAACGGATTAAAAACGTATACAGCTGCTAGAAAACAACAGCAGATAGCACGGGTGATAGTGACAGATTTGCCTCTTCACTAATTTATAGCATTTTTCATTTTTGAAAACCTAAATGAAGGTGCTTTCCCCTAATAAATTGTTTCTATAAGAAATCCTGCTTTTAATAGCTCCAGATATAAAAATTGGGGGGTTTTGTATAATTCTTCTAATGTACATAATTTACATTCATGACTAATCCATTATTTTGTAAGATGAAAATCAGGGAAAAAATCATTTTAACAATGTTCAGTGATACTCCCGGGCCATGCCTTGATCTCCCAACCTGTGTTTGGCTCATGTCATGTTCCTCCTGTGCCTTCTGCTCCTGTTGAAATAGCTTCCTCCATATCTCTGCTGATATAAATTCTACTTTTCCTTCAAGAGCTAGCTTAAATCTGGCCTGCTCCATCAGAGTCTGCCTGGCACGCTTCAAAGCCTTCCTATAAATCCATTCCCACAGGACACTCTGCCAGTGTTACTCAGTGTGGATAGCACTATTATTCCATTAGATGGGACTGTGGTTGTTCCAGAAAAATTTTAAGTTCTATAACAATATAAATCTTGTTCAAGAGCTCTTGCTTTATATATTTTTATTCTGAATGCCTAAAAACAATGCCTAAAAAATTACTTTGCACATATTGGGAACTGGATGAGTATTTGTAGATCAGTTTGATAATGAGAACACAGAAAAGACCATCATGTTAAAGAGTTTGGGTTCTAGATCACATACTGGCTGCCCATCTTACTGTGGACAATTTACTTAACCTCTGTGACTCCATTTTCTCATTCACACAATAAGGATAATTATAGAATCTATCTTGTTGCACTGTTATAAAGATTTGTAAAGATTAAGTGAGAGAATGCAAGGCAGCTACAGGAAAAACTTCCTGTGTTTCTCCTTTACTCTCACATTCACATATTTCTGACACCAGGCAGGTGGGCTTTCCACAAACACCAAGAAATCCGGCAACACCAGCTGGGTGCCCTACTGTTCAGTTCATTCTTATGCCATCTACCTGTAGTCAGCATCAGATCAACAGGTTAAGGGCTCAGTCTCATAAGACTGCCCCCACTTTGGATGTCAATCATCACTCCCAGGTTGTTACCTATACCTTCGACTGACCTGCTACAAATTGGGGTTCCCCAAAATTTGCTACAAGAGCTCATGGAAATCAAGGAAATACTCACTTATACTTGCTGGTTAGCTATGTAATAAAGGATATGATAAATGCTATAGATGAACCTGTTCATCTAGAAAGGGTGGGATCTGAAATGGCGCTGAGCTCAGGAGCTTCTGTCCTCATGGAGTCAGGATGTACCACCCTCCCAGCACTTATGTGTTCACCAACCCACCAGGCCCCATCCTAAAGCTACTTAAGAGTCCACCAAGAGTCATCTCATTACAATAAAACACATTGCAATCACCTGAGAAATTTCAAAAGATTTAGGAGCTCTGTGGCAGGCACCGGGGTCAGAGAACAAGCATTAGAACAAAATATCTTCCTAGTGCTCTTACCACTTAGGAAATACAAGGAACTTGGGATCTCTGTGCCAAGAACTGGGGTCAGAGACCAATATATGTCTATTTTCTGTTATTTCACAGTGGCATAGCACACAGCAAATTTCAAAAATGACAGATATTTTAAAAATTATCATCAGTAGGATCAAAAAGGATATTCCTTCTTGCCTCACAATTGTACTGGGGCTTCCCAGGTGGTGCTAGTGGTAAAGAACTTGTCTCCCAATGCAGGAGACATAAGAGACACAAGTTTGACCCCTGGGTTGGAGAGATCCCCTGGAGGCAGGCAAGGCAACTCATTCCAGTATTCTTGCCCGGAGAATCCCATGGACAGAGAAGCCTGGTGGGCTGCAGTCCATGGGGTCACAGAGTCGGACATGACTGAGTGACTGAGTATACACATGTGCACAACAGCTGTACTAACCTTTGCAAGATAAGAAGCTGTTAACATAAAATAAGAGCAAGTCTCACCAGAGTGCTGTCTCATTCCACATACACAAATGGGTTTGCAAAATCCAACTTTTAAACTCACTATTATAATGTGCAAATAGGCATCAGCAAATCTGAAATAGCTGCATTCTGTGTGCATTATACTGGATAATACTGGTAATATATTCTTCCTGGGCAATGCTGCTTTTCTTCTATCATAAAGAAAGTTGTTGTTGTTGTTCAGTCGCCAAGTCATGTCTGACTCTTTGTGACCCCATGGACTGCAGCACGCCAGGCTTCCCTGTCCCTCACCGTCTCCCAGAGTTTGCCCAAGTCTACGTCCACTGAATCAGTGATTTCATCCAACAATCTCATCCTCTGTAGCCCTCTTCTCCTCCTGCCTTCAAACTTCCCAGCATCAGGTTCTTCTCCAGTGAGTCAGATCTTCACATCAGGTGGCCAAAGTACTGGAGCTTCAGCTTCAGCATCTGTCCTTCCAAAGGGTATTCAGGATTGATTTCCTTTAAGATTGACTGGTTTGATCTCCTTGCAGTCCAAGAGACTCCCAAGAGTCTTCTCCAGCACCACAGTTCGAAAGCATCAATTCTTGCTGCTCTGCCTTCTTTATTATCCAGCTCTCACATCTGTACATGACTACTGGAAAGACCATGGCCTTGACTATATGGACTTTTGTCGGCAAAGTGATGTCTTTGCTTTTTAACACACCGTCTAGGTTTGTCATAGCTTTCCTGCCAAGGAGCAATCATATTCTAATTTCATGGCTGCAGTCACCATCTGCAGTGATTTTAGAGCCCAAGAAGAGGAAATCTATCACTGCTCCCACCTTTTCCCCTTCTATTTGGCATGAAGTGATGGGCCTGGATGCCATGATCTTAATTTTTAAATATTGAGTGTAAAGCATACATTATGTCTAATACATAACAATCTCATCAAATCAATCCATATCAGAAAATCATAATTATCTAATTCACTAATTGAGTGTTTTTGCACTTTATTACCAAATATGTTATTTTCTGTTTTATATTTTTTACTTCTAATTAAATCCACTACTGGCCAGAAATACATTAAATCTATCTTTATTTTCTTGCATTTATACATTCATTCAATGACTACTGAGAGCAAACTAGGCTCAAGACACTGGATTAGGCTGTCTGAGGCATTCAAAGATAAATAAAATATATTTGATTCTCTTAAAATCTGTATTCTCTTACAGGAGATTAAACACATACACAAATATCCATAAAATAATGGAGAATGGGATATGTGCCAAGGAAGAACTGCTGCTGCTGCTGCTGCTGCTGCTAAGTCGCTTCAGTCGTGTCCGACTCTGTGGGACCCCAGAGACGGCAGCCCACCAGGCTCCCCGTCCCTGGGATTCTCCAGGCAAGAACACTGGAGTGGGTTGCCATTTCCTTCTCCAATGCATGAAAATGAAAAGTGAAAGTGAAGTCGCTCAGTTGTGTCCGACTCCTAGCGATCCCATGGACTGCAGCCTACCAGGCTTCTCCGCCCATGGGATTTTCCAGGCAGGAGTACTGGAGTAGGGTGCCATTGCCTTCTCTGTGGAAGAACTAAGAGAATTCAAATAAAGAAGAAATCATTTCCAGGTGAAAGGGCAGGGAAAAGCAGCAGCGGCATTTGAAGTGGCCTTCAATACTCAGAGAGGTATGCAAAGATAGAGGGCATTTCACAACCAGGACAACATTTCAGATAGTATATCCAACTGTTTAAATTTGAATATATTCAATTATTAATACCTGTTGCCAATATATAGGTGCTAAGTGAAACTAACAAATTTTTTCAATAGAAAGTAAACAGAACAATAATAATGAATTCTATCATCCCCTATTATGGATCTGATATTTCAAAGCTTTTAGCAGTAATTAGTAAATACTCAGATTGCAAAGATGAATAACATGTTCCTGCTAATAGCAGTTTTGGGATCTGAGTGTACACACACACACACAAAACTTCAATTCTTTGCACATAACATCTAAATGCTGAGAGGAAATTCCCCAAGAGGGAATAAGAGGCAATAGTCTTATTCCCCAATCTTCTAGTGCTTCCGAACATACTATCCCCACCAGGCAATGAGCCATGTATTATACAGATCATATTTGGAATATCATGACTAATTCTGGACATGCTGCAATTCAAGAAAAACAATGACAAGCATTTGTCCAAGGAGGAGAGACCAGGGCAGTGAGGGTCTAGAAATCACAAGTTATAAGAAATGGATGGGATAAAAGGGCAAGGATGGTCCACAGCAAGAAGACTAAGGATGGATATTAGAACGATGTGATGGACTCTACTGTTTTAGAGATGGGTGGCATATGGATCTATTATTTATAATGGTTAAAGTGCAGATTTTGCAAATGATTTATTTTTGTATAAACTAGAAAGGGATCAATAATATCAAGATATTCACTCTCCCTCATTTACATTTCAGTGTTTTCTTAAATGGTCCATAAGTATAGTTATATGTACACCCAGTTACCTATATTATCTATGTTCCCACACCTCATACGTCTCCGATAAGTCAGACAGTAACTTCCCTAAGGCTCAAATACCATGATACAAAAGAGTTGACATCTGCTACTCTAGAGCTAATGAGAAGAATTAGAAGCAAGAAGGCAGATTTGAGCTCAATCCAAAAAAAAAAAAAATCGTAAGGTTGTTCCATCAAGGAAATAACCTTCTTAGAAAAGTATTGATCCATCTGATATTAAAAGTACTCAAGGAGAACCTACAGGATTTTTTGAATCATTATAGGAGAGGCCACCACAATGAGGAGGGGCATAATCTCTAAAACCACTTTTAATACTGAAGATCCAAGCAACAGAATAGGTCTGAAAATATCTGGAAACACACCACAGTTGTGTAATTCCAAAACAAATATTTTCCAAAGCCCAGAAACGAAATTGCAACAATCTTTCCTTTTTCTGAAGGAGTTTTCTATCCCTTCAATAAGGGGCACAGTAGAGAAAACTTGAAGGACAGGGAAGCCTGGCGTGCTGCCATCTATGGGGTCACAAAGAGTCAGACACGACTGAGCGACTGAACTAAACTGAGAGATAACTTGGACAATTGTGCGCCCCAACCCCAACATGTAAAATTCTTCAACTCAATTACAATTCTAGGAGCATAGGAATTACTATCACTCACAACTGATGAGAAGAATGAGAACATAGTTTCTCTCAGAAAAAGTCATACACAACTACATAAATAAGCATTTGAATAAGGGGCAACCCATAGATAATTTGTTTAAAATCTTAATTGTTCTGTCAAGCATGGAGAGCTGAATTAAAGACAGGCAATCAAAGGCAGTGATTACAAAGCACTTATCCAGTTGGAGTCATGCTAACAATGGGATCCCCCAGCCATCATGCTAGCACAGATATTATTTTGACATTTTTATAAACAATCTGTTAGATGGAGACATCTCCAGATTCAAAGAATAAATTTAGCTTCCTCAAGTACTAAGCTATCAAACTGGTTAGGGATAAACTGCCTTAAAATGTTACATGACTGAAGGAGTGGGCAGCAGAGAAGAGGCAGATGGACTTCAAGGTGAGTGCCAAGTATTGCTTTTAAGCAGAAATTACCCCAAAAATTAGACACTTAATAATGGGATGACTCTCCAATTGAATATCTCTAAACCTGATGTCCCTTAATGAAAACCAAGCTTGTACAACCATCTTCCAATTACATATTCCCACCTGAATGTCCCACGAGCACATCAAACTGAAGATATTCCAATGTGAACTTTTCATCTCCCTTTCTTCCCCACTTCATATCCTCCTCTTGTAGTCTCCTATACATTTGCTAATCCCATCCATCATCAATTGCTCAAGCCAGAAACATAGAAGTCACCATATTTCACCTGTAGCAGAGACAGCCTGCTGATCACCAAAATCTCTGTTCTCCTACACCACATGTGCCATGCACTTTACAAGCGGTCTTATGGCAACTTTCTCTCCTATGAAATGAGAACAAAGGTGATGGAGGCCTTTTTTGGGTCTGGCCCATAAAACTCCTGTGTTCATACCTTCATGCATTTTCTCCCTTCCTAAGGATTAGGAGGACAGCAATAATCAAAGCAATCTTGGAAGATATCTATTGAAGATGGTCCAGGTATGATGAACTGAGATCCCTGAGGGATGAAGCAGATTCCTCTATCACCAATATCAGCAACCTAGAAAACTCTAAATGTGAAAAAGAAACTTGGTTCAAGCTATTACATCTTGGGGTCTCTTTAGTTCACATGCCACAATGAAGATTTCATATGCCACAACTGAAAGACTCCACATGATGCACAAAAGACCTGGCACAGTCAAACTAAAAACAAGGCAGCACAGCTGATAAAAGTTCATAACAAATTCTCTTGTTACATAATTCGAGTGTGACTTTCTATTACTTACAATGCAAAGGGTACTAATTGATACACTCTTCATTCCAACCCTAGTTCATCCCCCATATAACTCAACAGAACAATATCTTTAAAGTGAAAACCTGATCAAATAATTTCCCACTCAAGATCACTGAAAGATTCCCTAAGGCTTTAGCCCAACATAGTGGGTCCTTTAGCCCATCTAGGTCTCCAAATTCATTTCATGGTCTTCAAATCTGCAAAATTCACATACTGAAATAACAAGGACTCTTTTGTTTCAGAAACACTGAACTTTTCCCTTACACCAAAATTTTCCCTTACACCACACTCCCTTCCCAGAACTACTTTCCTTATGATGCAGCAAGTTCCCCTTCCTGGATAGATGTAGTGGTTTTTGGAACCACATATATCCCGATCCATGATCCATGTTGAAAGACAGGCAGACACATATTATTATGAGACATCTGTCACAGAACTGAGTATAGTAAGAGAAAGCTGGCAACAACTCGAAAGTCCATCCACAGGAGAATGAATAAATGAATTATGACCGTTTAGATAAAACTATGAGGCAATTCTTAAAGAGATGGGAATACCAGACTATCTTACTTGCCTCCTGAGAAACCCAAATGCAGGTCAAGAAGCAACAGTTAGAACCGGACATGGAACTACAGAGTGGTTCAAAATTGGGAAAGGAGTAGATCAAGGCTGTATATTGTCACCCTGCTTATTTAACTTCTTTGCAGAGTACATCATGAGAAATGCCAGGCCAGATGAAGTACAAGGTGGAATCAAGATTGCCGGGAGAAATATCAATAACCTCAGATGTGCAGATGACACCACCCTTACAGCAGAAGGCAAAGAGGAACTAAAGAGCCTCTTGTTGAAGGTGAAAAAGGAGAGTGGAAAGAGCTGGTTTAAGCTCAACATTCAAAAAATGAAGATCATGGAATTTGGTCTCATCACTTCATGCCAAATAGATGGGGAAAAAGTGGAAACAGTGACAGATTTTATATTACTGGGCTCCAAAATCACTGTGGGCAGTGACTGCAGCCATCAAATGAAAAGATACTTGTTTCTTGGAATAAAAGCTATGAAAAACATATTAAAGCTAGACAACATATTAAAAAGCAGAGACATCATTTTGCCAACAAAGGTCCATATAGTCAAAGCCATGGTTTTTCTAGTAGTCATGTAGGGATGTAAGTGTTGGACCATAAAGAAGGCTCAGTGATGAAGAACTAATGCTTTTGAGCTGTGGTGTTGAAGAAGACTCTTGAGAGTCCCTTGGACTGCAAGGAGATCAAACCAGTCAATCTTAAAGGAAATCAGTCCTGAATATTCATTGAAAGGACTGATGATGAAGCTGAAGCACCAGTACTTTGGCCACCTGATATGAAGAGCTGACTCACTGGAAAAGACCCTGATGCTGGGAAAGATTGAAGGCGGGAGGAGAAGGGGTCAGCAGAGGATGAGATGGTTGGATGGCTTTACTTACTCAATGGACATGAGTTTGAGCAAATTCTTAGAGATAGTGAAGGACAGGGAAGCCAGGCATGTTACAGTTCAAGAGGTCACAAAGAGTCAGACATGACATAGCAAGTGAATATCAACAACAATATGAGGCAATTAAATAAGTGAGATATATATGAATAAATCCAAAGCATATGATGTTGATGAAAAAATGGGTCACAGAAGAACTCACTTACCATGAAAAAGCTGAACTGAACTGAAACATGAAAAACGAAAGATTTACTGTAGAAGTAAAAATACACTTGAGAACGGTATTTCTGGGGAAAGAGGGAGGTAAATTGTATCAGGAAAGTATCTACAGGAAGATTCAAATCTGCATACAATGTTTCACTTCTAAAAGAGGATTTAAAGCAAATATTGCAAAAAAGAATAAAGCATGGTACAGTGAGGTAATGTTGTACAAGAATGTTCATTCTAATATTCTTTATACTATTTTGTGCACTTGAAATATTTTATATATTATGTAAAATATCATGTTTAGAAACCTTTCTTATCTTCCTTCTCTAACTTCATTAACTTCATTAAAGCTGATTCCACAGTGTATGGTCTACAACCAGAATAATGATAAACATCTAGTCACCTTACTTTAGGAAGAAAAGTTATGACCAACCTAGATAGCATATTGAAAAGCAGAGACATTACTTTGCCAACAAAGGTCCGTCCAGTCAAGGCTATGGTTTTTCCAGTAGTCATGTATGGATGTGAGAGTTGGACTGTGAAGAAAGCTGAGCACTGAAGGATTGATGCTTTTGAACTGTGGTGTTGGAGAAGACTCTTGAGAGTCCCTTGGACTGCAAGGAGATCCAACCAGTCCATTCTGAAGGAGATCAGCCCTGGGATTTCTTTGTAAGAAATGATACTAATGCTGCAAGTCCAATACTTTGGCCACCTCATGCGAAGAGTTGACTCATTGGAAAAGACTCTGATGCTGGGAGGGATTGGGGGCAGGAGGAGAAGGGGACGACAGAGGATGAGCTGGCTGGATGGCATCACTGACTCGATGGACGTGAGTCTGAGTGAACTCCGGGAGTTGGTGATGCACAGGGAGACCTGGCGTGCTGTGATTCATGGGGTCGCAAAGAGCTGGACACGACTGAGCAACTGAACTGAACTGAACTTTAGGAAAGATATAATCAAGCTAAGAAAGGTTCAAAAAAGCAACTGAAATAGTACACTGTGTTGGTGCAACTGTGGAAATACAGTGTAGTGTCTCATACACTGCTGGTAGAACTATGAATTAGCATAACTTAAACACGAAAACAATCTGACAATGTCTATTAAAGGAAAGATGCCAGGAAAGGAAGACAGGGAAGAAGAAGGGAAAGAGCCCAAGTCAGTTTACTAGGGTTTCTGGTACTGCCTCCTGAGGAGCTGTTTGAGCTATTAACAAAGATTCTGGCCACACCAAATGTTTAAGTTGCTAACCAATATGGCAAGAGATAAGAAAATTCTATTTCGTTACTGATTCTCTTTTCAAGCTTTACTTTAGTTTTCTTGTAACAATAAATGTCCTTAACCATAAGGTTTGCCTATAAAAGCTCTCATTCTTGTATTTCTACTTACACAGCAGCCAAAGATTCGCTAGGCTGCTGGAGGACAATTTTTCCTAAGATTGAATCTGGCCCACCACACTTATATCAAAGAATCTCAAAAGACCTACATGAAGTTAATAAAAATCACACAAGTAGAAATTTTACACTTTGTTGCCAAAAGCAGACAGATGACAGAATGAATAAATAAGTGTGTGTGTGTGCATACAGAGAGAAAAAGAGAGATTGATTTGGATATACAGACGCAAGAAATTTACAATAACAACTAATCAGGCTTGTTTCTGAAAGTAAAGAATCACATGCCAACATGAAATAAGGCTCTCAACAATTTTTAAGTTGGCAGTTGAAAATTTTCCTAAACACAAATCTCATAGTTACTATGGTAATGTGACTATATCAATCACTAATGTTGAGAAATCACATCATAAATTAGGATTATATTATGGAGTCAAAAACTAGGTGAATTATAACCTTACTGAGCCTTTAAATCATTAGGGAGGAAAGGAGATTTTAAAGGAATTCAGAGAAGAAACAAATGTAAGTTTCTAAAGGGAGACAAGATACAGAATTCCTTTGTATGAGGAGATGGAGAAAGCAGCAAATCTATTTCTGAACACTGATTAGAAGCACTACTTACTACAAACTTCAATTTTCTTAAATATCACTAACCTTGGTATTAACTGGAAGCCTAAATATTATATTTGTTTTGACTCATAAAACATTCACTTCTCTTAAAAACACTGGCATGCCACAATCAGATTTGCAATTACTTATTAACCACCGCACTGACCACAATTTACAATATTAAAAAAAAAAAAAAACCTGACATTCACAGAACGTGTTTTTTTTAATGTGCTGGTGCACTGGGACGACCCAGAGGGATGGTATGGGGAGGGAGGGGGGAGGAGGGTTCAGGATGGGGAACACATGTATACCTGTGGCAGATTCATTTTGATATTTGGCAAAACTAATACAATTATGTAAAGTTTAAAAATAAAATAAAATTAAAAAAAAAAAAAAGTCGTTGACTGGTTGTCAGTAAACTGTCAAACCAAAGCTGTCCAGGAAAGCAGAAGGGGAGAGGTCATGAAAAATCAAAACATGTGTGGGTGTGAGAATGGTTTGTTTACTAGAACCCATAATTTATACTAGACAGTTTTAAGCTATTGTTGTGACTGCATTAAGAAAATATTTGCTAAGCACCTGCCCTCTGCTAGAGATTGGAAGGACACAGCAATACAAAGTTTGTCTCCCTCACCTATCGCAGGCCATCAGTCACAACATTTCACAACTCAGCCTCCTTGCAAGCTTGCTCTCTCTCACACTCATCTCCCTCTAGGTTGCTATTGACTGATTGACTTAGTTTAAGACTTTATGACATGTTCATATCTGGGCAATACATACGTTATATTTTTATATTTTTATTTCTATATAACTTATATATGTACATATACACACATATATAATTCACTATAGCACTATGTATAGAAGCAAGAAACTGAAAAAGCTTACATATCTGTGAATAGGGAACTGGTTAGATAATTTGTGGTCCAACAATCAAATTCTATGAAGCTGTTAAAAAGAATGAGATAACATTCTATGAAGTGATATAAAATTATCTCTGCTGCTGCTAAGTCACTTCAGTCGTGTCCGACTCTGTGCAACCCCATAGACGGCAGCCCACCCGGCTCTGCCGTCCCTGGGATTCTCCAGGCAAGAACACTGGAGTGGGTTGCCATTTCCTTCTCCATTGCGTGAAAGTGAAAAGTGGAAGTGAAGTCGCTCAGTCACATCCAACTCGTAGCGACCCCATGGACTGCAGCCTACCAGGCTCCTGCATCCATGGGATCTTCCAGGCAAGAGTACTGGAGTGGCTTGCCATTGTCTTCTCCGAAAATTATCTCTAAAATATATTAAATGAGATTGAGATGAAAAACTAGTTTATAGTATGCTACAATTTAATTTTAAAGTGATATTGTTAAAATAAAATGTAGACCAGCATTGAAAATCCCCCAAGCAGACAAAACCATTTATGCCACATAAGTAAAACTAAATCTAACTTATTTCATAAACACAAGCAAAACTTAACTTAGGTTACTCCTTATAAATGCCTCTAACAATCATAAAAGAAACTTGAGTCATCTTCCTAAAATGGTATAAGATAAGTACTCTTAACCAATACCCTGCTATCTAGAAATGTCTTGCTGTAACAACCAATCACTGTAAAGGCTGAACAACTTAATCATTTCCACTTTATAAGCTATTCTGTAACGACATCCCTCTGAGCTTCATCTCAGTATTGGATTAGAAGACTCCTAGTTCACAAACTGTTCTTTTGTGCACAATCAACTCTTACTAAATACTATTTTACTATTCTACTGATCTGGTTTTAACCGTTATTATTTCTGGCTTTTTGACAATGTATGTAATATATTGAATACACACTTACATATGTATATACACACACACACTACACACATACACAAACACATGGATCTTCCACTTACAATGGGGTTACATCCCAAGAAACCCCATTTTAAATTGAAGATATTATAAGCTGAAAATGCACTGAATACACCTAACCTACCAAACATCATAGTTTAGCCTAACCTACTTAAATGTACTCAGAACACTTACATTAGACTGCTGCTGCTGCTAAGTCACTTCAGTCGTGTCCGACTCTGTGCGACCCCATAGACGGCAGCCCACCAGGCTCCCCCGTCCCTGGGATTCTCCAGGCAAGAACACTGGAGTGGGTTGCCATTTCCTTCTCCATACATTAGACTACACTGGGGCAAAATCATCAAACACAAAGCCTATTCTATAATAACGTGTTGAATATCACACTTCAGTTGAAGGTAATTTATTTAATATTGTACTGAAAATGAAAAACAATGGCTCTGGGGGATAGAATGATTGTAAGTGTATTGGTTGTTTCCCCTCAGGATCAAGTGGCTGAATGGGAGCTGCATTTGCCTGGGAAAAGGTCAAAAACCCAAATTCAAAGTACAGTTTCTACTGAATGCAGATCACTTTTGTACCATCATAAGCTGAAAAAATTGTAAGTTGAAATATCATAAGTTGGCAACCATCTGTATACACAAATGCACACATTTATGCATAAACTCAAAATACCTAAGAATCTGGGAACAATGCTTTCCTCCAAGGGAAGGGAACCAAGTGAGTGGAAGATGGGGAAGGAAGGAGATTTACATTTCACTTTACCTCTTTGTCCTTTTTTGAAACTTGTTCCATGTGCATGCCTATACACCAACTACGTAAATAGAATGTTTTGAAAGCAAATACTGTAAAATGTATCTCACATCAGGACTACTTCTGTAGTAATCTCCGAACTGCTCTTCCTGTCACTCTCTTCTTTCTATTCAGATAGAATTTACATAACATAAAATTAAGCATTTTGAGGTGTACAATTCCTTGGCTTTAGTACTTTCATAATGTTCTGCAACCATTGCGACCATCTAGTTCCAGGACACTTTCATCACCCTAACAGGAAACCCTGCAGCCATTAGCAGTCACTCCCAATTCTGCTTTCTGTCTCGACTGATTTGCCTCTTCTGGATGCATCATATATATATTGTACCACACAAAATGTGCCCTTTGATGTTTGCTCCTTCGGTCCACCCTTCACTCTCCTCCAGAGTTAAATGACCTTCTCATGCTCCACCACAGCATGCTGCACTTGCCTTTCATGTACACTTGTCTGTGTACTTTGATAGAGTTTAGATGTAAGAGGGCAGGGTCCATGCCCACCTTGTCTTCAGTGTGTCCCCACTGCCTAAAACATATCAGTAAATACACGAAATTGAAGGAATGTTTCTGAAACACAATCTGATCATATATTCCCTCACTTATGTAACGAGTTGACTGAATAGACTGGACTCGGTAGGGTGAAAGCAAGAAGTGACTTTTTATCCTAGCATTATTTTCAGATCTGTTTCCATCCCTAGATGATGTCTCAGCTTTGGGGGGAAGCAGAAAAGCCCAGTCTATTTGAGGAAAGAAGCATGGATTGGGGACCTTAACACAGAACAGAGGCAAAAGGAATTTCTAAGATGTCTTTAAAGGGCATTTCAAAGATGGAGATGATGCAGTAGACCTGGAGAGCAAGATATCCAGCTGGAACTGGACGTGACCTTCCAGAAAGAATAGTGCAAAAGGAAAAACCACCATCTGATGGATTTCCTCACTGACTGTACCGATCATCATGTTCAAAATTTGTGGCAGAAATAGTGAAAGGTACATAAAAAACTAAACAATTATTAACACCAGGAAGAGTAAGAAATAATACAAGGGAATAGAACTTGGTCAGCTGCAATCTTCCCTGTTTACCACTAAACATAATGATGTCAACATGGAATGATGATTTAATAAAGATAAATCAAAATATAATTATATTGGGAAGATAGAGGGGCGATGAGTACATCTGTACGATGGGGGAAGAGGGCAAGCTAGGGTAGTAATGACAGATAGCAGCTAAATCCTCATTTAGAATAAGACAAAGTTAACAGAGAATGTTTACAATTGAAAATGCCAGACATAACAGGAATTTAGAAGTAAATACCAGACATAGAAGCTGAAAGTATTCAGGTGAAAGTGATTGCCTGTAGAAAGTAGAAATCAAAGGGGCAGAACAGAGTAGGGATAGGGGTGTATTTTGGTTTTAAGTGTGATAGTACTGTTTAAGTCACTGGTGGTCTAAGTACATCACTTTCATAAACACAAACGATTTTTAAAAGCCCAACTGAATCTAAATTGAAAGATCCAGCTCCCATTCAGTTTAAAGCTTCTCCCTTCTCCAGCTCAACCCTGAATCTGGCTTATAAATTTAGAGGAGTGAGGCGTATGTTCCCTCTGGGGATGGGCAACAGCCCCTTGCCTTGGAGTCAGCTGAGTGGACTGTATTCTCTGAGAGTGACCCTCTCCCATCTCTGTCCCCATAAGCCTTGGTCCTCTTCTTCACTCAGCCTGTACTTCAGTGTAACAGACATCTTCTGTTACCTAGAATAAATGATGCTTCTCTGGCCTGTGTAGACCCCGGGCTTGAAAAACTCTTTCCCCCATCTCCTTTGCCCAGTAAGTTTTCCTCACACTTCATATCTCAGCTCAAACGCTAGTGCTTTCCTCCAAAGAAATGTTCAAAGTCTTAGTAGTGACTCACCTGTGCTCCCTCATGCTTCCCCTAGCACAGCACCGATCACACCATCTTCCTATCAGAGTGTAAGCTCCATGATGGCATAAAACGTCAGTGTTATGCTCAACAAACACTTGATGAATGAATGGTCATCACATTCTCTCTGTAGACAAAATGTTATAGGGAGGCCAACTGTAATCAAAAGCTTGCTTAGCAGACACAGCATCAGAGTTGGGGGAAATGAATTAGTATTTACCCAGGACATTCCTATTTGCACTGATGCCCTGAATTTATCATTAATAGCACCTCCATTTCTCAATCTATAACAATGTCTCAGTTTGGATGATAAATGAGATGGGATGGCACGACATATACCTGATCTCGGGGCAGAAATTGTGCCAGGGCATCGTCTCCTCAGGATCATGCTGAAGACACAGTCACCATCTCCTCCATCAGTGTTGCCTATGTTGTATAACCACTTAGTCCCCTCCACTCTTGATCCCATGCCCAGTGATCCAGTAATTCATTAGCTGGCCTCAAGTTTAGCCTCAATGAAAAGGCAATATACCATATCTTTATGGTGTTTCTACATAACTCTGCTACGATCTATTATGTTTCTTTTACAGTTTAACCCTTCAGGCCATCCTATTTTCCTAGGGAAGACAAAATAGTGAGCTGTGGATACTGTCACCCTCAAGGTCTACCTACAGAAAGCTTGTTCGCTGGCGTCCTTGATACCTCAGTCACAGTGGTGCAGCGCCTGTGTCAGTCCATATATACTCTATCTATGAATAAGAAGGTGACCGCAGTTTCATATTTATCAGACAAGGAGAGGACATTTGGATTTTGTGTGAAGAGCCTCATACGGCGAAAGATAACCTTTGAACTTCTCCCAGCAAAATTCAAGCACTGAGAAAAAAAGGAAGAGGGAATTCCAATCTAAGTCTCCTTGAAAATTGTATATCTGGAGCGAGAAACCAAAAAGGTTTCAATCTGGCCCCCAAACTACAACTTGTTTCTCAATCATGGGATTCAGTTTCCAGCTTAGTTGGATCTATTTTTGAAATGTTTTAAACTCTTATTTGTTGTTTGAATCCTTCTTTAAGGGAAAAGAGTCACATTATGATATAGAAATCAAAATGGGAAGAGTCACATTATGACTGAAGCTGAAGCTCCAATACTCTGGCCACCTGATGTGAAGAGCTGACTCATTGGGAAAGACCCTGATGCTGGGAAAGACTGAAGGCAGGAGGATAAGGGGGTGACAGAGGATGAGATGGTTGGATGGCATCACCGACTCCATGGACCCTTTGGACTGTAGCCCACCAAGCTTTTCTGTCCATGGAGTTTTCCAGGCAAGAATACTGGAGTGGGTTGTCATTTCCTTCTCCAGGGCAATGGACATGAGTTTCAGCAAGAGATGGTGATGGACAGAGAAGCCTGGAGTGCTGCAGTCCATGGGGTTGCAAAGAGTCAGACACAACTGAGTGACTAAACAACAATAACATGACATGGAAATAAGAACTTCACAGTTGGTAAAACTCGGCATGTCACAGCAGTATGCAGAGGGTTCACAGTGCCAGAGAACCTGGCAGGACTCCACGAGTAGTCCTGCATTCCTTCACTCCCTTTCTCAAATGCTTCTAATTCTCACTCCCTTGGCTACTGGTCTTGTAACCATCTTCCTCTGTCAGCCACCTTGGCTCCAAGTCAGCAGCAGTAGCAGCCACCTGTCCCTTTATAAATGTGGGGTATAAGGCCGCCGTGACTGTGATGAGCCAAGATTAAAGCTGTGACTTCAGTCAATCCTCCTTCTGCAGCTAGGCCAGACAGGGCTCCTTGTAACAACATGATATTGTGTGACCTCCTTGTAAAGAGAGGATTCAGTTCTCTAACTAGGATCTTCATCAGACCTACTTTCTTCAAGACTCTGGCCATTTGCAGTGATGGTACACAAATAACACATTAAAAAATGGAGCTCTAAACAGTAAAGAATTAGCTTGCAGTGCAGGGGACCCAGGTTCATTCCCTGGGTTGGGAAGATCCCCTGGAGAAGGAAATGGCAATCCACTCCAGTATTCTTGTCTGGAGAATCCCATGGACAGAGGAGTCTGGCGAGCTACTATCCATGGAGTTGCAAAGAGTTGGAAATGACTGAGAAACTGACTGTTTTTCACTGGTGCAAAAAATGACCTGAAAGACTTCACTGTTCTAGGAGAGCTGCAGACTGAGGGAAATTTCAAACTATCAACCCAACCTAGCTACCTATTCAAATTCAATAAGCAGACTGATGTTAAACAAAGTAATACTTATTCCCCATATTTTTTGGCCTCACAAAGGGATTATATGTTTGCATATATTGTAATTAGTTCCCATACAATGCTAAAATTTGGTTACAGGTAGGGAATAGGAGGACAAATATAAGTCAAACATTTTGAAAAACAAAGATTAATGGGAAATTGCTTCTCTAATATTTAACAAAAAGAAGAGGAAAAATAGCAAAAAAAGAATTTATGAGTTTAAATCAAATAAAGAATCCACAAACTTCATAAACTGATAGCAAAACAAAGAAGCAGAATTCTAAACCAAACCAACATGTCATAGGAATGCTTTCCACTTAATTTTCCCCCTGCCCCTCAAACAATAAATTGTGTATCATCAAAATCATGTAAATTCTCACTCATAACCCCAAATCTGGAGAGACTCCAACTAAGTTGGCATCTCTAGCTTTTCCTTCTGTTGACAGGACCACAGTGGAAATGACTGCTGGAGAAATAAGTAAAATAGAGGAAGTTTTTAAAAAGAGGCTCACCTTTGGATAAAGTGAGGGCTCCAGAGCTGCAGGTTGAATTAGGGAGCAAATCCGAAGTCTATGGTACCCAGTCCCTCCCACCATGTGAATAAGATATATCTCTATCCAGGTGAAGGAAACCTGGTTCAGAGCATTTAACAAAGTATCAAAAGCTGAAGGATATAAAGTAAAATACACACCTTTATGGAGTCCCCCATTCTCTGCCATGTCAACAGAGTGTAAAAAGAGATTAGGCACTAAATGGCTAATTTTCAACTGGGGCTTACAACACAAATAACACTGATCTCAGATAAAGTGGAAAATGACAAGGAAGTTATCTATACTGTATAAGAACAATTAAAAATCATACATAGAGCTGTCCAGGTAAAGTATTAGAAAATAAAAATAACAAGGTAAATATGCAAGCATGCCACAGCAAAAAAAAAAAAAAAAAAAAAGCAGACGGAAAGAAAAGACAAAGAAATTCATCCAAGCAAGTTTGTATGTTACCTAAGGAACAGAAGAAAGTTACTTTAACAATAATTAAACTATAGAACAACATATTATGGGCTCCATAAAACAAGAGCTTTTTTAAGACTATATTTTTATCTTTGCTTGAACATTCATATGTCCAGAAGAGTATAAAAGTCACCAATAACATGGGTTATATATAGGGGAAGTTAACTGGATGGGTAGAAGAGAAGAGAAGGTACTCTCACATGGAGGTTTTCTTTGATTTCTGAACAACGTAAATACATTATCTAGTTTTTTAGATGAACAAGAAATATATTCTGGTTGATAACAAAAGAACATAAGCTCAAAAGCAGGATGATAAAAGGAGATGAAAGGGGAGATTGCAGACATAAACAAATCGAGGATCAAATTCCTGCAATACAGAACTAATAAATAAAATGGATAGAAAGGGCACAGAATTGATAAGACTGAGATTCACTCAACCGGAAAAGAAAAAAATAAACTCGAGACATCACAATGATCACAAATAAAAAAGTTAAGATATCAGAGAAAAACTAACAATTATAAAAGTTTTTTTAGGAAACCCAAAACAAAGGTATTACTTTGTTTTGGGAACAAATAAAAGGTGTTCTATACCAGAGAACTCACTAAAAATAACAGAAAAGTATGCAAAGTAACAAAAGAAACTTTTCCTGAAGTTAAGCAAGATGTGAATATGCAGAATGAAAAGCTTCACAAGTACAAGGAAAACTGATGCAGAGCACTCCTCATATTCTATTTAAGTTTTTTAACGTTAAAGATTGGGAAATAATTCTTTAGGAAATCCATGGGAAAAGAGCAAATTGGTACATTGGGTACTGAGACTAATAATGAGAATCAGGCTGTGATCAGTCCTTCTCAGAGTAACATTCAAAGACACAACAGTGGAAATGTGACCATGACGTTGTAAAGGAAAGTATACCCAAGGGTATTATACTCAATCATGATGATATTCAAATAAAAAGGCAACAGGCAGACGTTTTCAACCATTTAAAACTCCAGGAAACAAGCCTTTCTTAGAAAACAAGATTACATGAGTATGCAAGCTATCCAGTTAAGAGATATATTAGAATGAAGAACTTGGGAATGAAGAATATGTGGTAAAAAAAATTGATGATAAAGGACTCATTTAAATTTTAATTATTTGTTGTTGTTGTCCAGTCCCTAAGTCATGTCCAACTCTTTGCAACTCCATGGACTGCAACGCACCAGACTCCCCTGTCCTCCACCATCTGATGGAAATGGCTAATATGGATTAATTTTAGGTAGTGGAACTTAAGAGTGATTTCTTTTCCTTGTTTACTGCTTTAATTTTATAATTAGGAAGTATTCATTTTATCAAAACAAAAGAAATAATATTTAAATGTAACAAATATAAACTTTAGTAACTCAAAAATGATAAGATAAAGAGGAGCTGGGGCAGTTGAAGAATAAAAATGGGAGGAGGAGCCAAGATGGCGGAGGAGTAGGACAGGGAGAACACTTTCTCCCCCACAAATTCATCAAAAGAGCATTTAAACGTCGAGTAAATTCCACAAAACAACTTCTGAATGCCGGCAGAGGACATCAGGCACCCAGAAAAGCAATCCAACTCTTCGAAAGGAGGTAGGAAAAAATATAAAAGACAAAAAAAGAGACAAAAGAGGGAGGGACGGAGTTCCATCCCGGGAAGGGAGTCTTAAAAGAGAGAAGTTTCCAAACACCAGGAAACCTTCTCACTGCCGAATCTGTTCCGAGCTTTGGAAGCACAGAGGGCAACATAACAGGAAGAAAAAATAAATAAACAATTAAAACTTGAAGATTGTGAGTCCTACGGTAACTCCCCCAGCAGAGAAGCACGGTAGACGCCTGCACGCGCCATTAGCAAGTGGGGGCTGGGCAGGGAGGCGCAGCGCGGGCTGCATCGCTTAGAGTAAGAATCTGGCCTGAATACCCTGAGCACTATCTGAGCGAAATAATCTGGGCTAGCAAACCAGACTGTGGGATATCTACCACGCGAAAAGCCAGCCCCAACTTAAGACACCGCCAGGCCCGTGCACGGAACAAAGAATTGAACAGAGATAGCCGGCTGCAGACCTTCCCCCTCCGGTGACAGGCAGCCAGAGCCAGAAGGGGGCAATCGCAGCCCCAGAGAGACATTATCTATAAAACTGTAAGCAGGCTTCTTTGCTAACTAAAACTTCTTGGGGGTCTGGACGGTTAACATCTGTCTGAGAAGGTGCGCCGGTTTTACGCCCAGATAACTGAGTGGCGGGGAGGCGATAAGTCGCAGCATTGGCGCTCGCCAAACACCTCATCACTTGACCTGCTCGGACCTGGGAAGAGCACAAAACTCAGGCCCAACTGAGTCTGCGCCTCTGAGGACTACCCAAGTGCCTGAACCTGAGCGGCTTGGACCTGGGAGGTACATGCAACCCAGGGCCAGCCTCGGATTGTTCCCGGCGGAACAACCTAGAGCCCGAGCAGTGTGGGCAGGGAGGCTACACGCGCCGTGAGCGGGGGCAGACCCAGTGTGGCTGAGGCACTGCGAGCGCACGCCAGTGTTATTTGTTTGCAGCATCCCTCCCTCCCTCCCCACAGCGCGACTGAACAAAGAGAAGAAATACAGCTCCACCCATCAGAACACCAACACAAGCTTCCCTAACCAGGAAACCTTGACAAGCCACCTGTACAACCCACACACAGCGAGGAAAAGCCACAATAAAGAGAACTCCACAAACTGCCAGAATACAGAAAGGACACCCCAAACTCAGCAATTTAAACAAGATGAAGAGACAGAGGAATAGCCAGCAGATAAAGGAACAGGATAAATGCCCACCAAACCAAACAAAAGAGGAAGAGATAGGGAATCTACCTGATAAAGAATTCCGAATAATGATAGTGAAATTGATCCAAAATCTTGAAAGTAAAGTGGAATCACAGATAAATAGCTTGGAGACAAGGATTGAGAAGATGCAAGAAAGGTTTAACAAGGACCTAGAAGAAATAAAAAAGAGTCAATATATAATGAATAATGCAATAAATGAAATTAAAAACACTCTGGAGGCAACAAATAGTAGAATAACAGAGGCAGAAGATAGGATTAGTGAATTAGAAGATAGAATGGTAGAAATAAATGAATCAGAGAGAATAAAAGAAAAACAAATTAAAAGAAATGAGGACAATCTCAGAGACCTCCAGGACAATATTAAACGCTACAACATTCGAATCATAGGGGTTCCAGAAGAAGAAGACAAAAAGAAAGACCATGAGAAAATACTTGAGGAGATAATAGTTGAAAACTTCCCTAAACTGGGGAAGGAAATAATCACCCAAGTCCAAGAAACCCAGAGAATCCCAAACAGGATAAACCCAAGGCGAAACACCCCAAGACACATATTAATCAAATTAACAAAGATCAAACACAAAGAACAAATATTAAAAGCAGCAAGGGAAAAACAACAAATAACACACAAGGGAATTCCCAGTAGGATAACAGCTGATCTTTCAATAGAAACTCTTCAAGCCAGGAGGGAATGGCAAGACATACTTAAAATGATGAAAGAAAATAACCTACAGCCCAGATTATTGTACCCAGCAAGGATTTCATTCAAGTATGAAGGAGAAATCAAAAGCTTCTCAGACAAGCAAAAGCTGAGAGAATTCTGCACCACCAAACCATCTCTACAACAAATACTAAAGGATACTCTCTAGACAGGAAACACAAAAATGGTGTATAAATTCGAACCCCAAACAATAAAGTAAATGGCAACGGGATCATACTTATCAGTAATTACCTTAAACGTAAATGGGTTGAATGCCCCAACCAAAAGACAAAGACTGGCTGAATGGATACAAAAACAAGACCCCTACATATGTTGTCTACAGGAGACCCACCTCAAAACAGGGGACACATACAGACTGAAAGTGAAGGGCTGGAAAAAGATTTTCCATGCAAATAGGGACCAAAAGAAAGCAGGAGTAGCAATACTCATATCAGATAAAATAGACTTTAAAACAAAGGCTGTGAAAAGAGACAAAGAAGGTCACTACATAATGATCAAAGGATCAATCCAAGAAGAAGATATAACAATTATAAATATATATGCACCCAACACGGGAGCACCGCAGTATGTAAGACAAATGCTAACAAGTATGAAAGGAGAAATTAACAATAACACAATAATAGTGGGAGACTTTAATACCCCACTCACACCTATGGATAGATCAACTAAACAGAAAATTAACAAGGAAACACAAACTTTAAACGATACAATAGACCAGTTAGACCTAATTGATATCTATAGGACATTTCATCCCGAAACAATGAACTTCACCTTTTTCTCAAGCGCACATGGAACCTTCTCCAGGATAGATCACATCCTGGGCCATAAAGCTAGCCTTGGTAAATTCAAAAAAATAGAAATCATTCCAAGCATCTTTTCTGACCACAATGCAGTAAGATTAGATCTCAATTACAGGAGAAAAACTATTAAAAATTCCAACATATGGAGGCTGAACAACACGCTGCTGAATAACCAACAAATCACAGAAGAAATCAAAAAAGAAATCAAAATTTGCATAGAAACAAATGAAAATGAAAACACAATAACCCAAAACCTGTGGGACACAGTAAAAGCAGTCCTAAGGGGAAAGTTCATAGCAATACAGGCACACCTCAAGAAACAAGAAAAAAGTCAAATAAATAACCTAACTCTACACCTAAAGCAACTAGAAAAGGAAGAAATGAAGAACCCCAGGGTTAGTAGAAGGAAAGAAATCTTAAAAATTAGAGCAGAAATAAATGCAAAAGAAACAAAAGAGACCATAGCAAAAATCAACAAAGCCAAAAGCTGGTTCTTTGAAAGGATAAATAAAATTGACAAACCATTAGCCAGACTCATCAAGAAACAAAGGGAGAAAAATCAAATCAATAAAATTAGAAACGAAAATGGAGAGATCACAACAGACAACACAGAAATACAAAGGATCATAAGAGACTATTATCAACAATTATATGCCAATAAAATGGACAACGAGGAAGAAATGGACAAATTCTTAGAAAAGTACAACTTTCCAAAACTCGACCAGGAAGAAATAGAAAACCTTAACAGACCCATCACAAGCACGGAAATTGAAACTGTAATCAAAAATCTTCCAGCAAACAAAAGCCCAGGTCCAGACGGCTTCACAGCTGAATTCTACCAAAAATTTAGAGAAGAGCTAACACCTATCCTGCTCAAACTCTTCCAGAAAATTGCAGAGGAAGGTAAACTTCCAAACTCATTCTATGAGGCCACCATCACCCTAATACCAAAACCTGACAAAGATCCCACAAAAAAAGAAAACTACAGGCCAATATCACTGATGAACATAGATGCAAAAATCCTAAACAAAATTCTAGCAATCAGAATCCAACAACACATTAAAAAGATCATACACCATGATCAAGTGGGCTTTATCCCAGGGATGCAAGGATTCTTCAATATCCGCAAATCAATCAATGTAATACACCACATTAACAAATTGAAAAATAAAAACCATATGATTATCTCAATAGATGCAGAGAAAGCCTTTGACAAAATTCAACACCCATTTATGATAAAAACTCTCCAGAAAGCAGGAATAGAAGGAACATACCTCAACATAATAAAAGCTATATATGACAAACCCACAGCAAACATTATCCTCAATGGTGAAAAATTGAAAGCATTTCCTCTAAAGTCAGGAACAAGACAAGGGTGCCCACTTTCACCATTACTATTCAACATAGTTTTGGAAGTTTTGGGCACAGCAATCAGAGCAGAAAAAGAAATAAAAGGAATCCAAATTGGAAAAGAAGAAGTAAAACTCTCACTATTTGCAGATGACATGATCCTCTACATAGAAAACCCTAAAGACTCCACCAGAAAATTACTAGAACTAATCAATGATTATAGTAAAGTTGCAGGATATAAAATCAACACACAGAAATCCCTTGCATTCCTATACACTAATAATGAGAAAACAGAAAGAGAAATTAAGGAAACAATTCCATTCACCATTGCAACGAAAAGAATAAAATACTTAGGAATATATCTACCTAAAGAAACTAAAGACCTATATATAGAAAACTATAAAACACTGGTGAAAGAAATCAAAGAGGACACTAATAGATGGAGAAATATACCATGTTCATGGATTGGAAGAATCAATATAGTGAAAATGAGTATACTACCCAAAGCAATTTATAGATTCAATGCAATCCCTATCAAGCTACCAACAGTATTCTTCACAGAGCTAGAACAAATAATTTCACAATTTGTATGGAAATACAAAAAACCTCGAATAGCCAAAGCGATCTTGAGAAAGAAAAATGGAACTGGAGGAATCAACCTACCTGACTTCAGGCTCTACTACAAAGCCACAGTTATCAAGACAGTATGGTACTGGCACAAAGACAGAAATATAGATCAATGGAACAAAATAGAAAGCCCAGAGATAAATCCACGCACATATGGACAGCTTATCTTTGACAAAGGAGGCAAGAATATACAGTGGATTAAAGACAATCTCTTTAACAAGTGGTGCTGGGAAATCTGGTCAACCACTTGTAAAAGAATGAAACTAGAACACTTTCTAACACCATACACAAAAATAAACTCAAAATGGATTAAAGATCTCAACGTAAGACCAGAAACTATAAAACTCCTAGAGGAGAACATAGGCAAAACACTCTCTGACATACATCACAGCAGGATCCTCTATGACCCACCCCCCAGAATATTGGAAATAAAAGCAAAAATAAACAAATGGGACCTAATTAAACTTAAAAGCTTCTGCACATCAAAGGAAACTATTAGCAAGGTGAAAAGACAGCCTTCAGAATGGGAGAAAATAATAGCAAATGAAGCAACCGACAAACAACTAATCTCAAAAATATACAAGCAACTCCTACAGCTCAACTCCAGAAAAATAAATGACCCAATCAAAAAATGGGCCAAAGATCTAAATAGACATTTCTCCAAAGAAGACATGCAGATGGCTAACAAACACATGAAAAGATGCTCAACATCACTCATTATCAGAGAAATGCAAATCAAAACCACTATGAGGTACCATTTCACGCCAGTCAGAATGGCTGCGATCCAAAAGTCTACAAATAATAAATGCTGGAGAGGGTGTGGAGAAAAGGGAACCCTTTTACACTGTTGGTGGGAATGCAGACTAGTACAGCCACTATGGAGAACAGTGTGGAGATTCCTTAAAAAACTGGAAATAGAACTGCCTTATGATCCAGCAATCCCACTGCTGGGCATACACACTGAGGAAACCAGAAGGGAAAGAGACACGTGTACCCCAGTGTTCATCGCAGCACTGTTTATAATAGCCAGGACATGGAAGCAACCTAGATGTCCATCAGCAGATGAATGGATAAGAAAGCTGTGGTACATATACACAATGGAGTATTACTCAGCCATTAAAAAGAATACATTTGAATCAGTTCTAATGAGGTGGATGAAACTGGAGCCTATTATACAGAGTGAAGTAAGCCAGAAGGAAAAACATAAATACAGTATACTAACGCATATATATGGAATTTAGAAAGATGGTAATGATAACCCTGTATACGAGACAGCAAAAGAGACACTGATGTATGGAGCAGTCTTATGGACTCTGTGGGAGAGGGAGAGGGTGGGAAGTTTTGGGAGAATGGCATTGAAACACATGAAATGTCATGTATGAAACGAGATGCCAGTCCAGGTTCAGTGCACGATGCTGGATGCTTGGGGCTGGTGCGCTGGGACGGCCCAGGGGGATGGTATGGGGAGGGGGAGGGAGGAGGGTTCAGGATGGGGAGCACGTGTATACCTGAAATTTTTTTTAATTTTAAAAATTAAAAAAAAAAAAAAGAATAAAAATGATAATATCTTCATACTTCATATCAGGAATTTAAATTAAAACTAAAGAATATATATGTATACACACACACTCACCCAAAAAACTCTTAATTCTTCATAACCTAAAAGGAAGCATGGGATCATTTAGGAAATAATAACCCTTATGGTAATGAAACAATGATTTAAATGGCAACAATTCTTTGGGGTTTATTTCACTGAATTTTAACTTTTGTTGAGATTTTAAAACAAATGGTTCATGTAGTCTTATTTTAAAGTATTATCTTTATCCTTTCTATACAGTTACACAGAAGAATATTTGGAATCATGGTCACTAATACTAACATGGATTAATTTTAGGTAGTGGGACTTAGAGTGATTTCTTTTCCTTTTTTACTGCTTAAATTTTATAATTAGGAAGTATTCATTTTATCAAAACAAAAGAAATAATATTTAAAAATACATAAGCCAAGCTGTACAAAGACCAAATGCACTTTCAATTTAATTCCAGGAATATTTTTATGAGCACTTACTATGTACCAAGTCTAATGTTAGTCTAACGCTGAAAATAAAAGGGAAGAGTGGAAAGCTAAGCATGAATTCACATCCTAGCTCAGGCAGGCACTTAAAGCCAGTGAGACCTTGACAAGTCATTTAATGTGAGCCTGTTTCTTTTTCAGTAAAAACTGGGAACATAACTATATTACTATGAGGACACAGTGAAGTGTTAAAGTATATAAAGCACTTATAACAGCATCTGAAATGCAGCAGAAACAAAATGTTAGTGACTGTGATTTTTTATACTTGCATTACTTCTGTCAAAAATCATGATTTATTGATAAAAATTCTGCCATCATTTTTGGTTCCATTATCATCAAGGTGGTCTAAAATTCATAAAACTCTTTATAAAGTGTGTGAGCAGATAATAAAAATGTTTCAAAGCAGGGGAAGTTTTTTTTTGGTTAGGAAATTACATAAAGTAAATTAGTTCTTTAACCTTTTTGATAAATGAAACTCAACGTAGTCACATTACAAATGACTAAAGCCATATGATAAAAGCTTTGTATTTACCAAATTATAAGCTATTATTACCAAAGTATAGAGTATGTTTCATTAGCCCTGAGGCAAGGAACTTGAAGTATCTTAATTGCTTGTTGCTTTTCCTCCACCTATTGATAAACTTGAAGATAAAAGGGTAAGTTTGATTTACTCAGGCAAAGAGAACAGATGTTGTATGTTGTAAATTTTACTAAAGGCCAGTAAGATAAGAGAATGCATTTACATGCTTGTCTAACTCTTTGCAATTTAATTTATATGGTACAAGTTGAAAAATCAGGGAACTTTTGCTTCTTCCTGCCCGGTGCTGATTAAATCAATTTGAAACATTCCACTAAATTAATCACCCCCAAGACAGTGTTCTTTATGGTTTCTAATGTTCCTATGACAAGAAGAAGACTAGGAGCCATAGATTTCTGATAACAAAATCAGGGAACAAGTCAAGAAAATAGAAGGACACATAAAATAAGTGAGAAGAAAAATAATTTCTAGATTAGATAACTATGCCTAGGGTTAAAAGTCTCAACTCTGAAGGAGAGACTGTCGTTGCCAGTCAGTGACGAGTCATCAGTGACACACTGCTTGAAGGGCGGAAAAGGTACAAAGTAAAAAAAAAAAAAATGTAACAGAGAGAGAGAGAACATTTAAGAGGATGGCTTAGCTTTTATTGTAATCGAAGCTTTATAAGGAACTTCCCATCCCCAAATTTGCCATACTCTACAACTCTCCTCAAAGGCTGGACTATAACCTATCAGTTTCACAGCTACAGGAAAAAAGAAAAGCCATCATTCTTCCCTCCTTTGATTTTGGCCCAGACTGAAAGACCGTCCTGCCATGTTAAACACTCAAACAGGAGCAGGTTGTGGAGATGCAATATAACTGAAGTTATTCAATTCATACCAGAAGTTGGATATTGTTATTTTTTCTGTTGTCCTCTAGGAATTTTAAAAACTCCTAGTTTCAATTAACTTTGTTCCAGGTTTTAAACAGTTGAGAAAAACCAAGTGCAAGCTGAGTAAGGGATCAGGCCAAGCTTTTATTATAAATTCAGAAATAATAATACTAATTACCATTTATAGAACACTTAGTATTCTCCAGGTAGGGGGCTGAACCCTTCACATACATCATGTATTTATTTTCTCATAAATGTCCTAGGCATTCATGCTTAGTCACTCAGTCAGATCCAACCCTTTGCGACCCTTTAGACTTTTGGACTGTAGCCCACCAGACTCCTCTGTCCATGGGGTTTTTCAGGCAACAATACTAGAGTGGGTTGCCATTTCTTTCTCCAGGGGATCTTCCCAACCCAGGGATCGAGCCCACATCTCCTGTGTCTCCTGCATTGCAAGCAGATTCTTTACTTGCTGAGCCATTGGGGAAGCCCTAAGGTATATATTCTTTTTGTTTTACAAATGAAAAAGCACAGGATCATGACAATTCAGTAACCAGAGATTACATATCTGCCTATGACAAAAGATTCTTTGTTTTTTTGTTTTTTTGACACAAGATTCTATCTCTCAGGCCCTGTTCTCCTTCTGGGTGACACCTTGGAAGGCCTACCTGGCATTGAAATGCTCAAATTCTCAAAACAAAACAAAGCAAAAACCACAACGTTCTCTAAAGGGGGTTTTCTTTGCTGCTTATTTTTGTCCACTCTGTGCTCAGGAATTTCAGCTTATATAGTCTGTCGTTTCCTCCCAATCTAAACGACTATTCAATAACTTCTAGAGGACTCCATGAAGCAGGGTTTAGTTGAATACAACAATAAAGACTGGATTCCCCACCATGGAATGAAACAGCTGAGCAACAATCCAGTTGATCAAACAAAATTATATAACAAGCCACAAATGGAATGTTATGGTTTCCATTTTAATTTCAAGTCCTTTCAAAATACTAGCAAATGTAGATGAGAAAATTGTCTCTGCTTTGATCCTGTCCGTCCTTCTCTTCCATGTTGCTCAGGTTCTGTCCTTTTGTATGACTTATACTTTTCTGGTCCCAGACCAGTTTTCAGGGATGAGATTTTATTTTATGTGGACCTACAGGTGGCGCAGTTGTAAAGCATCTGCCTGCCAATGCAGGAAACACAATCTCTGGGTTGAGAAGATCCCCTGGAGAAGGAAATGGCAACCCATTCCAGTCTTATTGACTGGGAAATCCCATGGACAGAGGAGCCTGGCTACGTTGTCAGAGTAGTCGTGTCAGAGTCAGACACGACTTAGAGACTAAACAACAACAGCAATACAATTGAATACAGTTCCTGTGCTTGAAAAATTCATGTCTAGTGAGGAATCCAGATATAGACCATCATCATAATGAGATGTGATAAATATGTGTTTAGAACTGTGCTGTGCTGTGCTTAGTCACTCAGTCATGTCTGACTCTTTGCAACCCCATGGACTGTAGCCCACCAGGCTCCTCTGTCCATGGGGATTCTCCAGGCAAGAACACTGGAGTGGGTTGCCATGCCCTCATTCAGGGGAATTTTCCCAACCCAGGGATTGAACCTAGGTGTCCCATATCGTCGACATTCACTCTTGCCATCTCTTGTTTGACCACTTCCAATTTGCCTTGATTCATGAACCTGACATTCCAGGTTCCTATGCAATATTGCTCTTTACAGCCTCGGACCTTGCTTCTATCACCAGTCACATCCACAACTGGGTATTGTTTTTGCTTTGGCTCCATCCCTTCATTCTTTCTGGAGTTATTTCTCCACTGATCTCCAGTAGCATATTGGGCACCTACTGACCTGGGGAGTTCCTCTTTCAGTATCCTATCATTTTGCCTTTTCATACTGTTCATGTGGTTCTCAAGGCAAGAATACTGAAGTGGTTTGCCATTCCCTTCTCCAGCGGACCACATTCTGTCAGATCTCTCCACCATGACCCGCCCATTTTGGGTTGCCCCACAGGCATGGCTTAGTTTCATTGAGTTAGACAAGGCTGTGGTCCTAGTGTGATTAGATTGACTAGTTTTCTGTGAGTATGGTTTCAGTGTGTCTGCCCTCTGATGCCCTCTTGCAACACCTCAGATATGCAGATGACACCACCCTTATGGCAGAAAGTGAAGAGGAACTAAAAAGCCTCTTGATGAAAATGAAAGTGGAGAGTGAAAAAGTTGGCTTAAAGCTCAACATTCAGAAAACGAAGATCATGGCATCCGGTCCCATCACTTCACGGAAAATAGATGGGGAAACAGTGGAAACAGTGTCAGACTTTATTTTGGGGGGCTCCAAAATCACTGTAGATGGTGACTGCAGCCATGAAATTAAAAGACACTTACTCCTTGGAAGGAAAGTTATGACCAACCTAGATAGCATATTCAAAAGCAGAGACATTACTTTGCCAACAAAGGTTCATCTAGTCAAGGCTATGGTTTTTCCTGTGGTCATGTATGGATGTGAGAGTTGGACTGTGAAGAAAGCTGAGCGCCGAAGAATTGATGCTTTTGAACTGTGGTGTTGGAGAAGACTCTTGAGAGTCCCTTGGACTGCAAGGAGATCCAACCAGTCCATTCTGAAGGAGATCAGCCCTGGGATTTCTTTGGAAGGAATGATGCTAAAGCTGAAACTCCAGTACTTTGGCCACCTCATGCGAAGAGTTGACTCATTGGAAAAGACTCTGATGTTGGGAGGGATTGGGGGCAAGAGGAGAAGGGGACGACGGAGGATGAGATGGCTGGATGGCATCACTGACTCGATGGATGTAAGTATCAGTGAACTCCAGGAGTTGGTGATGGACAGGGAGGCCTGGCGTGCTGCGATTCATGGGGTCACAAAGAGTCGGACACGACTGAGCGACTGATCTGATCTGATCTGATCTGTCCCATATTGCAGGCAGATTCTTTACTGTCTGAGCCACCAGGGAAGCCCTTAGAACTGTTACAGCAATATAAAATTTGGAGAAAATTTTGTTGGATGTCTGAAAAGGATTTGGGGCTATAACATTTAATATCATATATATTAATGTAATAGGAATATAATGTATAGGATACAATAAAATAGAAATATATATATATGTATGTATGTATATATATATACTGGGCTTGCAGGTGGCTCAGTGGTAAAGAATCCACCTGCCAACGGAGGAGACGCAGGTTTGATCCCTGGGTCGGGAAAATCCCCTGGAGAAGGGCATGGCAACCCACTGCAGTATTCTTGCCTGGAGAATTCCATGGACAGAGGAGCCTGGCAGGCTACAGACCATGGGGTCACAAAGAGTTGGACACCACTGAGCATGAGCACGGTCACAATTGCAGATGTGCTCAGTCTCTGTCTGGAGTCACACAGAGATCACCTGAAGTACTGCATCTTGATCAATGACACATCTCCACTGTGCTCTGCAAATTAATTACTCACTAGCATGTCACCCTGCTGGCTTGCCCTCTGGATCCTCTAATCTTCATGGCTTCAGTATTCTGTCTGGCAACCACCCATGGGAGGCGTGTATGTGGTTCTGGTTTTCTCAAGGGAAGAGTAACCTTCCTGACAGAGGGCCAGCATGAAATACTCACTGGGTCAGATTTCACAGGCTGTGGCACCTCTTATGTAACACAGCTGCCCAGACTTTAAAGCTTTTCCCACACTATCTTCTGGGTTTCCCTCTTGGCCCACCACAGGCTCCTGCTTCAAATGGTCTTCAAGATGGCACAAGATTTAAATCCATTCCAAATGTCAGAAAATCTTCTTAAACGTTGTTAAGTATGAAATAAGGAAAAAGAGAGAGATAAGAAGGAAGAGAGCAAGCAGGCAGGCAAAAACAAGGAGAGAGAAAAGGGGGAAATTATACCAAAAAGAGAAATACAAACATCACGAGTCAGTCCAGGAGTGAAATGTGATTCTCATAGCACTAGAACTGCAAAACCTATATGAGAGAGACTGTGAAATAATCTTAAAGGGCAGAAAAAAGTAAACTTCAAAAAATATATATTGGTATTTTTATGAGGATGATATTAAATTTACGGATTGATTTAGATTAACTGATATATTTATAGTGCTGTTTTCCTTTCCAAGAAGATGGTGTATCTTTCCATTTTTCACGTCTACTTGACCCTTAAACATGTGTTAATAAAACTCAGTCTCACTCATAATATCCCAAAATGTGACAAGAGACATAGTCTGCTGGCAAAGCTGTGAAGATAAATTATACATGACGGCTTAGAATGCAAAGTGGGAAAATTCCTCCAAAGAACAATTTGGCACTATCTGTCAAAATTGCAAATGCATCTGCTCTCTAACCTGGCAATCTCACTTCCAAGAATTCATTCTGTAGGAATACCTACACGTAGAAGAAATATTGTATGTACAAGCTTATTTTCTCATAGTATTGTTTGTAATACCGAAAGATTGGAAACAATCCAAGTGTTCAACAAAAGGATGCTGATTAAATAAACTATAGTACATTCACATAATAAATGTGCAATTAGGAAGCTCTCTATGTACTTAGTCAGAAAGATTCTCATAATATACTATTAATGAAGAAAGGAAGATGCAGAACAGTTCATACAGTACACTACCTTCTGTGTTAGGAAGAGGAGAAAAGAAAATATTTTTTTAGCAGCATAAATATTGGAAGAGCAAATAAGAAACTAAAGGGAGCCTCCTGGTGGCCTAGGGGTTAAGACTCAGTGCTTTCACTGCCGTGGCCCAGGTTCAATCCCTGGGCAGGAAACTAAGATTCCCACAGGCTGCACAGTGCGGCCAAGAAAAATAAAAAGTCCCTGAGAACATTCCAGGATTGAAGACATGACTCCTTGGGTCTAGAAAGTCTTATTGAGAACATCAAGGATAAATAGGAAATATATTTTAAAAAAAAAAGAAACTAAAATAAGTGATCATTCATAGGAGTAAGAGTGGGGATCAAGGAGGACAAGGACAGGGGTGGGAACACAGCTTTTTACATTTTGAAATTGTGAACCATGGGAATATACAGAAATTTGAGTGTAAAATACAATAGATGATATTTATTAAAATTTTTAATGTTGTGAAAGATCTCTTTGGCTTGATTTTGTATCACCCATAATTAGGTTATAAAAGATAATACTTTTTTTAATTCCCCCAAATATCTTAACACTTGATAAGAAACTGTATTTCATGAGTTCCCTTAGCAAAGTGAAATTTCCAACCTTTTGCTTTTTCTACAAGTTAGCCTCAAATCATTTACCCAGCTCTAATTCCCCCAAATGTACCCTTCATTCCAGCCAGTATGCCACCTATAGAGATGTATGAAAGAGTCTCATAGCAGTGGGAAAGAGAAAGAGTTATAAGTTATGAAAAAGAGAGAGAGCCAAGTCCAGACAGGGAAAGAATTATCTAGGAGAGATATTGAGTGAGTCTGTATTAGGACAGTGTAGGTCCAGATTCCCAAATATTTATAACGAGGGTGGTCCCACACTCTTCAACAACATTAACCATCAGGGTATATTAGGCCTGTGTCTTTGGCACTAGAGCTGGTCTCAGTTCTTCTATTAATACTAGGAACAATCTTAAAGCTAAGAACTTGTAGACAGTCGCTACAAACCCCATCACTCAGTACACACTGCATCACTGGTCCTAAGTTTCTTTCTTCCCTTCACCTTGGCCAAGTTACTTAACAGTTTCTCCCACTAGAGGCACAGTGAATTACCAGGGCTGAGGGGAATGTCTGAAGAACTTGGCCACTCTTTTAGGATTACCACATAGAATACAGGACATCCCAGTTAAATTTCAGATAAACAACTACTGTTCAAACATAAATACATCTCAAATACTGCACACAACATTTTTATACTAAAAAAGTATTTGTTGTATATCTGAAATTTGAATTTAATTCAGAATCCTGTGTTTTTATTTATTTAAATATGGACAAACTTTCCTCCCCTTCATTTTTACCCAGGATTGAACCTATAATTAGAAAAAGTGGGGAGTGGTCTCAGGCAGTTGCTGATCAAGAAAAGGGGGCAGAAGAGAAGGAATGTCCCAAAATGTACATTTCTCATCAACAGAGGAATGGATAAACAAAAGGTAGTATGTGTGTGTGTGTGTGTGTGTGTGTATATATATATTTTTTTTTTAAGATGAAAAATATATATTCCTTATAAAGTCTGAGTACAATTCCATTGTGTGTTTATATATAAATATGTATGAAGATGAACTAAAAAGCCTCTTGATGAAGGTGAAAGAGGAGAGTGAAAAAATTGGCTTAAAACTCAACATTCAGAAAACGAAGATCATGGCATCTGGTCCCATCACTTCATGGGAAATAGATGGGGAAACAGTGGAAACAGTTTTGGGGGGCTCCAAAATCACTGTAGATGGTGACTGCAGCCATGAAATTAAAAGACGCTTACTCCTTGGAAGGAAAGTTATGACCAACCTAGATAGCATATTCAAAAGCAGAGACATTACTTTGCCAACAAAGGTTCATCTAGTCAAGGCTATGGTTTTTCCAGTAGTCATGTATGGATGTGAGAGTTGGACTGTGAAGAAAGCTGAGCACCGAAGAATTGATGCTTTTGAACTGTGGTGTTGGAGAAGACTCTTGAGAGTCCCTTGGACTGCAAGGAGATCCAACCAGTCCATTCTAAAGGAGATTGGTCCTGGGTGTTCTTTGGAAGGAATGATGCTAAAGCTGAAACTCCAATACTTTGGCCACCTCATGCGAAGAGTTGACTCATTGGAAAAGACTCTGATGTTGGGAGGGATTTGGGGCAGGACGAGAAGGGGATGACAGAGGATGAGATGGCTGGATGGCATCACTGACTCGATGGACATGAGTCTGAGTGAACTCTGGGAGTTGGTGATGGACAGGGAGGCCTGGAGTGCTGTGATTCATGGGGTAGCAGAGTGAGACATGACTGAGTGACTGAACTGAACTGAAATTGTAAACATGTATATTTGTATATAAATATGTATATTTATATATGTATATATTTAAATATATAAACACACAATGGAATTTTACTCAGACTTTATATATTATTTTACTCAGACTTCAATATATATACACATACATATATATTATTTATGTATACATTATATGCATTACTTATTTATATAATATACAAACACAGTGAAATTTTACTCAAACTTTATATGTATTATTTTACTCAGATACTATATATATGATAATATATATTAAATATTTATATAGTATACACACAATGGAATTTTACTCAGACTTTAAAAGGAATGACATCCTGACAACTTGGATGAAACTTGAAAACATTTTGCTAAGTGAAACAAAGACAAATGGATAAGAAAGCTGTGGTACATATACACAATGGAATATTACTTAACCATTAAAAAGAATACATTTGAATCACTTCTAATGAGGTGGATGAAACTGGAGCCTATTATACAGAGTGAAGTAAGCCAGAAAGAAAAACACCAATACAGTATACTAACACATATATATGGAATTTAGAAAGATGGTAACGATAACCCTGTATGCAAGACAGCAAAAGAGACACAGATGTATAGAACAGTCTTTTGGACTCTGTGGGAGAGGGTGAGAGTGGGATGATTTGGGAGTATAGCATTGAAACATGTATAATATCATATGTGAAATGAATCGCCAGTCCAGGTTCAATGCATGATACAGGGTGCTCGGGGTTGGTGCACTGGGATGACCCAGAGGGATGGTACGGGGAGGGAGGTGGGAGGGGGGGTTCAGGATGGGGAACATGTGTACACCCGTGGCAGATTCATGTTGATGTATAGCAAAACCACTACAATATTGTAAAGTAATTAGCCTCCAATTAAAATAAATAAATTTATATTTTAAAAAAATTTAAAAAAAGAAAGAAAACATTTTGCTAAGTGAAACAAGCAGACACAAAAGAACAACTATTGTATGGTTCTACTTAAATGAAGTACCTACAGTAGGCAAATTCAGAGGCAGAAAGCAGGATAGAGGTTAGCAGGGGTTGGAGAAAGAGGAGAATGGCAAGTTGTTTAATGGGTACAAACTTTCTGTTTGGGAGGATAAAAAGTTATAGAAATGGATAGTGGAGACAGTTGCACAACACTGTAAATGTTCTTAATGCTACCAACTTGCACACTTTAAATGGTTAAAATGGTAAATTTTATGCTACATATGTTTTACCACAATCAAAAAAAAAAAAAAGAGAGAGAGAGAGAAAAACTCCCCAAGGCTCCTTGCCACTGGCTGGAACGATTTTTCCCAAGCCATTCAGCCATTTATCAATAATATACAAACATCCATTAAGGGTTACTGAATTGTTTTTTAATGATTAGCATGTAGGTATACATGACTAGATCATAAAATTCTTTTTTGCCTCAAAGTCATGCTTCTTTATGTCTTCTTCAGTGTAATGCAGATAAATGTTGAAAAGTATTTATAAAAATAATTAATGCCTTTGGCCATCTATTTCTTTTTCTGTCAGTACAAATTAGCTTATGTTAGGAACTTTCTACATATTGAACATTTTTCCCAATGATTCATTATGACTTCTGAGAGGCTATTCTGGATCCGGTTTTACTATGTGAACTGATTTTAAGATATTATATTAAACTAGTTTCATGAAGTCCATATCACACACAAAATCCCAAGCCTTAAGTTTAATCAAGCATTAAGCTGCTTGATGCTATTAGTGTGGTTAGTTTATAGAGCAATAAAGAATTTATACATCAAATACCTGAGAGATGGATGTTGAGCAAAAGAAGTTAGTTAGAACTTTGAACCTGGAAAATAATACCTATAATATCCTTGAAAACATTGATCTTTTCAATATTCAAGTAATAATTCTTCACTCTTCTGCGAAGCTAACACTAGATGAAGGCTATAATAAAATACCAATTAAATAAGCTTATTATACCTCATTTTAAAAATCTGATAACAGTATCCTCTGTGATATAACTTAAAAGAAGGATTGTGAACATAACTGTGAATATAACTTAAAAGAAGGATTTATCAAACTGTATTGACAAGTGGAGAAGTACTGGATGATTTTCTTTAAGCACTAAGTGAGTATCTACCCACTCATTTCTCAGTTTCCATGTGCATAAAAAGGATATAAAAATACCTACTCCACAAGGTCATTCTGAGAGTCAGATGAGACAGTAACCTTATAAAGTACTATGTGATATCACATTGACATTATGAATTTCAAGAGTGAAACTGAACTTATCCCAACCGCAGACAAGGAGCTGAACTGTCAGCAAAACTTTCACATTAAAAAGCCCAACATGATGTCTAATCCTTAGGAAACTGATTCATATTTCAGAAAATACGTTAGGGTAATAATTAATAAGATGGCAAGTGGAACCACGTGTCTGGACCAATTCCCAGGGCTTATTCAAAAAAATTCACTGAAGTAACCAACATTTGGTTTGGGAGTATTTGAAGAGAGCATTTGACGTATTCAGCAGATAAGAGGTACATAATTTTCTCAAGCTGAAGTTTTAAAAAAAAACATTTAAAAAAGAAAAAACAGAGAAATAATGAAGTCATCAAATAAGTTGTAGACAAGCTTGTAAACTCCCTAGTGTCCCTAGTACAGACAGCTAACATTAATATCTAATGAGATCTTTCTCCTTGGTAAAATCTAGGTACCATGATAAAGGTCATGTTCATTAGAAGTCTGAATGTTCCAGTTGGAAACAAGTCCTGCTAACTGAGCCAAAAATCCTAACTGGTTCCTAACATAATTGTATTGCCTTGGCCTCATCAACATTATGTTCCAGTCAGCTAAACTGAGAATCTCCCTCCTTCTCCAATGACCTTCAAGAATGCAAGCAAGAGGTTCCTCTTTTTTTTGAGAGCATTACATAGGGATGTGAGGACACAGAAGGAAACAGCCTACGGAATCACAATTGTAACCTTGAAAAAGAAAACTTCAAAACTCTTGGGTTCGCTGGATTCCTAGGAAGGAAAAAAAAAAAAAAAGGTATTCCCAGATTCTGCTAAGGAAGCACAGAACATGGTCTAACAGATTTGGAAATTCTATCTGTTCACCACAAAAGATAAATACGGAGGATCAGATCAAAATATCCCAACTTTGGGTGTTCTTAGTGACTCTCCAATTTGGTTGCAAAATTAAATTCATTTACTTCAAGATTCTCAGGGTTAAAAGATTTACTCTTAAGAAGCTTTCTACTTGAAATTGTTATTGTTGAGGACAGATTTAAAATGCATTAGGTATATTCAAAAACCTAAACGGAAAAATAACAACACTAATTGGGCTGACCCTCCTGCCTCCAGAAAGTTAAGATATATGTTTGACAGGTAATTAAATGCAATATTCTAAAATGGGAGCAAAATCAAGAGAGAAGCTCTGCAGAATACCAATGGCAGAGTGGCTTAGGTTTCTCTTACCTTCTTTTGACTCCCACAGAATGTTTTCTACTAAAATGAATGTTTGAGCCACTGCCAAAATGAAGAGCTTCTTTTGGGAAATAATGCATATTTTGTATGGAGAGAGAGGCAATCTCAGGCTGAAGAAAACATGGCTTTTAATATCTGGTAGACAGGGGTCCAAATTCTGGTTTCGTCTCTCACCAGCTCATGATGTTAAGTTATTTAATCTCTCCAAGCCTCAGGGTGCTTTTTCTCTATAAAATGGGGACAATAATATGCCAGACTGTTAAGAGAACAGGAAATTTCATAAATATTTATATAGCCCATTACAGTGCTGGAGCGTAGTATACTCACAATAAAAGTTTGTTGAGCTGCATATATATTAAGAATGTCAATCTCAGACATTATCTCCAAAAGAGAACATCATCATTGCAAAGATGATAGCCATTATTTTCCTGAAAAGGATGTAGTTAATTCCTATTGGGACTGTTCTTAGTGCTAACAGCTTTCAAACACAGATCTCACTTTGTTCTTAGCACTCACGCCCAACCACAAGCAGATTTAATCCACATCAGTCTTCTCTTTTAAAAGGGTTATAATGGTATCAAACATTGAAGGCTTTGATTGGGTAACTCAAAGAATTTTCCACCCTGCTGTGATTCTGATTGGCTGAGTGGAAACAATAAAACAGCTACCTGTGCATTGACCTACAAAACTCACTTTTCAACAACAAAAAAACTGGCATTTAAGAAAAAGAATATCATCTCCAAATAGGAGGAGATAGTTGTTTTCAATCCCATTATTCATTTTCATCCTCTTGTATTTCTTTAGAGCCACTAGAAATAAGATTTGCAAATAAACTGAAAAAGGGAACCCATGGTACATTTAAGGGCTTGGAGAATGCTAATGAGATTTTTTTGACTTAAAAAATGTCACAGAAATAAAGCATATATTAAAAGGAAATCCACAAAAAATAATCAAGATGAATGCAGGAAAAAAACAAAGATATATTTTAGTCCAATGAATCAGTCTGCTTGGGTTTAACAACAATAATACACACACACATATATAGCCTATTTGTGGTGACTTCCTTCAGTTGGAGCATGGATAAATTTTCTCTCCACTAAAAATGGGTTCTTTTATTCTTAGTTTCATTCAAGTAAGAGTGGACTCAACTTTTCCTTAGTATTGTGGGAGACCATGCTGTGGAAATGGCTTCAAATAATGAGCACTGGGGGGGTGAGTGAAATGCTGCTCGTGTTTACACCGGCACACGGGCACAAACAAAAGCTCCAGCACACCAGCAGCATTCTGCTGATCTGCTGATTTTCTCCAATATGGTTCCTGCTGAGGCACAGTAACAAGGGAAAATAATAAAAAGTCAGGTAAAAGATCTGTTATGGGAATGGAGAGGAACATCTTTTTAAAATAAGACTATAACATGCTCATAGAGTGTTGAAATTCATCCATGCTGGTCAAAATAATTCATGAAGTTGACGTTTCAAGTCTATTCAAAATACTGCCATAGGGAGCTCTACTGGTGCATGTCAAATAATAGAGTCCAAGGGCGTCAGCCAGTCTAAAGGAGACACTTACTATCTATACCATCCCTTCTCCCCACCACCCAACTCAAGGGTATTGTTGGAAGCAGCCAACAGTAGGTCATGTGGCCAGAAATGGACACAGCTCATAATGGGTATGTAGAACATAATATGAATAGAGTAATTTTATGACATGTGTGCTCTACCACTATGCCTCCTATTTTTATGAAACAATAACAATTACTGATTAACTTATGAGGTGTCTCATCAGAAGACTAAAATCAAAACCATGCATCTAACTGGTCTTCCCATCCCAAGGAACATTAATTTTGCATAAGAATTTATCAGGAATTAAATTCCATAAACTTTAGGAAAAGGAAAGGGAATGACTTAATCGGAGATTCCCTTAATTAGTTGCAATTTTCTGTATTTCCACAAATAATTTTACATCAGATCCTCAAAATCAGTTATCATGGAAGGCACAGTAGATAATGCAATGATTTATTCTTCTATCTTGATAATGAATCAACAGCATTTCTGTATGTCATGGTGCTGGTAGGTGCATTACAAAAAGAAATCTAGGCATAGGGAAATGGCTGGCCTTAACCCCGAAATTGTCAGGAGATGGAATAAAAGTGAGAGCAACGCAAAAAGGCATATAATGAATTTAATGACACTCAAATAGCTTGGTCTCTGCTGGATGCCACTGGCTTCCCTCTAAACATCCTATTCACGGCAGTCACAATACAGGTAGCATCACTTATACTGACAATTTTCAATTTGCCGTGACTCTTCTGACCAATTCCAACATCTAACCACTGCAATTGAAGAGCTGGAACAAAGGTAAGTTAATGGCTCAAAATTTTTTTTTATATTTAAGTACTTCTTCCTCTACCACCATGACTCCCCACCCCAAACTTCTTCCTATCCTCCTTTCTATATTTGTGTTTTAGGTGGTAGAAAGATTCGAGAGAAATGGAAGAATTGGGACAGAAAGAAATCCGGTAACAACTTGTGTCCCCTAAGGCCCACTGCCAGAACCTGTGGTATCATTCCATCAAAGACATGAAGATTAGAAAAGACTCAAATTTGTCAGTGAGGCTACAATGAGAAATACTCTTAACCTTAGACGACAGAATTTGAATTCATACACTCTGAGATGGAAAAGGAATGAGACCCAAAGGAAATAGAGTTTAGTCAGGATCGTGATGAGTGGTTTAATCATAAATCTTTCAGTTGTGATTGACAGAAATCTAATATAAAAATGACAAAAATAAATGGAATTTTTGAATTATGTAATTTAAAAATCAAGGGAGAGTCTAGGTTCAGGAATGGCTTGAACCAGAGGCCCAAACAATGTTTTCAGGACTCTCATCTCTCTCCACATCTCCATTCTTCAGCTCTATTTTTCTCAGTAAGTTCTTTTCTGTGTTTCATTCCAACAGCTGAAATTATCCCAGCAGAAGAAAAAGAAAGCTTCACCTTCTCATTATTTCCACTAAAAACACCCAGATTTGGGTTCCACTGACCAGGACAAGGTCACATATCCATCCTTGTTGTGAGGAGAAGTATAGTGAGGAGGGGCATATTGACCCAACCCAAACTTCATGATCTGAGAGTTTTCTGAAGGAAAAACTGAAGTGCTATTAACCCAACAGAGAACAAACACAGAGCAGCACAAAGCAAAAGATATCTACCATATTAGGGCTATGTGTTTAAGGATGCAATGTAATTTACATATGTACAATTTGGTTAATATAATGTTATGCTATGCTAAGTCACTTCAGTCATGTCCGACTCTGTGCGATCCCATAGACGGCAGCCCACCAGGCTCCTCGTCCCTGGGATTCCCCAGGCAAGAACACTGGAATGGGTTGCCATTTCCTTCTCCAATGCATGAAAATGAAAAGTGAAAGGGAAGTCGATCAGTCGTGTCCGACTCTTAGCGACCCCATGGATTGCAGCCTACCAGGCTCCTCCGTCCATGGGATTTTCCAGGCAAGAGTACTGGAGTGGGGTGCCATTGCCTTCTCCAGGTTAATATAATAGAAATTGCTAATTTCCCAATATCATTTTCTCTTCCTTTCTTCAGTAATAGAGTTGCCAGGTTTTATCCAGTACACTACCACCCTTACAGGCTTCCCTGATAGCTCAGTTGGTAAAGAATCCGCCTGCAATGCAGGAGACCTGGGTTCAATCCCTGGGTTGGGAAGATCCCCTGGAGAAGGGAAAGGCTGCCCACTCCAGTATTCTGGCCTGGAGAATTCCATGGACTCTATAATCCATGGGGTCGCAGAGTCAGACATGACTGAGCGACTTTCACTTCACCACCCTTACAGCTAGGTGTAGCTGTTTGACTAAGTTTAGGAAGGTGGGATGTGAGAGAAAGTCATGTGCAACTTTTAGTTCATCTCAGGGATGAAGATGTTTCTAGAAACTTCTTTCTCCCTTCTCGCTCTCTGAGAAATAGCCGGAATTACAGCTGCCAACTTGTACCAAGATCTAGAAGCCACTTACTAAAAAGATGGTAAAGCTGACCCACTAGCCAGAGTCACTGAATGACCCAGTAGACCAGGTCAACCTAACTATCCAACGTAAACTACCCATCTAACCTTTGGACTTTTCCCTGAGACATAAATAAGCATCTTATCCATCTATCTTATATGTCTTGATTAAGCTACTATATTTTGGAGTCTTTCTGTTTAACTTGTGCTTTAATACATGAAAAGACTCATTAAGGCCAAGTTCTAGAGAAAAATGGTAAAAAGTATTTTTAAATAATGGACCCACAAGGGTTTGTGAGTACATTTTATCACATATATATAGCATTTCATGTAACTATAATATAGGATATATAATAAGAGCATATTTCTTAACCTTTATAACATTAGATCCTTATACAAGTAAGAAGATAACAACAGCTATCTCTGAGTGGTAGAATTAGACATTATTTTTACTCTCTTCTGCATGCTTGTCTTCATTTCATAAATTTTCTAAAATTAACTTATAATATGTTTCATGTAGAGGTTATTATCAATCTTATGAAAAGTAAAGGAATGGGTTTTCCAAAGAAATTCTGTTCAGGAAATTAATATATATTTACTGCTCAGTGAGAGATGATGTTGCAGTAGTCAAAAGGCAAATACATAGTCTAAGATACTACGGGAGATTGCAAAAATGGCACACAAATTCTCTCCATTTCTGTATCTATGGCCCTTTGCAATGTGACTTTACAGCTCCTTCCATCAAAAAGTGGAATCAATTCCCCTATTCCTTGAAATCTGAGCTTGGCCGTGTGACTTGCTTTGGTCAATGAAGCATCAGTAAATGTGACCAAAGCCTAGACTTGAAAAATTCTTCAACATCATACCTTGTGCTCTCTTGTTACTCTTGGGAACCCTGAAACTACCATATATCAACAAGCCTAGGCGAATGTGCTGACCTGTGCCCAAATTATCCCTGTCTGTCATCCTAGATGATATGAAGCCAGCTATCAGATATGTCAGTGAGGCCATACTAGATGATACAGCCCTGGCCATGCTGGCCCAGGCAAGAAGAGCTGTCCAAATGATCCACAAAACTATGAGAAAAAAATCACACTTGTTTAAACATAAGTTTTGTGATTGAGTGTTACACACTCTGTAAATACAAGATGCCCTCTAGTTTATTCATTTTGAAGGATAAAGCACATGTTGCACAGGTTTTATTGGTAAAAATGATTAATTTACCAGTAAATACATACCATTATTTGAGCTTATTTGTCCTGAAATATAGGAAAGAAATGACTAAAGCAGGAAATAAGAAATCAGAAGCAATATATAAAAGCAACTACGAACATGGTATTTTTAAAGCTACAAGATTCAAGTAACATTATACAGTATTTTTCACTCATAAAATTCTCAGAAGAAATGTAATGGCTGGGAGTATCATTTATGTTTTGAACTGGAAAAAAATTTACAGTAAATAAGATTCATGCACTTCACTTAACAGTTGAGGAAACCAAGACTTAGAAAGCCGAATTTGTTTCCTATGTTTTTCACAACTTATGCCAACTCCAGAAAAAAAGATGCTTCACTCTGTTGTGTAGGCCTTTTGATTCTAATTTCAAACTTAGAACAATTTCAAAACCTGAGAGACAATGGGCTTAGGAATTCCAAATCAGAACACTGCCTGAGCAGTGTAACAAATTTGGTTAGTCCAAAGAGCTCCCCATAAACATTGGCTCGGTTACAAAACAGCACTCGTGTGCTCCTCCTCAATAATCAGTTCAGTTCAGTCGCTCAGTCATGTCCGACTCTTTGCAACCCCATAGACTGCAGCACGCCAGGCCTCCCTGTCCATCACCAACTCCCAGAGCTTATTCAAACTCATGTCCATCGAGTCGGTGATACCATCCAACCATCTCATCCTCTGTCATCCCCTTCTCCTCCTGCCTTCAATCTTTCCCAGCATCAGGGTCTTTTCCTGATGAGTCATTTCTTTGCATCAGGTGGCCAAAGTATTGGAGTTTCAGCTTCAGCATCAGTCCTTCCAATGAATATTCAAGACTGATTTCCTTTAGGATGGACAGGATGGATCTCCTTGCAGTCCAAGGGGCTCTCAAGAGTCTTCTCCAACACCACAGTTCAAACGCATCAATTCTTCAGTGCTCAGCTTTATAGTCCAACTCTCACATCCATATATGACCACTGGAAAAACAATAGCTTTGACTAGATGGACCTTTGTTGGCAAAGTAATGTCTCTGCTTTTTAATATGCTGACTAGGTTGGTCATAGCTTTTCTTTCAAGGAGCAAGCGTCTTTTAATTTCATGGCTGCAGTCACCATCCACAGTGATTTTGGAGCCCAGAAAAATAGTCTCTCACTGTTTCCATTCTTTCCCCATCTATCTGCCATGAAGTGATGGGACCAAATGCCATGATCTTCGTTTTCTGAATGTTGAGTTTTAAGCCAACTTTTTCACTCTCCTTCTTCACTTTCATCAAGAGGCTGTTTAGTTACTCTTCCCTTTCTGCCATAAGGGTGGTATCATCTGAATATCTGAGTTTATTGATATTTCTCCAGGCATTTTTGATTCCAGCTTGTGCTTCTTCCAGCCTGGCATTTTGCATGATGTACTCTGCATATAAGTTAAATAAGCAGGGTGACAAAATACAGCCCTGATGTACTCCTTTCCCAATCTGGAACCAGTCTGTTGTTCCACGTCCAGTTCTAACTGTTGCTTCTCAGCCTACATACAGCAGGTAAGGTGGTCTGGTATTCACATCTTTTGAAGAATTTTCCAGTTTGTTGTGATCCACACAGTCAAAGGCTTTGACATAGTCAATAAAACATAAGTTGATATTTTTCTGGAACTCTTGCTTTTTCGATGATCTAACGGATGTTGGCAATTTGATCTCTGGTTCCTCTGCCTTTTCTAAATCCAGCGTGAATATCTGGAAGTTCATGGTTCATGTACTGTTGAAGCCTGGCTTGGAGAATTTTGAGGCAACAATAGAGCCTCCCAAAATATAGAGTAGACTAAATTTTGAAAATAGAGGACAGATACATTCTTATCGGGAGAGATAACAAGAACTCTGTTAAAGCCTTAGAATTCTTTCTTTTCTGCCACATACTCCTGATGGAAATTTTGCTGGAGACAATGTTTGTGCCACCAAAGTTCATACTTTGAAACCTAATCCCTAATATTGATGGTATTTGAAGGTGGTGCCTTTGGGAGGTGATTGGGTCATGAAGACAGAGCCCTCATGCATGGGATTAGTGTTCTTATGAAAGAGGCCTTCCACCACATGAGGATACGGCAAGAAGATGGCCATCCATGAACCAAGAAGCAGGCTCTTACCAGACCATGAATCTGCTGGAGCCTTGATCTGTGACTTTCCAGCCTCCAGAAGTATGAGAAATAAATATTGTTTAAGCCATCTAGCCTATGGTGTCCTTGATACAACAGTCTGAAATAAGACAACAGTGCACAGCTAAAATGAATCCTCTAGAACTGCACACTCAGTTTATTGCTACAAAATAACCACCTCAAAACTCAGAGACTTAAAACAACAACGTATTATTTCTCACAAGTTTGCAGGTTGACTGCATGATTCTTCTGCTCTCTGCCAGACTCACTCACATGGCAGATTAGGTGGGGGCTGCGATCAACTGAGACAGATGGCATAGCTAAGCCTCTCTCTCCATGTGGCCCTATATCCAGGACTTCATGGAATGATGATCCTGGGCAGTGCTCAAAGAGGACAAAGACTCTGGAGCTTACCTATCACAATCTATCAGTCAAAGCAAGTCACATGGCCAGCTTAGACTCAAGGGGTAGGGCAGGCAGCACACTCTACTTTCTGACGGGATGAACTGCAAAATGTTGTAGCCATAGTTTTTGTTCTACCACGAAAAATCTGATCCAGGCTCAGATATCTACTTTTCTGCCATTTACACCTATTTAAAAATGACACCACTGAAATTAACATCCCCTTGAACTGTACTCCTAAATATTTTAGCTGCACCAAACTGAAATTTTCCAACAGAGAGACACTGTGTTATTTGCCTTATTGTAATTGTCAGATACATTAACAAGCTTCCTGAACAACATGCTGCACTAGGAAATATACTGAACAGTTACCACCATGTCATGTCCAAGATGGATATAAAATCAACATTGTCAATACACAATGCCACAAAAGGGAGTGCTAGGCTTTTTTTCCCTATCAAATTTAAGATTTAAGATTTGAATGCTTAAAAGTGTGCATATAGAAAATAAGGGGGGCATTTTAAAAAATAATATTTGGGTAAAGATCTTTTTAAGCACGACCCACAGGCAGAAATCATAGATGAAATGATTGATAGCTTTAAATATATACAAGTTTAGGACTTCTGTATGAAAAATACACATATGACATCACACACATAAAAATAACAAGTACTTACTAAGAACCAAGTACTATTCAAAGAACTTGTGTATCTTAATTCATTTGATCCTTACACTAGCCCTATGAGGTAGATACTATTATTTTCCTCATTTTTAGGTGAGCAAACAAAGGCGCAGAATGGTTTCATAAGACACCAAACTCAGGTAGTACGTAGCAGAGCCAGTATTTAAATGAAGCAGTTTAACTTCTAACTCACTACGTTCTACAGAAAATCTGGAAAACAGAGAAAAATAACTTTGACAAAGGCTTAATATCACTGATACATTAAGAACTCTTGCAAACAAAAAAATAAACAGAAAAATATACCATTTTCTGTGGACAAGGGCTATGGACAAACAATTCACAAAAGGAAAATGTAAATGGTCTATAAAATATGAAAAATGTTCATCCTCACTAGGAATTATAAGAGCTCTAACGAGATACCATTTCTCTCTTGGCCAGTTTAGCAAAAACAAAAACAAAACACAGATAATACCCATGGGTTGTTATCTCCTTGCTGGTAGGAAGGTAAACTGATAAAATATTCTGGGAGGATAATTTATATATATATATATATATATATATATATATACACACACACACACATACACACACACCATTCAACCACTCAAACACACATATGGTTGATCCAGCTATTTTACTCCTAGTAATTTTTGCAAAGAAATAATCAGACAAGTACATGAGATGTAGGTTAGAGAAATTTATTGTAGCATTTTTTATAATATTTACTTAAATACTGGAAAAACAGAAGACTGATTAAATATGCTGATTCCTCCACAAATAGAAGAGTATTTAGCTATTAAAAACAATGACGCATATTTCCATTTCCTGACATGAAAAGAGTAGGTTTACAAAACTGTTTAAAGAATACAGTTTCATCTTTTAAAATCTGTGTATGTATAGATTATATATTCTCTCTGGGTCATGGAGGGTTTTTTTTTTTATATCTTTACAATATTATACTTTACTTCTTAAATAACTCATGTATTTCATGTCTCACTTCTGTAATCATAAAAAAGCCAATCACCTTCTCTGTATTAGTTTAGAGTACTGAAACTCTCCCCAGGCCCTAATATGACTCCCTTCAGAAAAACCTACCAGCAAGAAGACAATTCTATTCTCCATCTCAGAGAACAGCTATGTGACTGATTTTGCTAGAAATATGAAGAGAATATTTACTGTAACACAGTAAGGGCTATTTGATACTCAGAACTACCCATAGTCATTGCCTCATGGCCTCCAACACCATATTCCCCGACTCATTCAGCTTTTTAATCACCTGTTATCTGAGAGCTGAAAATAATGACAGAGATGACAAATCACAGCTCCCCAAAGCTTATCAGCCAATCCAACAAAGGGGGAAAAATCGACTTAGATACTTTTAAATGGGTTTGAGGAAACAGGATGAGAGCTCAGGAAAACTCACTTCATAAGCACAGGCAATTAACAGTCACTGAGTCGTGGGCCTTAAGTAAAGATGTCACATGCCCAGAGTCAGGGACAGTCAGAAGCTGCGGAATGTCCTCACCTGCTGACTGATGAAAATGACTGACGCTGGGGTGCCAGCTGAAGAATCAATTATTCCCATCTACGAGGCAACTGCCCCCTACACAGTCAGCAACAGCAGGTGGCAGGCAGGAGAGACTGCTGGTTTGTTGTTAACATGTATTATCCATTTCTCTGGCCTTGGTGCTTTACAACAGCAAAACCAATAGGCTGCTTCAGACTAAGAAATGGAGAAAGTAGCACCAGCTCCATGCCAAGTGCCCAGACCCATCCTAAAACTCAGCCACAGACAAATGACAGGTGAGAAGATTCCCTGTCCCACCATCTTTTTCCATATACTGTGTCTTTCCTATTTCTCACGGTAATAAGAAAGAGAAACCAAAGTTTTGTGTATCCTAATAATTAAGGCCATTTTTGTTACAAAGGGGAAAAGTAGGGATTCATTTTCAAAGGCTCCTCAGCGGTTTTTCAGCCTACTCACCACTTGCCTTAAGTCCTGGTGGCCCCAGAAGTCCTCTTTCAGTATGTGGAGTTACCTTTCCAAAGGGCAGAACCTAATAAGTAAAGATAAGTAGTTCAGAAAATTCATTTCAGTACTTGCCAAGCACTGTAAATAAAATATAGAGCCTCTTTTGTCAAATCATTTATGTTTAAACTGTATTTTGAGAAAATATTTGTCTGGTTCTAATGTCTGCTTATTTAACTTATATGCAGAGTACATCATGAGAAGCGCTGGGCTGGAAGAAGCACAAGCTAGAATCAAGATTGCCAGGAGAAATATCAATAACCTCAGATATGGCAGAAAGTGAAGAGGAACTAAAAAGCCTCTTGATGAAAGTGAAAGGGGAGAGTGAAAAAGTTGGCTTAAAGCTCAACATTCAGAAAACGAAGATCATGGCATCTGGTCCCATCACTTCATGGGAAATAGATGGGGAAACAGTGGAAACAGTGTCAGACTTTAGTTTTGGGGGCTCCAAAACCACTGCAGATGGTGATTGCAGCCATGAAATTAAAAGACGCTTACTCCTTGGAAGGAAAGTTATGACCAACCTAGATAGCATATTCAAAAGCGGAGACATTACTTTGCCAACAAAGGTCCCTCTAGTCAAGGCTATGGTTTTTCCAGTGGTCATGTATGGTTGTGAGAGTTGGACTGTGAAGAAAGCTGAGCGCTGAAGAATTGATGCTTTTGAACTGTGGTGTTGGAGAAGACTCTTGAGAGTCCCTTGGACTGCAAGGAGATCCAACCAGTCCATTCTAAAGATTAGTCCTGGGTGTTCACTGGAAGGACTGATGCTGAAGCTGAAATTCCAATATTTTGGCCACCTCATGCAACGAGTTGACTCATTGGAAAAGACTCTGATGCTGGGAGGGATTTAGGGGCAGGAGGAGAAGGGGACGACAGAGGATGAGATGGCTGGATGGCATCACCGACTGGATGGACATGAATTTGAGTGAACTCCGGGAGTTGGTGATGGACAGGGAGGCCTGGCGTGCTGTGATTCATGGGGTCTCAAAGAGTCGGACATGACTGAGGGACTGAACTGAACTGAATGTCTGCTGCTGTTTATAAAAAAAAGTTACAGAATTGTGGGGATGCAAAATACAGCCATTTTGGAAAAGAGTTTGGCAGCTTCTTATAAAGTTAGATATACATTTACCATATGACCTAGCAATTTCACTCTTAGATGAAATGAAAATTTATGTTCTCATAAAAACCTGTTCATGACTGTTTATGGTAGTTTTGTTCACAATATCCCAACCTGGAAACAACCAAAATTTTCCTCCACTGGGAGACGTGGAATGGGTAAACATGTTGTGGTACCTACATAGAATGGAACATTGGTCAGTAATAAAACAGGGACAATAATAAAATTACACTAATATATTAAGGGAGACAAATAGAAGGACACATATACCTGTTCAGGATAGAGTCATAATGGTGGCAATTTTCCCTAATCCATAGATTTAGTGTAATTCCATCAGAATTTCAACAGTTTTTCATGTAGGTTGATGAGCTAGTCATAAAATTTTATGGAAAAGTTAAATTCCAAGATTAGCCAAGAAATTCTGAAAAACACCAGCAGATTTGCTCTGCCAGCTACCTGAAATTATTATGAATAGAATAGAATTGAGAAAGGGTCCCAATTTTTTAATTAATTTTTATTGGAGTATATTTGCTTCACAAATCTAGGTAGAAAAAAGAACTCAAGGAATTCCTCTTCATTGGTAAACTACTCAGTCTCTCATCCTGATTACTGATACATTTTCTTGTTTCAACATTTGCTTATGCCACATTCTCTCCTTTTACTTCCATGCAATCTGGAGAAGCAGCAGACAGGACTCTGAAGAGTACATCACTCTTTGCAAGACCTTAGTACCATGGACAGAAGCACTAGCCCTGCCTATTCAAATAAAAATACACTCATATCTGTTCAGTTGGCAAAACCTTTCCTCCAAAAGCTTCCTGAAAGAGATCAAACAGGCACGGATGCTGCATTGAGCACTAGACAGCAAAATCAGGAGACCTAGGTAGAAATTCATGAAATCTGCCACTAATTCATGACATGATCTTAAATGAGTTACTTCACATTTCTATCTGTCAAAGTCTCAGCAGGAAAAAAGTCAAATCAGGCAGCTCAAGAGACTTCCAAAGTGTTGGGAGACTGAAGAGAATCAATGAGTGTTGAAATCCCCAGACATTAGCAATAATGGAAAGCTATTTCCTCCCTTAGTCCTGAAGATGTAAGAGGAGAAGGTGAGGGTGTAACAGGGACCCAGTGAAATAGGAAGCTGTAAAGGAGGGAAAGAATGAGCCAAAGCCAAAAACCACATCACAAAACATGGCAACATCAATTCTTTCCTCCCCTCCTCAATTTCCTCTTGGTATCTTCCATTAGCTAAACTCACCAGGCTCATTGGAAAGAGAGCGTAAGTGATGGTGGTCAGCCTGTACAACACAGAGGGACCACGAATTGATCCTAGAAAGAGTGGAAGGAAGAGAGCAAACTAAGCATTGCAAGGACCATGCTATTTACTAAAGGTATGTAGACTGACACCTTCTAAAATCCCTGATACATAAAAGAGTCTAGGAATCTACCTAACTTTTGAAACCTCCCTCCATGTTCTCTAGAAACCAGACTTTCACACAGAATAATTCTTATTTCCTCAAGAATGGAATTCTCTTCAGTCTTTGGGCTAAAACCTGTTTCTCATTCAGCTAAATTGAACTTTACCCAGTGGGAAACATTCAATATCTTTAGTTAGGCACAAGCACCTCAGTTGCCTATAAAAACTTTGACCAAGATGCTTGAAAGGAATAAGTGTATGACTAAATTTTGATTTCTGATTTCTTCAGTTAAAGGGCTAAAGATTTTAGAGATTGGTTCTAAAAAGAAAAAAAGAGTACAGCCTTCAGGTAGGGCTTCCTTCTTCACTCTGCCATCTTAGGGTATAGAATTATGAATAAATATCTGAATATAATACAGACAAGAAGCAAAAACAGTCTGAGATTCTCCACTTTTTAAAAACTTATCTTTTACTCTGTATGTAACATATTTCTGTCCTGACTTCATAACTATACAAGGGGTTATAAGTAGGTATGTATGTATATGTATTTATATACAGTCCCAGAATTGAAACAATTACATGGAAAACTGGGTCACTTGAAGATAAATACAGTTTAATTTAAGTTCTTAGGACACTGATTAGGACATATGACACCTGTTTTACTTTGATTTTTTTCCCCCAATCCCCCAAAGGACAGATTTTATCCTTCCCTTAAACTCAGAAAATGTTTAATCTCTGTGTATGTTTCTAGCTGCAATGGGAGTAAAAACAACTCTGCCAACATGAGAAAAAGAGCTACAAAGTGGGAGCAAGCCAAGCATGGCCTTAAGCAGTTGTGCTTAAGTTGTGCTTATAAGTTCACCAACTATATATTCGACATGGCAATGGTGTTGCCACCCAACAAATCCTAAGTCCTGGAGCTGCCCCACTCAACTCTCAGTGGTAGCTGTGTCCAGGGTGCTTCCTGGGAGGATGTAGATGGTATTGAGGGCTTCCAAGGCGGCTCAGTGGTAAAGAATCTGGCTGCTGATGCAGGACATGCAGGACATGCAGGTTTGATCCCTGGGTCAGGAAGATCCCCTGGAAAAGGGAATGGCTACCCACTCCAGTATTACTGCCTGGAGAATACCATGGACAGAGGAGCCTGGCAGGCGAGTCCACAGGGTCACAAAGAGTTGGACGTGACTTAGCAACTAAACAGCAGCAGAAGCATGGGGTATTGAGGGTGCTCTTTCTCTGTCAAAACCCTCATGTTGTTCAACCATCAGGTGCTGAGTTGTTAGACTGCTGCTTCAGTGCGACAGTGCACTAAGCAGGTCATCTGGGGCTCCCAAACTGAAAGGAAGGGGTCGCATGTGAATTGCTGACACTCTTACAATTTACGGTGTTCTTCCCATTTAAAGACTGCCAGAAGCTATTTCCTGGATATACCATTGGACAGGTGGCTGAGTTTGAGCCAATTTTCTGAGCTGTTCCATGTAGTGACCACATAGCTAATTTCGGGCTCTCTGGCAGTATTCAAAGGGCTGTACTGAGCAGATTCTCAATATCACACAAGAATAACTGCAGCTCTGACCCACCTCCAAGGCCTGAGGCAAAGTACAAAATAGATAGACCCTTCTTGGAGCCTTTCCTTCCTTTCTAAATCGCCTTTCCTTCTACCCCCGACCCCCATCATGCCCTCATAAAAAGCCATCCTTTTTCATCTGCTTCCCATTCTGCCCTCAAAATGATCTATGACTCTCTAAAGCCCCAGTCTGTAGGACCCATCAGTGGCTATCTTTCCCCCAAAGAGTCTCTCAATCCAAAATCATTTCTCCCTCCCAAACACCTCACAAGAAGTGGATGATGGAGAAACTTAACATTCTCTAGAAATACCTTGATTTTGAGGGGAAAACTGTTAAGTCAAAATAATACAGCACTCAAAGACAATAACTAGGAAATGTGCTTTTCCATTTTCAATTAACTTTGCCTCCCTAAACTGTCCAGAGGGAAGACAGTGGAGAAAGTGGGGAACTCTCTACCATTTTAAACTTCCTTTAGCAAAGGGAGAAGTAACTTCCTGTCTGACTCCCTCCAGGAAGAAGAAATGAAGGCAGGCATGACTCTTCCTCCTTCTGGAAGCCATCAGCCACTTTAGGACAGCTTATGTCTACCTTACAAAAAAGGGTTTAATGAGGTCATTAAATCTATTTTAACAATTTCTATTAAAATATCCTTTTTGGAAATAAGTTTATGAAATGTTTGACACAGACTCCTCGCCTCCAAATTTATGCCACTAACTACATAATTTGAAATTACTCTTTTTAAACTAAATTTAATTACTCTAACTACTCTTTAGCTTTGGGGATATCATCTTGCTCTTGTAATTATCCTAGCTTTCAGTTTTACCCCATGTTATCTACCTTAATACTTTTTTGAAAATAAATGTACTGTAAGTAAATGTCAATAAAGATATATTTGAAAGAATTCCACAGATGACGAATATAATTGTTCTGATTCTTGAAACCAGCACCGAGTTAAATACTCATGCGGGGCTAAGATATTAACCTCTAAGCTATAAGAGGACCCAGGACTGAAAAAGTTAACATTTCACTTAGATGTTAGCAACTTACTCCATAGAATTGGCCTCATCAGCGATTACAATAACACACACATTCAACAGAATGACCTTTGCAAAGCTTATGGCTCAGACCAAACTGTCAACTCTCTTCCTTGAAAGATGGCTCCATCTAAAATATTATCTCAACTTTCCAACTGACTCCACCCCATTCCTACTGACATACTAGAATACAGGAAGACCATTGTAGGTCATTTCTTATTGCATTGGGTGCTTTCTGAAAGAAGGAGCAAGACTGGCAGACAGCAACTGAAAAATCCATTAAATAAATCTATCGACAAAATGCAGAATAAGCTTGAAAAATAATGAGACCATTGCTGAATGAGGCAGATGGCTTGGCAACCCCAAAAGACTAATATCAAACAAACATTCATTTCGTCTTTATCTAGCTTCACTAAATTAGTACGTGAATTCAAACAAAATTTGTCTTTTGATATTTCTTTCCCAGTCATGGGAACTATGTGAGTAAGGACCACTAGCAAGAGAGGAGGAAATGCTAGCCAAAGAAAATGGCACTTGTAAGCCATGCTGACACTAAGCCTTATATGGGTATAATAGAATCTATTGGAGACCTTCCATCTATACCTCAAAGGCCTAGGGACATATCTGAGTTCTTCTCTCATATGCAATTATCCATAATTAATGCCCTACGTTTTTCAAACTTTACCACCACATTCTTTGTGCACTGCAGTAGAATCCTTGCCATGCTATTGGTGAACTGATCTTCAAAGATACTCACAAACAGGAGAGAGAGACTTACTCTATGGAAGTTCAAAAAGGGGTGGTAATTGAGAGGAGAAAAATCTCTTGCTAATCACATACATAAAATGAGAGATACAGCCATATTAAAAGACACAGCCCTCAAAAAGTTTACTATTCAAGAATATCAGAACTTGGTCACCAGACCATACAAAGACTATACTAAAGATAGGTATGCACATCCCACAAGATTCACTTAGATTTTCTACTCAAAAAATGAAAACTTCAACACACTGAATATTTATAGGAGACCATAAAAGAAAATTAGCAGTTAAAAAAGGAAGCCACTACAAAGGAAAGGATTTGCCATTCACTCTGGAAAAGTCAATGCTAATCTCTCTTTTAAATGACTCATTATGAAAATAAAAGATGTTCAAAATGCATCAAAAGAATATGTGAGCAGGATTAAAGACAAATTTAAGACTGGCTTTATTCTCTTTTCAGGGCTGTCAGTCAAAAGTATTCCTGTTCCTGGGGAACTAGGGGAAAATTACCTCTCTAGTCATCCCACAGAACTCATAACCCTAATGAGAAGAAAAATGATGATTCGTAAGCATAAAATACTGACACATGATGTGAGGCTGTCTTCAGTGAAGAAGTATTTCCAGTTAGACAAGAACTGAACCACTTGTATAAGGGATTTATAAGCTTTTTTCTTGGTATCCAAGCTGAATCTGTGTGCTAAAATCTAGGCCACAAAACCTGAAAGACTCACCCAAGTGTGTACAGTATAGCCCGGGAGGAAAAATTACCTGAATATTTTAGGGACTTCCCAGGCAGTTTAGTGGTTAAGACACCAAGCTCCCACTGCAAGGTGCGTGGATTCAATCCTGGTCAGGGAACAAAGATCCCACATGCCACATGAAATGACCAAAAAATAAAGAATAAAATGATACTTTAGAGTAAAGACCCTCCACTGGGTCATGCATTAATCTTGAACAACCTTCTGCAGTTTCCATTATTGTTATAATGAGCATATACTAATTTTATAATCAGAAACAACACTCTGCATGTTTTCCCAATGTTAAGATAAATTATAGAGATCAGTTCAGTTCAGTTTAGTCACTCAGTCGTGTCCAACTCTTTGTGACCCCATGAATCGCAGCACACCAGGCCTCCCTGTCCAGCACCAACTCCCGGAGTTCACTCAAACTCACGTCCATCGAGTCAGTGATGCCATCCAGCCATCTCATCCTCTGTCGTCCCCTTCTCCTCTTGCCCCCAATCCCTCCCAGCATCAGAGTCTTTTCCAATAAGTCAACTCTTCGCATGAGGTGGCCAAAGTACTGGAGTTTCAGCTTTAGCATCATTCCTTCCAAAGAAATCCCAGGGCTGATCTCCTTCAGAATGGACTGGTTGGATCTCCCTGCAGTCCAAGGGACTCTCAAGAGTCTTCTCCAACACCACAGTTCAAAAGCATCAATTCTTCAGCGTTCAGCATGGTTTTCCCTATTTTCCAGTTAGGTAAATAAGGCCAGCTTCATCCAGGAGGCTCTCACATGAAACATTCTTCTCCCAGTATCACTTAAAACTGCCATTTCTCTTCCTTTTAAACCCACAAGACCTGTCAAACCAAGAAACTGTTTCTCCATTTTAACTTTAAAAATGTATAAAATATCTTTGCATATAGAGTTATTAGTCAAAGCCTAAAATTACAAAGTGTTTCTTGCTTTAGCTCTATTTCTCAGGGAACATAGAACCAATAAAGGAGGAGTTAATAGATAAAAGGTTTTTCCTCTAGATACCAATTGTGTTACATCGATTATAATGTAAAATTCAAGTGTATAGAAATTCACTTGACAGCTACTAAACAAGACAGCATGAACAAGAGTAATCTAATATATACTAATTTCAGTGGAGAAAATAAATGTTTGTGGGAGGGGGGAGTTTAAAGTGGCATTTAAATATAAGTACTATTGTAAGTACTATTTCACTGTAAGTTCCCACTGTGCCTCATACAATGCTCAGCACACAGTAAAGAGTCAAGTGGTTTAGTGGAAAGAACAGTGGATTAGAAGTCAAGAGGACTGGATTCTCGCTCCAGCTTCACCACTATGTAATTAGCTAACTTTGAATCTATCATTTTATCCATTTCCTCATCAGTAAAACAGGAATTGAATCTACCTCGCCTGCCTCAGAGGCCTGGGTGAAAACGAGAGAATGAATGAGAAGGAACATTTTATTTAAACTATAAAGCATTTTTCAGCTCACTAATTTACCCTTTTATATAATCCTGCTATGGAAAGAAAAGCTTTATTATAAAATTGCATCTTATCATCACTAAAATCACCCAAGATCAATGATAATCAACTCTACTTGCTTCTGTAAGTACATTTTGGGACATGAAATGGTTGGGTGTTAAAGCATCAAGGATATTTGAAAGGCTGTTCTCTAAGTTCTTTGAAATTCTTAATACAATTTTAAAAGTTCCCTCTTCTGAGAATCAAGCCATAGTTGCTTAGAGTTTTGACAACTGACACATCTTATGGGGCCAAGGAAGAACTTTGTTTCTTCTTGTCAGCCCCCCAGTGTTGAAAGAAGAATGGTGCAGGAAAATTCAAAATAATTCATTTTTATTCCTCCCTGGAGTGACAAAAGGATATTGAGTAAAATTTAAGGACACTGAAACAACTTATAGACTGATGGGCAAGTAGATCAGTGGTGTCAAAGCTTTGAAACTGCTCAGAACATAACCACACAGAGTTGGTTCACTTTATACCAGCAGTCAACAAACTCTTCCTGTAAAGGGTCAGGAAGTAAATAATGAAGGCCTTGCAGACCACATAGCAACTGTCACAGCCACTGAACTCTGCTCTTGTCGTGTGAAAGCAGTCATAGGCAATACACAAAAATACACTCTAATAAAACTCATTTATCAATGGTGAGTTCCATATAATTTTCAAATGTTAGGAAACTTTATATATAATTATAAAAATTATTTTCCCTTCGATTTTTTTTCAGTAATGTAAAAGCATAAAAACTATCCTTATTAATAGCTTGCAAGCTGTAAAAAACAAGTCATAAGCTGGATTTGGCGCAGAGAACGATCCTTGTTTTAGACAAAGAAATCGCATGAATTTAGGCCAGGCTCCCCAGAAGCAGATCTGAAGAAAAGAATCAGTGTACAAGTAATTTATTAAGGAAGTCCTGCCATGGGAAACCAGTCAAGGAGAAGAGGGAGCAAAGAACAGAGAAGAAAGAGACACTGTAAGAGTCACCTCTCAAGATGGCCCTCAGTAGGGACTTCCCTGGTGGCCCAGTGGATAAGACTCCACACTCCCAATGCAGGAGGCCTAGCTTCGATCCCTGGTCAGGGAACTAGGTCCCACATGCCATAGCTAACAATTCCACATGCCACAACTAAGGAGCCTGCATGCTGAATGAAGACCTAAAAATCCTGTGTACTGTAACTAAGACCTGGCTCAGTCAAATAAATAGATAAATGTTAAAAAGAAAAGATGGCCCCCAGTGGTTCCCACCTACTGCTATTCACACCATTGTGTAGTTCTCTCCCACAATGTACCAGAGTTGGCCTCTGCAATGGAACACGACAGAGATTATGGTATGTCATTTCCACAATTAAGTTATAAAAGACTGCTGATTTTGGTCTTGGGCACATTCTCTCTGTGTGTGTCTCGCTAGCACTGGAAAAATGCAGCTGTCATGTCCTGAAGACATTCAGGCAGCCCTGTATAAAGGTCTACATGGCCAGAAATTGCCTTCTCCAGCCAATAGCCATATGAGTGAGCAGGAAAGCATATTCCCCAGCTTCAGATGACCATTAACTCCAATTTTATGAGAGATCCTGAGCTAGAATGACCCAGTTAAGCCACTCCCAGATCTTTGACCCTCAGAAACTGCGTGTTAAAATATTTTTGTTGTTTTGAAATGCCAAGTCCTATGCTAATTCTTCACTCGGTAATCAGAATTTCAAAGCCATGCAAGCAGGTGGTCTCTGAAACCTCAGGGGGCCGCTGGAATTTAAGTTCCTCCTCAGAGTTGCCCAAACAGGAGAGACAAGGGGGCTGGAGATTTACAAGTCTATCACCCATGAGGCAAGAGCCACCCCAGGGGAACATAAATTCCCAGGCTCCTCTTATCTCTCAGCATGTGAGGGGCAAAAGCGGGGCATACCACAGAGAATGAGTCTCAGGTGCTGTTTTGGTCGTTAAATGTTTAAAAGGTTTTTGGTGGGAGGGATCTGGATACAGCACTGACATTATTGACTATAGGCCATTTCTTTTTGGAGATACAATTGACATACACATTTGTGTGAGTTTAAGGTGTACAACATGTTGATTACCACCATAGCATTAGCTCACACCTCTCTCACATCATATAATTAGCATTTCTTTTTTTGTGGTTAGAATGATTACGATCTAGTCTCTTAGCAACTTTGAAGTTTATAATATAGCATTGTCTATAATCACTATGTTGTGCATTAGATCTCCAGAACTTATCTATAGTTGCAAGTTTTTACCCTTAAACAACATGTGCCCAACTCCCCTACCCACCCTCTCCCTAGCCCCTTAGCCCCTGGTAACCACCATTCTACTCTCTGTTGTTACAAATGTGGCTTTTCTAAATTCTACATATAAGTGAGATCATATAGTACTTGTCTCTTTCTGTCTGACTTAGCTCGCTTAGCACAACACACAATGCACTCTTGGCCGTTTTCATGACTTTGTCATCTTTAATGCATGTTTACAACATGTTGTAAATGAAACTTACTTACCAGCAAGGTTCAGCATTCCAATTCACATTCCATCCATGCCCCAAAGACAAGCTGAACATAAAGAATTCTCACCAGGACAATCAGATATTGATGCTTTAGATAACCTAGCATGAAGACAATCAATAAAATCACTTTGCCAGTTACAGATGTTAAATGATGAAAAACTGTCATAAAGTTCTTTGCATGGCCACAGATAGCAATTTTCCTGGGTACAGAATGCTAGCCTCTAAATTCCTACCTAAACTTTTGTTGTTCAATCGCTAAGCTGTGTCCGACTGTTTGCGACGCTATGGACTGCAGCACACCAGGTTTCCCTGTCCTCCACTACCTCCTGGAGTTTGCTCAAATTCATGTCCATTGAGTCAGTGATACCATTCAACCATCTCATCCTCTGGCACCCCCTTCTCCTTCTGCCCTCAATCTTTCCCAGAATCAGGGTCTTTTCCAATGAGTCAGCCCTTTACATCAGGAGGCCAAAGTATTAATAAACTTAGGAAAATAAAACTTTATAACAAATCTTTTAGTAAATCAAATAACAAACTAAGTATCCATTCCCTAACCAATATTAAAATTTTAAAATCAACCCTGGCATTTTTCAAAGGAAAGTGGAAATAGTGACCATCTCTAAATCCTAAATATCCCTTCTCATCTCTACAAATTAATCCACTTTTCTTCTAATTTATAATGAATTCAAACTGGGCCCCAAACATGGCACAACTGTAATCCTGCTGAGCACTGACTATACCTGAGCCTGACTGTTTTAAGCTGCCACAAGGGCAAAATGAAAACAGCATGGACGGCTGGACAGCAGAGCCACAGAGCTGTCAGGACATGGCTCAAAGCTCAGGTCCCCAGTTCAGTATAGTTCAGTCGCTCAGTCGTGTCCTCCTCTTTGCAACCCCATGAATCACAGCACACTAGGCCCCCCTGTCCATCACCAATTCCCGGAGTTTACCCAAACTCATGGCCATCCAGTTGGTGATGCCGTCCAGCCATCTCATCCTCTGTCATCCCCTTCTCCTCCTGCCCCCAATCCCTCCCAGTATCAGGGTTTTTCCAATGAGTCAGCTCATTGCATGAGGTGGCCAAAGTATTGGAGTTTCAGCCTCAGCATCAGTCCTTTCAGTGAACACCCAGGACTGATCTCCTTTAGGATGGACTGGTTGGATCTCCTTGCAGTACAAGGACCCTCAAAAGTCTTCTCCAACACCACAGTTCAAAAGCATCAATTCTTTGGCACTCAGCTTTCTTCACAGTCAAACTCTCACATCCATACATGACCACTAGAAAAACCATAGCCTTGACTAGACGAACAAAGACATTACTTTGTTGGCAAAGTAATGTCTCTGCTTTTGAATATGTTATATAGGTTGGTCATAACTTTTCTTCCAAGAAGTAAGCGTCTTTTAATTTCATGGCCGCAATCACCATCTACAGTGTTTTGGAGCCCCCAAAAATAAAGTCTGACACTGTTTCCACTGTTTCCCCATCTATTTCCCATGAAGTGATGGGACCAGATGCCATGATCTTCGTTTTCTGAATGTTGAGCTTTAAGCCAACATTTTTACTCTCCTCTTTCACTTTCATCAAGAGGCTCTTTAGTTCCTCTTCACTTTCTGCCATAAGGGTGGTGTCATCTGCATATCTGAGGTTATTGATATTTCTCCTGGCAATCTTGATTCCAGCTTGTGTTTCTTCCAGCCCAGCGCTTCTCATGACGTACTCTGCATAGAAGTTAAATAAGCAGGGTGACAATATACAGCCTTGACGTACTCCTTTTCCAATTTGGAACCAGTCTATTGTTTCATGTCCAGTTCTAACTGTTGCTTCCTGACCTGCATATAGGTTTCTCAAGGGGCAGGTCAGGTGGTCTGGTATTCCCATCTCTTTCAGAATTTTCCACAGTTTCTTGTGATCCACACAGTCAAAGGCTTTGGCATAGTCAATAAAGCAGAAATAGATGTTTTTCTGGAACTCTCTTGCTTTTTCGATGATCCAGCGGATGTTGGCAATTTGATCTCTGGTTCCTCTGCCTTTTCTAGAACCAGCTTGAACATCTGGAAGGTCATGGTTCACATACTGCTAAAGCCTGGCTTGGAGAATTTTGAGCATTACTTTACTAGCGTGTGAGATGAGTGCATTTGTGCGGTAGTTTGAGCATTCTTTGGCACTCCCTTTCTTTGGGATTGAAATGAAAACTGACCTTTTCCAGTACTGTGACCACTGCTGCGTTTTCCAAATTTGCTGGCATATTGAGTGCAGCACTTTCACAGCATCATCTTTCAGGATTTGAAATAGCTCAACTGGAATTCCATCACCTCCACTAGCTTTGTTTGTAGTGGTGCTTTCTAAGGCCCACTTGACTTCACATTCCAGGATGTCTGGGTCTAGGTGAGTGATCACACCATCATGATTATCTGGGTCATGAAGATCTTTTTTGTACAGTTCTTCTGTGTATTCTTGCCATCTCTTCTTAATATCTTCTGCTTCTGTTAGGTCCATACCATTTCTGTCTTTTACTGAGCCCATCTTTTCATGAAATGTTCCCTTGGTATCTCTAATTTTCTTGAAGAGATCTCTAGTCTTTCCCATTCTATTGTTTTCCTCTATTTCTTTGTATCGATCACTGAGGAAGTCTTTCTTGCTTTTCTTTGCTTGCTATTCTTTGGAACTCTGCATTCAGATGCTTATATCTTTCCTTTTCTCCCTTGCTTTTTGCTTCTCTTCTTTTCACAGCTATTTGTAAGGTCTCCTCAGACAGCCATTTTGCTTTTTGCATTTCTTTTCCATGGGGATGGTCTTGATCCCTGTCTCCTGTACAATGTCACGAACCTCCATCCATAGTTCATCAGGCACTCTATCAGATCTAGTCCCTTAAATCTATTTCTCACTTCCACTGTATAGTCATAAGGGATTTGATTTAGGTCATACCTCAATGGTCTCGTGGTTTTCCCTACTTTCTTCAATTTAAGTCTGAATTTGGCAATAAGAAGTTCATGATCTGAGCCACAGTCAGTTTCCAGTCTTGTTTTTGCTGACTGTATAGAGCTTCTCCATCTCTGGCTGCAAAGAATATAATCAATCTGATTTCGGTGTTGATAATATGGTGATGTCCATGTGTAGAGTCTTCTCTTGTGTTGTTAGAAGAGGGTGTTTGCTATGACCAGTGCGTTCTCTTGGCAAAACTCTATTAGCCTTTGCCCTGCTTCATTCCGTACTTCAAGGCCAAATTTGCCTATTATTCCAGGTGTTTCTTGACTTCCTACTTTTGGATTCCAGTCCCCTGTAATGAAAAGGACATATGTTTTGGGTGTTAGTTCTAAAAGGTCTTGTAGGTCTTCACAGAACCGTTCAACTTCAGCTTCCTCTTACTGGTTGGGGCATAGGCTTGGATTACCATGATACTGAATGGTTTGCCTTGGAAACAAACAGATATCATTCTGTCGTTTTTGAGATTGCATCCAAGTACTGCATTTCAGACTCTTTTGTTAATCATAATGGCTACTCCATTTCTTCTAAGGGATTCCTGCCTACAGTAGTAGATATAATGGTCATCTGAGTTAAATTCACCCATTCCAGTCCATTTTAGCTCAGTGATTCCTAGAATGTCAATGTTCACTCTTGCCATCTCCTGTTTGACCACTTGCAATTTACCTTGATTCATGGACCTAACATTCCAGGTTCCTATGCAATATTGCTCTTTACAGCATCGGACCTTGCTTCTATCACTAGTCACATCCACAACTGGGTATTGTTTTTGCTTTGGCTCCATCCCTTCATTCTTTCTGGAGTTATTTCTCCACTGATCTCCAGTAGCATATTGGGCACTTATCAACCTGGGGAGTTCTTCTTTCAGTATCCTATCATTTTGCCTCTTCATACTGTTCATTTCTGCTTTATTGACTATGCCAAAGCCTTTGACTGCGTGGGTCACAACAAACTGTGGAAAATTCTGAAAGAGATGGGAATACCAGACCACCTGACCTGCCCCTTGAGAAACCTATATGCAAGTCAGAAAGCAACAGTTAGAACTGGACATGGAACAACAGACTGGTTCCAAATAGGAAAAGGAGTATGTCAAGGCTGTATATTGTCACCCTGCTTATTTAACTTATATGCAGAGTACATCATGAGAAGCGCTGGGCTGGAAGAAGCACAAGCTGGAATCAAGATTGCCAAGAGAAATATCAATAACCTCAGATATGCAGATGACACCACCCTTATGGCAGAAAGTGAAGAGGAACTGAAAAGCCTCTTGATGAAAGTGAAAGAGGAGAGTAAAAATGTTGGCTTAAAGCTCAACATTCAGAAAACGAAGATCATGGCATCTGGTCCCATCACTTCATGGGAAATAGATGGGGAAACAGTGGAAACAGTGTCAGACTTTATTTTTGGGGGCTCCAAAACCACTGTAGATGGTGATTGCAGCCGTGAAATTAAAAGAAGCCTACTCCTTGGAAGAAAAGTTATGACCAACCTATATAACATATTCAAAAGCAGAGATGTTACTTTGCCAACAAAGGTCCGTCTCGTCAAGGCTATGGTTTTTCTAGTGGTCATGTATGGATGTGAGAGTTGGACTGTAAAGAAAGCTGAGCACCAAAGAATTGATGCTCTTGAACTGTGGTGTTGAAGAAGACTCTTGAAAGTCCCTTGTACTGCAAGGAGATCCAACCAGTCCATTCTGAAGGAGATCAGCCCTGGATGTTCTTTCAAAGGAATGATGCTAAAGCTGAAACTCCAGTACTTTGGCCACCTCATGCAATGAGCTGACTCATTGGAAAAGACTCTGATGCTGGGAGGGATTGGGGGCAGGAGGAAAAGGGGACGACAGAGGATGAGATGGCTGGATGGCTCACCAACTCGATGGACGTGAGTTTGAGTGAACTCCAGGAGTTGGTGATGGACAGGGAGGCCTGGTGTGCTGCGATTCATGGGGTCGCAAAGAGTCGGACACGACTGAGTGACTGAAATGACTGATGGGGTTCTCAAGGCAAGAATACTGAAGTGGTTTGCCATTCCCTTCTCCAGTGGACCACATTCTGTCAGACATCTCCACCATGACCTGTCCGTCTTGGGTGGCCCCACACAGCATGGCTTAGTTTCATTGAGTCAGACAATCTGTGGTCCCTGTGATCAGATTGCCTAGTTTTCTGTGATTATGGTTTCAATGTGTCTACCCTCTGATGCCCTCTTGCAACACCTACCATCTTACTTGGGTTTTTCTTACCTTGGACGTGGGGTATCTCTTCACGGCTGCTCCAGCAAAGCGTAGCCACTGCTCCTTACCTTAGAGGAGGTCGCCCCTCCTGACCTTGAACGTGGAGTAGCCCCTCTCGGCCCTCCTGCACCCATGCAGCCGCCAATCCTTGGACATGGGGTAGCTCGTCTTGGCTGCTGCCCCTGACCTCGGACGTCGGGTAGCTCGTCTCGGCCACCACCCCTGACCTTGGACGTTGGGTAGCTCCTCTTGGCAGCTCCTGTGCCATTGCAGCCTGGCACTCTTGGTCGCCGCCCCTGGCCTCAGGCGTGGGGTAGCTCCTCCCAGCCGCCACCCTTGACCTTGGAGGTGGGGTAGCTCCTCTTGGCCAGGCCTGTGCCATTGCAGCCTGGCCTTGTCGGCCGCCGCCCTTGACCTCGGGCGTGGGGTAGCTCCTCCCAGCCGCTGCCCCTGACCTCGGGCATGGGGTAGGTCCTCTCAGCCGTGCTTCTGTGCAGTCCATCGCAGCCACTGTGCTTAGTATAGTGGTGAGTATCCCCGCCTGTCACACGGGAGACCAGGGTTTGATTCCCTGACCAGGAGGCAACACACCTTTTTGGTCTTCCCTGGTGGCTCAGATGGTAAAGAATAGGTCCCCAGGATTTTGCAAAATATAAAGGGATACTGAAGCACCAAGGAGGATGCCAGTTCATAGAGACCCTTTGATGTTTCTCCATCCTCAAGCAACACACACACACTATGCCAGTGATTTTTATTTACCCCAGATCCATGTCTTGTTCTTGCCCAGCTGTGTGCCATATTACAGACCAGCTGACCCCTGTAGGCTGATCTCTGCAGCCAACTGGTTCTTGGCTTGTTCCCGCCAAGAAGAGGGACAGTCAGAAGACTGGAGGGTAGGAGAAGGGGAAAAGTCAGGGATCTTCTCCTTAACTCTTTCTTTGCTGCAAGGCAGTAACTCTGTCTCTGTGGCTCCAGCTCCAGTGGAAAGTCCCTACCCACTAGCTCCTGCCAGAGCTCCTCAGCTTCTGTGCTCTCCTAACTCCCAATTCCTGCTGCCCTTTAGCCAAGGGGTAGGAGTAGCTTCCTCATATTGTTAATTTCCGTGTTGCCTCACAGTCCCCTATTTGACTTCTCAGCTCTTCAACCTCCTTTGTAGCCAATTCCTCATACTGATTTTCCTCTATTTGAAGTAACTGAGGTGGTTTCTCTTTTGCCGACTGAACCCTCATCCAGCTACTGGGCATGTCTGGACTCAAATGGGGATCTCAACACTGGTACACAGGTTTCAACAGTCAAACTATCCCTATTAATTTAATATATATCAAACAAGGAAGCAGGAAGCTGTTTTTGAGCCCCAGCTTTGTGTGTGCCTGCCATTGTACAGGACACAACAGGTGGGGGTGGGGGTGGGCCTCAGAGACTCTGAGGATCACATCCATTACCTAAAAAGCTTTTGAGAATAGCTCACTTGGTGCTTCCATTGAGGTCTCCAAGGTCTGCTTCCTCGGCTTTCCTGGAGGCTGCAGCTTTGTTCTCACAGTTTCTCAATATTCACTTAAGCTCTTATTTCTATGTTAAACCACTTTATTAATTATCTAGAAAGGCTCTGTTTTATTGACCAACTCCAGAGTAATACACCATGTAAGTGTACTTTAAGTATATTCTGCCAAAACCTAACCAAATAGTGAGATGTGAAATTGGAGTTGCTTTTATTTGACATTCCTTTGTCTCTCAAAGTAACTAACATGACTAAAGCAGATACTGTAAATTTGTCCAATTTGACATCATTCCAACCCTCTCTTGTCTCCTTTTATTATAAAGTCAGGAGTGCTGAAAGCTCACCTTTTCAGACTCCCTCACAGCTAGTGGTGGCCACGTGACTCAGTTCTGTCCAATCAAACACAAGTACAAGTCAAGTACTGGTGCTCCTGTACTGACGCTCAAGTACTGGCGCTCCTTTCCTTCTTCCTCTTGTCTGGATCTCCCTCAGTGCGCAAAGTGAAACAGCCACTGGTTATGATGGTACAGCACAAAGAGAAGAAGAATTTTATTCCTTCATGGCATCCTCAAGCTGCTTTCTCCCAGACTTCTGAAGTAGTAGACAAATAATCCCACTAATTTTTTTAAAACACTGTTTGTCAGTTTTTCTGGGATTTTTCTGCCAAAATGCAATCCCTAACTGATACAATTATGTGTAAAGAAGAAACTGTGCTATTTTTCAAAAATAATATTAGCTTAAATTTATTGAGTCTCAAAATACACTCCCTGCTGGGTAAAAGCCATGTGTGTCTTGTAATTTTCCACTGCAATCATTATTTAGAACAATGCATCTTTATCGAGCATGAAAATAACTTTCTTTGCAGTTGGAATTTACTTTACAAAATAGACATGTTGCTAGTAAAGCCTACTGAAAAGTTAATTACATTTTAATGTACATCAGAAAAAGTTACTATTTAAACTGTTGGTAAATATTTTTATAATGGAAACAATATTTTAATTTATCTTAAATCCAAATGTTCAAATATCAGATTAGTTTTACACAGGACCTAAGTATATAACTCTTTTTTTAATTTATTTATTTTTAATTGAAGGATAATTACTTTACAACATTGTGTTGGCTTTTGCCATACATCAACATGAATCAGCTGTAGGTACACTATGTCCCCTCCCTCTTGATCCTCCTTCCCACCTCCCACCTCATCCCACCCCACCCCTCTAGGTTGTCACAGAGCCCCGGGTTGAGTTTCCTGAATCGCATAGCAAATTCCCACTGGCCATCTATTTTACACATGGCAGTGTATACATTCCAATGCTACTCTCTCAATTTGTCCCATCCTCTCCTTCCTTATGGACACCTAAGTCTATTCTGTATGTATGACTCTCTTTTACAGGTTTCCATACTGAGCTAAGAATTAAATAGAAACAAGTTTTCTTCATAAAGGAATATCACACAGGTAAGGACATGTGAAGTGGTCCAAACTCTACAGCAGGAGAGATTTTCCCACCTGAGAGGCTTCTCAAGCTCAGAGGCAGATGTCAGGTGCTGCTGGATGTCCCCACCTGTCGTCATGGGGCAGCAGTTTCTCCTTTGGTTTTTCCATTGCAGTGAGTTGAAGCCCGTGGAAAAGGGAGGGAGAGTGCAGGCAGGGATGGTGCTGTTTATATCTCATTCTTAGATCTTCCATCTCCCACTTCCCCAGGCATTCATCTCTCTTCTTGATAAACCAGCAACCTGCTCCTTGACAGCATCTTTTATATGGAAAACTTTGTCCAATGATGTACGTCCTGTCTCACTAACAAGAAGCTCTCCTCCAGCAAGCCTTACAGGAGACAAGAGAAAAGAAGGGAAAATTATACCAAAAGTACACAGTGATTTCCACTAATAACAAGACTCTGGTCCAGTGTCTATTGTTTCATGCCTGGACCACTGCCAAATTTTTTAGCTGGTCTTCTTAAATTCAGACTCTTTCATTCATTACTTTAGCCATCATATTCTCAAGTGATTCTTATCTAAAACACTGCATTCATCAAGATCTGTTTGTTCAAACATTTTCTGTAGCTCCCTGTAATCTACCACACCAAGCTTCAACACATCTTTCTGGTTTTCAAAGCTCTTAATGGCATTCCTCCTTCTAACTGAACCACATTTGCTTACCAGTCCACTCAAACATACATTTGTCTCTCCTAGATCATTTTGCATGCTTTGGGCTGCGAATTTTTTAAAAAGAAAATCCACACAGTTCCACTGGCTTTTTTAATTAAAGAAGTCTAATGTGGCAGAATTCGTAGGGTTGATTAACTCAGTGTCTTCACAACATCATCAAGTACCCTGGTTTCTTCCTTTCCTCTCTAACCTCCCAGGCCCATCAGCCCATCATCAGCAAGGAGCTCATTCTCAGGATCACACTCCTGTGCTCAAGCCATTCTATACAAAACTGTCCAGTGCAAGAAGAGAAGGCAATTCTGCCTCCTGTTCTCTTCTCAACAGTTAGAAGATCTTTCCCAGAAGTCCCCACAGTGTCCCTTCGTGACTCCTTGGCTACTGTATCATGTGTGTATCAAACTCGGTAGGAGGAGAGGGACCACCACGTATAAGGGAGGGTAGAAACAATTGGACTCTTCCAGCCAGGAAGAAGAAGGAATGACTGTAGGATAGGCAACCACAACATGAACAACACCCCACTTTGTTTTTATCCCTACAGGTCGGCCTCTTTCCAATGTTTGTGCCTTTGTTTTCAACATTCTAAGTCTTCCCTCCTCCTTTTCACCATACAAATGCTTTCTATTCCTGAAGAGCATGGAGATGTAAGAATGAGAGTTTGACACTATGGGGTCAAATAGTCAGGGTTACATAACCAGGAAGAGGCCTACCTGGGATTTAATCCCGAACTTTCTAACCCAAGATCACATATGCCCCTTCTGCCCTCTAATGCCCCGTCTTCTCTGTAAAAGTTTCCAGCTGCCATATCACTTCCCCAATTTTGACTTGATCCCAAGCAATTAACGTTCTCTCTCCCAAATTTCCACTATAATAAGCAAAGAAATAGATAATATGGAAACATTCTTAGCAATCCTAGGAAACATAGAAGGGTGGTATATTGTGTAGATGGATTCTATTAAAGAAAGGATTATCTAATGGGTCAACTCATGAGAAATAATAGATGGAATTTCACAGAAGCTCTCATGGCTAGAGTAGCTCTAAGTAAAAACAGATAGGCAGTGGGCCAAATGGGAAAGAAAAAACTCAAACATTTTATAGGCATATATAAGCAAATATATATGGGGCAGGGAGAGACCAGTGGACATCCCTTCTAGTTATGCTCAACTTGGTGAGACAAAGGGGTTAAGAAAAGCAAGGGCATTGCCCTTGGAGACTATTAACAAGGACAAGCATGATTTTGGAAGAAGTGGGGCAGGACTCACCATTTGCTGCAATAAACGTGAAGGAGAAAACACTGAGCCCAGCAGTTCGTTTTCCTGCCCCATGTCCATCTCCTTTACAAAACACTCTTTCTATTCCTTCCAGTCAAGAGCGTCTAAACCTTCCAGTCTAAACCCCTATTTATCAAAGCAAAACAACAAACATATATAAACTTTTCCTTGTATCTTGTATTAAGCTATTTAAACTGAGATCCACACAGCCTCTGACATATCAACCCCAGTAATGGTTAAGCATAAATATCAGGAAGAATAAATAGGAAAAACTTATTGAACGGAGAGAGCGAGTTAGAAGTTTAAATTATAAAGACCTTCTAAGGATTCAGGAAAAAAAGTTGTTAGGGACTTCTTTTAAAACATAAAGGAGAACAATATAAAAATCTGTCACTTGGATTTAGAATAAAATTTGAAATGACATTTTATTTCTAAAAACAGAACCACCCTCAGGTCAGGAAACATTGCTTTCAGATGAAAAATATACTGGAGCTAGACAGTCTACTGCAGAAAACTAAACTAGAGAATTAGAATGAGTTTGATAAAATTTCCCCAAACTCAGACGAAATTGATAAAAAGTTCAATGCCATGGGCAATGTGGGGGACACGGGAGATGAATCGAGGAAACTACATATCTGGACTATAAACTGCATGTCATTTGCCCTCTTGCTCTTGGGGATCTGGGTGCAAGCAACTTGGGCCCTGCTATTTCCATGACCCGTGAAAGGCCAATGTAATCACCTCAATTTCTACTCACTGGGAGGTAAAGCTCGCAGTGCTCTTCTGGCCCAATTTCCATATTTGGTCCCTATTTCTTGCCACATCAAACTGGACGGGATTCAGCCCCTTCACCAGCTCCACCAGAAGTCCACTCAGGATATTTGAACTCGTTATCACATGTCTTTTTCAATGCCTTCCTTCGCTTTTTCCTTCTCCCACCACTGTTCTTCATCCCCACCCTTCAAAACTGCCCTCATCCATCCATTCATTCATTAAGTATCCATTATGCTGGCAAAACAACAGTGACCAAGAGAGGCAAGTCCCTGCCCTCATGGAACTTACATTCTAGTGGAGGATACAGAAGACAATTAACAAGCAGATAATGTCAGATGATGTATTACTGGTACAAACTGAGTAGCTTAAAGTAACAGAAACTTATTCTCTCACTGTTCTGGAGGCTAGATGTCTGAAATTCAGATGTCAGCGAGGCCATGTTTCCTCTAAAGGGTCTAAGGAAGAATCCCTCCTTGTTTCTTCTCTCAGTAGTGGCCAGCAGGCATTGGGGTTCTTTTCATTGTGGCAGCATAACTATAGGCTCTGCCTCTATCTTCACATGGTCTCCTTTCCCTGTGTATCTCCTCTGTGCCTCTGTATCTCTCTCTCTCCTAATAAGGACACCAGGCATTGGATTTAGCACCTTCCCTAATCTGGTGCAATCTCAGTTTGATTATGTTCGCAAAGGTCTTATTTTCAACTAAGGTCATATTCACAGGTACCAGAGGTGAGGACTTTGTTATGGGGCGAATTCTGTTGCCACCAAAATTTATATATTAAACTCTTAACCCCCAGTACCTCAGAATGTGACTATCTTTGGAGACAGGGCCTTCAGTTCAGTTTAGTCGCTCAGTTGTGTCCGACTCTTTGTGACCCCGTGGACTGCAGCACACCAGGCCTCCCTGTCCATCACCAACTCCCAGAGCTTGATCAAATTCACATCATCCAACCATCTCATTCTCTGTCATTCCCTTCTCCTCCTGCCTTCAATCTTTCCCAGCAACAGGGCCTTTTCCATTGAGTCAGTTCTTCACATCAAGTGACCAAAATATTGGAGTTTCAGCTTCAGCATCAGTCCTTCCAATGAATATTCAGGACTGATTTCCTTTAGGATGGACTGGTTGGATCTCCTTGCAGTCCAAGGGACTCTCAAGAGTCTTCTCCCACACCACAGTTCAAAAGCATCAATTCTTCAGCACTCAGCTTTCTTTATAGTCCAACTCTCACATTCATACATGACTACTGGAAAAACCATAGCTTTGACTAGATGGACCTTTGTCAGCAAAGTGATGTCTCTGCTTTTTAATATGCTGTCTAGTTTGGTCATAGCTTTTCTTCCAAGGAGCAAGAATCTTTTAATTTCATGGCTATAGTCAGTCACCATCTACAGTGATTTTGGAGCCCAAGAAAATAAAGTCTCTCACTGTTTTCATTGTTTCCCCATCTATTTGCCACGAAGTGATGGGACCAGATGCCATGATCTTAGTTTTCTGAATGTTGAGTTTTAAGCCAACTTTTTCACTCTCCTCTTTCACTTTCATCAAGGGGCTCTTTAGTTCTTCACTTTCTGCCATAAGGGTGGTGTCATCTGCATATCTGAGGTTATTGATATTTCTCCTGGCAATCTTGATTCCAGCTTGTGCTTCATCCAGCTTGGCATTTTGCATTATGTACTCTGCATACAAGTTAAATAAGCAGGGTGGCAGTATACAGCCCTGATGTACTCCTTTCCCAATTTGGAACCAGTCTGTTGTTCCATGTCCAGTTCTAACTGTTGCTTCTTGACCTGCATACAGATTTCTCAGGAGGTAGATAGGGTGGTCTGGTATTCCCATCTCTTTCAGAATTTTCCATAGTTTGTGGTGATCTACAATCAAAGGCTTTGGCATAGTCAATAAAGCAGAAGTAGATATTTTTCTGGAACTCTCTTGCTTTTTCAATGATCCAATGGATGTTGGCAATTTGATCTCTCACAGAGGTAATTAAGGTTAAATGAGGAAACTGAACTGGAGTGGACCCTGACCCAATAGGACTGGTATCCTCGTAAGAAGAGGTGATGAGGACACAGGCACATGCAGAGGGAAGACCATGTGAAGACGGGGCGGGGGGGAACAATGGCCATCTACAAGCCAAGGAGAGAGTCATCAGAAGAAATCAACCCTGCCTACACCTTGATCTTTGATTTCTAGACTCCAGAACTGTGAAGAAATAAATTTCTATTGTTTAATCCACCCCATCTGAGGTATTTGTTACGGTAGCCCTAGCAAACTAATACAGATTTCAACACATCCTTTCAGGGGATACAATTCAACCCACAACAGTATGTGATAAATGGTATAAAAACCAGCAAAACAAAGAAGGAGGCTAGTGAGAGGGGAGGAGTGGGCAAAGGAATTCAGTTCTCCCCACCTCTAATCCCAAACTGGCTCACCCCGGAACTACCAGGGTACAGCAGAACAGAGAGCTCTTTCTATAACTGGATCTACTTTTCTTGGAAGGTAATTGGGAGGAAAACAGTGAAAAGTTCTGTTAAATGATATGAACAATTGTTAAGCACTTATTGTCAGCCAGCGTGCCAAACTTTAACTGCATCATCTCAATGCATCCTTATCACAACCATATGCATTGAGTGCTATTATTTTCTCCATTTTATAGATGAGAAAACAGAGACTCAAGAGGGTCAGGTGACTTACCCAAGTCCAAAAATCTAGAACATAGACCCTCTAATCCCAAAGTCTCCATTTGCAAGCACTATGACATACCACCTCCTCTTTATGTATAGGTTTTAAGTGAGCACTTGTTATATAGAACTCTTCTTTAGGATTAAGAATTTCTTTCAACTGTTAAGAATACTGCATAACTGCATATCAGATATGTTCATGACTCACCACAGCTCTCCCTGTTTTCTGTTTTCAAATAAGAAAGGAAAGGGGCCTGTTGTTTTGGCTTCCATACCACTAAGCCACTGATATTTTAGGGGAGCAATTGAACTCAGTACTAGCTTGTTTTCTCTAGTATCCCCCAAAGATAGGTGACTTTTCAGGGCACACATGAAAGTGACTGTAAATTCAGTGCCTAAATGACACTTGGAGTTTATCAGCCATCAAGGGAGAAGGAGGCTGCCTAGCTATAAAGCAGTGGTTTAAATCTAGTCTTATATACAGGCATGCACATCTTGCAATTTGGCATTTTTTAAGAATGAGGACAGAAAGGAGGGGTGGTATTTTTGTAAATAACAAGTGATATTTCTCCAAGAGAACTGCCATGATCGGTTTGCCTGCAGTGAAAAGTCACTTCCATCCCACACAGTCCAGCTATTATTCTCAGGTTGCTGAAATAATGAGAAACATTAAAAAACAGAGTCAAAATCAGCCACCAAGACACATGACCACGTTCAGACCCACGCAAATTAGAGCCTCCGGCAGAACCGCGGTGTTCCCATCAGCCAGCACCCCCTCGCCTAGCACCCACAGTATCCTCGTTTAAGCACCATCATGTTATTAGGACAGAGGGGCAAAGCATGGGTCAGTGTTCCCTCCACACTTCCTGCTGGTAGAGAAGAATCAATCTCAGTCTTACCTCTGTCTGATGTCTTCCCTCATGCCTCAGCAGCAAAGTGGCCAGTTTCTGAGTTCATGAAACAGCACTTCTTACAGACTGCACTTTTCATCCAGAAGGACCACTGTTAGGACCCCACCCTCCTCCTAGCCACATGACCAGTCCTCTTGTCACAGGGAGTTCAGCAGCATCAGTCAGCCACTGTATCCTCAGTGCCTATGACCCAGCAGGCCTTGTGCTACAGGCCAGGCCTAAGCATGTTCCCAACCTCCCTAACCATATGGTCCCTGATCCTCAGAAAGCAGACCTTTCAGAAGGAGACAGGGCCAGTCAGACAAGCATTTACAACAACATGGACTGTGTGGTCAACAGAATGAGGGTGGCCATGGAAACATACCTTGGGCAGCTTACTTCTTTGACCTAAGCTGAGACCTGGAGGGCGAGTAGGAATCATCAGAGGAGTGTTCCAGGGGTAACAACATAGGTGAAAGTTCAAAGGAGAAGGTGTATCAGTAGGTTGCAGTCATTAAAAGAAGTTTGATGTGTCTGAAGCAAGGAGTTCAAGAAGCCATGGCTCACTGTGCTTCCCTGGACAGTCCATTCTCCTGCTTTTTACAGGATCTGCTTCCTCCAGCTTCACAGTGCCCCTTAATCCAACATTCATCACCTCCCCTTAACTCTCACAACATGAAACCATGTACTATTTTATAGACAAAATAGAGGCCACTCGATAGGAATTCCCTCAGCTTCCTGCTACCAAACATCGAAAACTCCATCTATCTGTGTCCATCCTGAATGTTTTCCCCAACCTCACCCGTTACAGTGCATTGAGGCCTGCCTCTCATTCAAGGCCAATCTCTTGACGCTTTGGAGCCCATTTTCCTTTGGCCATTCCTAGAAACTTCCTTTTTCATCATTTCTTCCTTCGCTTGTATATTCAATTTCTTTCCTCAAATAGACCAGGTCCATAAAATTGTTAAACATGCTCATATTTCTTCCCTTAAAAAAATTCTTTCTATGCCATAATAAATAATGACATATCTCCATCTTCTGCTTCTTAGTACAAGTTCTCCCAAGAGTTGTCTATACTTAGGATCTCCATCTCTGCACCTCCTAGTTATTCTCCAATTCATTCTAACCTGTTCACCACATCTCCACGCCACCATGTGGCTCATATAAAAGTCACTAATGACATCCATGTTGCTAAACCTAAAAAGGGCATTTTTCAGATTTCATCTTCTTTGAATCTCAAGAACATTTGACACTATGATCCAATCAATTTTATAAATACTCGCCATCCTTGGCTTCCAGACACACTCCTTTTTTTTATTTTCCTCTTACATTTCTCTTCATTCCTTCTAAGTCTCATTTTCATAGTCTATCCTCTACCAAGCCATTCAATGTCTGAGTTTTCCAAGACATAATTTGGGGCCCTCTTTTCTTTCCAATACTCTCTATGTAAAATCATAATCATGACTGTGATTACCATCTTTAGGCAGCTAACTCAAAATTCATTCAATTATATTTCTAGCAGTTTCCAAAACTATATACACATATCTGTTTACTTGGCATTTCACTTCTTAATAGTTGTCTCAAATGCACCCCAAACTCTACATATCCAAACTCAACATGTCCAAACTCAAACCCTTCCATGCCTTTCCTTCCACACAAAAACACACTCAAATAGTCCTTTTCAAGCATTTCCTACCTCAGCAAATGGTACCATCATCCATTTTCTCAAACCAGAATTACATGCATCATCTCTTACATTTCCCCTTAACTCCCTGCTTCCAAATTATTGCTGAACCCAATTAATTTAGTCTCTGCCATGTCTCTTGAAACCATACTCTTCTCATCATTTCAGCTGTTGCCTTCCCAATCCACTCTATCACCATCTGTTAACTAGACTATTACAGTGACTACACATTAACCTCACTGCATCCCCTCTCACCTCGCTGCTTAGACTGATCTTTTCAAAACTCAAATCAGGACTTACAGTGCTGGCCAAGTAAAAGTAAGCCCACTACAGTCTCTCTCTCCCAGTGATTATAACTAAATTATAACTAAATACTTGCAATACAGTGATTACAACTAAATACTCTGGGCACAGAAGGCAACTTTCTGAGGACTGTGCAAAATGAACAACAGCATGAAAATTGGGGAGAGAACTCAAAATTTGAAAAAGCCATCCATATGGTAGTGATTTTCACACATTTCCCCCTGTTAATATCCCCAGCTTTGATACCAATTACAAAACTGTACATGCATCCAGGCAGCAAAATGTCTGGGAGGAACTCTATATTCCTGACCACAGGACCAGGAAAGGTGGTGCTTGCAAGTGGAAGAGTATAGGAAAATTCCTGCATATTTTTCTGTTTTCTCTCCTTGCCTTCCGCTATGGAGGATCTCCGTCATGGAACTAGACTTTGGCATCATAGGCAAAACTCCAAGACAAACTCTTGTCTTTCTAGATAGAGGAATTTTAAAAGAAGCCTATGGTGTAAATACTGTGAAAAATCCTTGAATTCTCTCTCTCTTCTCACCACTTTGTCCTAAAGGCAGTTGTAATCACACAGAAATGCATGGCAGCAGCACAGGAAATTAAAACATTCAAAGAAAGGCTGCCTTTCTAGCCAAATGACCAGAAAGAGGGGTATCTGAGGTCTACAGGTATGAGAAGAATACTGCAAAGGGGAGAACTGGAAAGAGAATCCCTTAAGTTTGTGTATAAATGCCTCAGCTGTGCATGTATGGGACATATCCATAGCAATGAGGATCGAAAGATGTGAACAACATTATCAATCAACTTGACCTAACTGACATTTAGAAGACACTCAAAGCCAAAACTAAAACCCCAAACCAGCAGATACTGCTGTAGACCTATTAGAATGGTTAAAACAAAAAGCTCCTTGACACTGGCCTTGCCAATGATTTTTTGGACATGACACTCAAAGCACAAGCCACAAAAGGAAAAATAAACAAGTAGGACTACATCAAACTAAAGAAACAATCAACACACAAAAAAGAGGCAACCTACAGAATGAGACAAGGTATTTCCACGCCAGGTATAATCAGGTAACAGTTTAATATCCAAAATATATAAGGAACTCATACAACTCAGTAGCAAAGGACATAATCCAATTAAAAAATGGGCAGAGGACCTGAATAGACATCTTTTCCCAACACATATAAATGGCCAACAGAAACATGGAAAAGATGCTCAGTATCACTAATTATCAGGGGAATGCGATTCAAAATCACAATGAGAATCTGGCTCACACCTATATGGACAGCTATTATCAGGGGAAAAAAGGAGTAACAAATGTTGGTGAGGATGTACAGAAAAGGGAACTCTTGTGCACTGTTGGTGGGGGTGTAAATTTGTACAGCCACTCTGGAAAACAGTATGGAGATTTTTCAAAATATTAAAAATAGAACTATCATGTGATTCAGCAATCCCACTTTTGGGTGTACATCTGATGGAAATGAAATCACTATCTGAAAAGATAGCTGCACCCCAATGTTCGCTGCAGCATTAGCCACAGTAGGTCAAGACATAGAAACAACCTAAGTGTCCATGGACAGATGAGTGAATAAAGAAAATGTGATACACACACACATAATGGAGTATTATTCAGTCATAAAAAGAAGGAAACTGCTATTTGCAACACCATGGATGGACCTTGAGTGCATTATGCTAAGTGAATGAGTCAGAGAAAGACAAAAACTGAGAGAAAGACAAATACTGTATGATTTCACTTCTATGTAGAACCTAAAATAAAACAAAACTCATAAAAGTGGGGAGTAGAATGGTGGTAGCCAGGGGTTAGAGGGTGGGGGAGATGGGCAGAAGCTGTTAAAGGTCACAAACTTGCAACCAGTAGATGAATAAGTCCTGGAGATCTAGTGCACAGCATGGTGGTTACAGACAACAATACTGTATTATAAACTTCAAAGCTGCTGAGAAACTAGATCTTAACTGGTCCCACCACAAAAAGAGAAATGGCAAGTTTGTGATGTGATAGAGGTATTAGCCAATGTTACAGTGGTAATCACACTGCAATATACAAATGTGTCAAATCAACACAGCAGGGAGACGTCAGTCAAAGGGGAACAAACTTCCAGTTACAAGATGATTAAGTTCCAGAGATCTAATAAACAGCATGGTGACTACTGTTAACAACGCTGTATTATATACTTGAAAGTTATTAGTATATCTTAGGTATTCCTACTACAAAAAAAACTGGGGTCATGTGAGATGATGGATATGTCAACTAACCTTATTTTGGTAATCATTTTACAAGTTTTATGTATATCAAGTCATCACCTTGCACATCTTAAACTTATGTAATGTTACATGTTAGTTCTATCTCAGTAAATCTGGGGGGTAGAATATGAGTAAAGCAAAAAATCTGACAATACCAAGTGCTGGTGAAGATGCCAGGCAACTGGAACTCATATATTGCTGGTGGGAATGCAAAATGGTACCACCACTCTGGAATGACAGCTTCAGGTAAACATACACTTACCATAATTTCTCTAGTTTAAGAGCAGGAGTGGGGGTTGAGTGAGTTTAGAAAAATACATGACATGTACTGGTCAAAGAGGCTAGATGGTTTAATGTGTGTATGGATGTTTTGAAGCAGCTGAGTACAGATGAACAAGAAGACAAGTGTAAACAGAAAAAATAAGAGACCAGGTTAAGAGTATCTTTCATACATGTAAGGAAAGTGAAGAAATTTATAGTTAAAGAGGTGATGGTTCCAGGATCAAAATCAAGACTGAGTCTTAAGATGGTGAGATACAAGGTGCATCTACCTTTGGTCTCAATGCCCCAACAGATAATGTGCTCTGTTATAAGTTGTGAAGGTTCAAAGTTGCCTAGCAAGACATTTGCTTAGCAGAACTGGTGTGACTAATTCCTGCATATAGTTATAAATTGTTGTTTCTTTGGTAGTCTTTCTCCCATTTGTTTCCTACCCTAATTTCCATTTTGTGTATGGAAATGAACCTAAATATTGATTAAGACTCATCAAATATATAACATCTTCAATGTATTGTATGTATTTTATTTATAAATAATATAAATATACAACTTAAGAATGTCATACACATCATGACTTTCCAAAAACTAGAAATTGTTTTTTCAAAAGAGATAAAAATTATAAATATTTCAAAGTAATTTTTTTCTTTTTTTTTTCAAAGTAATTTTATGCCATTTTTTAATGGTACCAAAATCCTATTTCTCTCCCCAAAATAATATGCTATAACTGTTCTAAGAAAAGTGATGTGATTGATTATGCTTTATCTTTTAAAAATTTAGTTTAACATCCTCTAATGTAGCAATTTTAAGTTCTAAGTTCAGCTTATTATAATTCTTAGTTGTAATAGCTGCCATGACTAAAGAAGACATATCACAAAAATATGTACTTATAAATGAAACAAATGCAACGTTGCCCATGCTTACCAAAGAATGATACTTGCTTTCTGTTCCCAGTAACCAGTTATACACAGTGGGTTTGGGGGCAAATGAAGTGAAGTGAAGTGAAGTCGCTCAGTCGTGTCCGACTCTTTGCAACCCCATGCACTGTAGCCTACGAGGCTCCTCCATCCATGGAATTTTCCAGGCAAGAGTACTGGAGTGGATTGCCATTTCCTTCTCCAGGGGATCTTCCCCGCCCAGGGAAATTTGGGGGCAAATAGGCCAGTTAATTTCCACCCTCCTTAATACTAATCCATTTTTCTTACAGAGTAATCAGAATGTGCCTAATTTGTACATCTTTGACAAAGTGTCTCAAATCCCACAAAAATTCTGTTTTGAAAAATTTAAAGGAATTAGAAATTTCTGTCTCTGACATGTACGTGCATGCATGAGTGTGTGTGTGCTTGAGAGAGAGAGTTATATGTGACACTGGTTTTCAGTGACAAAAACCTCATAAGGAAGAAACACATTCCCAAACATCTATTTTCAAATGCAGTCTCCATACACAAGTTCATTTTGAAAAGCAGTTACTTTCTCACACAGTGTTAAAACATCAACTTTATATTGAAGATATAGATTGTGTAGGCATGTGTGTGAATAAATACATGGAAATATTCTACTGCCAGATGTGATTAGGCATCATTGCTCATATCTGACAATGAGGCTAAGGAAGAATTCACACAGGAGCAGGAGAATCAGCTCTGCTATTTCTTATGTTTTGCTCACACTTACATTCTAAATATTTCCTTAATCCTCAGTTTCTTGGCAGAATTCCTTTTAAACTACTGGTCCATTTGGAGAACAATAGATCAATTAATACATAATATAGGTAGCATCTACCACAAATCCACTAAACAGGGCACAAAATCAATTTAAAAACAGAAAACACTGAAATAAGTGAGTCACCACCAAGCCTCCTGAATTCCCCTTGGCCAAACAGAACCCATTATCATCTCATATATGAACTGAATAGATACATCTATATCAGCCTATATATTACATAAGAAAGCCAAATTTCTTACTTATTTTTATATAAAAAATAGAAACTAAATTTTTGCTCCACAAATGTTACCTCTCTGGTGCACACATGCCACTATGGAGAGATTCATGAAATTTATCGTAAGATCCATTTAAGGAAACATTTTACAACCAATAAAATCATATGACAGAATAATAATTAAATATGGGGAAAGACAATATACCATTAGAGTGAAAAGTGGTTTACCAATAGCATTTTTCCTATATGTGGGACAAAGGAAATATTTTTACATATGAGTGAATACAGTCAACGAAAAGTTACTAGAAGCATACACACCACAATGTTAGCAGCAATTATCTCAGGATGGTAAGACTATGGATAATTGCTACTTCCCTGTCTCTCTGATGCTGGGAGGGATTGGGGGCAGGAGGAGAAGGGGACGACAGAGGATGAGATGGCTGGATGGCATCACTGACTCGATGGATGTGAGTCTGGGTGAACTCCAGGAGTTGGTGATGGACAGGGAGACCTGGCGTGCTGCAATTCATGGGGTCACAAAGGGTCGGACACGACTGAGCGACTGAACTGAACTGAACTGTCTCTCTTTCTCTTACATTTTCCAAAATGTCTCTAATCATTTTCTAATCAGAGGAAGATGCATTACTGTTTTCCCACTACTTTCACAAGAAGTATGTGCTACCCTGTTATTCCATAACAAGATTGTTATGAAATACAATGACTATACAGTGTCCATTCCATTCATTCATCAAAAGGTTGATAGTTCACTGTATACCAGGCATTGCTCCAGACCCCAGGGGATACAACAATGAGCAGAAACAGACTCAATTCCTGCCCTCAGGAGAGAGAGGCAGACAATAATCAATAGATTGAAAACACAGCAAGAGTAAGTATTATGAATGGAGAATACAATTGCCATAAAAACCAAAAAATGGAGACCTAATCTAGAATGGAGGGGAAAAGATACTGGAAGTATTTGGTGGATGTCCAGACTTCTTATTTAAAACATTTTAAATGATAATGTCATAATTTTTCATTCAAAACCAAACTGTAATAATCTGTGGGTTATTTGTGGCTTTCTATTATTTATATCTCTATTCTTTTCTATTAGAATGAATAAGAAACAATTGCTTGAACTTTCCAAAGTGTCAGAAAGTAAGAAAACTGAGGAAAAAATACTTTGGTAAAATCAAAAGTATTCTAAACAATTGTTAAGTCATCCGAAGGGTAAGAATCAAAAGTAAACTTTTAATCTAGCATAAGAAATTATGAGAAGACAGAAATTCTAACAGAAGTAGAATTTCTAGTGAGCCAGTCCCTAGAGAGATGGGTCCCATTTACTGGGTTTCCTTGGTGGTGGTGGTTTAGTAGCTAAGTCATGTCCAATTCTTGTGACCCCATGGACTGTAGCCTGCCAGGCTCCTCTGTCCGTGGGATTCTCCATGCATGAATACTGGAGTGGGTTGCCATTTCCTTCTCCAGGGTTTCCTTGGTTACCACTAAAAATTGGTAAAAGACATTTGCGAACAGTCAGGTTTAATGGGAAAGATGTGACAAGATTGAATTTATCTCAGATAAAGTTAGACAGACCCTGTCAATTTCATGGTCCTGCCCTCCCCAATGTGTACATTTCACCAATGGACAAAATGACTCAGAAGAAAGATGCACACAAATCCGGCTTCTATACTGCACTCCCCCAAATGTTAGGCAACTGTAAATTAATGCACATGATCACCTCATCTGGTTTTCTAATACTGCTGTCCTAAGGACCTAGAGGGTCAGTGATTTTTCAGTTCCTTAAATCATTTCTGCCAACACTGTTGCTTATGATAAATTGCTAAGAAGCCTAAATCTGCCAGGTTCCTTTCCTTGATGAAAATGTAAATCTTTCCAAACACATTGATTTTTATCGTTGTAAAGTAGACTTGTAAAGCATTTCGCAAGGTTCTGAGTCACACTGGATAAAAGAAATTTTAAAGAGAGATGCCACCACTTTGCCCACCATTACCATTTCTTCTGGAGAAATGAAATGATTCTGCACAGTGCACCAGGTCACAACTGGGATACACCAAAAGTACTGGTCATTCTTCTAAGAAGACTTCATGATTAAGAGCCCGTGTGACATACAGCACTGGGACACTATAGACAATTGAGCTGCTGAATTTGGGGGCACAGCTGAATGTTGATTAGTGTCAGTTATCTCTTTGGGTGAAGAAAGATGCTGCTAAGGTGTTCTTTTTCCTGCCTTTCCCAGAAAGATGAGCAAAAAGGCAACGTGTCATAGCTAATGACTTGCTCAGCTCCATTACTCCTGGCCTAGCATCTGAGAGAGATAAATGATTTCACTGATTAGAAAATGAATCTTGAAAATGCAAGAGCTGCACAGAATGCTGGCCCAGAATTGCACAGGTATTTGAATGAACATGGAGAATAAATTCATGTAAAATTACTCCCCGTGAAAATGCACCATTAAAGATGTGTGTTTTGGTCCAATGATCATCACTGATAATATCATTAAGTACTCTTTCATGGTACTAAATTCAAGAATAATTTGGACATTTAAATATGTACATTTTTAAACATTAGAAATCTAGCTCAATTCACACAACCCACAGGGATAAATATGCCTTATTTCTGCAACCAACCCCCCTTTTTGGCTGAAGAAGTCATATCTTAATTGCATAACAAAGCTGAAGAGAACCTGCAGGAATGAAATGTTGACAGTGATGGTCACAGTGACATTTCTATAAGACACTGAATGTGAGAGTACAGGGAATGAGCTGCTCCTCGGGTAAAAGGTAGGCATTCTGAGAGATACATTAATTTGTTCAGTCTACTAATGTACTATTTAGTAAACTGTATCTCCAGGGCATTAAATAGCATCATAATGCTCATGAGGGAAGCTAGGATTGGAAATGCATTATCTACTGTGCTGAGAGGAGTTCATTCACCCCAGGAAATCTGGCCCAATGATAATTCAATCCAGTGCATTAACTTGGTACACAAAATTATGTAGTATATTCTTTTGTCCTTGGTACAGAGACAAATATTCCCTTTAATAGACATTCCCACGTGTAGTACACAGGAAAGACATTGTGCCACAAATGCTAAGCAAGATATGGTTAGAACTAATGGGCTTTGTTTCTAGCCCGTCTCCACCAGTCATCCCTTTTGTCCTCTCTCCTTTGTGGAGGGAGCTACAAGAATATTTCCTTAGGATTCTTTCCTCATTCAGGGAAGACCTGCTGCTGCTGCTGCTGCTGCTGCTGCTGCGTCGCTTCAGTCGTGTCCAACTCTGTGCGACCCCATAGACGGCAGCCCACCAGGCTCCCCCGTCCCTGGGATTCTCCAGGCAAGAACACTGGAGTGGGTTGCCATTTCCTCCTCCAATGCATGAAAGTGAAAAGGGAAAGGGAAGTCACTCAGTCGTGTCCAACTCTTAGCGACCCCATGGACTGCAGCCTACCAGGCTCCTCCGTCCATGGGATTTTCCAGGCAAGAGTACTGGAGTGGGGTGCCATTGCCTTCTCCGCAGGGAAGACCTAGTCCCAAAGAATGAACCAAGTACAAACACCACCCAATAAACATGGCCACACACACACACAAAAAAAAAAATCAGTGGTATATCAGTAGCAGTTGTACTACTTGCCTTAAATGAAGTTACTATGTATCCACTGAGATAGATGCCAAATGACAGTTATTTTGTGGATTACCAATGAACATCAAATGATATAAAACAAAGATAGAATACAGCTTAGGTGAATAAAAAAGAATATGGAGTGGAGTAAGATTACAAATAAAAATGCATTGGTGAGCCTTGATGCCAAAGTTATATGGATGGCCAAACACAGGGGTTTAGATAAGAAAACAAAAGCTAGCGATGGAGTTGTAGTCAGAGTTCTAATACCAGACAGGGCTTCAGGGAGCCCTATCATTTATCAAACGAAGAAGCTGAGGCCCAAGGGGACAGAACAACTTGTTCAAAGTCACATGGATTATCAGTTACAGTTAGAGGACTAGAAGTCAATACTATTGGTTGGCCAGAAAGTTCATTCAGGGCCCTAACATCTTATGGAAAAAGCTGAATGAACTTTTTGGCCAACCAATAGTTCTGTCTTTTCCTCTTTAGCATAAATTGAGAAAAGTAGCCCCTAGTTCTAGAGAAGCTAAGCTGTTCTGACAGAGTTGAAAGACCTCAGACTCCTTCAAGATCACTATTCCATATGAGGAAAAGCAAAAAAAAAAAAAAAAAACCTGCATATCACACCTCTATTTACACATAATCTTTAAAACACAATTCCAATGTATTAATAAATCCCTTGAAATGAACCAAACTGCTGTGTGAAACAATGCAGTTTTATGGATTTGTTGCTATACTGTGTATTTAGCCCTGGAAAACAAACAAAATAATACTGTTCTGTGAACAGAGCCTCCAGATTGTATTATTTAATACTCCTGATAGATGATAGTCATTTTTGCAAGTGGCATCTGGCCAAGATTGTGGGTCTCAAAGAGTGTCTCAACTGTGCTCAATCATTGCATCTTCTTCTATTAAAAACCCGTATTGGGGTTTTTAGAACCCACAGCAATCAATCTGCTTGATTAATGAAATTTTTTTCTAAGGCTTTTGTTTTTCTGGCACTGGCTCTCAAAAAATTAGACACTCATTTCCTCCTCCATTTGTGGTTGCTAGGAAAGAGAGATTTTGTGATAAATATTTATTATCTTCCAATTCCTGTCTCCCTTATGGTGGGGTTATTGCTTTATTCAGCTCCAGAGCTAAGGAAAATGTCTGCCATGTCATTAATAATAAACAAAGCCGTACTGTGTGTGCAATAATGAATTAAGCTCATCCCAGCCCATCTGTGCATCACCATTCACAGACCTCTTGTCAAAGGAAGGTTCTGCAGGATCCACAGGTCCTTGGTCCTCTCATTATGTAAGTAATCCGTGGGAGGAGTTAAGTTGTAAAATATTTTAATACAAAGTGAGCAACCTCTTTTTCCAAATATTTGTCTGGCAATGAAGCAAAATTCTAGCTACTGTTGTCCCAGGGCTGAGGGTGAAAAAAAGGGAAAGTTACCAAGGCTCATTTGATCTTGGAGAATCAACTGAGCAGCCTCCTTATGGAAATTAGGCAGCTGGAGTGGGTAAGAATCAGTCTGGACTTTTTCACTTTTTCTACTTCTTAGCCAATTTAGAATGGTCCCCCTCAATGTACTGGTGAGCCTTTCTCAAACGGCCTCATAGAAATTTCACTAACATTTCTTCTGTTTCCCTACACTAATTCTTCTCTGGTAAACAGCACTGTATGTATTGTTCGGACAATAAATTCCTGTTCTCTTTCAGATAAAGGTTTCTACACTTCCATAACTTATTTCTAACATAATAGATTCTCTAAATTCGTGCTTCTCAAACACTGATAAGCACACAAGCTGCCCAGGAATCTAGTTAAAATGCAGAGTCCAATTCAGCAGGTCTGGGATTGGGACCTGAGATCACATTCTTAGCAACCCCTCCAGGGATGCCAAGGCTGCTGAGCAATAAGACCTAAATGATACATCTCTCCCCTTGGAACCTCAAAGAGTCAAGCAAAGACAACAAATTAAGAAGCCCACACAATGACAAGATTTTTAAACATTTTATATATAATATTTTATACTTTTTATATAGATGTATCTGATGTTTTAAGGCAGAGTTGACTATCAACACCTGGCTTCTCTAAATTATAATACCCTATCACTGGATACCACAATCACAGAAAACTAACCAATCTAATCACATGGACCACAGCCTTGTCTAACTCAATGAAACTATGAGCCATGTCATGTAGGGCCACCCAAGACGGACAGGTCATGGTGGAGATTTCTGGCAAAATGTGGCCCACTGGAGAAGGGAATGGCAAACCACTTCAGTATTCCTGCCTTGAGAACCCCGTGAACAAGATGAAAAGGCAAAAAGATAGGACACTGAAAGATGAACTCCCCAAGTCGGTAGGTGCCCAATATGCTACAGGAGATCAGGGGAAAATAACTCCAGAAAGAATGAAAAAATGAAGACAAAGCAAAAACAACACCCAGTTGTGGATGTGACTGGTGATAGAAGCAAGGTCTGATGCTGTAAAGAGCAATATTGCATAGGAACTGGAATGTCAGGTCCATGAATCAAGGCAAATTAGAAGTGATCAAACAGCAGGTGGCAAGAGTGAACGTCGACATTTTAGGAATCAGTGAACTAAAATGCACTGGAATGGGTGAATTTAACTCAGATGACCATTGTATCTACTACTGTGGGCAGGAATCCCTTAGAAGAAATGAAGTAGCCATCATATTTAACAAGAGAGTCCAAAATGCAGTACTTGGATGCAATCTCAAAAACGACAGAATGATCTCTGTTCGTTTCCAAGGCAAACCATTCAATATCACAGTAATCCAACTCTATGTCCTGACCAGTAATGCTGAAGAAGCTGAAGTTGAACAGTTATGTGAAGACCTACAAGACCTTCTAGAACTAACACCCAAAAAAGATGTCCTTTCCATTATAGGGGACTGTAATGCAAAAGGAGAAAGTCAAGAAACAGAGCAACAGGCAAATTTGGCCTTGGAGTATGGAATGAAGCAGGGCAAAGGCTAACAGAGTTCTGCCAAGAGAATGCACTGGTCATAGAAAACACCCTCCTCTAACAACACAAGAGAAGACTCTACACATGGACATCACCAGATGGTCAACACCGAAATCAAATTGATTATATTCTTTGCAGCCAAAGATGGAGAAGCTCTATATGGCCAGCAAAAAACAAGACTGGGAGCTGACTGTGGCTCAGATCATGAACTCCTTATTGCCAAATTCAGACTTAAATTGAAGAAAGTAGAGAAAACCACCAGACCATTCAGGTATGACCTAAATCAAATCCCTTATGATTATACAGTGGAAGTGAGAAATAAATTTAAGGGACTAGATCTGATAGACAGAGTGCTTGATGAACTATGGATGAAGGTTCATGACATTGTACAGGAGATACGAATCAAGACCATCCCCAAGAAAAAGAAATGCAAAAAAGAAAAAATGCTCTCTGAGGAGGCCTTACAAATAGCTGTGTAAAGAATAGACGCAAAAAGCAAAGGAGAAAAGGAAAGATATACCCATTTGAATGCAGAGTTCCAAAGAATAGCAAGGAGAGATAAGAAAGCCTTCCTCAGTGATCAGTGCAAAGAAATAGAGGAAAACAACAGAATGGGAAAGACTAGAGATCTCTTCAAGAAAATTAGAAAATTAGAGATACCAAAGGAATATTTCATGCAAAGATGGGCTCAATAAAGGACAGAAATGGTATGGACCTAACAGAAGCAGAAGATATTAAGAAGAGGTGGCAAGAACACACAGAAGAACTGTACAAAAAAGAGCTTCACGACCCAGATAATCACGATGGTGTGATCACTCACCTAGACCCAGACATCCTGGAGTGTGAAGTCAAGTGGACCTTAGGAAAATTCACTACGAACAAAGCTAATGGAGGCGATGGAATTCCAGTTGAGCTATTTCAAATCCTAAAAGATGATGCTGGGAAAGTGCTGCACTCAATATGTCAGCAAATTTGGAAAACTCAGCAGTGGCCACAGGACTGGAAAAGGTCACTTTTCATTCCAATCCCTAAGAAAGGCAATGCCAAAGAATGCTCAAACTACTGCACAATTGTACTCATCTCACATGCTAGTAAAGTAATGCTCAAAATTCTCCAAGCCAGGCTTCAACAATACGTGAACCATGATCTTCTTAATGTTCAAGCTGGTTTTAGAAAAGGCAGAGGAACCAGAGATCAAATTGCCAACATCTGCTGGATCATTGAAAAAGCAAGAGAGTTCCAGAAAAACATCTATTTCTGCTTTATTGACTATGCCAAAGCCTTTGACTGTGTGGATCACAACAAACTGTGGAAAATTCTGAGAGAGATGGGAATACCAGACCACCTGACCTGCCTCTTGAGAAACCTGTGTGCAGGTCAGGAAGCAACAGTTAGAACTGGACATGGAACAACAGACTGGTTCCAAATAGGAAAAGGAATATGTCAAGGCTGTATATTGTCACCCTGCTTATTTAACTTATATGCAGAGTACATCATGAGAAACGCTGGGCTGGAGGAAGCACAAGCTGGAATCAAGATTGCCGGGAGAAATATCAATAACCTCAGATATGCAGATGACACCACCCTTATGGCAGAAAGTGAAGAGAAACTAAAGAGCGTCTTGATGAAAGTGAGAAAGTGAGTGAAAAATTTGGCTTAAAGCTCAATATTCAGAAAACTAATCATGGCATCCAGTCCCATCACTTCATGGCAAATAGATGGGGAAACAGTTGAAACTTTATCTTTTTGGGCTCCAAAATCACTGCTGATGGTGATTGCAGCCATTGAAATTAAAAGATGCTTACTCCTTGGAAGCAAAGTTATGGCCAACCTAGACAGCATATTAAAAAGCAGAGTTATTACTTTGCCAACAAAGGTCTGTCTAGTCAAGGCTATGGTTTTCCCAGTAGTCATGTATGGATGTGAGAGTTGGACTATAAAGAAAGCTGAGTGCCTAAAAATTGATGCTTTTGAACTGTGGTGTTGGAGAAGACTCTTGAGAGTCCCTTGGACAGCAAGGAGATCATACCAGTCCATCCTAAAGGAAATCATTCCTGAATATTCATTGGAAGGACTGATGTTGAAGCTGACACTCCAATACTTTGGCCACCTGATGTGAAGAACTGATTCATTTGAAAAGACCCTGATGCTGGGAAAGATTGAAGGCAGGAGGAGAAGGGGACGACAGAGGTGAGATGGTTGGATGGCATCACCAACTAAATGGAAATGAATTTGAGCAAGTTCCAGCAGTTGATGATAGACAGGGAGGCCTGGCGTGCTGCAGTCCATGGGGTTGCAATGAGTCGGACACAACTGAGCGACTGAACTGTACTAAACTGATGACTGGATATGTCCCTTAAGCTAATAAGGCAAATATCAGTGTGTTCTTCTGAATGGTACTGCTCTAAAAGGGTTCTTCTATTGTTCATTGTCACTGTAGCTTCACCTTCTCCGCATCTAAGCCCTAAGCTCCCTAAAGCTACAAGAGACATCTACTATTATATCTTAACAGCCCCTCACTTAGCATGTTGTCAAATCCAATCCAACCACCATTAATAAATGCCTACTATCTGATTGGCACCAGGTTGAGCTCTAGACATGCTGAAAAGAATAAGGAAACATCACCATGATCTCAAGGAAATTAAAGTCAACACTAAGCAGGTAAGACCATCTTATGATATAAAATGGAATATGTTCATTTCTAACACTATTAAGTCCAAATCTTCTATGCAAAGTCTATGTAACTTTTAGAATTCTTTGGAAACTGTAAATAAACTTCAAGGACCATAATTTTTTGTGTGAATCCAATGCTTTGTCATGTCTTTTATACATTGCTAAATGACAGCATTTCAACTGACCAGAAGTAAACAAATGAGGAAAATGAAAATAACAACAAAAAATGCATTCTTAATTCCTGAGAACATTTGACAGCTCTAATAAGGATGAATTCTATACCACTGGAGTGGAAAGCTTTCACAGACAATCAAAAGAAAGATGTTTTCTCCTTCTTGTTACTTAGCAGTCCAGTCACACCAAGGTTAAAAATATAATTTCCATATTCCTTATCTAAGGGGACTCAATCAAGCAAGACTCCTTTCAACCCTCATTGGGACAGGAAGGAACAGATGCAAAAGCATCTGCCCTGCTTCAAAATGATGAAAATGCTACCGTGATATCAAAGACAGCTCTGGGTCACTCCACAAAAGTCTCTAGTCTCAACATGAAAGTGTTCTACTGACTATCATTGTGGTGAAAATAAAGAATGATACAGACTAACATTTTAATTATCAACTTCAAAACCTAGCTGTTGGTCTTCTCTGTTCCATCTCACAGCATTATCACTTATATCCCTAATTGACACTTCCTTATGTGCCTTTTGGGGGACTGAAAAAATGCTTGAATACTTGACATCTTTGGTGCAGCAACAGTGACATCCAGTGGGTAGCAAGATTAACCCCAAAATTCTGTATCAACTCAATGAGGGTTAGGATATGCAAATAAAAAAACAGTGTTTTTGGTTACTCATAGCCACTTACTATGAGAACCATACACTTTTAGCTCTCTCAAGATGACAGTCTATTTAGCTGTTATAGTAGTTAATAGACAAAGCAAAGTGGCCTCCTCTCTCACCAATCAAGACACTGCTAAAGTCTCTTTGCAAGTCTATGCCCTTCATTGCAACAAAAAACAACTATTAGTCAGAAAAGCCTTATTAATTTTATGAATAATATTCTTTCCACATTTGCTTAGATTCTCAGTAAGTTATTTAAACTGGTTTGCCACCTGAAATGCTTCCAATTACCAAAAACTTTCTAAAATTCAAGTGAAGAAATGTAACTCTTAGGTTTTCTTTATGTATACTTTCAGTATGCTTATACTTATGAATACATTCATATAATACATATCTAAATGCATGTATATAAAATGAAGCTGCCGCTCCTTGGCGTTGATGGCTAATAGAATTACACAACACAAATACAGTATTCTTGGATTTCCAGACTTTATTTCAGTACTCTGTTTCTATCACTATTGCCCGCCATTGCCCTCATTTCAGTTTGAAGTCACTAAGTGTACTTCAATCTAACTTCTGGCAAATAGACACCACAGAAGTATAACAGCTTTGGAGAAAATAATTGCTCCAGAGATATGGATCCCTCAGGCTTAGTGGAAAGAAGTTAATTACCTAGACCCCCAGAACCTATCAGAAGAGATATCAATATTGCTATAATTCCTCTGAAAGCAGAACTAGATTTCCAGGCGGAAGAAAGGAAAGAGACCAATAAATTTGGTTCATTAGCCCACATTGGTTCCCTTAGCAAGAAAGCAAGCAGGGGCTCTGAAATGAAATAAATAGAGTACCCGGCAATTAAAGTGATCTATCAAAAAACAAGATCAGACTCACCATACAGAAAAATCAAAATCTCTGCAGTTTCAAAAGTAGCAGGAGGTCCAGAATTCCTGGGCTCTGTTATTAACACAATAGGATTCATAATACATTGGAATAAGTCCATCAAATCTTTTAGACAAACTAAATGACACTGTATGATGTTCATGCAAAAAAAAAGAAAAGAAAGCAAAGAAGCTCACAATAATCTCAGAATAATGCATGGAAAGCAAAAGTAAGATGGTCGTTCCTAAGACATTTAATCTGCTAAACCAACACTGACCAACAGGGCTGCTGCTGCTGCTAAGTCACTTCAGTCGTGTCAGACTCTGTGTGACCCCATAGACGGCAGCCCACCAGGCTTTCCCGTCCCTGGGATTCTCCAGGCAAGAACACTGGAGGGGGTTGCCATTTCCTTCTTCAATGCAGGAAAGTGAAAATTGAAAGCGAAGTCACTCAGTCGTGTCTGACTCTTAGCGACCCCATGGACTGTAGCCCACCAGGCTCCTCCATCCATGGGATTTTCCAGGCAAGAGTACTGGAGTGGGGTGCCATTGCAGCTAGCAACTAACTTTGGCTGTTGAACACATGACATGTGGCCAGTCCAGATTAATATGCACTGTGAGTATGAAATACGCATTGGGCTTTGAAGAGTTAGCATGAAAAATAGTTTAAAAAATAAGCTAATAGTCTGTACATTGATGACATGCTAAAATAATAACATTGGATATATTTAGTTAAAATACATTATCAAAATAATTTTATCTGTTCCTTTTTGCTTTCTTAATCTTTAAAGTTATATATGTGGTTATTTCTATAGACAGTGTTTCTCTAAGCAAATATGCAAGAATGAACATGTTCACAAAAAAACTCCACCATTTTAAATACTACCCTGTCTTAACAGATTTATCCACTCCTCAACTGTTGTAGCCTTCTCTCTTACCTTTTCAAATCCACATACATAACTTACATATGTTTTAATGATTACAGTTGCTACAACTACCCACTGGTCATATAGCCATACTATAAGTAGAGAGGCATAATTCAGGTGTTAAGCTTGGAGATTCTGAAGCCAAATCTGATTGCCAGGTCTGCCCCTTCCAAGCTATATAACTATGATCATGTTATTCAAATGTTTTTGTGTCTCAGTTTCCTCAAATGTAAAATGAGAATAAAAATAGGGTTATGCTCAGTTGCTCAGTCATGTCCAACTCTTTGGGACCCTATGGACTGTAGCTCACCAGGCTCCTCTCTCCATGAGATTTTCCAGGCAAGAATACTGGAGTGGGTTGCCATTTCCTACTTCAAAAAATAGGATTATTGAGGGGATAAAACAAGTCAATAAATTAATCCTTTCCTGACAATGCCCAGCAATTAGAAAAAAATATTATCAATGATACAGTTGATTTACTCTGATTGACAGTTTAAAAGAGAACAATGAACACCTGATACCTTCAACTATTTTTAGAATGTTAAAGAAGCATCTACTATATGTGCTTCTAAAATTATATCATACTCTTCAAATAATGATTCATACAACAATCTTTCTGATCAAGTCACTTACAATATTAACAATTTCTTCATTTTTTCTTTTTAAGAAAATCCACAATATATCTTCTTCATTTTTTTTCTAAGTCCTTCTTGCCCCTTCCTTTGGTTAATCTATTGTAACCATGTTTTCCCTCCTCATTACCGAAAATTCAAAGCTCATTCAGACTCTTAATTCTTTCATCTAGGTCTAAAAAGCAGTTTCTCCCTATTCTTTCCCTTTCTTTCCTAGAAATCTCTCGTTCCTAGTCACATCTGCCGTTTTTCAGACATGGCCCAAGTTCCAACTTCCCCACAAGGCCATCTCCGTCTGCATTAGCCTGCGTTATTCCCATTCTCAAACTCCCACATTGTTGCCTATTCATTCCTTCAAGTAATGTTTACTGCCTACCTACATGAGAGAATTAGGTCCAGGGATACCAAGGAAAATGAAACACACTTGAATTCTCACCCTCATGAAAATTACAGCCTGAGTGGAAAAAGAGACATCAGATAAGTCCTCCTAAGAGAGACGAATGTCATGATTCATGAGCCAGGGAGCTAAGGCACTGATGTGAGGACACATGACAATGTTTGCTTCCCTGTATCTTTCATTTCTTTAATAACCTCTCCAGCATCCTACTGGACACATAGTAGGAATTTAAATATTGGTTAGACAAACAAATATAAACAATATATTTTTATGAATTACATCCTATCTCTTTCACAACACCTACCATTTGACTCCCTAAGGTTCAACTTTTACCCTTTATTACTGCATGGTATAGAGAACAGATTGTTGCCACTCAGGTGACCTAAGCTAGATCCCTGCACCCAAACCCAACTATACATTTACATCTGTTAACCAAAGTGCTGTGCAAATTCAAAGAAACTAGCATTTTTGGTCCATTCCTGAAACATCTTCACCTCCTTAAAATTCAGCAAAATTTCCCCAATGTCCTTTCCTTACATAACTGTAAAAAATTTAACTGCAATTCAATAGCCCAAATATAATCACTGTTGATAATTTCATGTAGACCTTTCAGTTTCTTTTTTCCATGAACATATATCCATGTATTTTGCTTTCTAAAATTGGGATCAAATGGTACATACATTCTTATAACCTAATTTTCATCTAATATACAATGAGTGTTCTCCCGTATCACTATAATTTCATCTATAAAAACACAATGGTATTTAATGGTCACATAATATGGATAGAGAGTAATTATTGAGCATTAGCGTTGGAGGTGATGGAATTCCAGTTGAGCTATTTCAAATCCTGAAAGATGATGCTGTGAAAGTGCTGCACTCAATATGTCAGCAAATTTGGAAAACTCAACAGTGGCCACAGGACTGGAAAAGGTCAGTTTTCATTCCAACCTCAAAGAAAGGCAATGCCAAAGAATACTCAAACTACCACACAATTGCACTCATCTCACACACTAGCAAAGTAGTGCTCAAAATTCTCCAAGCCAGGCTTCAGCAATACATGGACCGTGAACTTCCAGAGGTTCAAGCTGGTTTTAGAAAAGGCAGAGGAACCAGAGATCAAATTGCCAACATCCACTGGATCATGGAAAAAGCAAGAGAGTTCCAGAAAAACATCTATTTCTGCTTTATTGACTATGCCAAAGCCTTTGACTGTGTGGATCACAACAAACTGTGGAAAATTCTGAAAGAGATGGGAATACCAGACCACCTGACCTGCCTCCTGAGAAACCTATATGGAGGTCAGGAAGCAACAGTTTGAACTGGACATGGAACAACAGACTGGTTCCAAATAGGAAAAGGAGTACGTCAAGGCTGTATATTGTCACCCTGCTTATTTAACTTATGTGCAGAGTACATCATGAGAAATGCTGGGCCAGAGGAAGCACAAGCTGGAATCAAGATTGCCGGGAGAAATATCAATAACCTCAGATATGCAGATGACACCACCCTTATGACAGAAAGTGAAGAGGAACTGAAAAGCCTCTTGATGAAAGTGAAAGAGGAGAGTGAAAAAGTTGGCTTAAAGCTCAATATTCAGAAAACTAAGATCAGATCATGGCATCTGGTCCCATCACTTCATGGGAAATAGATGGGGAAACAGTGGAAACAGTGGCAGACTTTATTTTGGGGGGCTCCAAAATCACTGCAGATGGTGATTGCAGCCATGAAATTAAAAGACGGTTACTCCTTGGAAGGAAAGTTATGACCAACCTAGATAGCATATTCAAAAGCAGAGACATTACTTTGCCAAAAAAAGGTCCGTCTAGTCAAGGCTATGGTTTTTCCAGTGGTCATGTATGGTTGTGAGAGTTGGACTGTGAAGAAAGCTGAGCACCAAAGAATTGATGCTTTTGAACTGTGGTGTTGGAGAAGACTCTTGAGACTCCCTTGGACTGCAAAGAGATCCAACCAGTCCATTCTAAAGGAGATCATTCCTGGGTGTTCTTTGGAAGGACTGATGCTGAAGCTGAAACTCCAGTACTTTGGCCACCTCATGCGAAGAGTTGACTCGTTGGAAAGGACCCTGATGCTGGGAGGGATTGGGGGCAGGAGGAGAAGGGGACAACAGAGGATGAGATGGCTGGATGGCATCACTGACTCGATGGACGTGAGTTTGGGTGAACTCCGGGAGTTGGTGATGGACAGGGAGGTCTGGTATGCTGCAATTCATGGGGTCGCAAAGAGTCGGACATGACTGAGCGACTGAACTGAACTGAGCATTGCTTTTATTTTCAGTTGTCTATTTTCCATTGAATTGGGCTTCCCATCAGCAGACAAAGCGGGGAGTAGGTTACAGAAAACAGAGGTATATTTCTTCCTCCTACCCCTCAGTTTAACCCAACAGGTAAACCAGTATTTCTTCCCTAAAATTTGATTCCCCAGCTTATAGTAAACAGGCTATGCACCATTATTTTCTAGCTATCGTTATTCAAGCTACTTCTTATCAAATGAGATGATGGCTACGAAGTACTTTATAAAGTACTTAAAGATACAGAATTAGAAGCATAAACACTTTTTTCTGAGTTAAAAAATAATGGCATGTTTACATAGCTAAAGATGTAAAAACTATAACCATATGATTGTTCTGTTGTTACCATGGTGAAGTTTGGAACCATATTCCAAACCTAGGGTCCTGTTCCTTATGTGCTTTCAGGTTAGAGTAGGCCAAAAAACTTTACAAAACTAAAAAAAAATAATAGCATGTTTAACATGTATTGCTAAAAATAAGAACTGTTCACAAAGCCAGTGTGTATGATATACTCCTATTTGAGAGAAAAGTATCTATTTTACATAGATATATTGACAGGCTATAACAAAAAATTTGACAATGATTATTCCTTAGAACATGTGGTGAGCTCTAATTTCTTTCTTTCCTTTTTTTTTTTTTTTTGCTTTACTTACCTGTGAATTACCTCCCATAGCTACATTATTTGTATAAAGAAAAAGATTATTTTGAAGTATTATCTAAATATGATTTTGATGTCATTATTTTTTCTAATTTGATATTCCCTTCTCAGGGGGTCTTCCCGACTCAGGGATTGAACCCAGGTCTCCTGCACTGCAGGTAGATTCTTAACCATCTGAGCCACCAGGGAAGCCCAACTTTATATCATTTTTAATTTATGTGCTTATACTATGTATCAAAAAGGGTGATTATTGTCAAATTCTAATTACTGATTAGATTAGTTTCTTAGAGCTTCCTTAACAAATTACCACAAAATGAGTGGTTTAAAAAAATGGAAATGCATTGTCTCGTAGTTCTGGAAGCTAGAAGTCCAAATTCAAGGTGTCAGCAAGACCATGCTTTCTCTTTGCTGGTGTTAAAAGCAATCCTTGGCATTTCTCGATGTGCAGTTATATAACGCAAATCTCTGCCACCATCAGCAGATAGTGATCTTCCTGTGCGTCCTCAAGCTGTCTACCTTAAAGACACCTGTCATACTGGATTAAGGACCCGCCTACGCCAGTATGATCTCATCTTAACTAATTATATCTGCGACAACCTTATTTCCAAACAGGGTCACATTTTGAGGTACTGAGGATCAGGCCTCCAACATAACAATACTGTTACTACTACTACCTCAACCCATATTACTAATCAAGGGATTTTGTCTTTTATTTCAAAAGCTACACATTAAAATAAATTATTCCCTCAGTTTTTTTGTCTTGCTTTTCAAAATTTGATATAGAAAATCACTTGACTACTCTTCTCAGAACACCATTCCAGGAGTGTTTCCACAATTGTAAAATTCATCATCTCTACATGATACATTGGAAAATTATCATCTATACAGAATGAGTTTGAAAACAAAAAGCCCCATGTATGTGAACCATTTATCAGTGCCCTGCCAGGAACAGATACAGCTCTTCTGTCACTTGAAAGACTGAGCATTTCATAACACAACGCCTTGTGAATTTGAGATAGATTAACAAAACATTTTTTCTTCTTTTACCAAGACTAAATTGTGTTGTTCAAGTCCATATGAAAGTATCACGAGAAATAAAACACATTTCTTCTTTTATTTTACACTGTACTCGGAAACTGTTTCTTGCAAAGAAAAAATGGAGAACCATAACCCTTAAGTAATCAAGATGAGCTCTTGAAAGGCAAAAAAAGCTACTGAAGTCTAAAAAGCAGTGGATCCACCACACTGAGAACAACTCCTAAGGTATTTGAGCAATCTTTTGAAAAAGTACCTTTTCATGTACAGCTGCTGCTGATCATTCTCTGAAAAAGTGAAACCTCTATTAAAAAGATACCTTTTGAAAAAGTATTAAAGGCCAGAATAAAAATTGTCATAGTGTTGTTTCATGAAGTAACAAGTATCTTATTCCCCCAAAAAATAAGTTTTTCTCACTAAGGGCTTCCCAGGTGGTGCTAGTGGTAAAGAACCTGCCTGCTAATGCAAGAGACATAAGAGACATGGGTTTGATCCCTGGGTTGAGAAGATCCCCTGGAGGAGAGCATGGCAACCCACTCCAGCTTTCTTGACTAGAAAATCTCATGGACAAAGAAGCCTGGTAGGCTACAGTCATGGGGTCACAGAGCTGGACGCAACTGAGCACAAGCACATGATGGCCTTGGTGACGAGTAAGTGATAATGCCAAGTGGTTGAGAAATTCAATCCTAGGTAGGTACAACTGGTAAGACTTCAGTTTGGATTATTCCAGCGAGAAATAAAATCACTAAGACAAGTAATTCTGCAATGATAACATATCAGTTAGCCATTGCCAATAGTAATAGTACATAGCAAACATCTACACAAATCTCCATGGCTTTCAACAACAAGCATTTATTTCTTGCTCGTGCATCTATGAGATAGTTGGGGTTTTACTCATAATGGCTGTGTTCAGTTGTGATTAAAGGTATGAGTTAGGTCTACATCTGTTTCACACAGCTCTCCTCTGTCTTGGACAAGAAGCAATCCAAAGCCTATTCTTCTCATGGTGAAAGGCAAAACTAAATACATAAGCACATTTCAAATCTTTGTCTATATCATATCCACTAACATCCCACCCACCTACACAAGTCACAAGGAGAAACCCAAAGTCAGAGGAGAGAGAAGTCTCTTGTCTTCCATGAGGCCATGACAAAGAGATCAAAGGACAGAGACCAGTGATCCAACCCACCACAAATAGCATATGAACTTTATAGTACTAAGCAAGATGATTCTTCTTGAAATATACAGCGCAAATAAAAACCTATCCCTTGAAAGCATCTCCGGGAGTTGGTGATGGACAGGGAGGCCTGGCATGCTGCGATTCATGGGGTCACAAAGAGTCAGACACGACTGAGCGACTGAACTGAACTGAAAGCATCTTGCCCACCACGAAGCCAGCCACAAGACCAGGGTAACCTATACCATTCTTATAGATTATTTTGTTTAGCACTACGAGTGTTAAGCACCTCAATACAAATCTTGACGGTATAGTTTGTTGTTGTTGTTGTTTAGTCACTAAGTTGTGTCCCACTCTTTGAGACCCTATGGATAATAGTTCACTAGGTTCCTCTGTCCATGGGATTTTCCAGGCAAGAATACTGAAATGGGTTGCCACTTCTATTTCCAGGGGATCTTCCCCACCCAGGGATTGAACCCATGTCTGCTGCATTGGCAGGCCAGTTCTTTACCACTGAGCCACCAGGGAAGAATGATGGTATAATTTAGCCTCTATTATTTTGCCTTGTACTTTTATTAAATGATTATCCATTCTGTTGTTCCAAAATGTATTTAATGATCTCTCTAAATCTGGCTGGCATACTCTTATTATTCATATTATCTACCACTATCCCTATTTAACTGTTGAAGAGTTCTTAAAAATTGGTCTGTACAAAAATTAAAGTTTTTACATCCATCAGTAATTATTATAGTATTTTAGTCTTACAATACCAAATACACATTTATATTTCAACTGATGATATTTAAACATTTCAATATATCTGCTATGGGTTGTATTGTGCCCCAAGAAAGATGTTATGGTCCTAAATGTGAGCTTGTTTAGAAAAAGGGTCTTGACAGATGATCAAGTTAAGATAAGGTCATTAGAGTGGGCTCAAACACAATATAACTGGTATCATTATAAAAAGGGGAAACCTGGACACAGAGACAGGCACTTCCAGAGAGAACGCAATGTGAAAGCACAGGAAAACTACCATCTCCAAACCAAGAACTGCCTGATGTCAGCAGTGTAAGGGGAGGGCACAGAACAGATTCTCTCTCATAGCTCCCAGAAGGAATCAACCCTGCAGACACCCTGCTTTCTGACTTCTGTGAGAGAATACCTTTCTGTTTACGCCACCCAATGTGTTACTCTGTTTTATGACAGCCCCAGGAAACTAATGTAATCCAATATAAGGAGAGTCTATATTCTTAATTAAATAGAATACTAGCTATTACTAATAAATCCAAATGATGTACCTTTTTATCTTACTGATGTTGTATGCATTTATTTAATGGCAATCTATATGATCACATGATCAGCAAGCTCGGAAGTGTCAGAAATTACACTGAAGTAAGTATTTCGCTATTTGCACTTCTAAAGCTCAAAGACAAAGCCATTTTGGGATAAGCAGTGGAGCACAAGCTAAAAGCTGGTGCATCCTCATTTATCACTGTCTAATACGTCATGTATCTTTACTTCTTTATTTTGTGTGTGGTCTACTTCCCTACTCCTCCTGTTACAGTATAAGCACCATACAGGCAGAGAGTTTCTTATGCTTTGCTCACCCTGGTATTCCCAGTGCTAGAACAATGCCTGATATATAACAGGTACTTAATAATTATTTGTTCAAAAAGTGAAATGAATCTCCAAGCAACAATCTAATAATACTCCTCTTTAATAATTCTACAGCTATTTTCTGTCATGTCTTCACTTCTGCCCTTGGATGACCAATGAGATACACAAGCTTGGCTTAATTTTTATCCTATTCAGAGGAAACAAGGAAACCCTAAAACAAGAATATATGCTTATTTTCCAATTCCCCAAGTATAAACTGCAAAAGTAAATCCACCATAAGGAAACTCCCAAGAGAGTCAATTATTTCAATACTGCTCTCAGCTTGCAATATTCCTTGGAAACAAATTCTTTCAGATGAACAGCAAGAACTGTAAGGTAGTTGGAAATACATAGGCCTTGAAGTCAGACTAACCTTGGTTAGAAGCTCACTCCTACCATTAAAAATCTCTCCAATTCCCTGGTTCCTCCCATGAAATGTAAAGAATAATGCTTCCTTCATAGGGTGTGGTACCATTAAACTGGATGTATATGAAGACCCTAGCATTATGCCTGGTAAGGTGAAAGATTCAGGAACAAATCTGAGGAGTCATAGCATTATAGCCAGTTGAAGAGCAGCCAGTTCTGTCAAGACAAAACATATGCCATCAATAAGTTCCTTAGGGACTTCCCTGGTGATGCAGTGGTTAAGAATACCTCCTGCCAGTACAGGGAACACAGGTTCGATCCCTGGTCTGGGAAGATTCCATGTGCTGTGGAGCAACTAAGCCTGTGCGTCACAACTTCTGAGCCCACGTGCCCTAGAGCCTGTGCTCCTGCAACAAGAGAAGCCACTGCAATGAGAAGCCCTCACACTAGAGAGTCGTCCCCACTCGCCGCAACTAGAGAAGAGCCTACGCAGCAATGAAGACCCAGCAAAGCCAAAAATAAATAAATAAATATTTTTTAAAAAATACGTTTCTAAAAGTTTACTGTGTAATTTCTGGCTTTACTTAAAACTGGTATAAGCAAAATCACTGTGAGAGCTATTTGCCTCAAAGGTCAAAGAAGAGTGTTGTTTCCTCCAGTTTCTAGAGACTCTGTAGATTGCTCTGTGTTGAATGGTGGCATTAGCTGAAGCAGCATTTAGCAGTTCAGCACATGGTTGAGTAAAGCCTGGGGGAGAATTAGATGATAACATTTCAAGGGGAAACTGCCAATGGACAAAAATAGCAAGGAGGCAGGGTAGTCTAGGGTTTAGCAATAGAATTTGTAAAGAGGCAAAGCCACACAGTCCTATTCTTTTCAGTGAGTATGCTCCTGAGAGCCAGCTCTTTACCGCCAATCAGTGCTGTAACAGCTGAAGACTGTGGCCTTTAAAAGCTACAACAACTGCTGAGACGCAAGATGAACTAACATTTAATTCTGCATTTGCCGTTTCTTCCACTCAGACTGTAAGGCGCAAACCCTGTCTGCCACCAGAACCAAGGATTTCATAAACCTATCTAGTATTTCCCATCACAGAGGTTTCAGGGAGTAAAAACTCTGTAGACTACAGCTCACACTGTTACCATCTTAGAAATGAACGCTATAAACCAACAACAGCTTGGAAGATGATTATCCAATGTGAGGATGATCCTAGTCTTCCCACTGCTCGTTTCTGGCACTTTAATAATTTTGCCAAGTCTTCACAGAGGTTATGCACTGGCCTCCAAACAAGAACTTCAAATAACACATTCTGCTATTTATTAGCAGTTCCAGGAGTGTCTTTAATAGAGGTCATTCCTTGAGTTCTTGTTCACTCCACTTATGAATAGAGACATGATTATTATCACCAAGAGTCAAAAAGTAGTCATTTTACATTTGACTTCCCCTTGCCCTTTAGTTGTTGGAAATGGTTTAGGACCAAGCATGTAAGCAGCTGAGCTAACACCTACAAGACATAATTATTACATAGTTTAAGATTAATGGCATCAGTATGCTTTCCCTCTAGCACTTCATTAGAAGAAATACTCTAAAGTCTCTAGCACTGGCATGGCACATAACTGAATATTAGTTCACATTCACCCCCTCCCCAAATCAATCCTCTAATCTCCCCAAACCTTATTCTCCACATCTACCCTTTCATCAAATGTCATTATTGCTAAAACTGCTAGAAGAGCCTAATACCAGGACCACTACTTTCTCATCTCCAATCCTTCAGACATTCACCTGGCTTATACACCATCTCTTGAGAGCAGGATCGCTGCTTCCTGAAGTACCACCATGCAATAGAATAAATCAATCTGCATTAAGGTAAAAATAGTAAAATCCTAGAAACAGGCAGAGGGGGGTATTCATACCTCTCAGTGGCCATTAACATGCCAGGTGGGCAAGAGTTTCTTTGAACACAAGGAGAAGAGAACTGAGAGGAACTTAATCAAATCCACTAAGGCTTGAAGAATTGTGTGTAACAATGTCTTAGAAATTAAATATATATTTTCTTAGTAAATTCACCAATACTCTGTACTCAAAGAGACTGTAAATACAAAGTAGGACTTCTTATTTCTAGCCATGGTTTGCAAGTTTATTCAGATAAAACTACCTTTTGAAAACAGGCGGGGCAGGAGCTGGATAAATTTATTTTTAATCTTCTTAAATCATCATCAAATTGCTCAAAGACTAAATTCTAGGTGAAAGCCATTGTTGCCCAGAGTGCATTTCCCCATGTAAAACTACACATTTATTTCAGAGTGGACAGAAAACAAGGCCAGGGGCATCCAAACCTGAGAAACCTTACAGGAGAAGCTCCATATACTAGGTTGTAAAACAAAGAGTTACACACTCTGATCCAATATCAACCCCTGGTTCCCAAGACCACCAGAGTAAAGAGAAGTCTTCCATGGAATAGAAAAGAATAAGTAGGAAAATAATCCATGAGACATTTTTCCACAGACAAGTGCTCAAATGGATTTCCACCATTTGAGCAAAGAACTTGGTTTTTTATCAGCTCTGACTGATAGTGTCTGAGCACCTGGCAGAATTAAAACCAAGGTACCTCCGGAGGATGGCACACCATCCTAGGCTTCAAAGAATCTCACACATAATTTTGTGAGGTCAGAGACCCATTAGCAATCAACGAGAAACAGATATGCACAGACTTCAGACGCTGTAATTATCAGAAACAGATATTAAAACAGTAACGTTCAAAGAAATAAAGAATGAACTTGAAAATATCTGCAAGGAACAGGATGTTTTAAAGTGATAGAGTAGGTTAAAAAAGAACTTTTAAAAACAAATATATGATTTCGATGTTGGGCAAAACTAATACAATATTGTAAAGTTTAAAAATAAAATTAAATTTAAAAAAAACATATGATTCTGAAATTAAAAATACAATGGATGTACTGGGCAGCAGATTAGACAGAAGAAAAAATGTGAACTGAAAGATATGCCAAAAAAGAGAGAGAGAAAGAGAGAATGAAGGACAATTACAACCTACTCCAATATTCTTGCCTAGAGAATCCCACGGACAGAGGAGCCTGGTGGGCTACAGTCCATGGGGTCGGAAAGAGTTAGACATGATTGAGCAACTTTCACACATGTAAAATACACAATTAATGAGAACATACAGTATATCACAGGGAATTCTACTCAGTGCTTTGTGGTGACCCAAATGGGAAGGAAATCCACAAAAAGAGGGATATATGTGTCCATATAGCTGATTCCCTTTGCTGTACAATAGAAACTGACACAACATTGTAAAGCAACTATACTCCTATACAAACTAATTTTAAAAAAGAGAGAATGAAGCACAAAGAGAAAAGAATGAAAAATAAAGAGTGTAATGGGTATGGAATACACAGTGAGAAGGTCTAAAACATATAAGATTCAAGAAAGAGGAGAGAGAATGGAGCACAGGCAGTATGTGACGAAATATTAACTGATCATTTTCCAAAACGGATGACAGAATCAAGTGCCCAGGAAATCTCAAAAAGGATAAATAAAAAGAAGTCTATTCCTAGACCCATTAGGATGAAATGGTAGAAAATCAAAGGCAAAGAGAAAACAAATTAAGCAACAAGAAGAAAGGATGGCAGTATGCTTCAAAGGACAGCAGTTAGATCAAGAGTTATCTTCAACAACTGAAGCCAGAACACAGTGGAATGATATTTTCAAAGTGAAGAAAGAAAATAATTACCCAATCAGGAAACAAAAAGAAATATTTCAAGCAAAAATAAAATAATTCTAAATGGAAGGTATATAATTAAAGAATGAAGATCAAAACTAAGTGGTAAATATGAGGACTGATATAATTGAACATTCATGACATAAAACATTACCAACAAAGTCAAATGACACTTAGGAAAAAAAGACTTATAAATCTTAAATATTTATATTAGAAAAGAGGCAGGATTGAAAATGAATGAACCAACCATCCATATCAAGAAGTTAGGGGAAAAAACAGCAAAATATAACCAAATAAAGAAGTATGGAGGAAATAAAAGAGGAGAAGTGAAGGAAATAGAAAACAAATATGTAACAGACAGAAATACTAAATCCAAAAGTTGATTTTTCAAAAGGCTAATAAAATTGATAAACCCTAAGGAGGCTTACAAAGTAAAAAGAGACAAGACACAAATACCCAAAGTCACAGATGAAAAAACGATCATGAAAGCAGACATTTTTAAAAAGACAATAAAAAGGTATTAAGAACGTTTGAAATAAATAGGTAACTTCCTAGGAAAAAATGTAGTCTCAAAACTGACTTAATAAAATCTGAAAAGTCCTATAATAACTAAAGAACCTGAGTCTTCAGTCAAAATCTTCTTACAAAGAAAACCCAAGGCCCAGTTCTCCTCATTGGTGAGTTCTATAAAACATTCAAAGAAGAAATATTCCAATTTCACACAAATTCTTCCGGAGAAAAGGGAATAAAGGAGCACTACTCTGCCTAATTTTATCAGCCTAGGATAATCCTGTTAAAAAAAATATGAGAAAAAAACCTCACGACAATTTCAAACTCAGGAACTCATGCAAACATCCCAAAGAAAATATATCAAAGTGAATCCAGCAGAATATGAAAGAAACAATACATGACCAAACTGACTTTATTCCTGGAATGCTGGAAAAGTTTAATATCAAAAATGTAACTAATGTAATTTGCAGCCATGAAATTAAAAGACGCTTGCTCCTTGGAAGGAAAGTTATGACCAACCTAGATAGCATATTCAAAAGCAGAGACATTACTTTGTCAACAAAGGTCCTTCCAGTCAAGGCTCTGGTTTTTCCAGTGGTCATGTATGGATGTGAGAGCTGGACTATAAAGAAAGCTGAGCACAGAAGAATTGATGCTTTTGAACTGTGGTATTGGAGAAGACTCTTGAGAGTCCCTTGGACTGCAAGGAGATCCAATCAGTCCATCCTAAAGGAGATCAGTCCTGGGTGTTCGTTGGAGGGACTGATGTTGAAGCTGAAATTCCAATACTTTGGCCACCTGATGTGGACAGCTGACTCACTGGAAAAGACTCTGATGCTGGGAGGGCTTGGGGGCAGGAGGAGAACGGGACGACAGAGGATGAGATGGTTGGATGGCATCACCAACACAATGGATGTGGGTTTGGGTGGACTCCAAGAGTTGGTGATGGACAGGGAGGCCTGGTGTGCTGCGGTTCATGGGGTCGCAAAGAGTCGGACACGACTTAGCGACTGAACTGATCTGAATGTAATTTTCTATATTATCAGATTACATTTTGCTGAGCATTTTGCTGAGCACACTAGTTGGCATATTAAGGCAAGAAAAATAAATAAAAGGAATAAAGATGGGGGAACTGTTGTTATTTGCAAATGAAATGATTATGTCAAAAGCAAATGCAGAATTATTCATACTATTAGGATAATAAAATAATTTAGCAAAGTTGTTGGATATAAAAATTAACATGCCAAAAAAACATAATATAGAAAGTAAACTGAGTTTCTGTATGCCACAACAAGCATTTCATTCAAATTCTGAAATGATACCACTTATGACAACATGAAAAAATATTAAACACCTTAGAATAAATCTATCAAAAGATGTGTAAGACTGCTATGGGGAAAAATATAAACATTATGGAAAGACTTTAAAGAACTTTATAAATGGAAAGATACTACATTTATGGTGTGGAATAGTATTTTAAATTGAATTTGATCTACATATTCAGTGCAATCCCAATCAAATTCCCAACAGATATTTTTCACTGAATTTCACAGGCTGACTCTATAATGTATATGGAAATACTAAACACAAAGAGAGGTCTAGACACACCTGAACAAGTACAGGTGGAAGGACCTCACCTCCTAGATATCAACTATAAAGTTATAGCAATCAAGACAAAGAGACCAAAGCAACAGAGTGTAGAAAAATAGACCCACACACATATGTACACTTGATATACAAGGGAGAACACTGCATAGAGGCATGCAGAGTGTTCATCATCACTAATTATCAAAGAAATGCAAAACAAAATCTCAAGGGTACAGAGGCATGTGAATATCTATATAGCAAAAAAAAAAAAAAAATGAATTTGGACCTTGAGCTCACATATGCAAAAATCAATTCTGGGTGAATCAAAAACTTAAGTGTAAAAGTTAAAGATTTTAGAAAATAATACAGAAAAATATCCTCATGATCTCAGTGTAGGAAAGAACTTATGATGACAAAAAGCACTATCAATAATGAAATGAGCTACATCAAATTATGTTTAAAAGGATGTCATCAAGAAAGTGAAAAGACAACACATAAAATTGGAGAAAATATTTGCAAATCATATATTTAACAAGAGGCTTGACCCTGTCTATAGGAAGAACTCTTTACAACACAATAACAAGACAGCAAAATTTTTTAATAGACATTTCTCCAAAGAACATATATAAATGGCCAATAAGTACATGAAAAGATCCTCAATATCACTAGTAAGGAAAATCAAATCAAAATCAAAACAATGAACTACTTTACCTCCACTCAGTTCAGTTCAGTTGCTCAGTCGTGTCCAACTCTTTGCAACCCCATGAACTGCAGCACACCAGGCCTCCCTGTCCATCACCAACTCCCAGAGTTTACCCAAACTCATGTCCATTGAGTCAGTGATGCCATTCAACCATCTCCTCCTCTGTCGTCCCCTTCTCCTCCTGCCCTCAATCTTTCCCAACATCAGGCTCTTTTCCAATGAGTCAGCTCTTTGCCTCAGGTGGCCAAAGTATTGGAGCTTCAGCTTCAACATCAGTCCCTCCAATGAACACCCAGGACTGATCTCCTTTAGGACAGCTATAATAAAAAAAAAAGGGGGGGGGGGGGATTAACAAAGAGGAAGAGGAGGAAGAAGAAAGAAAGAGAGAGAGAAAAAAGAAATCTTAAGTGTTGGTAAGAATATAGGTCTGTGAGTAGCAGACCTATGAGAAGGGAAAGTGTCAAGGTAGGCAATTGCTTTATATTTATTATAAACTTATTATGGTTTTTTTTGTTGTTTTTCAAACTATGTGCATGTATAACATTGATACAAACAAAAATTTAGTTTAAAGATAATCATAAAGGAGGGGGAAGAAACCCCAACCATGCCCCATTTCAGTTTAGTTCCTTGGAAAGACTGATGCTGAAGCTGAAAATCCAATACTTTGGCCACCTGATGCGAAGAACTGACTCACTGGAAAAGACCCTGATGCTGGGAAAGATTGAAGGCAGGCGGAGAAGGGGACAACAGAGGATGAGATAGTTGGATGGCATCACCAACTCAATGGACATGACTTTGAGTAAGCTCCAGGAGTTGGTGATGGACAGGGAAGCCTGGCATGCTATAGTCCATGGGGTCGCAAAGAGTCGGACACGACTGAGTGACCGAACTGAACTAGTAAGTCCCAGAAGAGATTAACTTCTATGGTTTTGGGGTGGGGGTGCAGAAGAGGGGGAATGAGGGTAAAAGACAATAGTAGCAGAGCAGCTATGAGTTATAAAGCACTGAGAGCAGACATTCTCCTGGGTTATTTGTCTAAATTACTATATGGAATTGTCACAGTGACCCTACATATAGGAAGATATTATCATTCCCTATCAAGATAAGAGGAAGTTGAGAATCAGAGAGGTTAAGTGACTTGTCCACAGTCTCAAAGCTGGGAAGTGACACAGCTAAGATTCAAATTCAGATGTCACAAAGCTGGGAAGTGACACAGCTAAGATTCAAATTCAGATGTATTTGCCTCTACATCCTGCTTTTAACCTAGCACTCAGGAATATGACCCCACCTGACCTCCTCCACATCTTTGTCCAATAGCTCACTAGGATCCACATCGTTCACTAAGTCCTGTAACTTCTTGGTGAAAGCCTTAAGCTAACTGGGGGAAGATTTTTCAGCAAAGTATTAAGGGAACAAAACAACTCATTAGCCTATAATGAAAATAAAAAGCTGTCAAATTGTTGGATTTCACTTGTATTTTCCAAAGATTTCCATCTGCCTGGCCTGGTGGTATTGTTACAAGGCTACACTATCAAGACAGAAGTGACTGGGGAAAAGCAGAAACAGCAGTTTAGGGAGAGGCCAACATGCAACTGCCAGGATCTCACCTTCATCTCTTTTCTCTCCTGTCTCACCTTCCTCCCCTCTTCCCCCAACTCACATTCTAGCTGTGCGTGTGTGTGTTAGTTGCTTAGTCGTGTTCGACTCCTTGCAACCCCATAGACTGTAGCCCACCAGGCCCCTCTGTCCATGGGATTCTCAGGCAAGAACACTGGAGTGGGTTGCCATTTCCTTCTCCAAAAGGAACTATAGAAAGAAAGAAAGAAAGTGAAGTCACTCAGTCATGTCCGACTCTTTGCAACCCCATGGACTGTAGCCCACCAGGCTCCCCCATCCATGAAATTTTCCAGGCAAGTGTACTGGAGTGGGTTGCCATTTCCTTCTCCCACATTCTAGCTACATTTAACAATTTGCAATTTTCCGACCAGCACAAATCATAGCATGCCTCTGTTGCCTTTCTTCCCTTTTTGTTGCCAGAAAGCTCATGGCACCTGCTTTCTCATGCCTCTTCTAGTCCACTCAAGGAACCACTCATTCCTTGGTTTCTATCATACCTTGTTTACCCTTCTAGCATTATAACACTTTAATGCACATATTCATAAATGTGCCTATTTTTGACTCAATAAGTTATAAGCTCCCTGGAAGCAGAGAATGTGTGTTCATCTCTGTGTCACTAAATATTTGTATAAATATGTATAACGGTGATCTCTCTTTCACAAAGGAAATGTCATGCTGCATATATATGCCATTAAAATGATCAAAAGATATGCTAACCTTATTTACAATAGCAAAGATATGAAAATAACCTGTGTCCATCAACAGATGAGTGGATAAAGAAAATGCAATATTATATATGAAAGTGAAAGTATGAGTTGCTCAGTCATGTTTGACTCTCTGCAACCTCATAGTAGCCTGCCAGGTTTCTCCATCCATAGGATTCTCCAGGCAAGAATACTGGAGTAGGTTGCCATTTCCTTTTCCAGGGGATCTTCCTGACCCAGGGATCGAACCCAGGTCTCCCACATTGCAGGCAGACTCTTTATGGTCTGAGCCACCAGGGAAGAATCCTAAAAAGATGGAAATCCTGACATTTGAAACACCATGGATGAACCCAGAGGGCATTGTGCTAAGTGAAATATGCCAGACATGAAAAGACAAATACTGCAGGATCTCACTCCCATGTCAAATCTAAAAAGAAAGAGCCAAACTCATCAAAACAGAGTAGAATGGTGGTTGCCAGGGACTGGGCTGTGTATAAACTTTCAGTTACAAGATGAATAAGTTCTGGAAATCTAATATGGTGACTACAGTTAATACTGTATGCGACACCTGAAATTTGTTAAGAGAGTAGATCTTAGTCATTCTCATCAAAAAAAAAAAAAAAGGTAATTATGTGAGGTGATGGCAGGGTTAATTAACTTGATTGTAGTAATCATTTCACAACATATACACATATCAAATCATCACATTGTACCCTTTAAGTATATACAGTTTCATTTGTCAATTAAACCTCAGTAAAGCTGGGGAGAAAAAAGACATGCTAACAATGGCCATCTTTGGGTGGTAGAATTATGAGCTATTTTTTCTTTCTTTATTTTTAAAATTTCTGTAATTAAGAACTTGTTCATCAAAGATATAATTAAAACAGTAAAAAGGCAAGCTACAAAATGGGAGAAAATATTTTTGCAAAACACATAAAAGGAACTCTCACAAATCAATGAGGAAAAGAAAAACAAACCAATAGTAAAATGGGCTTAAACTTTTAAAAAGAAGAACTGAAATGGCCAAAGAATGCATTTGTATGTGTATACATTTTTACATGTATACATACACATGTTCTTTAATATGTATAGATGAAAATATGATTAAAGTTATTAGTAATTCAAGAAAATGCAAATTAAAGCCATAATAGCATATCACATGAGTTCAGCAAAAAACATTAAGCCCTATAATACCAAGTGTTTCAAGGATGTTCAGGAACAAAAACTCTTGCACACTGCTGATATCAGTATATGGGTTTGACTGCTTTGGAAAATAGTTGGACATTATCTAGTGACATGGAAAAATGTGTGCTCTTTTATATCAAGATGTATACAGAAGAATGTACATTATTCATAATTTCCCCAAACTAGAAATAACTGTCCATCAAGAGTAAAATGGATAAATAAATTGTGGTATAGTCATACAATGGAATGTTATACAGCAGTGAAAAGCCACACATCAGAGCTACATACAAGAACGTGAATGAATCTAACAAACACAACGTTGAGTAGTAAGACACAGAAAAATGCATACAGTATGATTTCATCGAAATAAAGTTCCAAACTGGGAAAAACTATATTGTTCAGGAGTAGCATACACAGATGATAAAAACCACAAAGGAAATCAAGAAAGTCACTCCTTGGAAAAAGCAGTGTGACAGTTACATCTGATGGAGGGAAGTATGGGGTTACTAGTGGGATTGGACATTTGAGGGGTTTCTAGGATGTTGCAAATGTTTTCTCTGTGAAGGTGGTGATTAACATGGCTGTTAGCTTTATTTTAAAAGTATGAATATGAAAATATATGTAGAAAAGGATAGATTGCACATAACTTTAAAATGCATTTTAAATAAAACTACAAAAGTTCCTGCATGTGTGTGTGCTAAGTCGCTTCAGTCGTGTCGGGATCTTAGTGACCCCATGGACTGTAGCCCTCCAGGCTCCTCTGTCCATGATTCTCCAGGCAAGAGTACTGCAGTGGGTTGCCATTCCCTTTTCCAGAGGATCTTCCTGACCCAGGGATCGAACATGCATCTCCTGCATTGCTGGCAGATTGTTTACCACTGAGCCACCTGGAAAGCCCATTCATTTCCCAGGGCTGCTCTAATAAATGACACAAACTTGGTGGCTTAAAATAACAGAAATCTGCTCACTCATATTTCTGGAGGCCAGAAGTCTGAAATTAGCACCATTATGCTAAAATCAAGGTATAAGCAGGACCACACTCCCCGCACCCCCCCCCCCGCCACCCTCCAGGGCCTCTAGGAGAGAGTCAGTCCCTTGCATCTTTCAGGTTCTGGTGGCTGTCAGCATTCCTTGGCTTATGGCTTCATAACTCCAGTCTCTGACTCTGTATGTGTCAAATCTCCCTCTACCTCTCTCATATAAGGACACTTGTGAAGCAAGTAGGGACCACCTAGATAATCCAGAATTATCTCCCATCCTAAAATGCATAACATAATTACATCTGCAAAGACTCCAAATAAGGTCATATTTATAAGTTCCAGGGATTAGGACCTGATATCTTTGTAGTGGGCTGAATGGCAGCCCCAAAGTCCAAATGTAAAATTCTATCCCACTCCTGATGACACCGTTTTGGTGCTCATTCTGCCAAAAACAACTTAGCCAGTTTTCTTATGCTTAGTCCACAACTCATCAAAACTGTGCCCATGAACCATCTTCCATGAATTTTGTTGTTGTTGTTGTTTATAAATATGTTTGTTCCATGAATTCTTAATGAACAGCCTCCAAACATTCTTGATGGTGTGTCTCTATTGGAAAATAAATTAAGCATGCTCTTCTAAGATATGATGCTCATTTATAAATTATGATTGCCAATGTATCAGTGTATTATATCATCATACATATAAAAACAAAAATTTGGAAGATATAGGGAAAATAAATGTAAGTAGAACTACTACCATCTCCTTCCAACAACAAAATGAATCATCCTGTCAGTTCTCTGGGTTACTCATCCCACTACTCAAAACACTCTTATTGTACATCCTTGCTCCCCAAAACTCCAAGGAGGCCTTTAAGGACTGCTGCTTAAGATGGGAAAGATGAATGAGTACTGGGCCTCCCACTCTAACTTCATCCACTCAGTCAGCCCGGATCTCTGATACACTGGGGGTTTTTGCACATGATTTCAATAGGAAGATTATCCTCCACCAAAACAAAATGCAAAAAAATAATAATAATAGGTCTGAAAGCCACTTCTCTGGAGCACTTTCTTTTGGTGTGAGTCTCTGGGCGGCCTTTCATGCAGGTGGCGCATGACATCACTCGGCCCCAGCTGTTCCTTATTAACTCAGCCTCTCAGCGAAAGATACAGCCTTTTTACAACTTGACATTTTTTAAGGAGACAGCCCATTCTGCGAATCAACCAAACACATTAAATGCAGTTAAGACTGCTGCATTCCGCAAATACAAATTTGACAAGAAAACCTTACGTCTTCACAGGCTCCACTGAAATATGGATTGATATGAAGTTCTGAAGGACACCAGGCTTGGCAGCAAAGCATCCCTGTGTTATCACCCTGAAGGAAATGCCTGCCAAGCCAACTGCACCTCCAGTGGGTCAAAGCTCAAGAACCCCGAAGCCTATAACCCTCACTGAGGCCTCGACACCATCTCCAGCATGAGCTGACTTTGTAAATGTGTTCTTTGCCTGCTCATAATGCCTAATTAGGCCCTGACCATGAGGCTAAGAGGTGGCGAAGAAAAGCCAGGACGCCTGCAGGCTGCCACTTGGGTTCACAGCAAAATGACAGGCAGTGAGCGTGATCCAAGTAGAAGAATCTGACAGTCACACTTCAGTCTTTCAGCCGCATATTTTTTTTAACATGGGGAGGTTGTAGCATCAATAGTGTCATCCTCTAATAGAAAGGACAACTACATATAATGCATAATTGCCAGTCTAAATGACTTGTTATTTTGACTGCCTATTTTAAAATGTCTGTAATTGCCTCCAATGAGACTTGGAATAAATGATAAGTCAGCACAGGCAATCACTGGTAGAGACATAGCATGGCTTTGGAAAACTTAGTGCAAATTATTTTGTCATGTGTCAATTACCACCAAACCCTGATTATGATCACAGGGCGTTTGTCCTGCTTTACTGGGTGTTTCTTCCAACTGTGTCCCACTTAAGCAACAGAAGGAGTATCACATGCAGGTGTATAAAAGACAAGGCAGTCTATTTTCAAGGGCAATGAGCAGAAGCTGCCTGAGCCTGATAAATTAGTTTCACAGAATTTTAGCTCGTGCCAAATCCTGGCCCTTTCTGTAAAGCAAAAGTGAGGCAGAAGCACACCTCGCTGAGAATTACTGCCATCTCTCCAAATGAACTTTTTCCCCCCTCGTATGCTTGTTTGCCAAGACTTAAAATAAAAAATCACTTTTTTATAACAAAATTTTCTCCCTGGAATAATAGGCTTCAGTGTGAGTACTGATAGAGCAATAGCTCCTCTAAATGACAGCAAAGGCTTGCAGCAGGGCTGTGAGGCACATCTATTTCAGGGCTTCCCATTAAAGAGAAAAGTGGTTAGGTAAGAAATGAAGTCATTTCCTGACTCATTGGGATGCCATGTTTAAACCACAGTGTTTTGCCTGAGGATACAGAGGTTAGAAAAATGTGACTGAGCCTAAGAGATGAATCATCCCTTAAAGATTCAGGAAAGCAACTTGTTAAGGTCCTTCACACACTACTAGAACATATAAGATAGGGAAAGAGGCTTAGGAAGAGCCTTCTCCCATTCTTACCACAGGAAAAAGAAGGCTCTCCTGCCTACATACTTGAGGGCTTAGTCACTAAGTTGTTCAACTCCTTGAAACTCCATGGACTGTAGCCCGCCAGGCTCCTCTGTCTATGGGATTTCCCAGGCAAGAATATCAGAGTGGGTTGTCATTGGCAGGTGGATTCTTTACCACTGAGCCACATGGGAAGCCCCTCTCCCTCCTATACACTTCATTAAAGCCAGTTCCTGAAATAATTTAAGTATGATTACATTTTTAAGTAGAAACATCAATATTTAGACATTAAAAACATCAGGAAATAGGGGAGAAGATGGATTCAAAGTCTGTTAATTTTGCATATTTCTAAAATAAGTGAGTCAAACTACTCCAAAAATCCACTTTTGAAGGATGATACACAACAATTAAGGATTCCAAGAATTTATTTTACTAGAAAAAAATTTAATACTCAGTTTCACTAGTAATCAAAGACAAATTCTATAATTTTAAAATAATAGTGAGATACCATTTTCAACTCTCAAACAGTTGGTGAAATAAAGGAGGGGTGGATATTACTCAGAGCAAATGAGGGACTGCAAATTGGCTCAATTTTCTGAAAGATGGTTGGACAAGACTTATTAAAACCCTTTAAATGTTCACACTCCTTAATCCAGTAATTCTGCTTCTAGGAAACTACCTTTTTTTTTTCTTTTACTTTGAGATATAGTTTATAATCTTAATATAATTAAGATATAACTTTAAACACTATTGCAAAATGATTACCAAAATGATGGAGGTGTTAGTGTTAGTTAACACCTCCAGCAAGTCACACAATTACCATTTCCTCTCTGTAGTGAGAACATTTAAAGGCTACTTCTTGGTCAACTTTCAATTATATAATAGAGTATTGTGAACTATAATCATCATGCTGAACATCAGCTTCCCAAAACTAATTCAGCTTACAACTGGAAGCTTGTACCCTTTGACCAACACCTGTCCATTTCTTCCACCCCTCAGCTCCTCATAACCAGGGTAGAATATTCCATCAGTTTGATTTTTTAGACTCCACAAATAAGTTATATCACACAAACAGTATCTGTCTTTCTCTGACTCATTTCACTTAGCATAATACACTCAAGATCCACCCATCTTGTTGCAAATGGCAGGACTTCCTTCTTTCTCATGGCTGAGTAGTATTCATGTGTGTGTGTGACATCTTCACTTTTTCATCTAGGAGTTTACCTTAATGCAATAATATGATATTTGGACAAAGATACATTCAAAAACTATCCTCACAGCATTGTTTAGAGTGGAAAACTCAAATGTAACTTAAATGACCAGCAATAAGAGAATAATTATATTGTTACAGAACACTAATATGATGCCGTAGTATACAATCAACTTGAACTATATTTAGGGATTATCTTTAATGAGTCATACCAATAAAAAAAAGCAGTGTGGAGAACTATATATACAGGAAGAAAAAATATGCAAAGGATTTCTTAATTGGGTATCACTCTGGAGACTGGACTAGAAAGATCTTCCCCATTTTGAATATACCAGGACATTATTGATGTCATATTGGTGTCATCACACACAGTGAACCTTTGAAACCCTGGTGATGTTTCTTGATGAACTTGAATCAATAAGTATCTGCATAAACTTCTCAAAGAACAACTGAGTTGAGCTATCTACTGGTTGACCCTGCCTCCAGGGCTCTGGAAGCTCATAGCCAATAAGAAGAAGGTAGTGTTGGAAGAAGCCAGTCTGCAGACTGGCCAATAGATTATAGTACATAAAGTGTCTATATACCCTTTTGGAAATACTTTTACTGTACCCCAGTATCACCATAGATGCCAAAACCTCACTTAATGGATGTTTGTTGAGTCTTGGCTGAATTCTTATGAAATATTAAATATTTAATGGACATGGGAAGAGGGATATTAGAGAAAGATATATAGAAATAGAGACCAAATCTGGAAAAAGAAGCAAACTGAGTGAAAAAGATATAAGAAATGTAGTAGAAAAGAAAGAACAGGAAAAAAATAGAAAATAATGAATTATGACTTCCTCAAGACTATCCAATTAGAGCAAATTATTTTACTGATTAAAAAATTGCTTTTTGCACTCAAGCTCCCTCAACATCCAGAACAACAATTTCATGGACCTGTACATGCCACAGAAATTCTCCTCTGGGAACCCCATCATCAGCACCAAGGACCATGCGCCCATCCAGATGAATGTGGCCAAGGTTGACAAAGTGACAGTCAGGTTCAATGGCCAGTTTAAAACCTACTCTATCTACTGGGCCATTCACAGGATGGGTGAGTCAGAAGATCCATTCTCCAACTGGCCAAGGCCAAAGCCATCATCTCAAAGAACTTCTGACTGGAAAGGATCACAGATGTGGAATATTTGTTACAAATAAATAGTGAACTCTCCTCAAATTAAGTTAATATATCAAAATACAACTCTAGAAAGTTGTATTTCCTAACAGTGACTAAAATGTATAGGAGATTGTTTTAAGATGGCAGAGTAGCAGGATGTGGGCTCATTTCCTCCTGCAAGAACACCAAAATTACAACTAGCTGCTGAACAACCATTGACAGGAGGACATTGGAACCCACCAAAAAAAGATATCCCATGTCGAAATACAGAGGCGAAGCCACAAAGAGACACTGGAGGGGCACAAACACAATAAAATCAAATTCCATACCTGCCGAGTGGGTGACCCACAAACTGGATAGCAATAATACCCAAGAAGCTCTCCCACTTTGTGAAGGTTCTGAGCCCCTCATCAGATTTCCCAGCCTAGGGATCTGGCAAAGGGACTGGGACTCCCCAGGGAATCTGAATTTGAAGACCAGCAGGATTTGATTATAGGACTTCCACAGGACTGGGAAAACAGACTCCACTCTTGGAGGGCACAAAGAAAATGTGATTGCTTTTCATACATATATGGCTTTCCATGTATCAGGCACTGGTAAATGAAGACAATACATATAGTGAGATATTTACATTAATTCATTTAATCCATATCATTGCTTTACAGGATAGGCATTTCTGTTGTTCTCTTTTATAGAAGAAGAAACAGTGAGGCCCCAAGAGGTTAAATAACTTCTATAAGCACTCACAGCTCTTAGGTAGAAAGGTAGAGATTCAGCCCCAGGGGTTCTAGCTCCAGATCTTCCTCACTATAGTAATAGCCCCACCTACTCAAGCCACCATCAGATCAGATCAGATCAGATCAGTCGCTCAGTCATGTCCGACTCTTTGCGACCCCATGAATCGCAGCACGCCAGGCCTCCCTGTCCGTCACCAACTCCCGGAGTTCACTCAGACTCATGTCCATCAAGTCAGTGATGCCATCCAGCCATCTCATCCTCTGTCGTCCCCTTCTCCTCCTGCCCCCAATCCCTCCCAGCATCAGAGTCTTTTCCAATGAGTCAACTCTTCGCATGAGGTGGCCAAAGTACTGGAGTTTCAGCTTTAGCATCATTCCCTCCAAAGAAATCCCAGCGCTGATCTCCTTCAGAATGGACTGGTTGGATCTCCTTGCAGGCCAAGGGACTCTCAAGAGTCTTCTCCAACACCACAGTTCAAAAGCATCAATTCTTCGGCGCTCAGCCTTCTTCACAGTCCAACTCTCACATCCATACATGACCACAGGAAAAACCATAGCCTTGACTAGACGAACCTTTGTTGGCAAAGTAATGTCTCTGCTTTTGAATATGCTATCTAGGTTGGTCATAACTTTCCTTCCAAGGAGTAAGTGTCTTTTAATTTCATGGCTGCAGTCACCATCTGTAGTGACTTTGGAGCCCAGAAAAATAAAGTCTGACACTGTTTCCACTGTTTCCCCATCTATTTCCCATGAGGTGGTGGGACCGGATGCCATGATCTTCGTTTTCTGAATGCTGAGCTTTAAGCCAACTTTTTCACTCTCCACTATGGTGCCTCCTTTTTAAGTCCTATAGTTCTTACCATCAATCATGCATATTTAATATTGAACACTTACAGTTTTGCGTGTTTGTTGCATTTTCATCTTAGTACAACATGTCTTCCCAACTAGACTCTAAAACACTGAACGCAGGAACTGTAAATAATACTTCTCTATAATCCTCACAGTACTTAGCACAATTCTCTACTCATTAAATAAGATTTAATTGGACCTTCAGCAAAGAGATAACTTTCAAAACATTTATTCCGATAATTTTGCAATCAAATAAACTCTGCCAACATTCTTTTGCTAAGAAGCAGTCATCTTTTGAGATTGCTGGAAATTTAAGTTTAGAGAAAAAAAGAAGTTAATGCTTTTTTATCTCATTCTATTCCCTTTGATGGATGAAACCAAAAATAATCACTTTGCATCTCCAAAGTGCTCCACCCCCATGAAAGCAGGGGGAGAGTGAGCCATCACTGGGACACAAATGTGTTCTGTTCAAGGCAAGGCAATCAAATAAATCAAGCAACCCCCAAAATATAGTTAAAGCAAAGTGACTCAGACATAGTTCATGTTTTTAGTCACTTAGAATCCAAAGTTACTCTGAAATGCAAATAGTTTTTCAAGCATTACTCATTTTGCTTTCTCTGATAAAACTAAAATAATCCAATACAATTATCTAGATGGTTATAATTTAAAGATTTAAAATACATGCTCAAAACCTAACATTTCAAATTAGTGCCACTCTTTAGGACAAACTCTAACTAATAATAATGATCTGGTATAAAAGTATCCTGGAGAAACTAATTTCCTACCATTTTCTTTTTATTAAGCTAATCTGAAAGGAAAAAAAAAAAACAACACATTCTTCTATGGGGCTGTCCTAGAGAAAGCACAGCACTGGAGAAACCACACACCTAAAAAGTCATTATTCAAAATTGAAAGCTGTTTTCCTATCTTATCTAAGGAAGCATTTATTCTCACATTGGAAAATTAAATAGAGTTCAGAACATTCGTTTAGAAATAATTGAGTTTCACCAAATCAATATACTAAAATAATTTCTAAGTAACCTTATCTGTAGCTCAAATAGGTTTAATCATATATGCTAACTCCTGCTGATTGGTAGTGGAGACCTAGATACTGTGTTGAGAAGGATTCTGAGGTCACATCCAAGAGAAAACATGTTTGCATCAATCAGCAATAAGCAATGTGTATGTACCAGTACCAAAAACGTGGGCTAACTGCAATAATTTACGGAAAGTAAATACAGACCCTCAATCTGAAATGAGAGATGTGGGCCAAAGATGCTACTGGATTATTTGGTAGTTTAAGAGAGAAAATTCACTGCTTAGTAGTGCCCCAGATTTATGGCGCTCTAATCAAATAAGCAAAAGTCAGACACGACTGAGCGACTGAACTGAACTGAACTGAATCTAATAAGCAGTAAAGAAATAGGAGAAGGACTAAACATTTACTCACAGTCTACTACATGTCACACACTGAGCTTCACCTTAACTTCCATGGCCGCCTCCAAGATTTTTGTCATTATTAATAACAACACCTCTCCATTATCTTAATTTTAATCATTCTATCCCTCAAACACCATTTCCTATCTTTCTGGCTCACTCCCTGTGGTATCCAGTCTCCCCATTATCCCTCCACTCCACTGATATATCCAATCATTGGTCGTACCACTCTTTCACTGTCTGTCACCTCCCTACAGGGTCCTCATCTTTCCTACTTAGCCATCATACACTCCATGATCAACTTTCACTCCTTTGCTTTCACCGTCAACTTCATTGCTCTTTTCTCTTTTCAACATAATTGCCAAGCAAAACCCTGCACGTTGTTAAATCCAGATCTCTGACGACTCCAGATCTGTATCTATGGAACCTAAATGTTGCTGGGGCCGGGGGAGGGGGTGGGGAGGGGCGTGGAAATGTAGTGACTGGTCTCATTCTAAATTTGTGATTACTTGAAGAGGGTCCTTGGTAAGACTGGCCATCCACTATATTTCCTTCATCTATTCGCCCTCCACTAGACATCCATTTCACAGCTTCTCTCTCTTCAAATCTCAATGCCTCTTCCTCCTTACACTCCTTGATGGCCCAGTTTTCAGCTACATACAGAAACAAAAGAGAATCCCCACAGGTTGTCACCACACATTCCGTCCGCACGTGTGCTCCCCTCTCTTCTGATACGGTGGGTGGGCAGTACTGACTCCAATTGAAAGCCAAACCCTCCACTTGCACGTTAGATCCCATCCCTCTTCCTTAATCAAGAACATCTCTCCAGCAATTCTCCCCTTTCTCAGCATCATCAATGTTTCCTTTTCTACTGAATCATTCCCACCAGTATTCAAATATTCTAGAAATAAACCCATCTAAAACAAACAAAAAATTGTTTAACCTTTTCTTGAGCCCACATACCCCTCTCCAGGTATTGTCCCATTTTTCTGCTCCATTTTTTATGGGGATAGAAATACCTACTCAGCAGGATTAGAAATGATGTATATGCCGCCCCAGCACAGTGTCTAGCAGAGAATGGAAACTCAAGAGATAAGTGTTTATTTACAGTAATGTTACGATCCTACAATAGGTGCTAAGAAACAAGCTGGATTAAGAAATATACTCCAGACATTTTTATTACTTTTTACTTTGATAGAACTTCAAACTTACTGGAGAGTTGCAAGGAACTCCCACATATCTTTTACCAAGATTCTTTCATTCTGCATTTGGTCTATCACCATCACCATCTCTTTCTCTTACCATCTCTTATCTCTGTTTTCCCAAGAATAAGGACACTCCTTTTACATAACCACAGTTCATATCAGAATTAGGAAATTTAACAAATTCCCTAAGTAATTTTCAAATTCAAATTCCAGAAGTATTTTTATTCAATTTTTGATATTTAAACTAAAAACCAAAATCAAACAATTAAAACAGTTCATCCATTTCTGCTCCATTTTATAACCAAAATCTTCAGGGAAACTCTTACTGTTTTCATTTCTCTTTAATCTACTCCAAACAGGTTTTGCTCCTAACTCCTGTCCTGCCCCACATACACCACTGAAAGAATTCTTGTCAAGATCACAAATAGCCCTTTCATTGCTAAATTCAGTAATGGTTTCTCAGAACTCATCTCTCTTGACCTACCATAAGCATTCAATATGTTTGATTACTCCTTCCTTAAAAAACAATCTTTGTGGCCTCCAGAACACCAGACTCCTGGTTTTCTTCCTATCCCACAAATGACAATTTCTCAATACCTTTTGCTGGTTCCTTCTCATCTCTCCAACCTCTAAATATTGGAATGTTCCAGGACCTCATCTCTTCTCTATCCAAATCCAATCTTTTTGGTAATCTCATTTTGATATCTTCATGTTAATAACTTCCAAATATGACCTCCATCCCAGACTACTCTCCTGAACTTCAGACTAGCATGTGCAACTGCCAATTCAGTAACTCCACTGAAATATCTAATCTGCATCTCAAACTTTTCATATCCAAAATTAAACTCCTGTTATTCCCTACCAAAAACCCACTCACCCCATAATCTTCCCCAACTTAGTAAATAACAGCTCTATCAATCCAATTGCTCATACCAAAATACTCTGAGTCATTCTTGAATCCTCTCCTCTCAAAACCAATACATCAATAAATTCTGTTGGCTCTACCTCTAAATTTGACCATTCTGCATCTGACCACTTTTCACTACTTTCTAACACAAGCCACCATTATCTCTTGCCTGGTTTCATTGATAGTAGCTTTGCCACTAGGGTCTATTCTTAATACAGCAGCTAGAAGGACCCTTTCTAAAGAGTTAGTCAAGTCATGTCATTCTTCTCCTTAGGCCCCTTCAATGACTTCCTACTTCACTCAGAGCAAAAGCCAAAGTCCCCTCAAAAGCCAAGACCCTACAACAACCTCCCTGTGGATGTCTTTTACTTCAGCCCCTACTGTTTTTCCCTCCTGACTCCACTTGAATTGCATTAGCCTTCTTATTTGTTCTCTGAACACAGTATTCATCCTCCCACCTCAGGGCCTTTGCACTTGCTATTCCTTCTTCCTGTAATGCTCTTTATCTAGATGCCCACTGTTTGCTGCTTTACCCTCTTAAGGTCTTTACTCAAACGTCATCTTCTCAATGAAAATTCCTTCAGATGTCAACACTTGTCTATGTGGCAAAAGCTAAAGATAATGTTGCACATGTGAAACTTAGATACTGTTATAAATCAGTGTTACCTCAATAAAAAATAAACTTTAAAACAGCTTCAAGATAAAAGTAAAAAATTTTTTTAGTTAAAAGCCCCTAAATCTCAATCATGTGGTATGGAATAAACATAGGTATTCTGAGAAGACAGTGGTGGTGATGGTATGTTTTATTTGACTCTGCTCAAATCTCCCCCATAAAATCAGATAAACTTAGCAAAACCCCAAGCCTATGGACAACATTTATAAGAAACAAGGTGGCAAGATGTTCCCAAGAAACAATATAAGGTGAGGATAATGCACCAACATTCACAGGACCTACATGGTATCAGTATCTGCACAGTATGCACAGGTAATATATTAATAATAATATTAACATAATTGTGTTGCCTTTAAAGGCAACAATTCATTATCTTGAAAACTATTAAATGAAAGGAAAGAATCAAGTATTTATGCTGCCCTTCTTTAATGAATTGTACCACTGGTTAACCAATGAGATGAGGAAACTGTCTTATATTAAAATATTCCAACTAACAAATGAAGGAGAAATTAGAGACATATGACATCAGTATCTTGCAACCACTAACCCAGGCATTGAGCATCAAAAGTTGCTAATATCATAAAAATAGAGGTATAGAGATGTTATGTGCCTGCTGATGAAAGATCATGACACCTATAGTGTTGCCACACATGCAAAAAAAAAAATGGAACCAAAATCTGAACAAATTTCTAAATTGGGATTTCTCAACCTCAGCACTGATGGAATTTGGAGCCAGCTAAATTCTTGCTGTGGGGCTCTGTCCTGTGCGTTGTAGGATGTGGCAATAGCACCACCCACCTTATTGTACAAGTAAAAAAAATTTAAAAATAAAAGTATCTCTGCTGCTGCTGTTGCTGCTAAGTCGCCTCAGTCGTGTCCGACTCTGTGTGACCCCATAGACAGCAGCCCACCAGGCTTCCCCATTCCTGGGATTCTCCAGGCAAGAACACTGGAGTGGGTTGCCATTTCCTTCTCCAATGCATGAAAGTGAAAAGTGAAAGTGAAGTCGCTCAGTTGCGTCCAACTCCTCGCGACCCCATGGACTGCAGCCCACCAGGCTCCTCTGTCCATGGGATTTTCCAGGCAAAAGTACTGGAGTGGGGTGCCATTGCCTTCTCCAAAAAGTATCTCTAAACACTACCAAAAGTCCCCAAGCAGGGAGAGCAAAAGCACTCTTCACTGAAAACCACTACTCTAGATGAAACTACCATTCCACAGGTTACAACAAGAGGACAGAAGAACGTGTCAAATTAAACCATATGGATGCAACCAGCAAATTACAGACTATAGGAAACTTCAAAGATCAAATGACCCAGATTCTTCAATGAATAAATTTCCAGGGGAAAAGGCAGCAGTGGAGGGGGGAACCTTTCAATCAAAATAGACTTAAAAGACTTTATTTTCTAAAAACAGGCAAAACTAAACCACAGGGTTTAAGGATGAATTTTGGGGTTACAAAACTATAAAGAAATGGTAGAAAGTAATTACCATAAAAATCCAACAGGGAAAAAAGTAGGTAGGTGAGGTTGGGATGGGACATTTGATCAGCCTTGGGACTTCTTAAGTGACTAGTGATGTTCTGTTTCTTGACTTTGGTGTCATTTTAAAAGGTGGGGACCTTATAATAATCCATTGAGTTTTGAATTTATTGTATCCAGTTTTCTATGTCTGTGTTTTCCCAGTAAATAAATAAGAATCTGCTTTCCTTTCTACTTCACTTGAGTCAAAGTTCTATGGGAACTGTCCTTGAGCCAAGAACTTTGAATTTATTAAGTTCAGGTCGATGTTTATGTTTCCTTAAACCCAGAGGTGTAAATCCTGATCATTGCTTCAAAAACAACTTTGGAAATCTCAGCAGGACTTATCACAACCCTCCACAAACCATATGCATGATGTCCGTATCTTGGCCTACTGTCGAAAGAACATCTTGCATCGAATCACCAAATACCTACAAAGGAGCCTGTGGTGATCCAGGCGATCTGCCAGGCAGTGCAAGGAAAGCAAAATGCAAAGCAGTGAAGTGTTTGCAAATGCAACCATGGCTCATGAGAACTACGTGGGCTGAGTCGAGATTTGTGGGATGATGACTTTTAGAAGGATTTACAGACCCGCTAGGCAGAGACACTCCACAGGTGTTATCTCCTTTTTTGCAAAAGATATGTTCCTGAAGAGTTCCATGGTGATTAAATTTTTATAAATTTAATTATATTTTCTCATTGACTTACATTATAATCAGAGAGCGGCTTTATCTACATTTTGGATTAATCTTCAACTGGCAGTGGCTCCCAACAGTTCAAGTTTCCCTGCTTCTCTGTCAAGTAGTTGATAGTTTATAAACAAACATTTAAAGGCACTATTTAAAGGAACCCTTGAGTGAATCCTTCTGAACAACAAAGGATTCTTTCATAACATTAATAAATAATCATTAGACTGAAGGTTCATCAAGATTTCTTAAATTATTCCCAAGACTCAGATGTCCTTTGATGAAACTTCATTGAAATTATATCACTTTACCAAGGACCAGAATCTATTTTATGTGTTTTAGGACAGTATCTTGCATTACTGATGTTCTTTTTCCAATAGCATTCAGAAGAGCATTTTGTCCAGATACTCACAAGAAACATTACTAACTGTAGTCTGTATTATTGAGTTATGTGATGTAATAGGACTTTGGTTGGCATGACTCAGTTTAAATTATGCAATAAACGCAAAATGCAACTAAGTCCAGGACAGAGTTAGTATGAAATGACTGGCCTTCTGGTTGGATTCTTTGGGAGAGAAGATGCTTAAGCTGCTCACTTCAGAAATGTCTCTTGAAGACTGGGCTGCCTGGAAATCTCAAGCAGATCACTGGAAGGCTTAAACTGAGGATGGAGCTCATTGGCCCCACCATTCCCAACCATGTCACCACCATGCTCCCCTGCTGTCTGAACACCACAATTCCTTCTTAATACTCTGTTATTCCTGTCAACACTTGATTCTCACTAGGCTCCCCTGATAACTTCTCCTGGACAAGTCAAAGAAAGACGCCATCCTTGGAGCCAACAGCATGAAAGTCCATCACACGTCACAGTGGTCGATCACGGTTGGTTCTAGAACATGATGAGTGACCCCCTGGCTCCTAGAGAATGGCAAAACTCTAGACACTAAGGCTTCTCCAGTTGGCTTAAAGATGCTCCTCTTGACTGGGATCTGTGGACTGGTTTTTAATATAATAGCTCACCCTGCTGGTTACGTATACCCAAAACAATGTGATTTATGATCAGTTTCAGTCTGAAGAACTTTGCTATTTCTGATTAAATTCCCCATTTATTTGGAGTAAATGGGTAAGGGTTGGTTTACTTTCTTTGTCTTTGGTAACAAGAATATAACTTATAATTTGCTTATGTAGAAAATGCACTAGAAGTAAAAAATTGAATGCAGCATAGAAGAATAAATGAGGAGTCTGTTTTACCAAAGAAGGGAAAAATGATGCTCTTGCCAAATCAATTACTTTCTGTGGCTTATAGAATTGCTTCCCAAGGACTAGACACTGCCTTCCACACGATGCTCAAGAAGCTTTATCCATAAGGCATTTATCTGAACGCAGTGATATGGCCTCGAAGTTACAGTTCTGGAGTACCTTTGGAATTCTGCAGCTTTTGACATGTATTTTGCTATAGTCTTTGTGGTAGGTAAAATTCTAAGATGTGCTCAAATGATCCATTACCTCTTAAAGATCTTCTCTACTGAAATGTAAGCAGGACCTGATGTGCATATAACCAACAGAATGTGGTAAGGTAGAGGATTTTACATAAGTAATCAAAGTCACTAAGCAGCTAACTTTACACTAATTAAAAGGGAGATCTTCCTGGGTAGGTCGGATCTAATCAGGTGAGCTGTTTAAAAGAGAATCTAGAGGTCAGAGCGGAGAAGGCAATGGCACCCCACTCTAGTACTCTTGCCTGGAAAATCCCATGGACAGAGGAGCCTGGTGGGCTGTAGTCCACGGGGTCACTGAGGGTCCGACACGACTGAGCAACATCACTTTCACTTTTCACTTTCATGCATTGGAGGAGGAAATGGCAACCCATTCCAGTGTTCTTGCCTGGAGAATCCCAGGTACGGGGGAGCCTGGTGGGCTGCCGTCTATGGGGTCGCACAGAGTCGGACACGACTGACGCAACTTAGCAGCAGCAGCAGCAGAGGTCAGAGACTTGAAGCAGCTCTCTCTCTCTCTCATCTCTCTGATTTTGAAGAAGCAAATGTCCATGAATTCTACAGTCTCCAAAGTATGAATTTTGCCAACACCTGCTCTTACAAATGGATCCTACCCTACTGGAGCCTGCGGATAAGAACTCAGCCTGGCTTACACCTTAATTTCAGGCCTTGGAGACCCAGAGCAAAAACTTCTGTCAATCTGTGCCTAGACTTCTCTTCTACAGAAACTTGAAGATAATCAAGGACATTTGTTTTAAGCCTCTGAGTTTATGACAACTTGTTAGGCAAAATAGAAGATGAATACAGTCATGAAAAAATCAACAGTGGAATAAGAAGTCTTCCCCTAAGTGCATCCCTAACCCCCAACAGTCAGTGAACAGAGAAATCAGAGGATCATAAATTAGAACAAGTGCTTACACTCCCAACCAACCTCATCTATTTGTCCACATCTAAAAGGATCTAGAAGGGAGATCTAATGTGCATTTCAGAAAGGTTTTCCCTCCCCCAGCATTGTTGGCTGACTACAGACCATCATTCTGGGTCTACCTTTTCCCACATGTACAGCTCCTAAGTGCAAAGAACCGTATGAACCAAATATGCCTCAGAAGAAATAAGAAAATGCTAAACACAGTAGGTAACTATGAGTGCCAAACTAAAATGCATGCCAATGTCAAAATCAACCTCCACAGGCAAAGACTAAGCCAGGAATAGTAATGAAGGGAGAAAGCAGCTACTGCCAATGGTGTTCAGATTGAAAGAAAGATTTAATGGAAGAAAGACACAGGAACACTGCCCCCAGCACGTATCAGGTGCCTTGGAATTGTCTACAAATAAATGGATGGATTGATGAATGGATGGATGGATGAGTTAGAATCAAAAGGAAAGGGTATACCATTACAAAAGAGGAAGAAATGAGAGGGAAATGTAGTGGCAAGGACAGGGACAGTGTTAGAGAAATTCTGAAGGCAGCAAGTCATCAGAGTTCACGTAGCCCATAGAGCAGTGGTTCTCAAAATGTGGCCCCGTGACCAGCATCATCAGCATTACCCAGGAGCTTATTAGATATGCAAATCCTCCAGCTTCCACTCAGTCCTAGTGAATAGAAATTCTGCGGATGGTGCCCAGCAACCTGTCTTCAAGCCCTCCAGGGGACTCTGTTGCACACTCAAGTACAAGAACCACTGACCGAGAGAAAGGAAGGAATCTTGTTAGGGTGTTTAAAAAAAAAGTCTAAAGGTCTGAACCCTGGACACACCCTAAAATCAGCTGAGGAGCTTTGCAACTACTGATGCCCAAGCTGCCCCATCGTCAGAAATTGATTTAATTGGTGTCCAAATTATTTCCCAGCTCTCCAGGATATTTAAAGGTGCAGCTGGGGCTGGGAAGCTCTGATGTAAAAGGTGAAGCGGTGTGGGAGGACATGATTCAAGATTGCTACATCAATGACCTGGAAGAGAAGGTTGGACTCCTTCTGATGTGGTGGTCTGCTGCCTTCAAAGGATTCACACATATACTCTCAGCTGTCAACACTGCTGTGCTTTTTGCACCCGCAGGGAAATAGCTTTTATTTCAGCAGTACAGAAAAACAAATTAGCAGCCAGCCCTCTTTGCCCATCCCTTGTTCACCCTGGGAGCTGGTTTTGTACAAGCAAGGCTTCCCTGCACTGCCCCCACTATATGGGAGCCAGGGAGGAGGAGAGGCTGCAGTTTCTTCTACTGCAGAGGCAGCAGCCATCACAGGGTCGTTGGTGTATTTGTCCCCCAGACTTCACTCAGGCCCCAGCATACACAGGCAGAGACCCCAAGAGGTCGAGATATCTCACCACCAACTTTAAGCCATGCAACCCCTCAGCTAGTCTCCGGAGACCATCTTCTCCCAAACCCAGTTGGTGAATAAGGGTCTCCAGTGAGAGAAGAAAGGAAGCTCTAAGTCCACTCCAGCTGCCCAGGACAACAAAAAAAGGCTTTCAACTATGTGGGAGCACACAACCCTCTCCTCCTCAGGGCTTAGCCTCAGAAGCAGCTGTCTACATAACCTAAGTCCACTTGCGTCCAAGGGTGAGAGGGGACACTCAGGAAAGGACAAGCCTCCAGATAGAAGGTTTCAATTGTCCCAAAGCACCATAGAACCTGCGTACCTTCATGCAATGACAGCCAGATGTTTCCCCAGTTCTATGCCTGTGCATGTGACCTCTGAGGCTACACCTAGCGGAGACGGCTTCACCATTCAAGAATACGGTGGTGACCTGACTGGTAGGTTCACGTTACATGGATATAGTAGGAACAAGCAGTAATGCCTGGTCACAGAGCCTCACAATGTAAAGTGTAACAGATGACAATGACAGTGATGATGGTAACCAAATCCCCCACTGGAAATTTAAGCTCTCCATAAAGTTCAATTTAGCATTCCTTAAGAAGGCTAAAAGAACCTCTAAGCATTTCTGAATCTGTATGCATGTCACCTCAATGAAAAAGTGCAGGAGCACCCAAGGGTGGATGTCAGGGCAGGAAAAGGAGATAGAGCAGGTAGAGTGTCAGGCCTTACATTCGTCAGGATCTGAATGGACAAGCTCTCAGGTGGGGATGGCTATCCAGAGTAGAGTTCTCAACTAGGGGCATTTTGCATCCCAGAGGACATTTGGCAATATTTGAAGACATCTCTGGTTTTCATAACAGAGTGGGGGTGGGGTGCAGGCCAGGGATGCCACTATACATCATACAATGCATAGGACAGCCTTCCACAGCACACAAGCACCTCACCCCCAATGTCATCAGTGCCAAGGTTGAGAAACCCTAGTCTAGAGAAATGGCCCCACAACAAACAAAAACTGCTGATGCATTTTTTTTCTATTGAGGCCCAGATACTAACCATAGTTTCTATTATCATCCTAGAACAGAGTTGTTCTCCATGTTCTCCTCAAGGAGACAGACAAATAAATTAATCTTGACAGATTATCCTGTCCACCCCCAGCTTTCAAGGGAACTCAATGTCTAAATCACCCAGGACAAATACTTGTCTAGTCTCTTGTCAAGTATTTTCAGGAGTAAAAACCCCACACCCTCCCTATAGCAACTCATTCCAATTATTTGTCTTCCTAATGGACAAATTGTTAAGTTGAATCATTTGAAATTGCCAATATTTGAGTGATTCCGGCCTTCGAAATGGCAGTTTCATGTGGTTCACCCTAACATTACTCTCTTCAACAAAAATGCGCCCCACTTCTGGAGACCATTTTCCTGAGCTGACTCTTCAGTCAGCACCACAGTTTCTGGTGACAGTGGTAACCAGCCACTTGCTATCTGGGACACCTCCCTGCCCCTTCCCCACTCCCCACCCAAAATCCTCACACCCAATCTTCATTGACTCTTTCTCCAGCAAAACTACTAGGTTTTTGTCCCAGTCAAATGTTACTTCTTCTTTTTTATTTTTTGCATTTTCAGTTCTAATTCATTTAATCCTATGGGAAGGAGTGGAGACAAAAATTGCTACACACAGAGTCTTATTATTTGAGCAGATATGAAAGAAAAGCCCATATCTAGGTCTCTGGGGTCTTATTTTCATATACAGTGTAGGTCTTACAGGTTCATATAGGTCTTATATACCATGTATCCATTTAAGTAACCTGACCTCAACTTCCTGCTATATAATTTGAAGGGAAGACTCACAGTTATTAAATGGCTACAATGTGCCAAGCAGTGTGCTATAAGCTTTCACATATATTATCAACTTAATCTCTAAAACAAGGCTGTGAGGAAGGTATTCTTATTCCGCATCACAGATGATAAAACTGAGGCAGCTCAAGGTAAAATAACCTTCAGTGCCAGCATTTATGAGCCAGGATTTGCATCCATGTCTGTGGGAAACCAGCACCCACACCGTCACCATTATCTAAGCAGACTGAGTAAAGCTCTGTAGAGATTTAGAATTTCAAAGTGACCACTTGAAAAGTACACAACATTGTTACAGGCGAACTCACCTGACGTGTTATCTTTACTCTTCATTCTAGCAGAGTCCCCCTTCCCCCAAAACACAAAATTACTTCATGGTAGATATGATTTCTTTTAACATAGCCCCATCATCTCCTTTTCTCATTTCAGGATAAAAAACAAAGCAGCCAATAAATCCGCCTGTGAGCTTTTTTTTGAAAAAAAAAAAAAAAAACAAGTCTTGCTGCATCCCTTTTCAGCTGAAAAACATTATCTGTTGCTTTTCATTCAGCTCTTTCATAAAGAATCATAAATTCACTGATTAAAGATGAAATCATGTTTATTCTTGTCTTCCAAAAACACTGCTTAACGTACTTAAAATTCCCTTCCTGAGAGACGTGGGGAAGGGGGATGGGGTGGATGGAAAGGCAGCAGCGGGCGGGTGCTGAGCAGGTGACGGGTGAGCTGCAGCCACCTTGTGGCTAATTGCTTCGGGGGAGCGATGACCCGCCAGCGGCGCCCCCGCATGTCTGTGGGACAAAGGCACCGGGCCCCACCCTTCAGTCCCAGGCATCTGCTAACTGCTTCTTATTCTTCCTTTACTTCCGAGTGCAGTCAGCGGGCATTACTGACCAGGGCTATGCTCTCCATGATGGGAGAGAGAGAGAAGCAACACAGCTTCTTAAAGTTCTTCTACAGTAGTTACCTGTTCAAAATTTCACAATTTAGTGTTAGAGGCAGACTCGAAGGGGCATTGAAAGGGGCATTCCAAAGCAAATGAAAATTTCTCCTCATGGCTGCTAAGGGCAAATTCTGCTCATGGCTGGGGACAACTTTTCTCTTTTCTAGAATAGCTATGTGTTATTTGCTTGAAATCTCAAGTGTATGCTCTGCACAAATGTGTAATACAGTCATCCTAAAGTACATTAATTTGCTTCTAAATGTCCGTTAGACAGAGAATCACTGCATCTGTGTAGAACAGAGACTCTGACTTCTGCCACACCCTTCACCACTATCAATGTGATTTTAACCCATTCATCCTCAGTTACCTTATCTGTAAAATGGGATTACAAGATCAATAAGTTTTCAATTATTTTTCACAATGAAACATTTTTATTCTTTTCAGAGTTTCCAGAATCCTAATATGCCAGTGATCAATAGGCAGTTGCTATCACAGCGTCTGGATAGGCAGGCCAGACTCAGCCACCATCACCACCACCATCCCCTCCCCTCCATCAGTCTCCAAGCCAAGCCTCTTAATGCACCTCTGCAGAATGGTGGGCATCAGAACTTGAAGCTCACTGGACCAAGTGATTTCTAAAGTCCTTTTGTGCCCCACATGCCTATCAGGTTAAATGGCCAAAGTTTTTAAAAGGCAAACATTTTATGAAGACATTTTCTAGACATATATCAAACTTACCACCCTGGCAGGAAAAAGATTTCACACACTGAGCAATTAGAGAGCAATTTAATTCTCTACATTAAGCTCTGTGGCCCTGGCTTAGAATATAAGAGAAGGTCCTTTGAAGAACACTAGATGAATCACTCTTACAGAGTACCCAGAGTACTTGTAGCCCATGCAGAATCACTGAGTGTTTCCTCCAGCAGCCACTCTCATTGGCCTTGTGGCCCTCGCAGGACAAGTGAACTGGGCACAGGTAAGTCTCAATCCATTAGTGTTGAGCTCTACTCAGAACCATGCCTGTGTTGATATCTCCTTTAAATCCAGTGCTTTCCCTACCCTACTGACAACTGCTGCCTTTATTAATGGCTGTTTTCCTGCCTGAATCATAAAATGTTGTCTGCATTTGCCCTTTAGCCCAGAAACCTAATTATTGAGTGACCTGGGGTGGGGAGAATTATAGTCTTTTTGATGGACTATGAGGCCCTGAGAAAGACAGTGATATGAGAACAAAATCAACAGAGCCTTGATGGAAATTAGCAAAACTTCACTTGAAAAAATATCTACCATTAAAGTAAATTAAAAATATTTTTCAAAAGAAATTACAATTCAGTTCAGTCACTCAGTCGTGTCCAACTCTCTGCGACCCCATGAATCACAGCACGCCAGGCCTCCCTGTCCATCACCAACTCCCGGAGTTCACTCAGACTCATGTCCATCAACTCGGTGATGCCATCCAGCCATCTCATCCTCTGTCGTCCCCTTCTCCTCCTGCCCCCAATCCCTCCCAGCATCAGAGTCTTTTCCAATGAGTCAAGTCTTCGCATGAGGTGGCCAAAGTATTGGAGTTTCAGCTTTAGCATCATTCCTTCCAAAGAAATCCCAGGGCTGATCTCCTTCAGAATGGACTGGTTGGATCTCCTTGCAGTCCAAGGGACTCTCAAGAGTCTTCTCCAGCATCACAGTTCAAAAGCATCAATTCTTCGGCACTCAGCCTTCTTCACAGTCCAACTCTCACATCCATACATGACCACAGGAAAAACCATAGCCTTGACTAGACGAACCTTTGTTGGCAAAGTAATGTCTCTGCTTTTCAATATGCTATCTAGGTTGGTCATAACTTTCCTTCCAAGGAGTAAGCATCTTTTAATTTCATGGCTGCAGTCACCATATGCAGTGATTTTGGAGCCCAGAAAAATAAAGTCTGCCACTGTTTCCACTGTTTCCCCATCTATTTCCCATGAAGTGATGGGACCAGATGCCATGATCTTCGTTTTCTGAATGTTGAGCTTTAAGCCAACTTTTTCACTCTCCTCTTTCATTTTCATCTACAGGCTTTCACTTTCTGCCAATAAGGGTGGTGTCGTCTGCATATCTGAGGTTATTGATATTTCTGCCGGCAATCTTGATTCCAGCTTGTGCTTCTTCCAGCCCAGCGTTTCTCATGATGTACTCTGCATATAAGTTAAATAAGCAGGGTGACAATATACAGCCTTGATGTACTCCTTTTCCTATTTGGAATAGAATTACAAATCAAAACTACAATGAGGTATCACCTTACACCAGTCAGAATGGCCATCATTCAAATATCTGCAAACAATAAATGCTGGAAAGAATGTGGAGAGAAGGGAACTCTCCTACACTGTTGGTGGGAATGTAAACTGGTGCAGCAACAATGGAGAACAGCATGGAGTTTCCTTAAAAAACTAAAAACAGGGCTACCATATGACCCAGCAATCCCACTCCTGGGCAAACATCCAGAGAAAACCATCATTTGAAAAGATACATGCACCCCAATGTTCACTGCAGCACTATTTACAAAAGCCAGACATGGAAGCATCTTAAACATCCATTGACAGAGGAATGGATAAAGATATGGTACATATGAACTATAGGGTATTAGCCATAAAAATGAACAAAATAATGCCATTTGCAGCAACATGGATGCAACTAGAGATTATCATGCTAAGTGAAATAACTCAGAAAGACATAGACAAGCATCATATATCGCTCAGATATGAAATCTAAAACAAATGGTACAAATGAACCTATTTATAAAACAGAAATAAAGTCGCAGATATAGAAAACAAACTTGTGGTTACGGGAGGTGGGGGCAGGGCGAAGGGGAAGAAGGAATAAATCAGGAGACTGGGGTTGACACATACACACTGCTATATATAAAATAGGTAACTCATAAGGACCTACCATATAGCACAGGGAATTCCCCTCAATACTCTGTAATGGCCTATATGGGAAAAGAATCTAAAAAAGAGGGGCTATATGAATATGCATAACTGAATCACTTTGCTGTACACCTGACACTAACACAACATTGTAAATCAACTGTACTCCAATGATTATTTTTTAAATTACAATGAATTCTTTCAATAATTAACTCAAGCAATTTTTATGGAGCATTTACTCTGGGCCAAGCACTGAGCTAGGTGTCAAGGATACCATTGCATCCTGAGGACATTGTCCCTGTCCTCAAGTTACTGAGTGTCCCACTACGACTCATGTAAAGAACTGAGTAAGGGTCTTCCCTGGTGGCTCAGTGGTAAAGAATCTGCCCACCAAGGCAGGAGACTCAAGTTCGATCCCTGATCCAAAAGATACCACATGCCATGGAGCAATTCAGCCTGTTGGCCACAACTGCTGAGCACACATGCCGCAACTACTGAAGCTCGGTGCCCTGGAGCCCGTGCTCCACAACAGAAGAAGCCACTGCAATAAGAAGCCTGCACAATGCAATGAAGAGTAGCCCCGCTCTCTGCAGCTAGAGAAAAGCCCATGCAGCAACAAAGACCCAGCACAGTCAAAAATAAATAAACTTTTAAAATTATTTTTTTATCTTTTTTAAATTTTATTTAACTTTACAATATTGTGTTGGTTTTGCCATATATCAAAATGAACCTGCCACAGGTATACATGTGTTCCCCATCCTGAACCCTCCTCCCTCCTCCCTCCCCATACCATCCCTCTGGGTCTGACTAAAACACAGTATGGCATGTGCCACAATTGAGGTGAGCGGGGTACAGTGGGGTGACAAAGGACGGAGTGCCTGGCTTGGTCTGAAAAGTTTGGGAAGAGCGACTCCTGAACTAGTTCTTAAAGGGTGAGCTGTCAAAGATTATTTTCCTTCTTCCCACTGTAACAGAAACTGCTCATGTTCCCCTTCTTTGGGGGAACATGGCCAGATTGTATTCTGAAGTCTCCCTTGCAGCCTGCAGTTAGATGTTGCCATGTGGCTGAATTCTGCATCTAAGCAGAAGTGATAAGCATCACTTTCAGACCTGGCCCATAAAAACCCTCTCATAGGAGCTCCCCAGTGGTCCAGTGGTTAGGACTCCATGCTTTCATTGCCAAGGTGGGTTCAGTCCCTGGTGAGGGAACTAAGATCTTACAAGATGCACAACTGAAAAACAAAAACCCTCTCACCCTCAACCCTCATGTTCTTTCCCTATCTGCCATCTGATTGAACGGAGAGGACTCCAAGGATCTCGAGCAAGGTGATCTTCTCAAAATAGGAGAAGCAGGGATCCCTGAATGCATGGAACAGAGCCCCCTCCAGTCTCAAAGTGTTCAAAAAGATGGTGGGAGATATTTATAATTCCAGTAACCAGTCGTGTCTGACTCTCTGGGACCCCATGGACTATACAGTCCATGGAATTCTCCAGGCCAGAATACTGGAGTGGGTAGCCTATCCCTTCTCCAGGGGATCTTCCCAACCCAGGGATCAAACCCAGGTCTCTTGCATTACAGGTGGATTCTTTACCAGCTGAGCCACAAGGGAAGCCCAAGAATACTGGAATGGGTAGCCTATCCCTTCTCCAGCAGATATTCCCAACCCAGGAATCGAACCAGGGTCTCCTGCATTGCAGGCAGATTCTTTACCAACAGAGCTACTAGGGAAGCTCTTTCACTTTCACTTTCAACCAAAAAATACTGGCAAGTGGAAACTTTGTTTTCCATTCCTGACTCTTAATGAGGCAGTAGAAGCCTTTAAAAGGCATTATAAGAAATAATATGATCAGATTTGGGTTTTCTGTGAAATTTGTTTTTGAGAAAGTTCACCCTGGTGGCAATATGGAACATGGATGGAGAAGTGGGGCAAGACAGAAAGCAGAGAGAACAAAACAGAATAGTTTCATAGTAAAGGCAAGAAAAAATGTGTACCCATTAGCAGTGGAGATATTAAAAGAGGGAAAGACTTGAGTGAGGCCATTAGAAATAAATACCCATTAGATAATTACTAGGGTGGGGCAGGAGAGTTAGGAGACATATACAATTTTTGGACTCCTGGCTTGTGTCAGGTTTAAATCCCACGAGATATAGAGCGTGAAGGTTTGCGGAACAGGCTAAGGAACACTCAGTTCAGTTGTGTCGGACTCCTTGTGGCCCCATGAACTGCAGCACGCCAGGCCTCCCTCTGTCCATCACCAACTCCCGAGGCCTATCGAAATTTATGTCCATTGAGTCCGTGATGCCATCCAACCATCTCATCCTCTGTCGTCCCCTTCTCCTCCTGCCTTAATCTTTCCCAACATCAGGGTCTTTTCAAATGAGTCAGCTATTTGCGTCCAGTGGCCAAAGTATTGGAGTTTCAGCTTCAGCATCAGTCCTTCCAATGAATACCCAAGACTGATCTCCTTTAGGATGGACTAGATGGATCTCCTTGCACTACAAGGGACTCTCAAGAGTCTTCTCCAACATCATAGTTCAAAAGCATCAATTCTTTGGTGCTCAGCTTTCTTTATAGTCCAACTCTCACACCATACATGACTACTGGAAAAACCATAGCCTTGACTAGACGGACCTTTGTTAGCAAAGTAATGTCTCTGCTTTTGAATATGCTGTCTAGGTTGGTCATAACTTTCCTTCCAAGGAGTAAGCGTCTTTTAATTTCATGGCTGCAGTCACCATCTGCAGTGATTTTGGAGCCCCGAAAAATAAAGTCTGACACTGTTTCCCCATCTATTTCCCAAGAAGTGATGGGACCAGATGCCATGATCTTCGTTTTCTGAATGTTGAGCTTTAAGCCAACTTTTTCAGTCTCCTCTTTCACTTTCATCAAGAGGCGCTTTAGTTCCTCTTCACTTTCTGCCATAAGGGTGGTGTCATCTGCATATCTGAGGTTATTGATATTTCTTCTGGCAATCTTAATTCCAGCTAGTGCTTCTTCCAGCCCAGAGTTTCTCATGATGTACTCTGCATATAAGTTAAATAAGCAGGGTGACAATATACAGCCTTGACTTACACCTTTTCCTATTTGGAACCTTTGGACATACTGAATCTGACATCCAGGTAGAGATATCTAGGAGACAGCTGGATATACAGGTCTAGAACTCAGGAGAAGGATCAGAACTGAAGCTCAAACATGAGAATCACTTGATTAACACCTGATGAGGTGGCCCAAGGAGAATATGTAAAGGGAAAAGGTTAAAATCCAGAAAACAATGAAGAGAGCATGAAGGAAGAGAAGGCAGAAGGAAACTGAGAAGGAATGTTCTGGGGATAGGGGAATAATCAATAAAGTGACAACACAAAGACCAGAGAAAGAATTTCACAAGATTAAACATAGTGTTCAACAAGGTTAAATGCCATCAAATAAGAACTGAAAATTAATGACAACTGTATCAGGCAGGGTCTAATCAGGAAAAGGGAAGCCACTCCAGGTACTTTTGTCAGCTTGGACTGCCATACCTAAATACCATAAGCTGGCGGGCCTAAACAACAGAAATTTATTTTCTCATATTTCTGGAGGCTAGAAACCCAAAATCAGGGTGTCTTCATAGCCAGGTTCTGGCCTGTAGATGATCACCTTCTCACCGTGTCCTCACATGGCAGAGAAGGAAAGACCAAACACTCTGGTGTCTCTTCTTACAAGGGCATGAATCCCACCATGAGGACCCTACTCTCATGACATCATCCAACCCAACTACCTCCCACAGGACCCAACACCAAACACCATCACAGCAGGGTCAGCGCTTCAGCAAAAGAACGCGAGAAGAGAGGAAGCAGGCAGAACACAATTCAGTCCATAGCACCAGGCATTTCAAACACGGAATGTAATACAGTGAAGGAGTGATGGAAAAGTTGAGAAGCCAAGTAGGGAATGATGGGCCATTCCAATGATTATCAACAGCAAGAAGCTGCAGTCATCCCTAGAACTGCAAGATAATGAGAAAAGTGCTGCTGCTGCTGCTGCTAAGTCACTTCAGTCGTGTCTGACTCTGTGCGACCCCTTAGACGGAGCCCACCAGGCTCCCCCATCCCTGGAATTCTCCAGGCACGAACACTGGAATGGGTTGCCATTTCCTTCTCCAATGCATGAAAGTGAAAAGTGAAAGTGAAGTCGCTCAGTCATGTCCGACTCTTAATGACCCCATGGACTGCGGCCCACCAGGCTCCTCCACCCATGGGATTTTCCAGGCAAGAGCAAGAGTACTGGAGTGGGGTGCCATTGCCTTCTCTGCTAAAGTGGTGCTACCTAAGCCCAAATCCAAGATCACCCCAGCTGAGTTTGGAGCACTGTGCAGTTGCCCTGGAGTAACTGATACCCCAGAGGGAGAGGCTCTGTGAGGGGCCTGGAGCCAAAAAGAAGACATGGTCACCACCAGAGATAACACATGAAAGAGAGGGCAAGAAAGTGAGAAATACCCTGACTTCCCTCTTCCTCCTCTCCTCTGCTAGGGCCACCCACAGGCTGAGCCCACCTGGCGGCCAGAGGGCAATGGCGGCTGTTTCCTATGAAGTAGGTCTGAGCATGAAAAGGGGTTGGAATAATTAAGAGAAGAGTAAACTGACAAGTCAAAGGATTGACAAGAGGCATTAAGGCATCAACCAAAACTAGAGGGCCTAAATTTCTGTTAGTAACAGTCAAATGTGTGATGCCCATGAGCCTCTAAATGTGTACCTAGCACAAAGCCTGACATACAGTAGGTGTTCAGTGTTTCATGAATGAGTGGATGGATGAATAGAAAATCTTAACTAGAGAGCCCTTGAGGCTGACCTTAAGTCCACAGGATTCTCATCAGACCCAAAGAGAATCTGCATTTTGGGGTCTCTACGAATGTGAAAAACTAGGTGGTAGCATCGTGACCCTCTTAGGTCCTTCCCATTCCTGATGCCTTGACTTCTAGGTCTTCCTGACAGCAACACTTTCGCTAAGTCTGAATGGCTTCTTTTCGAAATCTCCTCCTGGAATGCTCATTCTAGACTGAGGCTCACTCCCCACAGCCTTTCCTTCTCAGCTCCTGTCAGACAGTCTCTAAGTGCAGTGAATTCTGAGGCCGCTCCTGCCTTAGTTTACCCATTTCTCTTGCTTCCTTGGGTTTTCCAAGTGAATCCTCCAAGAAAAGCATTCTTGGAGACTTCAAATCAGGACTTCTTCAGAAGCACATAACTCAATACAGTTAGAGAAGAGTTCCTGAAAGCATGTAAACAGAAATCCGCAGACTGTCTCATACACCAGTAGCTAACACTCTCCACCTGGAGTGTTGGGATCTCCATTCAACATTGTAAGAAGCAACCCCCAAAAGCCAATATAACCTCACCTGTAGGTGGATCACACAAAACAAAGTGGAGACGAACTGGAGGAAAGAACATTATAGGAGGAAAACCTTTACAATGATGTTGCTATAATTTTTTGACAACAATGCAGAGGCTCTTTCAGTCAAGGATATCTATACCTCAGTCCTCTATCTCCTTTCCCCCAAGGTGTTCTCTTGGCTGTCAATTATTGGGAAAGAAGGCTGTTCTTTAAAAGGGTTTTAAGTGGTGTTAGAAATTACTAAGCTCACCTAAAAGCTCTTGGGGAAAAAAAGAAAAGAAGTCTTCATCTTCTGCTTGTGTTGCTTAAATGCAAGGTCCTCTTCTGTTTGTGTGAAAGCTGGAAGCAAAGATTGAGTACAGTTCACTAGGTTAAGTGAGAAATGAATCACCAGTAGTGTTTCTGACCTAAGAATTCAGGGCCCTCTCTGACCTTTTTGTGAGACAAAAATTCAGCACCATCTGTGAGTACACCTCTCTTTAGAGTATCAGTGTGTCACTGGAATGTCTCATGCAACCCTGTTCCCATTGAGGAGCACCTTGCATTTCAAAACATTTACTTTATTTTAAAAAAATTCATTCACTCAAAACATTATCCAAGTAATCACCCTCCTAACTTGTGTTTTAGTCCAAATTTCCATCCATCGGGGGAAGGGTAGTATCTGCTTTGTCAGTGTACCACCACTGATAGGTACCACATTGACAGGGTTTGCAGTTAATTTTGCATCATCACCGTAAGTGTGCTATTTTCCACTACTGATGCTCACACTACTACTTTCTTCTTGTGATCAACATCTTTGAGAGGCCTGACAGGGTTTTAAATGATGCAGATTCTCTCAAGGATACTCACTGGACTAGCCCTTCCTAGCCCTTTTGTCCATCCAGCAAGCTTCTCCTTTTATGAGACATCAAAGATTGCCTTCAGGCCTCTGGACAGATCATTCAGGAAGTGTTGGGCAGCTCGTCTTCTGTACTTGAATACAGATCTCGCGAGCATTCACTGCCTAGCTGCAAGCACTCACTTGGTTGTCTGGCTTACCCACTGGACTTCCTGGGGAATGATTTTGACTTCTCCTTTGAATCCCCATAGCTAGCTAGCCCTTTAGTGCAGGCAGAGAAAGCCCTCGCACAAGGTAAAAAAGGCTGGCCTGACCCTTCCTCTGTGATGAGTGGGTCCCCATTTCTTGCCTGGCTCCAGAGTCAGCCATGCTGGCTGGCAGCTCCAGACTAGAGCAGAGGGAAGCTGCAGCATGAAATAAATTGCATACCTCTGCTGAGAGAGATGATGTGCATTTCATTGTTACCTCAAACGTTCTGTTGAGAAGAGCTGGGCAGTGTAAACCATCCAGGTCCACCATGGTTACTAACGTGCAAAAGTTGCCCACAGAGATAGTCCTATTTTCCTAGGAATACAATGGGTGCCCCAGTGTGACCTTCAGAGCCATGGAGAACACAAAGGATGTGATGCATTTATTAAACTAACATCTAGACAGATGTTCATTCATTCATTCCTTTATTCATTCAACAGATATTTACTAAGCAGACTGGACTAGAGTCATGATAAATACTGAAGATATCAGAGTAAGCAAAGTCTCTACCATCATGTGCTCACATTCACAAAGGCGGCACCTATGCCAAAATGTACACCTGTCTCATACAACCAGGACACTTTAGGACTGGGGATACCAGAGTCCAGCTACTGAAGCATACTTGTTCTGAGAATTCTCTCTTCGTCACACTATTAAACATTCTAACTTTTATTTTAAACTTTGATTCCATATTAATAATTAAACGATATGTCAAGATGATGAAACCCAAATCATAGAGTGGAACAGAATAGTTTTAAAAGCAGCTTCTTTGGGTCCAGACACTTTGCAAACATCATTTAACTCACTCCTCACAACAATCCCAGAAGATGATACTGAATATGATATTTGCATTGCACAAAATAAGAAAAAGTGACTCAGAGGGAGTGAGGCTGCTCTCCACACGTCATAGGAAGCTAAGATCTAAGATTCACACTCAAGTCCATCTGGTGCCGACGTCTTTGCTTTTTCCACAACACCTTTCAAAAAATGACTTTCAAATAATCCATTTTAATGCTCCCTTTTATCAAAAAACACCACTAAGTGCTTCTAATGTATATCTAATTTGCTTCAATTTCCTATTTAGTTACACCAGTTTCATGAACTATACCTTATAATCTCCTCCTAGCTCTACAATCAATGAGAGTATTAAATGGATTGAGCATCTGCCCTCAGCATTATTATTCTAGATAGGAAAATGATTACCAATGCCTATGAGTTCACCTTTCAACATTCATTTAATCAAGATGAGTAATTACCCTAGCGGGCAGTAATTAGGTAATTAGTAAAACTAGTTAATACAAATAGCATATTAATATAACCAAATAAATGCTAGTATAATTTTTATAATTATAATGGCATATAGGTCTACTTGATTTTTTTTTTAAGTAAAAGACACATAATTTCTGGGCTATGTATTGCACAATTTCAACTTGCATGTGGGAATGCCTTTTGACATCTGTGACCCTGCAGAGTAAAAAGGAGATTGAGACAATTATCTCGGGTACTGAAGCAAAAGCCTGCTTGTACTAAAATTATCTGCCTAGTCTTTGCCTGATTTTTCTCTAAATGGTTACTCCATTTTTGAAAAAGAGCCACCTTATAGCATTGTACCTAAATATACTTCTCTGCTTAGAAAATGAAAACATTCTAAGAATAATTTAATCAAGATAGACAAACAGTTTGGCACATATACAGAGTATTCTGATTCTGTAATGCAATCCTTTGGGGAGGACATTTATCCTCCCCAAAAGAAAAGCTTTCTCTTTATCAACAGCACCCTGTAGATTTCCTAACCACTCCACCCCACACACATACACTGAAAAACCTAAAGCAACTCTAATGAATGAACATGTTCCTGAAAAAAACTATCTCTTGATATCATGGTATATACACAACATCAGTCTGTTTGTATTTTCAGAGGTAGATATTATTAAGCATTATTAAGGTATCATTAAGCATATCTTATCATGATCTGGGGCTTCCCAGGTGGCTCAGTAGTAAAGAATCTGCCTGTAATGCAGAAGACACAGGAAACCTGGGTTCGATCCCTGGGTCAGGAAGATCCCCTGGAGAAGGAAATGGCAACCCACTCCAGTATTCTTGCCTGGAAGAGAGTCGGACACAACTTAGCGACAAAACAATAACAATGTTGATTTCACTCAAAATGGTTATCAATTGTAGGACAGTCTGGTGATAGACACTGATCCATATCCAGGATATGTAACAAATTATAAACATCATGTAGGAAAAACTTTCATCTCCCCTAAAGCACAACCATCAACTGGTTTATATACATTTATAAAGCCTCTAATGCCCAAAATATTAGAATACTAGCAGCACAAAGTAATTGGCAAACCCTCTAATTGGGGTCTAGTTTATAGTTCTTCTGTTTGAGCTAACCTCTTAATGACTGAATTACATTTCACTACTGTTTATCAATGTAAGAAAACAGCCTGATACCCAGGCCTTTCTTTTATGGCAGAAACTCAGGCTCAGACAGTATTTTTACATGCTGATATTCATAATGAGGTCATACACATGAAAACTAATTCATTAATTTCCTTGATAGGTATTATTCCTTCCTATTATCCTAGGAAGGATTCATCTTTAACCACAAGGGTTCATCTTTAGCCACAATTATATATATGACAATATACCTCAATTGAATTAAAAACCCTTTTACTTTCTTACAAATTCTAATACAATTACATCTGATGGTTCAGTTGTGATTTTTCTAAAAGCAACTGATGCCGTCTCTGCAATCCAATCTCATCAGTTAACTTTCCCTCCGATCTCACTAATACATAATAAACCCAGAATTCTGCATGGCTTCCCATGCCCATGCAGTTCCATTTTCACACGGTATTTCTGTTTCCAAGAAGTGATCATTTCTGGAACTCTAAGCTCTTCGTTTGAATTTCCAATCTGTAAACTGTGAAGAAGGCTTGTGGGTATGAAACAAAAGAAGAAAAATTACAAATTGGAGCTACGCAGAAAATAAATACAAGATTTTAGTGGAATCTAATTGTTTTCCACATATCATAGTAAGAGCTATTATCCTGCCTTCTAAATTTATGTAATCTGCACATTTATTTATATTCTTATTTCTCTGTCATCTGTCTGTCTTCCTCCTTTCTGTTAGTGTCTATTTATTTGACATGGCAAGTTGTGCTGTCTTTGTCTGCAGAGAAGAAAAGAAGGGGGAAAATGATGAAAAATCTTGGTGTAGCGTGAATAGCAAAGAGGTGAGGCTGATGCCTGATGTGCGGATGAATCCTGTAAATGAAGTGGCCCTTGAATTAAATTAATTTAAAATCTGGCAAATATTACCCGGCATGTTTGTCAATGTGCTGTATAATTATTAATTTGTTCATTGAAGCAACTGTATAAATAAATAGAAAGCAGAATGCCATGATTAAGCAAGCATTGAAAACCCAGGGTCAAGGAGCCCCGCAATATGGGGATCTCAATAGCTTTCCTGGGTCCTACTTTTACATCTCCTTGTAAACCTGTACGTCGCTAACAGCAAATTAATTGGCCCACATTTAGATGCCAACAGGGCTTTTGTATTCTCGGTACACATTTTTGTCTTCTTGGAGTGAGATGCTAGTAATGGGGGTTTTAATATTACCCCTAGGGGAGCACCAGAAAATCTTAACAATTTCCTTCACTAGAGTATTTTCATTAGCGCTAAATGCCGTGCAATTTACATTTGAAATCAGGTGTAGGGGTGAGCAGAACGTGACAAGACACGTTGCCGTGGTGCCTTTTTTTTTTTTTTTTTTTTTGTTCCAATGTTCTTTATTTACTGCCACAGAGCCTCAGAAGAAAAGCGTGCAAGTCAAAAAGGAAGTATTCCTTGATTTCTCTTTGCCCTTACTTTTAGGAGATGAAATCTCTATCGTATTCAAACACTCAAAGCACACATTTGAAACAGAAGAAAAAAGTACACTTTTAAAAAGTAACAATAATGCATCTAAAGTAGAATTAAACTAAATATCACCTGACAGCTGTGAGCAGGTATTCCAATAGGGGCAAAAACCCTCTAAGGGAAGGGGTTAGAAGTTAAGTCAAAGACTAGGCTGCTAAGTTTATGTCTGTGCAGCTCAACTGCCTAATTCAAGCCTGAGTTAATGCAAAATTCCCCTAGTATTATGTTTATTGTAAATCTAGACTACAAGTAGATTTCATATTGAAGATGTGAAAGTAAGTGAAAAAGTGAAAGTCACTCAGTCGTGTCTGACTCTTTGTGACCCCATGGAGTATACAGTCCATGGAATTCTCCAGGCCAGAATACTGGAGTGGGTAGCCTTTCCCTTCTCCAGGGGATCTTCCCAACCCAGGGATAGAACCCAGGTCTCCCACATTGCAGGCAGATTCTTTACCAGCTGAGATATCAGGGAAGCTCTTTGGATATCAACAAATATTCAAAGACCTCTCCTGGAGAGAATGGCAATTAGCATATGTTAAATCTGGGCTCAGTTTATACCATTATTTTGCACACAAACCTCTTGTTAGAGTTAGATCTTCTGCTTTAGTTGGATGTTTCTGTTACTGAATGCCTCAATAGAGCCTAAACCCTAAGGAGGAAAATAAAGCCAGATGAACAGTTGGAATACGGAGCTCTTTAAGGAGCTGCTTAGTGCCAGGGAGGGTTCCAGGTGCTCTACACAAATATATCCCAGCTAAATTTCCCACTTGCCCAAGGAGGTTGGTGTGGTTCTTCCCATTTTACAGGAGTTGAAACTGAAGCACATATTTGTACACATTCAAGAGCTACTTATTGCATACACTAATAGCTCTCATCGAGACAAGGCCTCAACTGCCACTGCATTAGAAAAGCAAAGGAAAACCTCACTGATGGAAGTTAGCCAGCCTGTGAACTTCAATTATGACAACCTCAGGATGGTCTCTGGATGAATGAAAGATGCAGATAGTCTCCAAATTTGACTGAGTGTCAGATTTATGTCTCCCGGCTGTCAGTGTGACTTAGGCTGCTCTCTGGCCTGCTATCATGCTAACAGATTAATGAGGGTACATTGTTTATAGCCTCAAGTTCCTAAAAATGTTCCCTAAAGAAGGCAAAGGCAAGATAATAGAGCAAGAGGAGACTTTTCTAGTCCAGTGGTTCTCACTTTACTGCACCTCAGAATCAACTTCTAAAAATCCCAGGCCACCTCAGGCAAACCTGAATCAGAATCTCTAGGCTAGTACTCAGGCCTCAGTAAAGTCTTATTTAAATACCAAACAAACATTAACCAGCATTCAGTTCAGTTCAGTTCAGTCGGTCAGTTGTGTCCGACTCTTTGCGACCCCATGAATTGCAGCACACCAGGCCTCCCTGTCCATCACCAACTCCCGGAGTTCACTCAGACTCACGTCCATCAAGTCAGTGATGCCATCTAACCATCTCATCCTCTGTTGTCCCCTTCTCTTCCTGCCCCCAATCCCTCCCAGCATCAGAGTCTTTTCCAATGAGTCAACTCTTTACATGAGGTGGCTAAAGTACTGTAGTTTCAGCTTCAGCATCATTCCTTCCAAAGAACACCCAGGGCTGATCTCCTTTAGGATGGACTGGTTGGATCCCCTTGCAGTCCAAGGGACTCTCAAGAGTCTTCTCCAACACCACAGTTCAAAAGCATCAATTCTTTGGCGCTCAGCTTTCTTCACAGTCCAACTCTCACATCCATACATTACCACTGGAAAAACCACCAGTTAACACAAAAAAGATACACAATTTATAATAAGACTTAACTATGTACAAATTCCTACATATGTTTAGGTACTGTGGTGTGAAAAAAAAAAAAAACAGAAGATTCCAGTTAGCTCTACTATTCTACCTACTATCTCTACTATTCTACTATCTCTATGAACTTGGGTAAATTACAGAAACTTCTTAAGCCTCAGTTTCCTCTGGAAAATAAAATCATACTTGTCTTACCTCACAGAGAAAGCAACATGTCAAATAAAACTTTTCAAATTTTACAGGCTTTTTAAGTTTCTTCATTTTTTTTCATGCAGTTCAAGTGTGACCAATCACTTCTTAATCTAAACACAATTCCTTCCCCAGACCTTAGTTGATCTAACTAACCCCTACTTTTCCTTTCTTGGACTTTGCACCTCCAGGGACCAGGAGCCAATTAGCAATAAAACTACATCCAGGAGAGCTGATTCATGTTGATGTTTGGCAGAAACCAACACAATACTGTAAAGCAATTGTTCTTCAAATAAAAATAAATAAATTTAAATTTAAAAAAGAAAAAAAAAACTACATCCAGGATGATTTCTTCAGCTGTCAGCTCATCTCTTTCACAGCCACTGAAAGTTTATTGACTCTGCTTAAACTATTTGTGGACAAAAATAACCTCATCTACCTTCTGATCAACTACCTCATCTTTACTATCTTCCTTCTACCTTGGTTCCTTCACATATTGTGACTTCACCAACTTGCCACAAAAAACTTTCAATGCTATTTTTTCTCAATCACAAAATGGCACAGAGAAGAAACAAACAAAAACCCTACATTCAAAACCCAGGTCTACCATTTAAGTATATAGCTAATTCACTCAATTTCTCAGCTTCCTCATCTGAGGAGGGGGATAAATATACCTATCTCCCAAAACTGTCTGAAAGAGTCAAAGAGAGCACATAGCTTTGTGGAAATTAGAGCTGCATTGTTACTAATTTTAATTTTTGTTATTAATTTTGAAACTGATAAGATCTACCTAAATACAACCGTCTCCAATGAATCTTGCAACTAATTTTAGCTACTATCCAAAAGTAGCCTGAATGTAAACATTAATGATATATTTTACTAAACCAAAAAGAAACTGAAATAAAAATGAAATTGCTTCTTTACATTATTCTCCATTTCTCTCCTTGTCTTAACGTAAGATCAAATACTTAGGAAAGATAATACTAGAAGATTTCTAGTTTGTATAGCTTTTTGCTGTCTTCAAATCCAGGACCAAGTTGAGTGTTCATCTAGAATTTCCAGGTTTTCTGCTAGTCTCCCTGTGGTTTGTTGGAACCTACCAGTGGTTATTTTTGTCAGAGCTTGATGAGTAGTACAAAGAATCAGCTCTGGATCAAAAATGTCTCTCTAGGATTTATCTAAATCATAATTGTCAAGTCCCTCCTCCTCCCTGAATTAATTCAGCAGTTAAACAGGTGTTGTTGAGAGTGGTATGGAAAACTTGCTATAAAGGTAGCTGTCCAGCCTATACCCCTTCCACCTCCTCAAATCTGACTCAATAAGAAGTGGAGCCCAAAGCTCTGCATTCTCATTGGTACTCCAGGTGCTTCTGACCTAAGGGTCATTGTGTTTGGAAACTACCAAGTGAAACACTTTCCTATGGCAGTATTTTACTGACAATCCCACAAAAGACTGCCGTTAGAGGAATCTTATGTTGGACTAATGAGAGCCAAAATTGGGATTTACTGATCTTCACCACAAATCGAGATTTCAGACTTTATTTCATCTCAGCCTATCAACCTATGGACATGACTCTACCTCTGGATGAATCATCTGCAATCCCTATAAGCAAGGGCAGAAAACTGGGACCCTCTATTAAGCTATTAACCCTCTGGTTTTCAACCGTAGCTGCACTTCTGAACCACCTGGGAATTCTGTTTTAAGCCCAGATGCCCACATCTCACCCCAGAGCAGTGGTTGTCAAACTTTAGTTCCATCAGAATCACCTGGGGAACTTTTTACAACACAGATCGCTGTGCCCCACCTCCAGAGTTTCTGATGCAGTAGATCTAGGGTCGGAGCCTGAGAATCTACATCCCTACCAGGTTCCCAAGTGATGCAGATGTTGCTGGTCCAGGGACCACACTTCAAGAATACCTTGTCCAAACAAACTAAATCAGAACTTCAGTGCTTGAAGTGCAACATTAGTAATATTTAAAGTTCTTCAGGTAATCAATCCCACGGTGCAGTCAAAGGTGGGAAACACTGATCTACACCCATATCACATGACATTTTCCTTAGATGAGTGATACATAACAGCGGGAGAGATGCAGGGGGTACAGATAAATAGCCATCTTGATTCAGCTCCAGCAGGAATACCTAGTTTCCAGGGGAAGCAGGGCCAGTGGTACCAGTAATGGACTCACTGCTGTGCGCACTGATAAAATGAACCAGCTCTCAAAAAATAAAATAGGCCCCGATTCATAGCATTTGCTGATTTTCATGCTGTAAAAACTCCTACCACAGCTGGTACCAAGCTTCCAAACAGACTAGACATGAAAAACTAGGAAGAGAGGCAGGCAGTCGGCCCTTACAAGTGGGTACAGGCCAGCTCCAACACACCACCACCTGTGGTACCAGCGGAGGCCTCAGTGAGAGTGGCAGCAATGTTCTCAGCAAACCAGTTCTCTGGTGTTGGAGGTCCTAGCTAATTAGCATCCCTTGCTGCAGTTTCTCAACCTGGTTCCCCATCCTTCTCAGTCATTCTGAGAACAATGAAATAGCCTTTCTAATCAATTATTTGAATCAGCCCAAGAATGTTTCTGTTGCTTACAGCTAGAACTCTGACCGTCTAAAGGTAACAGCTGGACGTCAAGAACCTAAGACCTAGAGTCTAAACCCCTGCAGTCCTAGGAAGGATTTCTCTTTAAGACATTTGCATCTTAAGAGGGATAAAACTCTTAAACCAGTGTGTCTCAGAATTAAATGAGAATCACCTGGGGATCTTGTTAAACTGCAGAGTCTGATTCAGTAGGACTAAGGGGAAACAGAAAATGTACATTTCTCACAGGCTCCTTGGAGATGTTAGTCCCGGGACACACTGTGGAGCGAGTCCTGAAACCACAGACCTAAAGTGCTAAGAGTGGGGCCTTGGGCCTTGATCCTTCTGGGCATCCTTGAGTTCAAGCCACATAAGGGCCTGACTGCCCTCCTTATTCTGGTCAGGGCCTCAGCTGACTCTATATATTTGCATGGTTGATGCAGGCTGGTCCTAACCGCTGGGACAGTCTACCTTGGAATGCCTGAGATGCCATGGAGAATGTCACCGGACCATCTCTGATCACCTCTCTTGGAAGACAAGCCATAAATTTAAATTCACATACTCGTTTATTCAATAAACATTTGCTGTTTACCTCTTATGTGTAATGCTCTCAGCTAAGTTCACGTCATTCTAGACTCTCCGTCTGCGCATTTTAAATAAGCTGAATTGGGAGCATTCCCAGTGCCATTAAATGAGAACTGGATTTAGCACATGTAACAAGAAGTTAAAGGTCAAAGGGATCTGTGTGGGCAAGGAAAAGTTCCAAGCCCGTCAGCAGTTTGGCTGTGGGAAAATGCAACCTGATAATCTGTCAACTCAAGTTGTCAATCAAAGTTCATTATTATACCACCCATCTGACACTCGATCAATAGGATAAGTACTTTCTGATGTCAGATCAATGGTATGACTAAGTTTGGGGGTGACAGCTAAACAATTGCATCCATCCTAAGTATGTGAATGTTATTGCCAAGAACATCAACTCAAAGTAAAATGATAAACCACTTCCTGCACAGTGTTGTGAAAGAAATGTTCAAATCCCCAGAAATGCTTGGTGCTCCCACCTACTAAGACAAGGTAAAGTGCGTGTTTGTTTCTAAGATTTATAAAGTACTCATTTTTCAACTGAGCTTATGGGGAAGATACATTTCACAGAGCCATAAGCTAACAATTGAGCCCCCAGGGCTGATAGAATGAGAGATTTTTGTCATGCCATAGAATTTGAACAAAATTCACAGGAACTGTGAAAATATCTTTTTTTCTCCCCCTTTTCCAACTGCAACAGTTTCCCCTTCTTGAACAGCTGCTATCCTAGAGATCCAGGAATGATTTTTATCATGATGGAGAAAAGTCAACTAAAGGAATCCCTTCTCACAACTGTGACCATCCACGTAACAGCCACTTCCTTATTCAAGAGCAAATATCAATATAGCCCCCATCTAAGCTCTGTGTTAAGCTCTGGGAATAGAAGGGTTAAAAATTTTAGGACAAAGTATTAAGGGGCCCTTAGGTAGAGATGCATCCATAGTGTGGGACAGGCCAGTGAAGTGATATCTGAGCTAATACCTGAAGGGTAAGTAAGATATAGGCAAGCCAAATGTGTGAGATGAGTATTCCAAGGAGAAAAATCAGCATGTGCAAGGGCCCTGGGTAGAGAAACTGTGGCATCTTGAAATAAGACCCATGATGTAGGAGTGCAGTTAGCAAAGAGAAGAGTGAGACCTGCCAAAGCAGCTGAAGCAGACAGCGGCCAGATGGCCAAGGTCTGTGCAATTCCATGTGCACTCCCCTACTCATGTGACTAAAGGGGATGTGCTAGGAGACAAGACTCTAAGAGACAGAGAAAAGATCTCGTTAAGAGTCAACAGGTACCATAGGACAATGTAGCCTCCCATCTACTCTGTGACAGCCCTGAGCACATGGTGAGGAGGGCAGCACCACCTTGAATCTGCTTCTGTAGCCCACTCCTATTCTCAAATGCCTTCCTACAACCACTGTGCCCGTGAAGCCCGGTGCTTGGACTGTCCCCCCACCACCCCAAATCAGAGTGAAGCTCAGATGGGTCGAGTGACCAATCCCATGGACATTAGTGCTTTAATGCGGACAACTGGTCACCGTAAGGTCAAAGTGACAATGAGTTGGGACAGGTATAGAGGGAAAGAAAGGAATAGTGTGAGGTACACTCTGATCTAGATTATTCCTGTTCACAGAATGCCCTATTATTCCATGATATATTAGTATATGTAGATATTTATATGTGTATGTTTTATATGTATATGGATTGTGGTGGTGGTGTTCAGTCACCCAGTCATGTCTAACTCTTTGTGACCCCATGGACTTCAGCATGCCAAGCCTCCCTGTTTCTCACCATCACCCAGAGTTTGCCCAAGTTCATGTCCATGCATCATTGATGCTGTCCAGACATCTCATTCTCTGATGCCCTCTTCTCCTTCTGCCCTCAATCTTTCCTCAATCTATGCATGAATATATGTAAATATATATTTGTGAGTGTGTGTATACATGCAGGAGCATATATGTTTGAGTGGTTATGAATGTATGTGTGTATGTGTGTCTGTAGTCATATCCACATGTATAAATTTGATATATGGTTCCTGATTACTGAGCTTACCAGCTTGCAAACACTCTGCTAAGTACTTTCCATAAATAATTTCTCTTCATTTTCACAAGAACCCTAAGACATACATTCCTTATACTATACTCACTTTTCAGATAAGGAAACAAAAGCCTAGAGAGGCTCAGTAACTTGCTCAAAATCATAAGCTATTAAGTAAATCCTGACTCAACATCCATCTCTTCCAAAAAACATTTCTTTTCCTTAGCAGCTCCACACATTTTCCAGCCCACCAAAATTTTACTTCAACATCACCATTAATTCCATGTCTGTTAGACCCCTTGGTGGGGGAAGGGGAGCAGAGCGGGGGGAAGGTGTGTGTACCCTAAGTGAAAGTGAAAGTTGCTCAGTCATGTCCAACTCTTTGGGACCCCATGGACTATACAGTCCATGGAATTCTCCAGGCCAGAATACTGGAGTGGGTAGCCTTTCCCTTCTCCAGGGGATCTTCCCAACCCAGGGATCGAGCCCAGGTCTCCTGTATTGCAGGCAGATTCTTTACCAGCTGAGCCACAAGGGAAGCCCAAGAATACTGGAGTGGGTAGCCTGTCCCTTCTCCAGCCAATCTTCCTGACGCAGGAATTGCACCGGGGTCTCCTGCATTGCAGGCGGATTCTTTACCAACTGAGCTATCAGGGAAGCCCGAGTGTACCCTAAAGTGTATCATAAATGCTGAGGCCAGCGTTCCCTGGTGCATGTTAACATTCACAAGGTGACCTTTGAGAAAACATCTTAACTTTAGGAACAGTGAGGTCTATGCTCCTGCCATATGGTCACCAAGTCAATCCAGATTCACAGGATGCCTCCGAAACCATGGCCTGCTACCATGTTGCAATCACAAAACATTCTGCAAAGCTTAGGGTGAGATTCCAAACCAACTGAAAAGACACAGACATGAAATGTTCTGATTTGGACAAGAGGGGAGACTTAATCAGAGTGAATATTGTAGCCACACAATCACAGTAGCTAAAAGATGGATACTAACGAGCCTGTCTCCCTTTATTTATATGGCTTTACATCTCTACTTACCGAGGAACAGTTTTTACTTACCTTTTAAACAGCCAGAGTGCCACTTCATCATTAAGCAGAGATGCCAGGGAAGAAGAGAGTATTATTTAAAATGCAAACAGAGTGTAAAGGATGACTGCCAAGAAACAGCTCATTCCGAACGCCTCACAGCTACCGCTGCTGCTACTACAAAATGTCTGCAGGAGCTGAAGTCCACACAGGCCTGTGGTGCGCAAACTGCGGCGTGCATCAGAACACCTGGAGGCCGAGTTACAGCACCGCACGCTGGCCCCTCCCTCAGAGGGCCTCATCCGGCAGGTGTGGGATGAGACGCGCGAACTCAAGTTCCCAGGTGTGCTGCTGACCCCAACACACTTTGAGAGCGTTGGCAGACAGCCTTAAGTCCAGCCCGTTGGCAGTGCTAACAGTTAAAACTAAAAGGTGACTAGAACTTTCCTGGACAAAAGGATCCCTGGACCTGAAGGGAAATGTCCAGGTCATAATAGAGGCTATAGATCCCTCAGATAAAAAGTAAACTGCTTCCTCCTAGAGGCCCAACATCCTTTAATACCCTGGGTTCAGCCCTTTCAGAAGGATAAAGAAACCCTTTGGGCTAGATAAAGGCTGCTGATGACATCAGGTCACCAAGGGGAAAGTGGTCTCATTGAATTACAGATGTCACATAGAAACCCCTGGAGTGATCAAGACAATTGTTCTACGTAGTGCAGAGAAACGCCAGCAAGATAGAGGTCTGCCTCTCTTCTCTGCTCAGTGAAAAAGAAAATTGTGTCAGAGAGACTATTGTGCCAAGAAGGTATCTGATAATGAACTATGTATCCTCCCTACCTCTTTCCAATAAAGCTTGTCAAAACAAACTGTGCCTGATGGCCAAGGACAGGCTTGGTCCCTGGCAAACAACAGAAGAGCTAAATTCAGGAAGATTGGGCTTTTACTACCAGCTCTTCCACCCACAGTCCCCAGGTGGGATCACATTCCTTTCCTGTTTCGCCCTGTTGTCCATGAATTAGCCAGTCCCAGGGTTAAATCAGTGGCAAAGATGCTAGGCTTGAAATACTGTCTTAGAGTATTGTCCTCATGGAGAACTACAAAGGAGGGGCCACCACGAATGGCCACAACTGGAATCCTGGCGGAATTCAGAGAACCACACATCGCCCCGGAGACCTAGGCTAAGTGTGACACCCCTTGGATTTAGCTGAGCCCAGTGAATCCTCCCTACCCTGAGTGTCTATCCTGTCAGGATCTGTGATTGAGAGCTGCTTAAACAGGTGAGAAAATTTCAGGAAGCTAATATGCCCCACCTAATCAAGGCTAAGTGTTCCCTCTTTGCCCAAGCCCTCTTATTTGCACGAGTACCACATGGTAATGGGTAAATAATTTTTTTCAAGCTTGTTTCAGATGCAGGCCCTTAAATAAGTGATCAGTGCTCAGTTTCATCTAAAGGAGTGGTTACCCAGCAAGCCTGAAGATTCATGTCCTCATCAGAGCCATTTCCAGCTCGACCTCATCGTTCAGAAACCTAATACTACAAAATTAGCTCCAGCAGAGTTAGAAACTGAGGGAGTCTTTCTTTGGGCACACCTGGAGACTCACTTTTCACCACCTTGAAGACCTGTAGCAATGAGCTTCAGTTACTGAGCACTCCCATCTGTTAGTTATTTCACAAAAACATTTCAAACGTTTTTCCCATGGTTTTGTGGCTTTCCTTCTTTTTGGTCCTGATACACTGTTTATTTACAAAAACTTACCTCTTCCACCTAGCACCTGGAAACAGATTTTGAGCAAAACATGTCTCCTGTGATGCCACTAGGGCAGTGGCTCTCAAAGCAGGGTCACAGGATCCACAGTATCCTGACCTGGGAACATGTTAAAGATGCAATCCTCCAGCGCAAAGTGTCCAAAACTCTGGGGTTGGGGCCCAGCCCTGGGTAACTCTGAGGCCAGCAAGAGTGTGAGAAACACAGTAAGTAGAGAATGTGAGGATAAGGAATGAGAAGCCCAGTTCAAGGTAAGGGGTTTTCTTCACCCACGGACATATTTTCTGTAAATGTTTATACCACATATACGTTGTTTATACCACATATACGTTGTTGCCTTATTATAATGATGTACTGGAGCTAGCGTCTACCAGCTTGTGAAGGCAGCTGGTAAGCATTCAGGAAGTTTGCAAGCCAGCTGTTAAACCCCTGGAATCCTGCAGTCAGCCATGGTGGGAGTATTTACACCAGGGAAATCAGCAATCATCACACATCAGAGCTCTCACGCAGGGAGCTAGTTTACTAGCACACCACTGGCTGGTTTTTCAAAGGGTTGCCATGGTCTGTGTTGGGACATAAGACAGTGACAGATAAAGGATGACAGGGTAAGGAGCCAGGATTTGGAACTGGCCAAGAGATTAGGAGGGAGTATGCACAGAGGGGCAGGCCGAGAGAGAGGCCAGAAGACCAGGAGTAGAAACAGAATTGGATGCTTAGAATAGCGCTCTGAGCTGGAGTTGGGACAGACTATGGAGTGAGACAGAGCAAGTTTAACATCACTTTGTATTTGTAAAGTTAAAATGGACCATTTTTGTCATCTAGTGGTAACATGTTGATTCATTCATTCAGTAAATATTTACTGTCTACTAACACCAAGCACGGTGCTGGGCTCTGATGATACCATGGTGAGTAACACAGACAAGGTCTCTGCCATCACAAACCTTTTTGGCTTACAGACAACAACATAAAGCTAAATACACACAGTTTAGTACTCCAGTGATGATAAGGAGTTATCTGATGTGAGTGATCATAAGCGGCTATTTGATGTAAGATGCCCTAGGTGAACTTCATTGATAAGGTGACATTTGAACAGAGACCCAAGGGAAGTGAGACAGCAAGTCACTGTCAGGAGACAGTCCTCCATGGTCTCAAGCATTTTTGCACAATGTAGGCGCAAAGGCACTGACTGCCTTTGTGTTCAGTAGCTTGTAAAGGGTTTTATATGGCAAACATTCATGGATGGCAGAGATAATGTCTTCCTCCAGAGTTAAGCACAGATTCGCTGCTGTCCAGTATAACATGCCACCCCCTGGAGGAAAGGACAGCCATGCTTACCGCCCATTTTAAATGATTCAGGTTTCCTAATCTCAGGGTTCCTCTCCTCGAAGACAACCCACTGCATGTGCTGGTGTCATCTGGCCCTCTGTGTTTATTCTTGTGGGAACTGGGACTCAGAAAAGCAGCACAAGAAAATGCTGATGCTCCAGCTACAGATATTGCTGTGAATAATAAAGTCATTTGTCTATGACCCAGGAATGTCATGTCTTCTGCCAGCAACCATGAAACTGTGGCAGGCTAACTCAATGGCCTGCAAGCAAGGTAAACTGTCAGGCCCTTCAGCGTTCATGACAGCACTGAGAATAAATGAGGGAAGGGTGGGCCAGGCAGGGAAAAGAGCAAGTGCAGAATGCCCTGAGATGGGTGATAGTCCCTCTCAACTAGACTCACCCCTTGAGAGCTGTGCAAATTGACTCCATCTTACTCAACTCGTTCTGCCTGACTAACTTTTGGGAGGTCAACACTTCTTGCAGCAAGATCTGTGATTGCCAAGATAGGAAGAAAGGGCAAGCATCTGCCATGCCACCCCCACTCCCGGTCCCAAAGAGGGTCAGGTCGAATTTAGGGACACATGAAATGTGTTTCACTTAGGGGTTGAGAAAAAACAGTCCTAGAAAGACTTGTATCTAGAACAGACACTACAGAGAGAAAAGAACGGTGACAGTGACCAACCCCCACCCCCAGCGGCAGCTGGGGACCCAGAACTCAATAGGAGAAAAATGGGAAAATACAAAAAAAAGAAAGAAAGAAATGAAAGTAGAGGCACAATCCTCAAAGAGCATCTCTTTGGAAGCTCATCTTCCAGCTTTTTGTAGATAAAGCCATGACCAGTCAACACAAAGTTAGCCACAATCACAATGCATGGGAAAAAAAAACCAACTAGGACAACTTGACTTATATAAAGGGTATGGAAGTTGAAGAAAATAGCATCTGGTATATAGAGTTGAAGAGCCATGTTTGAATGCATTTTTAACATTTTTTTTTCAGAACACATCTCCAATCTGATCATGAAAGGAATTGGAAAGAAAGATGGAATTCTATACACAGACATTTCCGTTATGAATCACTCCTTAGAAATGACTCATTTCCTTAAAATTAAACAAGACGGCACCTAATGAAGAGTAACACTTGAAAATTCCCTTTCATCTTTAAGAAAAATTTGAACTTGGCTTTAGCTTTTCAGTGTAGAAAAAGAGTGCACTCAGCTCAGTCTAACAGTCAATATTTTCCCATGTATCAGGATTCAATGTCAGCCACCCTGATGCTGACAAATCTTAAATGACAAAAGCACATTGATAACTGTGGTTTCTGTTTTAAAACACTTCATTTTCTCTCCTATCTCAAAAGTGTTCAGTTGAGGTAACTCTGTAACTTTTACAAGCTCACCATTCCAATGAGTAACAGAAGTGCAAGAGTAACTTAGAGGGGACAGTCATTGCAAAGGACTGAATGTTTGTGTCCCCTCCCCAAAATTCATAGTTGAAACCTAACCCCCACTCTGATGGGATTAGAAGATGGGGCCTTTGGGAGGTGATTAGGTCATGAGAGTGGAGCCCTCATAAATGAGATTAGTGCTCTTACAAAGGGGACCCTAGAGAACTTTCCCATCCCTTCTGCCATATGAGGACACTGCAAGAAGATGGCCATTTAAGAACCAGGAAGCGGGCCCTCACCACACACAGAATCTGCCAGCACCTTGATCTTAGACCTCCAAGCCTCCAGAACTGTGAGAAATAAATGTTTGCCATTGAAGCCACCCAGTCTTGTGTCATGGCAGTCCCAACAGACTAAGACAGTTGTATCTACACATCTAAGGTTTCAATCACAATTTGATCCTGAGGTCATCAAATCCATTTCCCTGCTTCCATACAGGACCACAGCAAAACTGATTAAATCAATATCTGCCACATTTTTAAGACCTTCAGTGAACAACATCTTGCCATCTCTTATAATCGTCTCCTTTTAAAAATTCTTTTGAAGAAGGATTTAGCTACAGCAGTCATTACTGCTGTACTATTGGAAATGGGAAAAACTGGATACAACCTAAATGTCCCAGAATAGAGGAGTGGTTCAATACCTGAGGCCACATGCGTATGGCAGAACATCTTGCTGCCATGCAACTGACAGTATAGAATATAAATGGCATAATATTTCGTTAAAGGTGACAGGTTTATGGAACAGCACATACAGGATGTGTTTTTTTGTTGTTGTTTAAAATATGAAATGCATATATATTCCCCGTGTGTGCACAAAATGCATATCAAGCACCTATTACCTGCCAGGCACTGTGTTAGGCTCTGAGAATGCAGCGGTGCAGAGACAAACATAATCCCCGCCCTCATGAAGCTTACAGTCTAGCCAGGGAGGTAGACGTTAGATAAATAAGCATACAAGCCATTAGTTAGTTGTAATTATGAGAAATGCTGCAAAAAAAAAAAAAAAACCACAGAATATTGTACTTTCCGCCTAAGAAAACCCTAGCTCCAAACACTCAGCTCATCCTCTCCATTTTAGCTTTGTGAAGCCCCTCTGGGTGAGAAAGTTTTAGGACATATTCTGCTTCCTAATTATTCCTATGAATATATTTTTATAACAAGACCAACAAAAGGGAAATTTCAGAATTCCTGGGGAATCATTTCTCATTAAGCATGCCAAACCACCAAGAATAACCTTGCATAGACTAGAAATCCTCACTCCTCATCTCCTCTTTGCCAAGCTAATAATGTGAATTGTTTTAACCTTTCCTTATAGGTTTTATTTTCTAAGCCTTAAATCATCTTCATTGTCCTTTTATGAACTGTCTCCAAGTTTTACATGATGAATGCCTGCTCATTAGACACTGAACAAACTTGTGGATGGATGCACTCCTGTAACTTTAAAGGCTTTGGTTTTGTCAAAGAAGGGCTTGCAGCCAGTACACAATATATATCATCTGCATCTATGATAAACAGACCTCTTAAAGTTGGGTTCCCCATAAAAGCATTCAATCTTCCCATTTCTTTCTAATTAAGATCTTCTTCCCATCTTCAAAGCCCTGGATTGCATCCACAAACCCTAAATAATGTGTTTCATTTCTTTAAAAATAGCATTTCCCTGAAGCAGCATTACACAGACATTTCAACTGGCTTTTTTCTTCCCCTGTCCAAGCCTGTCAGCAGATTTGCTACTGCTCTGGCCATCAGACATAACGTATCAGGTCCAAGCAATTTTACCAGCACAGAACTTTTATTTTATCCCTGGAAGGCAAGGGAAGTCGTGGCTTTAAAGATCCTAAATGGCCCGGATGATTTTTGAGTATCTAATATTTCTTGGGTACTCAATATGTATGTAATGTTTCTCTCATACAACTAAACAAGAAGATGAACTTCCTATGTTCCAAAGGTTGACACAGAAATGGAAAAATAGTACCCACAGGTAAGTTTAAATGTGAGTCTCAGTGGTCTCTTTAATACACATTAAAAGGCCTGGGTCACTGGGCAAATACACACCAATGCCTAACAACCCCGTACAACCTTAGCAGAGCATTAAGATTAAGCTCTACTCAGCTGTGGGAAGTTTCCATGGACTGGGTGACTTTTACGTGACGTTTTTATTACTGTTGCAAATAGCTCACAGGGTCTGGCCAAATATGCAGTCAGCCACCAAGCTGAAGCACTTTCAGAACCACCATAGCTAAAATTAAGCCTGATCCCTTCACTGCCACCAAGAACTTGGATAGGCAGAATGATACATACATGTTTTCTTGACATTTCTGTCTCCAGCTGAATGTCCTTTGGCGATCATAGTGAACAAAGCTAAAGCTATGGATCCAAATAAATAAAATAGCAATTTCTACACCCCTTTAGTCCATAAACTTTCAATCCACTTTCTCCACTGTCATTAGGTTACTTGAATTTTGGCCCCAAAGGTAAAACTTAGTACTGAAATTTTGTTCTACAAATGGATTTTAATTATAGTTTGTAACAACATGAACAGAAGTTAAGTCACTTAGTTCTGGGACTTCCCTGCTCATCCAGTGGCTAAGACTCTGCACTCCCAGTGCAGGACACCTGGGTTTGATCCCTGGTCAGGGAACTAGATCCCACATGCCGCAACAAAGACCCAACTCACCCAAATCAATAAATATTTTTTTAAAAAAATATTCAGTTCTGATTCCAGATCAATTTCCTCAGCATCTTCAGTGAGATTCAAAGTTATCCAAGAGATAGTGCTTGTCCTCTAAAAGCTAATTAAAATTGTGAATATTCAAAGAATTTTGAATTCCCTGAGATATAACAAACTAGAAACTGGCCTCGAAGAAGGCAATGGCACCCCACTCCAGTACTCTTGCCTGGAAAATCCCATGGATGGAGGAGCCTGGTAGGCTGCAGTCCATGGGGTCGCTGAGGGTCAGACACGACTGAGTGACTTCACTTTCACTTTTCACTTTCGTGCACTGGAGAAGGAAATGTCAATCCACTCCAGTGTTCTTGCCTGGAGAATCCCAGGGACGGGGGAGCCTGGTGGGCTGCCGTCTCTGGGGTCGCACAGAGTCGGACACGACTGAAGTGACTCAGCAGCAGCAGCAGCAGAAACTGGCCTGAATCTTTCTGTACTTTTACTGTCTTTTTTATAAGGACAATTTAGTGTAGACTCCCTGGAAGGAACAAGGAAAGTGAAAAGAACCACTTCCTATGTAGGGCTGCCATATTAGGCTACGCAAGTTGTGCACTGCACAATTCCAAGAGCTGCCATTCAAAGTCTGAGTCCAGTGGCCTCCATTAAACAGAAATCCAGGAGAGCTTGTGCTATAAAGGCTGAGGCTGGGTCATGTCTACTGAGCTAGAGTTCCTTACAATCTCTCTGGCTAGAGTAACCTTTGGTCCCAAAGTCTAAACAGCCAAACACACTAGCTAGGGTTTAAAAAGGCATCAAGTGGAAAAGTTAAAAGGATAAAGGGACAGAATGCTGGGAACTCCTTGGCAGTCCAGTGGTTAGGACTTCTCGTTCTCACTGCTGAGGGCCTGGATTCGAGCCCTGGTCAGGGAACTAAGATCCCACAAGCTGCGCAATGTGGAAGTGGGGGTGGGGGGCAGGTGTGGGGAGGAACAGAATGCTATGCAGATGACGTCAGCTGAAGGGCTGACCACATTGATTACATTCATAACATTTCTCACCATAGTGCATAATCACTAAGTGCTTGCTGGATGGATGGACAACTACATAAATCATTTCATAAGTTTAGCTTGGTCCCGGCTTACACACTGCCACTTCTTTAGCATTCTGCGAAATACTAAGCTTGCTTCTTAGTATTTATAGAAATAGGTTTGTAACTGATATTAGATAACAGAGGTTTGGTCTCAGCCTTCAAGGATTCTCTTTCTACACTTAAGTTGTTTTCCAAATTATCACCTAAATACTGTTGGAAGAAGACAACAATAGCTCCATGTGCTGTGAACTTAGTATATTAACTTGCCTGTTTACTGACTTCAATGAAGCATATCTCCTTCATTCAAATGTTCATCATCCTCCAGAGCAGGTGTTGGCTACTTTTATTTCTTTGGAGAAAAAAGTTGATTAAGGAGAGGAACCTGTTCTTCCTCTCCCTTGTTTCCTTGCCTTTATCATGCACGAATTACTTCCACAAATACAAATTCAGTCCTCCGAACAACTGGTGCATGTTTATCAGGGAAGTGCTCAGTTTTGCCAGTTTTAGGTCACTGTTTCATCTAGCTTCAGCCATTTGTGCTGAGACACAGACACAGAGACAGACAGACACACACGCACACACACACAAGCTTCCTATGGGCATTGTTTTCACAGTCTTTGAATTGATCGGTTCTCGATGTTGTATTTACCTTGGTACTGATCAGTAACAGACAGACTTTACACATGCACACATCTGCCTACAAACCACAATGAGACCGTGTGGTCTTGTTTTTGTCAGATTGTGAATATGGAGAGAAACAAAGTTTGAACTTTGTCATAATCTCTTACAGAGCAGCAACATGTCACAGAGAGCCAAACTCACATGTAGACAGAATGGATCCTCTTTTACTCCACTCTTCTACTGGAGTTATACTGGAAACTCATCCTTTTTCATGTGTGCCTCTCACACTTCACCTAAAAATTTCCAACTAATAATTCATTTATTTGTTCATTCATTCTTCTATTCTACCACCATCTATGAAGAACCATTCTTAGCAAAGTGCTAGGGAAACAAACATGAGTAAGACAAAGTTTAGCTTAGGCCAGTCATGAGCTAAGCTAGGTGATGAGGACATGAAGAGCCCTTAAATAGCTAATCATGCAGTGATGACTACAAGGCAAGATATGTTCATGAGGCATTGTGAGAGCATAAAGGAGTAGCTAACTCAGGCTGAGTGGAGGAGTGGATCTGGGAAGCTTTCTCTTGGGGGAGGGAAACCGTTAACTGAAGGAGTTAGTCAAAGAAATGGGAAAGTTACTCTAGTCAGAAGCCACAGCACTAGCAAAGCCCCAGAAGCAGGAAACAACGTGACAGGAGAACTCCATCCAGGAGAGTGGCAGTGCGAGACAGAATATGGTTAAGGGTGGCTCAGGCAGTAAAGAATCCACCTGCCAATGCAGGAGACCCAGGTTCGATGCCTGGGTCAGGAAGATCCCCTGGAGAAGGGAATGGCAACCCACTCCAGGATTCTTGCCTGGAGAATTCCATGGGCCGAGGAGCCTGGCAGGCTACAGTCCATGGGGTCGCAGAGTCAGACACGACTGAGTGACTAAGCACGCACACAAGGCAGGTATTAGAGGGAGAAAGCACTGGACGTGGGGAAACTAGTAAGAAGGTATTGCAAAACTCCAACAGCTGCACAATTCGTGTGGATTACACATCCGGACAGGAGGATGCAGAAGGAAGGCAGGTGGGCTTCTGATGTCCCTGAGTACAGGAAACCCCCAGATCGGCAAGTATGCACAGCAGACCAGCCTGAGAATGGCCAGCCAAACTCGGAAGGGATTCTGCTTGATGCAATTTGTGAATGAGTGCCTTCATCAAGGGGGTCTTGACGCGGTAAGATATGATGTGGCTGCAGCAGGTTGGACCCTTTACATGTCAAAACTAACAAACCAAATCTCCCTCCCAAGAGAAAACCCCACAGTAATGATAAAATGCTGAGAGGAAAAAGCCAAATTAAGCAAGACTGGGACAATATGGACACCTCTGATGACGAGGTCAGATGAAAGCGAAGGAGGTGGGCAGAGGAGGCAGATCCCAGAAACAGCGAGAGCGTTTTCTTTAACACCTTGAGAAAGCCTGGGAAGAGGGATTTGTAAATCTGTGAGGCCAAAAAAGCTACCTGGTCCACCCCACCCTTCTAAAAGTACAGGAAAACTTACTCAAAACTGACTTTCTACCACGTTATTGGGACAAAAAGGAGAATAGGGAGTAAACTAGTGCTCCCACAAAGAAAGCAGTCCAGAAAGGCATACCTACGAAAGTGATTAAAAACTGCACACTGATATTTCAACATCAGCTAAGCCGTTTTAGAAAATGGTGGAAGCTCTGAAAGAACAGCGTAAATCAGAATTAAGAAAATTCAAAAATAAGGAGACTGGAGAAAAGGAAAATTTGAAAAATTTCTTGAAAACAATGTTAATAAAGACACAATATATCAAAATATGTGGAGTACAGCTAAAACCTTTATAAGAGGAAAAAACATGCAAAACTACCAGTGAAGTTGCCCCAAAACTCAAATGTAAATCTAATAGAGCCTCCAAATCAACCGATTTACAGGAAATTAAAAGATACTTGCTCCTTGGAAGAAAGGCAATGACACACCTGGACAGTGCATTCAAAAGCAGAGACATTACTTTGCTGACAAAGGTCCCTCTAGTCAAAGCTATGGATTTTCCAGTAGTCACGTACGGATGTGAGAGCCGGACAACAAAAAAGGCTGAGTGCCAAAGAATTGATGCCTTTGAACTGTGGTGTTGGGAAGACTCTTGAGAGTCCCTTGGACTGCAAGGAGATCAAACCAGTCAATCCTAAAGGAAATCAGTCCTGAATATTCATTGGAAGGAATGATGCTGAAGCTGAAGCTCCAATCCTTTGGCCACCTGATGCGAAGAGCTGACATTGGAGTAGATCCTGATGCTGCAAAAGATTGAAGGCGGGAGGAGAAGGGGACAATAGAGGATGAGATATTTGGGTGGCATCACCGACTCAATGGACGTGAATTTGAGCAAGCTCCCGGAGATGGTGAAGGACAGGGAAGCCTTGCATGCTGGAGTCCATGGGGTTGCAAAGAGTTAGACACGATTGAGCGACTGAACAACAACAGGAAATTCAGAGGGCAAAACAGAAGCACAGTAAATGACACTACAAGGGTTCAGTCAGCAAATCCAAATGAGCACAGGACTAATAATCAATTTCTTCAATACATGAGAAGTGGGTAAAGAAGAGAAGGGGAGACAGAGACAGAGAAGAAAAAGCCAGTAGATTAAAAGAGATTTGAGACATATCAGCCAACTGAAATGTATGAACCTTAATTGGATCCAAATGCAAACAAAGTATATGAACTATTTTTAAAAGTTATAAGATAATCAGATAAATGTGAATAATCACATACTTGATGATTTTAAGGAATTACTGTTAATATTTAGCTATGATGATGGTGTGGTAGTTTCTAAGTCTTTATAAGATACCCTGAAATTTTTGTAGATGAAATTATATATTATTTGGGATTTTCTTAAAAATAACCGGGGGGAGGGGGAGGTGAGGCTTTATATTATGCAGGATTGGTCGTGTATTGATAATCATTGAAGACAAGTCCCTTATACTTAGTGTCTCTGCTTTTGTACACGTTTTTAAAATTCCTTTAAAAAGTTTCATAGTTAAAGAACTTTTAAAAATATTTTGAAAGATTATATATTACAATGGCCACACACACCAAAGGGCAAATTAATTCATTTGTTTATTTAAAGTCACAAAGCCCTTAGACTCTTAGACTGGGGAAATGAGCAAAAGTTGAATGCGGCAATAAAGCTGAGAAATTTTCCAAGTACTGAAAGAACTGCCCAAGACCAGACCTAAGTAAGCTGCCACAGTGGTGTTTCTGGGTACCTAGCTTGTAGAATAAGGAGAAAGTTCTAAATAAGAAGAAGAAAAGATATGGCCACTTTCAATATTTCACCTGTGTGTAACAACATTCCTCTGTTGATATCCTTTTTGAGGCCCAAAGACTCTTATCTCTTGTGTTTTCAGACATCTTTGTAGAAGTCACTGGGATGAAAAAGAGTAACCCCACACTTGTTCAGTAAATCATTAGGATTTATTTAAATGACCAACACTGAGCATAACTCAAAAGTGACATCCCTGTTACACATGTCTAGGATTAAAAAAGTTTACCCTGTATTCATCTTGTTTCTTGCTTTGAGATTTGAAAAAGCCAAGGAAATGCTGATAAAAGTTTTGCTTTTCCACCGTGTATTGAAAGGTCTTGTCAGTTCTCATTTGGGGGTATTTACTTAGCAACCCTTATACTTCAAGTTCTCCATTTATCAATAGGAAACAAATCTGTATCACATTATAACTACTTGATGAAGATGAAGAAATCATGCCAAGCATGGTCTTTGCATCCATATATAAACACTGAAGTAAGTACATAGGCCTCACTAGATGTATCCAACCTCTAGTGGATATTAAACAGTATCCAATGTCTTGAAAACACTGGATTCTAGTTTCTACTGACCTGGACTAAGACACTTCAGAGCTTCCAAACATATCCATTCCTTTCCTTAATCTTACTCTTGAGGACCCTGTCAAAGTAGGTAATGTTAGATATTAATGTGCTCCCAAAGGCATGCTAAGAAAAGTTTGTCTTAAACTCCTTCATCACCCTTGTCCTTAAAGCATAATTTAAATGACATAACTGTTACTCAGGGATCTAATAAATTTGACAAGCCTTAAAAATGTCATAGTCCTGCAGGCTTCCTGACAAGACAAAACAGATGAACTGACAACCACCTTGATTACCCATGGCAAATCTTCCTGCCAACCAGGACTAAAGTATAAAACCTCTGGGATCTTTTGCTTCCAGTCTGATCTGATCCCAGTGCCATTCTGCTATTATAACATTACATCTGTAAAAAGAATGTGGAAACAGGCTAGAAAATTACACCCTGAGTTGCTCGAAAGTACCGGTAACTTAGGGGTTTTGCCACTGAGACAGCTGACACCAGCTTAAAAGTACCCACTTCCTCGGAATGTAACTAGCATCTCAGTCTCTTCCACTTACATCATCACTCTTATTCCCTTTCTACTCAGAGCTTCATGAGCTGTCAAAAATCACACAAAAGATAATATGAGTATAGTAGGGAGATGGAGTGAACAAAAGACTGATAGCAATGCCAAGAAATCTGAGGAAAAGGGCAGTCAATGGCAACTCATAGTGAGCTTTAAAACTAGACACTCAGAAATACCAAAGTGTATCTCTGCAACATGGACCCTGACTGGCAATACTCAGTTTTATCTAAGTCCTCAAGCATGTATTGAGCATCTATTATGGGTCGCACAATAGGTGGCGCTGTGAGCAGAGGAGTTGGTGGTACCCAAGTCTGTGCTGAATTGCAACTGTGAGCAAAGCTCTTAACTCCCAGCCTAGCGCTGGGAGGTCAAGTAAATAGAAAATAATGTGCATGATAAGCACAAAAGCACCAAAAAAAACCCAACCTTGGTGGTTCTAGAAAGGTCATCAAAACAAAAACAAATGTTTCCAATCTATAACAGGAAAAATCTGAATATGGTCTATGTATTAGATTCATGATTGTTAAATTTCCTGGGGAAGTGGGGGTTGCTATACTGTGCTTATTTAGGAGAAAGTCCTTGTTCTTAGGATGATGTATTTAGGGGTAAAATGTCATGATGTCTGCAACAATCCCTCAAATAGTTGAGTACTTTTCTCCCCCACCCCAACTCACATACATTAAGAAGACAACAAAGTTCCCTATCTAGTCTTAAATGTAAAATCTAAAACCAATCTAGCTGGATGAAAGGAAGTGATTATACATTCTGCTTTATAAAACAGAAATAATGAGCTCACTGCCAAAGACATAAAGGAGAGAAGACCTTATAACCAAACTGAAGAAGAGAATCACTTCCCAGCTGTGGATGCCACAAAAGAAATTCCCCAAAGGCCAATCTGCACATGAGAAGGAATTCTCTGGCCACGGAGCAGGAAGCAAAGACACCTGGTCATGATCATCTCAATGGGCTATGAACTTGGCCTCATCCACATCTTTCTTCATCCCTTTTAGCAACCAGACACCAAGACTGTAATCAGAGGCCTCAGCACAAATATCTACCATAAAAATAGAGGAGATAAATTTCCCAGACATTTCAACCCATACCTCAATTGTTGTCCAGTCGCTAAGTCATGTCCGACTCTTTGTGACCCTGTGGACTGCAGCATGCCAGGCTTCCCTGTCCTTCACCATCTCCCAGAGTTTGCTCAAAGTCATGTCCATTCAGTCAGTGATGCCATCCAACATTCTCATCTTTTGTCATACTTCAGACCTCACTGGGAAGTCATAGTTGTACAGCACAATCAGCAGCTATGGGAGGAATCCAACTGATATTAGACATTTCCTTACATTGGGAAGTCCCACAAGCTAGTGCCAGCCATTTTGCTTAGTAGTAATAACTATAATTTTAACATTTTTACTGAGACATATTTCAACATATATGTATATATATATAATTCAATATATTTTTCTATAATGTATATTTAGCATATATATATATATATACAAGTCAGTATATATATATTTCAATTTGTATATGCCATACAATTCACCCACAGTGTGTAATTCAATGTGTGTACTATAATCAGAAGTTTATGCAACTATCACCACAATTTAACTTTAGAACATTTTTATCCCCCTAAAACAAAACCCATTAGCAGTTGCTTCCCTTCATACCCAGTCCCCATCAGTTCTAGGCAGCCACTAATCTATTTTCTGTCTCTATAGATTGAGCTATTTTGGATATTTCCTATAAATAAAATCATACAGTATGCAGCCTTTTGTGACTGGCTTCCTTCAGCTAGGATGTTTCTAAGGTTTATGCGTGTTGTAACATGTATCAGTACCACATCTCTTTTCATTGCTGAATGGCATCCCAATGTCTGGAGAGACCACATTTTCCTTATCCACTCATCAGTTGATGGATATTTGGATTGTTTTCACTTTTTAGCTCTCATGATTAATGCTACTATAACCTTGCATTGGCAAGTTTTTGTGTCAAAGGATGTTTTTATTTCTCTTGGGTATATGTTTAGAAGTGGAACTGAAGTATATGGTAACTTTGTGTTTAACCTTGTTAGGAACTAGCAAACTGTTTTCCAATGAAGCTGTACCATTTTACATTCCCATCAGCAATGTGTGAGGGTTACAGTGTTTCCACATCCCCTCTCCAGCACTTGTTATTATCTGTCTTTTTATTATAGCCATCCTAGTGAGAGTCAAGTAGTCTCTCACTATGCTTTGATTTGCATTTCCCTGATGACACTGACCACCCTGTCATGTGCTTATTGGCCATTTGTACACTTTTTTGTACACCAGAAGAAATGTCTGTTTAAATCCTTTGCCCTTTTTTAAAATGTCAAATTGGATTATGTCTTTTTATTTTTGAGTTGCAAGATTTCTTTATATATTCTTATATCAAGTCCCTTAGTAAATTTATAATTATAATTTACAATAATATTTACTGAGAATCTACCATATGTTAAGCACTACAATAATTGCTTCCCAGTTATTACCTCATTAAGTCCTCAAAACAAAATTAGACTAGGTACATGAATTATCATTCCTATTTATAGATGAGAAAACTGAGGCACAGACACCCAAGCTGACACTATTAGTAAGAAGTGAAATAAGAATTTGATTCCATGAACTCAGGTGCCAGAAGTCACATCGTGCTCACTAGCATGTAGGTTTTCATAGGCAGCCTCCCCTTCTTCATAAAGAAGAATCTGGCCAATAAAATTTATTCTCTACTTATTTCACTGGATGCTCTGAGAATACAGTGAAAAAGCGTCCCTGAAGGAACAGGATTTTATTAGAGAAATATTTTAGAGCAAAACTCCCTAATGCATGTTCTGTATAATTTTAGCCCAGGGAGTAACTCCTCGAACAGGGTTCAGGAACAAATAACCTAGAAAATGCTGCATGGTCCACCCCCGCTCTGGAAGACTCATAAAGCATCTTAGTGCATTAAAATCTAGAATTCCTGCAATCAAGAAATGTATTGATTTTTTGAGTGACCATCCATTTTCAAAACCTATATGCCCCCCAATCCCAAAATTTCAGAACATATTTTAGAAAATAGCTCATGAAACAAATGTACAGTCCACTGGAGGAGGCTAGATATCCATGTTCTAAAATGTATAATCTCCCATGCTGTTTTATGCCCTAAAGCTTCAGGGAGCGAACATAGGCAAGCTCCAACCAAGACCTTGACCTGCTTTTTGCTTTTCTCAGCACTGCTTTAAATGCATAAGATCAACATCTTAAAAGGTGAAAAACAAAGTCTGTCATTGCTCAGGTAGCTATTGTCCACACCTCTATCTAAATTTTACATCTCTGACCCATTGGTGCAGAACAAACCTCTTCGCATTGTTAGTTATTTTTATTGTAAGTATCCAGTTTTCTATTTCCTTCCCTGTCATTGCTTCTCCGTGAATGGGAACCATTTGTGTCATTCAAAATGTGTTCACTTATCCATCTCAGATATTGTTTCAGAGTGGCAGACATGTTCCCTAACTCATAAGTGGATTACACCTAGAAGCTGAAGACCAAGAAATGTACATAGAGGCTGTGTGAACTGGACAGTAAACAAAGTCATATATCTGTATTCTTAACTTTTAAGTTACAGAAAGAGATATGAAGACATATAACTACCAAGAAGAATAGTTCTATAATAGTATCTATCCCATACTGTTCTAGAGCTAATTTTTGTTGACAAATGAACTTGATTCAGTTGTTTTAGAAATATCAGTTTAGGAATAATGCTAAATTTGATACACTGATACTGATTAATAGTGCAGGCTCTTAGATTGGGACTGTCTAGTCTCTTTATCAGTTAGCTCTTCTTCCATAACAAATGACACCAAATTCAGAAGCTTAAAAAAATAATCACTTATTCTTTCTCACTCACCACTCACCACTGCAAAGCTGGAGTGGTTCTGCTGATTTAGGCTGGGATCAGTTGGAGTTGGCTTCATGCTGCTAGTTGGCTCTATACCTGCTTGATACAGATCTCCTCTTTGGACCAATGAGTTAACTGGCATCTGTCCTTCTCATGATACTAGCAGAAATGCAATAGGACAAACCCAATCACATGAGTACATTTTGAGTCTCTGCTTACATCGTTTCTGCTAATATCCCAAAGACCAATTCAAGTCAATGGCCAAGCTCAAGGGCAACAAGTGGTAAGGTACACTCCACCTACCAAGAGAACAAAACAAGTCACACAGCCAAGCCCAAAATCAGTGGAATGGGCACATATACTCCTCCCCTGAGGCTGTAAGTGACAGCATGAGTATTTTTGTGCAATAATCCAATCTTCCAAGGCTTTCCCACTTAATAGCTATATGGACTTAGAAAAGTGTCTTAACCACTCTGTTCCTCAGTTTCTTCTTCTGTAAACTGGGGGTAAAATAGTGCTTATGTTAAAGTATTGTTCTGATAAGTGAATGAGGAAATGTATGTAAAGTGTTAGCAATAATTACTTGATTTTCTATCACCATGATTAGCAGTTGCAAGAATGGTCGAAACATTATAGAGACTTTATGTTTTCTTAGAAAGTAAAACAAGGGTTTCCTAGTCATCAGATGTAAATACCAAAGCATTTTTTAAAAGGCCAAACTTCTTTTTCAATATATAAAATGTCCACATTAATACAATGGAAAATCAGAGAGATAAAGCTGATTGGAAGCTCTGAACGAATGCTAACCTTATGACAGCTATCTAGGGAAAAAATGAAAAAAACATGTATATGCCTTTAGTTATACAAAATCTTATCCTAAATTATAGAAAGCTGAAGTATCCAGACAGTTGATTCAGACCTCCATATCATTTTTTATAAATTTTCAAAACAAAGGGGGGAGTGGCACTACATTTTTATTTTAACAAACAAGCATTATAAGGAAAAACCTTTTAATGCAATTAAATAAAACTTTATATAGGAGTCTTGCTAAAAGCAGAAGAGCTAGCAATAAAGTATACTACTCAGAAAGAAATCTACTGTGGTCCATTTTTTCATAACTCAATTGTAAAAGTAATTTAACTCCAACACATCAACTTTTTCTGAGAAACTGATTTAAAATTGAATCATCTTCCAGAGTATACATTCTACCAATCCAACTCCTACCCAGACAGCTTGAGTTGTGAATCCTGCTTCCTCCTCAGGACTTCAGAAGACCTTACTATCATTTCCACTGATTCAACAGCTACCTATATCTCTGAATGGTGACAAATCTTTTTCAAGGTACTGTAAATGTGCCTCGTGCCCCAGCATAAATGGAAAAATGGAATCAAGACAAGGGCTTATGTCTCTTCAAACTGCCCTTAGGTCTTAGCCTAGTAACTTTGGCATAGAAGGTATTTCCTAGGGATTTGACTGATTAAACCAATTGTCTACATAATGATCCACTCCTTCAGTCCACACCAGATGTACAAGCCATATCCAGAGAACTTTTATTAATGACTAGAAAATCATCATGTTTGTGTGAATAGGTGAAAGCTAACTGCATCGTCTCTACCAAGTACGATCTGTCCTTCTAGTTCTCTTCCTCATATTTAACTATAGAGTCAAGTAGAGATTAAGCCTTTTTAAACTAGTCTAGTTCAGTCGCTCAGTCGTGTCTGACTCTTTGCGACACCATGAATCACAGCACGCCAGGGCTCCCTGTCCATCACCAACTCCCAGAGTTCACCCAAACTCATGTCCATCGAGTTGGTGATACCATCCAGCCATCTCATCCTTTGTCGTCCCCTTCTCCTCCTTCCCCCAAGCCCTCCCAGCATCAGAGTCTTTTCCAATGAGTCAGCTCTTCGCATGAGGTGGCCAAAGTACTGGAGTTTCAGCTTTAGCACCACTCCTTCCAAAGAACACCCAGGACTAATCTCCTTTAGAATGGACTGGTTGGATCTCCTTGCAGTCCAAGGGACTCTCAAGAGTCTTCTCCAACACCACAGTTCAAAAGCATCAATTCTTTGGCGCTCAGCTTTCTTCACAGTCCAACTCTCACATCCATACATGACCACTGGAAAAACCATAGCCTTGACTAGACGGAACTTTATTGGCAAAGTAATGTCTCTGCTTTTGAATATGCTATCTAGGTTGGTCATAACTTTCCTTCCAAGGAGTAAGCATCTTTTAATTTCATGGCTGCAGTCACCATCTGCAGTGATTTTGGAGCCCCAAAAATAAAGTCTGACACTGTTTCCCCATCTATTTCCCAAGAAGTGATGGGACCAGATGCCATGATCTTCGTTTTCTGAATGTTGAGCTTTAAGCCAACTTTTCCACTCTCCTCTTTCACTTTCATCAAGAGACTCTTTAGTTCCTCTTCACTTTCTGCCATAAGGGTGGTGTCATCTGCATATCTGAGGTTATTGATATTTCTTCTGGCAATCTTAATTCCAGCTAGTGCTTCTTCCAGCCCAGAGTTTCTCATGATGTACTCTGCATATAAGTTAAATAAGCAGGGTGACAATATATAGCCTTGATGTACTCCTTTTCCTATTTGGAACCAGTCTGTTGTTCCATGTCCAGTTCTAACTGTTGCTTCCTGATCTGCATATAGGTTTCTCAAAAGGCAGGTCAGGTGGTCTGGTATTCCCATCTCTTTCAGAATTTTCCACAGTTTATGGTGATCCACACAGTCAAAGGCTTTGGCATAGTCAATAAAGCAGAAATAGATGCTTTTCTAGAACTCTCTTCCTTTTTCCATGATCCAGCAGATGTTGGAAATTTGATCTCTGGTTCTTCTGCCTTTTCTAGAACCAGCTTGAACCTCTGGAAGTTCACAGTTCGTGTATTGCTGAAGCCTGGCTTGGAGAATTTTGAGCATTACTTTACTAGCGTGTGAGATGAGTGCAATTGTGTAGTAGTTTGAGCATTCTTTGGCATTGCCTTTCTTTGGGATTGAAATTAAAACTGACTTTTTCCAGCCCTGTGGCCACTGCTGAGTTTTCCAAATTTGCTGGCATATTGAGTGCAGCACTTTCACAGCATCATCTTTCAGGATTTGAAATAGCTCAACTGGAATTCCATCACCTCCACTAGTTTTGTTCGTAGTGATGCTTTCTAAGGCCCACTTGACTTCACATTCCAGGATGTCTGGCTCTAGGTGAGTGATCACACCATCGTGATTATCTGGGTCATGAAGATCTTTTTGTACAGCTCTTCTGTGTATTCTTGCCATCTCTTCTTAATATCTTCTGCTTCTGTTAGGTCCATACCATTTCTGTCCTTTATCGAGCCCATCTTTGCATGAAATGTTCCCTTGGTATCTCTAATTTTCTTGAAGGGATCTCTAGTCTTTCCCATTCTGTTGTTTTCCTCTATTTCTTTGCATTGATCACTGAAGAAGTCTTTCTTATCTCTCCTTGCTATTCTTTGGAACTCTGCATTCAGATGCTTATATCTTCCCTTTTCTCCTTTGCTTTTCGATTCTCTTCTTTTCACAGCTATTTGTAAGGCCTCCCCAGACAGCCATTTTGCTTTTTTCATTTCTTTTCCATGGGGATGATCTTGATCCCTATCTCCTATACAATGTCACGAACCTCATTCTATAGTTCATCAGGCACTCTATCTATCAGATCTAGTCCCTTAAATCTATTTCTCACTTTCACTGTATAATTGTTAGGGATTTGATTTAGGTCATACCTGAATGGTCTGGTGGTTTTCCCTACTGTCTTCAATTTAAGTCTGAATTTGGCAATAAGAAGTTCATGATCTGAGCCACAGTCAGCTCCTGGTCTTGTTTTTGCTGACTGTATAGAGCTTCTCCATCTTTGGCTGCAAAGAATATAATCAATCTGATTTCGGTGTTGACCATCTGGTGATGTCCATGTATAGAGTCTTCTCTTGTGTTGTTGGAAGAGGGTGTTTGCTATGACCAGTGCGTTCTCTTGGCAAAACTCTATTAGCCTTTGCCCTGCTTCATTCCATATTCCAAGGCCAAATTTGCCTGTTACCCCAGGTGTTTCTTGACTTCCTACTTTTGCATTCCAGTCCCCTATAATGAAAAGGACATCTTTTTGGGGTGTTACTTCTAAAAGTCTTGTAGGTCTTCATAGAATGGTTCAGCTTCTTCAGCGTTACTGGTTGGGGCATAGACTTGGATTACTGTGATATTGAAGGGTTTGCCTTGGAAACGAACAGAGATCGTTCTGTCGTTTTTGAGATTGCATCCAAGTACTGCATTTCAGACTCTTTTGTTGACCGTGATGGCTACTCCATTTCTTCTAAGGGATTCCGGCCCACAGTAGTAGATATAATGGTCATCTGAGTTAAATTCACATATTCCAGTCCATGTTAGTTCACTGATTCCTAGAATGTCAATGTTCACTCTTGCTGTCTCCTGTTTGACCACTTCTAATTTGCCTTGATTCATGGACCTGACATTCCAGGTTCCTATGCAATATTGCTCTTTACAGCATCAGACCTTGCTTCTATCAGCAGTCACATCCACAACTGGGTATTGTTTTTGCTTTGGCTCCATCCCTTCATTCTTTCTGGAGTTATTTCTCCACTGATCTCCAGTAGCATATTGGGCACCTACTGACCTGGTGAGTTCCTCTTTCGGTATCCTATCATTTTGCCTGTTCATGGGGTTCTCAAGGCAAGAATACTGAAGTGGTTTGCCATTCCCTTCTTCAGTGGGCCACATTCTGTCAGACCTCTCCACCATGACCCACCCGTCTTGGGTGGCCTCACACAGCATGGCTTAGTTTCATTGAGTTAGACAAGGCTGTGGTCCGTGTGATTAGATTGACTAGTTTTCTGTGATTATGGTTTGTATGTCTGCCCTCTGATGCCTCTCGCAACACCTACCATCTTACTTGGGTTTCTCTTACCTTGTACGTGGGGTATCTCTTCACGGCTGCTCCAGCAAAGCGCAGCTGCTGCTCGTTATACCTTGGAGGAGGTCACCCCTCCTGACCTTGAACATGGAGTAGCTCCTCTTGGCCCTCCTGTGCCCACGCAGCCACCGCTCCTTGGACATGGGGTTGCTCCTCTCGGCAGCCACCCCTGGCCTCAGGCGAGAGGTAGCTCCTCTCGGCCACACTTCTGCCGCACGGTCCGTCGCAGCCAGTGCGCTTCTATTGAAACTAGTCTAATTCAGTTACAAATATATATCAATAAAAAGTCCCCACAGAAGGACTATTATGAATCAAAACATGAATAGCATGCTTGATTCTGAAATTATGACACACACAGACCCTTAAACACCAAGATCTGTTAATACTATCTCCTAAATATTTCTTAAAATCTTGACATCTCTTACTTTTTTTTTTCCCCGGCTGCACCACACAACATGTAGGATCTTAGTGCCCTGACCAGGAATCGAACCCTTGCCCCCTGCATTGGAAATATGGACTCCCAACCACTAGACTGCCAAGGTGTTGTTGTTGCTCAGCTGCTAAGTCATGTCTGTCTCCTTGCAACCCATAGACTGCAGCACTCCAGGCTTCCCTGTCCTTCACTATCTCCCAGCGTTTGCTCAGATTCATGTCCATGGAGTCGGTGACGCTATCTAACCATCTCATCCTCTGCCATCCTCTTCTTTTGCCTTCAGTATTTCCCAGCATCAGAGTCTGCCAGGGAAGTCCCTTAAATCCTCAACATCTATCACTGTTGCCACTATCCATTACTTCTCTTTTTGATTACTACATCTGTCACCTACCTCTTCTTGCTGAAGACTTGCCACATTCCAGTCCATCCTCCAAAATTCAAATTTAATTATGACAGATCAGGAGAAAAATGACTATGACATTTACAGCTCCTCCCATCAAGTGGTAGACTTTATTTCTCTACTCCTTGAATCTGAGCTTGGTCATGTGACTTACTTCAGCCTATGGGACATTAATAAACAGGACCCAAGCAGAGGCTTCAGAAGTGCTCACACACTGGTACTTGCCTTCTCTTGCTGCTAGGAACCCTTCAGCCATCATGAGAACTCTTCAGCCATCATGGGAATAAGCCTGGGCTGGCCTGTTGGAGAATGAGAGACCATGTGGAGAGAGATCCCAGCCATCTCACTGACATCCCTTCCTAGACCATCCAACCTCAGCTGAGCTGGACTAGACCAAAAGAACAGCCCAACCTACCTACAGATTTGTGAAAAATAATAAAAGGCTGATGTCTTAAGCCACCAAGTTTTGATGCAATTTGTTACACAGCCAATGCTAACTGATCATTTTTGTCCCTTGCTTAAAATCCCAGAAGAGATTCCCTCAAGAAAAAGCCCAAACATCTTAACTTACTAAATGTGGCCCTTCACCTTGGGGCACCAGCTAAACTCTGTGGTCTCATCTCTCAACATTACCCCTCCTCCCCTCCCGACTTCTGCCATATAATTAACATTTTCAAACCTTTAAAACCTTACCTCATAATAAATCAGTTTCATTTATGTCCCTAGCTAAACCCCCATTATTCTCAGAGTCCTTCCTGCATCCTGGTAAATAGCCATTTCTTGTTGATTTTAATTTATTAAACACACACCACTCAATTTTCAGTGCCCTGTAGGAGGTTCTTTCACTGCATAATAAAAAAAGTTGCTGCTGTTTATTCATATTTTAATGATACTGTGAATACAATGGTGCATATTCTGACTCCTGTTCTTAGAGAAATGGTCTCTGTTGGATTCTCACTGCCATTCATTTTTCTATTTACTGTCGGACTTTGCTATTATGATAATCCCAGATACATCAAAATAATATCATCATGGGCCAGTTGCTTTGTTCAAAAATAAGCCACCTTGTCAATTTGTTTCCTCTTATATTCAATAACAGAGCTTATAGCTAGATTAATGTTTTAATTGAGCCCCACATGTATTTGTAGCTCCCTATAGAAAGTAGTCCTCAAAACACTGAACTCATCATTACTCTTTTTCAGCTGCTCTAAACTAATCCACCATCATTTGGTTAAAAGTAGACATATTTGGGACTTCCCTGGAGGTCCAGTGGTTAAGCCTCTGTGCTTCCAGTGCAGGGGGCACAAGTTCAATCCCTGGTGGGAGAACTAAGATCTCTCATGCCACACAGAGTGGCCAGAAAAAAAGTAGGCATAAGGCATATTCCTTCAAGCCAACATACATATGATGTGTATATACAGAAAAGGTCAACACTCTCTTGGATCTGATAGCTACTCTGTTAGCCTGATAAACATGTACAGTCAAATGCCAATACCCAGTGACAGCGACCTTTAGCTCTCTGGGAGCTGTGTATGCCATATGGATCCAAACCACTCCCTCATCCGCCTTGCAGACCCCAGTTCCCATGAAACTCAGCAGAAGGGAGTAAAGAATCATCTTTAAATTCCAGGTACATGGGCAAGTGTTCAATTACATGATTAAAATGGCATTCTAGAAATGTCTTCTGTTTCTCTGTTCCATTGCCCACACACACAAAGCCGCTTTTAGCGAGATTATTACATCCTCACAGTGATACTGCTGGCACAATATGACTGCAAAGGGACAAAACTAAATGTGAGCCAAAAAGCGGTCACTTCAACAAGCTTTTTACTGTGTTTCCCTGTCATCCACCCACTGGAATCACTACCTCAATTCCTAGGGACCCTCCTACGTTGACCAGCTAAGGGAGCGCATAAAAGCCACTGTAGTGAAAAGGAGACTGTTTTTTAAAAATAGCCCCTTTGGTTTTACAGCTAAGTTACAATTATGCTGTGCAACACATTCATATGAACAGCCTAGCTACACTCTTTTATTAGGCGAAAATTCATTCACAGAGCCAACAAATATTTACCCAAGGCCTGCTAAATGGCAGCCATTCCATATTTTCGAACAACTGAATGAAACTCACACCATGATTTACATTACCCCAGTTAATGTGCCCCCTGTTCCATGTTACACACCATGGAGTCTTCCTCTATTCATTGTCCTCTTTCAGGGCCCACACCTAGGCTACCACCCAGAGATTTCATAGTGGGAGAGTAAGTGTCAGATATTTCATCCACACTGAGGATGTAAAAGAAAAATACTGGAAATTCAGAGCACTTGTAACCAGAATAATTTCTACTTTTTGGAAAGGGCTGATTTCTGATTCTCATTACTGTACCCTTCAAGGGGATGGGATAGGGGCACTACCTCCATCTCCAAGTCAGGTGAGACAGGCTCCACACGCATCGCTTGGAGAGCTTAGTATGTGTTCAATAGAAGAGGGCCCGTGGTGAACTGACAGCTGACTGAGAACAGATGGTTGGCTTTAGAGAACCAATGTAGCTGGGAAGTAAAGACACCAATCTTCAGTTACAGGTCAAATGTGTATAAATCCTGGGGAACAAATGAGGACCCTGCCTAAGAGGGCGCCTGTCAGAGTGTGAAGCCTGCAGGACTAACAGGCTGAGAAAGCCATCACCAGAACTGAGGGGATGGGGCAACATTGCCTGAAAGGCGGGAGGCCCGGCATGGCTTCTCTGCAGAACGCACAGAAAAGCTCAGAGAGATTCAACTTCAAACCCTTGACCAAAGACTGCAAAGCCACTCTGAAACACGACCAACAAATAAAAACGTCCCTGCTCCTCTTTCCCTTCCTCTCTTCCCATGCTCTGATTCCAAAGGTGTCGAAAGTCTAGGCAGTAAACTGGGGAAGAGAAGCAGAGAACAGAGAAATTTCACTTTCAGTCAGACTTGGACTCTCTGGGGCTGGGAGTTCTGCTGAATTGAGGTTGGGTTTGCAAATTGAAGTCACCTTAGAAATTGCTTTTTTCCTATGAATAACCAGGAAATTTGGGGACTTGACCGAATTTTTAAACTATGGCCAGAGAAGAAAGTTTTCCACAAAATAAATGTAAAGGGACAATGGGAGGCCCAAAAAAGTGTTGATGTTTTCTAAGTTCATCCCAAGATTCTTGTCTGTCTGATGTACTATTTACACAGCTAACATTTTTAGAAGATACATGGGCCAAGAATTGGGCTTAACTTTTTATCCATGATTTAACTATTAGGTTGGTGCAAACGTAATTGTGGTTTTGCATTCTTGAACCTTGCTATTCGATATTCAAATACATTCTTAAATGTGGCTATGTTATACATCATCTTAATGCACATTTCTCACTTTATTCTTTTTTGGCAATGACTTATTACTTGCTGTGCATTTGACAATTATTTTAGACTCCGGAAATGATGTTAGACAAAAACTAAATTTGAGCGATTTTCTTATTCGAGTTCAAAATGGGTTGTAAAGCAGCAGAGACAACTGGAAACATCAGCAACACATTTGGCCCAGGAACTGCTAATGAATGTACAGTGCAGTGGTGGTTCCAGAAGTTTTGCAAGAGATGAGAGCCTTGAAGATGAGGAGCGCAGCGGCCGGCCATTGGAAGCTGACAACCAACTGAGAGCCATCATCAAAGCTGATCCTCTTACAACTACACGAGAGGTTGCCAAAGAACTCAGCATTTGAAGTAAATTGAAAAGGTGAAAAAGCTTGATAAGTGGGTTCGTCATGAGCCGACCAGAAATTAAAAAAAAAAAAAAAACCATCTTGAAGTGTCATCTTCTCTAACTCTATGCAACAACAAGGAACCATTTCTCGATCGGATTGTGATGTGTGACGAAAAGTGGATTTTATGTGACAACCAGTGATGGCTAGCTCAGTGGTTGGACCGAGAAGAAACTCCAAAGCACGTCCCAAAGCCAAACTTGCACCCCCAAAAAAGGTTATGGTCACTGTTTGGTGATATTCTGCCTGTCTGACCCACGACAGCTTTCTGAATCCTGGTGAAACCATTACATCTGAGAATTATGTTCAGCAAATCAATGAGATGCACCAAAAACTGCAATGCCTACAGCCAGTATTGGTCAAGAGAAAGGGCCCAATTCTTCTCCATGGCAACGTGCAACTGCACAACGCACAAGTGCTTCAGAAGTTGAGCAAATTGGGCTACGAAGTTCTGCCTCATCCACCATATTCACTTGACCTTTTGCCAACCAACTACCACTTCTTCAAGCATCTCGACAAAGTTTTTGCAAGGAAGATGCTTCTACAACCAGCAGGAGGCAGAAAACGCTTTCCAAGAGTTCGTCAAATCCAGAAGCATGGATTTTTACACTACAGGAATAAACAAACTTATTTCTTGTTGGCAAAAATGTGTTGACTGTAATGGTTTGTATTTTGATTAACAAAGATGTATTTGAGCCTAGTTATAATGATTAAAATTTCACAGTGTGAAACCGCAATTATGCTTGCACCAACCTAATAAATCCTTACCACTCCATGAATAGATACTACAATTATCCTGGCTTTAAAATTAAAGAAAGCTAAGATCCAAAGACATGAAATAACTTCTCTGAGATCACATATATACTAAGGTCAAATCCAAGTCTGTTTGACTCCAAAACCCATGCTCTGAACCATTACTCTCATGAGTTACTGGTAAACACTTTGGTATACAAAGTACAGCTCTCAAATTAGAAGGACTGGATTAACAAACAATCGTTTACTTGGATATATTGCACGTATAGAAAAAAATGGCATCATCGACACAATAGACACGAGTTTGAGCAAACTATGGGAGATAGTGAAGGACAGGGAAGCCTGGCGTGCTGCAGTCCATGGGGTCACAAAGAGTCGGACACAACTTAGTGAGTGAACAACATAGAAAAAAATTACCAAAATATAATCCTTAAAATAAAAATGGCAAGCAAAATGCTTGATTTTTTTAATACTCAGAGCTTAAAACAGCTAAAAGTTTTCGGCAATGTTATGTTGCATACAAATTTCAGACTAAGATTAAACATGTCTGTGGTACTCCCATGCAATCGCAAAATATTCTACTGTATTATAACAGCATGGGTCCTTATCTCTAGCTCTTGGTAAACACCAGTAGCTGGAATCCATTGTTGTAAGAACTTAACATCCCCCATGCATAAAGTTGGCCTGAAAGTGAGTTTTCCAAGCCTGACATCAGTAGAAACTTCTTTGCTATAGATTTTATTTTTATGAATTGGGATCAACAGAATAAGCATACAGTGACCACACAGTTATTAGAGAATGCTTTCATCAGCTAAAGCCCACTGTGGAGGAGAGAGAGGGTTACCCAAACAGCTCAGCTGTATATCTCTGCTAACTGGGACTTAATCCCAGTTTAAAAAAGCACCTGTATTATTTGTCATAGGTCTTAGTCCTGCCAACTACACCAGACAATGCCAACCTCTGCACAGGGGGTGAGGGGAGAGGGTTAAATGATGTGTGTCAATCTAGAGGGATTAAAATGATGTAGGCTCATTTTCACAAACCTCCTGGACTACTTTTTGAATATGCCTTTCCAAAATGAAATTCTACACGACCATCTACCACCTTGACTCTTCATGGCATGCTTATCTCAGGGGCTAGGCTGTAATTTCTCCTCTGCCTTCCATGGAATGGATACTCCTTTCTTCCTTTTTTGGAAAAAAAAAATGGTGAGTGCTTTATGCCTGAGAAGCCCTTAACAAATTGTTAGTTGCACACCTTCTTTTGGTTTCCTTTCACTGATATGTCAAAGACATAAATCATCTTTCTTCCGAGGCTCCCCACCACTGGTCTCAGCAGCCCACCCTCCCCCTCTTTCACTGCGACTTTATTCATCCTCTCTCCCTTGCCTTATCCAGAGCTGAGACACCAATCTCCCTTAGATTTCATATAACTAAGAATTAAAAGCATTCTGAATTAAAACATATGAATTAATTAAAAATATTTCCTGAGACTAAGAAAAAATTCTTCTGCCTTCCACGGTGGAACAAGAATTACATTAAAAGATATGTCACACACAAAAAATAATAAACCTGGGTGTCTGTGAACTTAGCGAGGAATCAGAATCTGAACAGGAATCAGAATCTGAACATTTATAGTGTGTCCTGAAGAATTCTGAATCTTTCGGCCTTCTCTGAGAGCCGTTATGCAGAACTTTGAGTGACAGACTGTATGGTGCACGCCATGATTTCAATTCTGCTTGCCTCATTCTTTGCATAGACAGCATCGAGCTGATAGAATGCAACTGAAAACATAATTTAGATGGGAAAATACAACACGTTTTTCCCAGGAAGGAGGCGGGGGGAGGGGGAAAGAACAAGGACATAGCCTGATGCAGCCAGCAGAGGGCGCAGCTTACACATATAAGTATAAAAGAGCCTGCGATGGAAGCTGTAGGGGGTTCCTGCGATTTTTGTCACAAATTTCGCATTTTCCGAAAACCATATCCAAGCTCCCGTGGACATATCTCTGGTACAGTCACCCAGTTCTCTCCTCTTGCTCAAATAAGACTATTTTCTACTGCCTCCAAATCCAGACACTCAAAGTGTCACTTTTCTGCCCTGGCTCTGGCATGGGAAAGAGAGTGAAGATAAACTCGCTCAAAAACAGCTTCCCAGAAAGGGTGACCTGTATTCCCAAGCAGCCTTCATTTGCTTAAGAGACTTGCACCTAGAATTTCTTGATCAAAGCTAATGCGCTGTAAATTTCTTCATTTAACAGACTTAGTCTGTTCAACTCTTGACACTGGGAATTGGGATTTCCCAGAACTATTAGCACTGCACAGTAGGCGCTCCACGCCGGCCAAGAACTGGGGATTAACAGGTATTTGTCTCAGCTAATTTCACTCTCTATACCGGGTCTATAGAGACTGGGGCTTCTTGGCGGAGTGTATGCCACCCTGCTAATTGGCTACGAATGTAACTACTCCAGCATGCCAATGGAGCACGGGGTAGTGCACGGTCTTAAGAGACTTGAGGCAAATAGATCCTTACAGTGGGCATTCGGGAAAGTTGAAGGTTGCTGGGCAAGCACTATAATTGTAAATGGTTCATCTGCCAACTTTCCCCTCCCACTGGCTATCAGGCTCTCACCCCTGTAGGCTGTTTGGTGTTCACTGGTAAAAATTATGCTCAGTGACAACTGCATCTGTGAAATCCTGCAGTAACAAAGCCTTTCCATACATTCTATTCAGGATGCATTTGCTGAATCAAAGGGCCCAGAGATAGTTCCAATAAAACACACAATTCCCTGAGTCAGATAAAACCATTATACTCATCAGCATACTCCCTTATTCTATAAATCATTTCTGGGAAGAAGACTATCAATGAAGAGAAAGGTGTCAGTCTCCTTTCACATGCCCTGTTCTTCCACTCCCTGATGATAATCAGACTGTCTTAATAACAGATGAAACTTCTGAAGTTTCTGACATAAGAACTGAAGAGTCAAATATTAAATAATACAATATGTATTATTTACCTATTGCTACATAACAAATTATCCAAAACTTAGAGGCTGAAAACAATAAACATTTATTATTTCATAGTTTCTGTAGATCAAGAATCCAAGAGCAGCTCAGCTGGGTGGTGTTGATCCAGTCTCTCATGAGGCTATGATCAAAGTGTGGGCCAGGACTGCAGTTATCTGAAGGCTCAACTGGGGGAGAAGCCAGGTCCAAGATGGCTCACATGGCTGTTGGCAGGCAATAGAAGATCCGTGTCCAAACTCACCAGTGTGCGCCTCTCCACAGGGCTGCCTCGTAACATGACAGCTGGCTTCTAGCACACTGTGAACTCAATGTGTGTATACCCACAAAATTCCTAAGTTGAAGCCCTAAGCCCCAGTGTGGCTGTATTTGGAAATGGGGCCTCTCAAAGTAATTAAGGTTAAATGAGGTCATAAAGGTAAGGCCCTGATCCAATAGGATTAGCCACTATAGAAGAGATTCCAGAGAGCTCTCTCTCTTGCTCCCACATATAGAGACCATATGAGCACACAGCAAGATGGCGGCTGCCTACGGGACAGAAGAGAGCCCTCATCAGGAACAGAATCAGCCAGCACCTTGATTTGGGACTTCTAGCCTCGAGAACTGTGAGAAAATTAATTTCTGTTGTTTAAGCCACCCAGTCTGTAGTATTTTTTATGGTAGCCCAAGCAGACTAACACACCCCAGAACAAGCACTCCAAGAGAAAGTCATAGTCTTTTTATAACCGAACATCAGAAGTGGCATCTCATCACTTCTGCTTATTCTTTTCATTAAAAGGAAGTCAAAAAGTCTAGGCCACATTCTGGGACTTCCCTGGTGGTCCAATGGTTGAGAATCTGCCTTGCATTGCAGGGGACACAGGTTTGATACCTGGTTGGGGGACTAAGATCCCACATGCTGTGGAGCAACTAAGCCACAACTACTGAGGCCAAGCGCCACAACTAGAGAGTCTGTGTGACACAAGGCAGAGCCCACGTGCTGCAACCAAGACCAGACACAGCCAAATAATAAATATAAAATAAATAAAAATATTTTTAAAAAGTCTAGCCCACACTCTAAGGGAAAGAATTATACAAGGGTGTGGATATCAGGAAGCAGGGATCACTGGGAGCCATCTTTGAGGCTGCCTGCCCCAGTATATAAGACCCAGTTTACTGACGAAAAACATGTCTACAGGGAACTATATTCAATATCCTGTGATAAACCAGAATGGAACAGAATCTGCAAAGGAATGTATATATATGTGTAACTGAGTCACTTGGCTGTACAGCAGAAATCACACACCGTAAATCAACTATACTTCAATAAAATAAATGTTTAAAAAACCCGTCTACAGTTATACTTTTACTGCTGAGTATACTATAATACAAGCAGTCTTGTTATTCTTAGCATTTGTCAGGAGGTAAAACTGGATTTCAAATAATGGGTGCGTTTTGAAAGTTAGCTCACAGTTTGGGAGCCCGCTGCTTTACTATGCCATTCACATACACGCTCTTATTTTTTCGCCTTTCCTACTCCTCTGAGTAAATACTTGCATATAGATATCACTTCCGGGGCCACAAATGCTGCCAGTGGGATGTGCGGTTCACCAGCCCAAGCTTGTTCTCTGGGCTACCTGCCACATCTGCCACCCAATAGTAAACCTCTCATTACAAATCCCATCTTTCCATCAGATGGCTACACCCTAGACTGATTAATTGAGCCCCTCTCAACACTGTCATAATGAAAATAATAACAATAATACATTTCCAATTGTGTGTGCTTTATCATGATGAACTGTAATGGTTTCATTATTGGTTAACCACTACATAGATCTTGGGATATACTACCATTCATTTCACCTTTATTTGTACATCTGTAATAATACTTGAAATAGAAACTTCAAGATGAACATCAGAGGAATAATGTAAGTAAATGGTAGACTGAAAATTTTTTAACAGATGAGCTTCTTGACTATTGTTTTTAAGTTTCCTTCACTTCATGCACTGAAATGATATTAAGTCTCTTAAGGCGATTTAATAATACTATTGTATCAAACCAATGTAAGTGTCCCACGTGTCATTTAGAATGCATTTGAAAGCATTCATCAAATTTTTAATATTTAATACGGCATTTAAACAGAATGCCAACATAATGGAATACCAAAATATTAAATTATTACTTAAAATAAAAGATGGCTCTTTGGAGTAATGAGATAGTATATGTAAAAACAGAGCAGAGAGCTCAAAGTCATATTCCCAAATGCTACTTGATATAAAATTCTGGACATAAAATACAGTGCAACAAAAATTAAATAAAAAGAAACCAAAAACAAGGGTGAAGTTAACCTTGCATGGCTCCAGAACTGGAAATAGGAAACAGGTTGTACTGACATGCAAGTCTTGGGCCTCCTGACCCCATTAACATACAAATCATTAACACTATGCAAATCAGTAACACAATCAAGATTCCCAGAGTAATTTCTACTCCCACCTCTGTAGAGAGATCTAGTTTAGTTAGTTGTACAGAAAGAGCTTCCGGAAATTTTGATTAATTAGCGGAAAACAGGATAGTCACAAGAGAAAACCTGTAGTTAATCCAAGTTCAGTTAGTCAAAGTTATGAAGAGGAAAATCATATAGGTTACTTACCTAACCTTGTATAATGAGAATTCTATTCCACAGCCACCAATGTACCTCTGACTGCAGCAAACAAACTCATAAAATTAGGTCATTGGGTAAGGCAGGCATAATGAAGGATCTGAATTTCTTTTTTTAGCGTTCCTACTGAAAAGCAACCCCACAGAGCAGTCCTGCTTACACTGAAGTGAGAAGGGGGTGAAACAGTCACCTCATTCTCTCCTATAAATACTGGCATCAATAGCTCACAAATCTAAACCACAATGACGCAAAGGTAAAACAACATTAAGGAGAGAAAATTCCTGTTTTAATTTGCTACTGCCATCTAAGATTTCTATGGGACAAATTTTATAATAATGCAGAAAAAACACTTATTAAAGGTAAATGAAAATAAAAAATTTTCACCAAATAAATATGAGGGCTTCTTCTTTTCAAAATATGTTTATTGTGAAATAATCAGATAGTAAAGAACAGTCTGGGGCTTCCCTTGTAGTTCAGTCAGTAAAGAATCTGCCTGCAGTGCAGGAGACCCAGGTTCGATCCCTGGGATGGGAAGATCCCCTGGAGAAGGAAACAGCAACCCACTCCAGTATCCTTGCCTGGAAAATCTCATGGACAGAGGAGCCTGGTGGGCTGCAGTCCATGGGATCACAAAGAGTCAGGCACGACTGAGCGGCTAACACTAAGTAAGTAAGTAACTAAAGAACAGTCTATCCTGCATCCCTTACACCCAGTTTCTCCCAGTGGCTACATCTTGCATAACTATAGTGACAGACAACTGTGTATAGTTCTAAGCCATTTTATCATATCTACACATTCTGTAGATAGATGTAATCACCACAGCAATCAAGATACAGAACTAGTCCACCATCACAAAGATGCCAGCCTGCTACCTCTTCAGTCACACTCACTCAGTCCACCATCCCTAACCTCCAGTTCAGTTCAGTTCAGTTGCTCAGTTGTGTCCGACTCTTTTCGACCCCGTGAATCGCAGCACGCCAGGCCTCCCTGTCCATCACCAACTCCCAGAGTCTACCCAAACTCATGTCCATTGAGTCGGTGATGCCATCCAGTCATCTCATCCTCTGTCGTCCCCTTCTCCTCCTGCCCCTAATCCCTCCCAGCATCAGAGTCTTTTCCAATGAGTCAACTCTTCACATGAGGTGGCCAAAGTACTGCAGTTTCAGCTTCAGCATCATTCCTTCCAAAGAACACCCAGGACCCATCTCCTTTAGAATGGACTGGTTGGATCTCCTTGCAGTCCAAGGGACTCTCAAGAGTCTTCTCCAACACCGCAGTTCAAAAGCATCAATTCTTCAGTGCTCAGCTTTCTTCACAGTCCAACTCTCACATCCATACATGACCACTGGAAAAACCATAGCCATGACTAGATGGACCTTTGTTGGCAAAGTAATGTCTCTGCTTTTGAATATGCTATCTAGGTTGGTCATAACTTTCCTTCCAAGTAAGTGTCTTTTAATTTCATGGCTGCAATCACCATCTACAGTAATTTGGGAGCCCAAAAAAATAAAGTCTGACACTGTTTCCACTGTTTCCCCATCTATTTCCCATGAAGTCATGGGACCAGATGCCACAATCTTAGTTTTCTGAATGTTGAGCTTTAAGCCAACTTTTTCACTCTCCTCTTTTACTTTCATCAAGAGGCTTTTCAGTTCCTCTTCACTTTCTGCCATAAGGGTGGTGTCATCTGCATATCTGAGGTTATTTATATTTCTGCCAGCAATCTTGATCCCAGCTTGCACCTCTTCCAGCCCAGAGTTTCTCATGATGTACTCCCTAACCTTCTGCTGCTGCTACTGCTAACTCACTTCAGTCGTGTCTGACTCTGTGTGACCCCATAGACAGCAGCCCACCAGGCTCCCCCGTCCCTGGGATTCTCCAGGCAAGAACACTGGAATGGGTTGCCATTTCCTTCTCCCTAACCTTCAGTAGGCACTAATTTATTCTCCATTAATTTAAGTGTGCCATTTTGAAAATGTTATATAAATGGAATCGTACAGTGTATGACCTTTTAAGATTGGCTTTTCTCACTGAGCATAATGCCCTTGAGGTCCATGAAAATTGTTTTTGTACACATAAATATATTTTTACTGGTTGCTCTAGGTATCACATTTTACATTCATAACATCATAGTCTATTTGTTTTGAAATTTTACCAGTTGAAGAAAATGTAGAAACCTTACCTCCCTTTAAGTCTCTTTATCCTTTTCTCTTTATAATTATCTTAAATATTTCCTCTACAAAACAACCAAAATGCCATGCTTCAGCTATCAAATATAATTTAGAAAACGCAAGAAGAGAAAGAAAGTCTACTGTATGTATCCATATTTTTGCTCTTTTGTACTGCCTTCCTGATGCTTCAAGATTTTTTCTTTTCGAGTTAAAGAATTTCCTTTAGACATTTTTTAAGGGTAAGTCTGCTAAGGACAAAATCTTTTCTTTTTTCTTTTTAAATATTTGTTTATTTATTTGGCTGCACCAGGTATTAGTTGAAGCATGCAGAATCTTTAGTTGTGGATGTGGGATCAAACCTGGGCCCCTTGCATTGGGAGTGCAGCCTTAGCCACTGGACCACCAGGGAAGTCCTTACTTTTTCTTAATCTGAGAATATCTTTATTTCCCTCTTAATACTAAAGGATAATTTCACTGAATATAGAGCTTGTAATAGAAAATTGTTTTCTTTTGCACTTGAAAAATGTTATGCCATTTGTTTCTAGCCTCCATAATGTCTGATGAGAAACCCCTGTCATTTAAATTATTTTTCTTACTATGGGTAATGTATCATTTCTCTGTTGCTGCTTTCAAGGTATTTTCTTGGTCTTTATTTTCCTTAAGTTTGACTGTGATATGTCTTGGCATGGATTTCTTTGGTTGATCCTGTTCAGGAGTCTCTAAGCTTCTTAAATCTGTAGGTTTATGTCTTTTGCCAAATCTGGAGAATTTTCGGTCATTGTTTCTTTGACTACTTTTTCAGCCTCATCCTCTTTCTTCTCTCTTGCTGGGACTCCAATCACACCAATGTCACAGCTTTTGTTATAGTCCCACAAGTCTCTGGCTTAATATTTTCAGTCTATTTTCTCTCTGTTGTTCAGATTGGATAATTTCTATTATTCTATGTTTAAATTTGCTGATTCATTTCTCCCTCTTCTCCATTCTACAGAGGCTTTTTTGGTGGTGTTGTTTTATTATTCAAGTCTAAAATTTCACATTTGATTCTTCTTTATATCTTCTATAGGATATGAATATGATACGATATTAATGCATTTGCTGAAACCAAAAATAACAATCCCAACCACCAAGGTCTCACACAGAAGACTTGTTTGTTTTGATAAAAGCATAAAATGGCACAATAGCAAATATAATGTCTAAATGTTACTTGAAGATAGGAGTAACCAAGAATGAGAAAACAGAAGCTCATAGTCAGCTGGCAAGGAGACACATACATCTGTATATTCTAGTTATGAAGAGGCATTGGAATTTCTTTATATAAGCTTTAGTGTTTCTGCAGGACTAGAAGGCTGCTACCCAATTTTTCACTGGTCAGCCCAAGCACCAGATGGCTCTTCTGTTACCAAAAAGAGAAGAAGCTTGAGGCATGACTTTAGGCATCTGAGGAAGTCTGAGTTTTCACTGTCAGCACCGCAGTTTCGATTGATATTCCAAGCAGACATGAGAGTTCAATACAGTTGAGCCTTGAACATCCAAGGGTTAGGGATATTCACTTTCAAAAAAGTTGGAAATCTGCATAAAATTACAGTCAGCCGTCCACATATGTTGTTCCCAGTATCTGCAGTTCCTCCATATCTACAATTCTGCATCTATGAATGCAACCAACTACGGAGATCGTATAGTGCTGTAGTATTTCCTATTGAAAAAAATTCACCTATAAGTGGACCTGCATAGTTCAAACCCATGTTGTTCAAGGGTCAACTGCATAGTGTATCATCTGAGAAGCAGAGATAAAATATAATCCTGTACTTTATGCTGAGACTCTGTCCATCATTTCTTTATAACCATGTAAAGCAAATTGGGGGATTTTCCTACTATTTCTAGTCTATAAAAACATTTTTTATTTAAATAGGTGTTACATTCATCTAACTTTGGTAGACCTCATTTGTAAAAAACATCCAGGCCTAGTGTTTATGTTTTGTTTGGTGGGAAGGATAGGTTATTTAAGGGGATTTAATGGGCAAATTTTTGACTAATGGGTAAATCCCTTTAATGAGTATGGATTTATTCATGTTTAGTATTTCCTTTAGAGTGAATTTTTGATAGTTTGCACATTTTTAAAAAATCAACCATTTTACCTAAGTTATAAAATGCAATACCCCCAATGAATGTATCTTTAACATATAGAAGGCTTCTAAAAGTAGAGAATGAAAACATTACAATACAAAAGAATCTGCATGATAAACCAAATCAGGGAGACTGCATGATAAAAGATTTATTAGGACTCAAGGTTTCATAACATAATAGCCCAAATGTCTAAAATAAAATAAAAAATCACCCACCATATAAAGAATCAGTAAAATCACTGGTTTGAGTAAGGGAAGAGAAATTGATGCCAATTACACCAACACAAATCAGATGCTGGAGTTATCTGACAATAATTTTAAAGCAGTCATGTTAAGAATATTTCAATAAACTATTACATATTCTCTTGAAAGAAGTGGAAACCTAGCAAATCTCAGCATAAGAAACAGAAGCTATAAAAAAACCAAATGGAAATTATAGAAATGAAGAATACAATAACCAAAATTTAAAACCTCAATCAGTGGGCTCAACTGAAAAATGGAGAGAACAGAGAAAAGAATCAGGTAACTTGAAACACAGCAATGGAATTTACTCAATTTATACAACATAGAGAAGAGACGAAATAAATTAACACAGCCTCACGGAACTTTGGGACTATAAGAAAAGACCCAACATTCCTATCATTGAAGTCCAGAAAGAGAGGAGAAAAGTCCAGATGGAGAACATAAGACCGAAAGAGTATTCAAAGAAATAATGGCTGAAAACTTCTCAAATATGGAGAAGCCATAAATGTATAACTTTAAGACTGAACAAGCTTCAAATAAGATATAAACCCAAATAAATATACATCAAGACACATCATTATTAAACTTCTAAAAACTAAGGACAAATAATGTCGAAGCCAGCCAATGAGAAACTATCTAAGGGGAAAATCAGTTGAAATGGTAACAGATTTCTCATCTGAATCCATGGAGGCCAAAAGGTAGCGGCATAACATTTTCCACGTGCTAAAAGAAGAGAAGTGTCAACTGAGAATTAGATATCTGGTGAAACTACCCTTAAGGAATGGAGGGGAAATAAGGATATTCTCAGATGAAGGGAAGTTAAAATAATATAAGCACTTTTACACAGAAAGAAAATAATTATTTAGAACTGTCTGGGTTAATTTCCGAAAGATAAGAGGAAAAGTCAAAATGAAATATAATAGAACTGAATGATGAAAATAAAACATAACAAAATATGTAGGAATACCCCTGGAGTGATAAGAGGGACGTTTATAGCACTAATGCTTACATTAGAAAAGAAAAAAGGTCTGAAAACAAAAATCTAAGTTTCTAACTCAAGGAACTAGAAAAAGAACAACAAAAACCCAAAGCTGGTAGAGGATCAGATAAGAAACAAATGAAATCATAAACAGAAAAGCAATAGACAAAATCAGTTTTTAAAAGCCAATTCTTTGAAAAATTCAATAAAATGGCTAAACCTTTAGCAAAACAAATAAAAATTAAAACAGAGATGACACATATTACCAATGTCAGGAGTGAAATGGAGTATCACTAAAGATCCTGGAGTTGTTAAGATGATAGCCTTACTCAGAGAAAGACTCCATTTTGGTAAACCTCATTCTCTGTAGAACGTAGCTGCCGAATCAGAAAGGTGATTCCAGGAGGAGTTAACAACAAAAAAAGTGCTGTTTAGGTTTTCAGCTTTACTGTATCTTTGGGCAACCTTATTTTTTTTTTTTAATCAGAAAAAAACCTATGAGTAAGACCTATGAGATCAAATTCTCATCCCAGCTATACCCCATTCCCAACTGCTCACAAACTGGATCATGTGTCCCTTATGTTGAGGTGACCACTTATTTGCCCTCCTGCCTCCTTGAAAGATAGGAAGAAAATTATGTTTTGCCACTGATTTAGCCTTTTGAAACTCATCTCATCAACCTTTTCTGGGTTTGAAACTGCTGTCTCTAAAACTGCCATCTCATTGTGCTTTGTATTGGTTAGTGCTGGAGAAATCTTCAACAGCTTACGAACAAAACTGATTTTAAATTTTATATTATTTTGAGGGACTTCCCTGGTGGTCCAGTGGCTAAACCCCGCATGCCCAATGCAGGGGGCCTGGGTTCCATGCCTGATCAGATCCCACGTGCCACAGCTAAGAGTTCACATGCTGCGACTAAGAGTTTGCATGACACAGCTAAAAGATGCCGCGCCACAACTAAGACCTGGTGTGGCCTAATAAGCAAGTAAGTAAATAAATACTAAATTTTATATTATTTTTAAACTGTTTCTTTAGGGTTGGAGCGCACTCGTCATCCCATCTGGCTGTGACAGCTCTCTACAGTCTGTGGGCTGGCAGTGTGCTAATCTTTTAAAGTTTTTTTCCTACCCAATCCCCCCCTTTTGGTAAGGTTTCAGTGAGGTCTGTTAGGTGTGCATCCTGCAGTTTAATTGGCTCAAAATGTACTCTTCTTTGGTGTGGTTTCTTTGGGAGCAGATTGGAAAAAACAAAAACCAATAATGTAACTGTTTTGATACTAAAAGTTGATAAATGTGTTTTTGAAATAAAGAACCAATCCCTCCAAGGGAAAAAAGATAATAATAGAACACGATACACAACTTTATATTCATAAATTTGAAAACTTAGAAAAGGTAGAGCAATTCCTTGAAAACCACAAACTACCAAAACTCAACCAAGATGAAGTTGATGATCTAAATACACCTGAAACAACCTAGTGAATAGTATGGAACACTAATTATATTCAATATCTTGTAATAGCCTATAATGGAAAAGAATCTGAAAAAGTGTGTGTGTGTGTGTACATGTTTTGGTAGTTTGTCTTTTCCTGGTGGTTCAGTGGTAAAGAATTGGGAAGAAAATGGAAAGGGTGGGATGATTCCCTGGAGGAAGAAATGGCAACCCACTCCAGTATTCTTGCCTGGGAAATCCCATGGACAGAGGAGCCTGGCGGGCTATGTTCCATGGCATCACAAAAGAGTCAGACATAAATTAATGACTAAACAACATATATACCAAAAATGTTGTTGCTATGACAATACAGAAAAAAGAAAACTATGGATTAATGTCTCTCATCGAAGATAAAAAGCTAAGAAGACAGAAAGAACATGAAAGATAAAAAGGGAGACCAGAGAACTATCCTTTAGAACCTATTATATGAGGAGATTAAGAAGAGGGGGGCGGGGAATAAGATAAACAAAGGGAGAGAGAGACTGACAGAAACAAAGCGAATAGTACACAGTTATGGTAGAGAAAAAGAGATACAAACAGGGAGGGAGAGAGACCAAAAATCATAGAATGAAACACTGCAAATAGATCAATAAGCAGGAGACATGCAAAAAGAGACAGGAATCACAGCCAAAAACCTAGATGAACCAATTAAACTGAAACTTGAAAGACTCTTCAAATGCATAGAGATGGTTGTAATTTTGTTTGTGCCACAGACAACTCTAAAGCCTTCTTGCATTTTTGTAACCATGAGAAGTTTAGATCTCTGGTGTAAAGAAAAGTGTACAAGACTGGAAGAAAAAAGTCTCTGCAACAAGCCACCAATGTACATTTCAGGAGCTCCCCTCATCTCCTGGTATTTAAAGCTACAAAATAAAGACAAACTAGATGGTCAGTGTTTCCTTTCAACTCCAAGATCTCATCAAGATATGGAAAACTTAATAAGTAACAAGGATATATTGTAAAGCATAGGGGGAAAGCCATTATTTTTAATAACTCCAAATGGAATATAACATATAAAAATATTGAATTGCTATGTTGTGCACCTAAAACTAATATAATATTGTAAATCAACTATATTTCACTTTGTAAAAGATATGGGAAACTCGGCATTTGTCAAGTGAGTTACAGATTTTTTCTAAATTAAGGGTTTATCCTCTGAATAAGGTTGTGAGTCAGGAACTCCATATTCCAAAACTATACTTTTCCATGGAAAAGTGAAAAGATGCCAAGATGTACTTAAGTCAGTGCTCAACTTTAGGGGAAATAGTTTATGGGAGAGAATGATCCATATTATTCAAAACTGATGTGAAAAGATCTTAATTTTAAAACTTTCCCTATAAAAGGTGTTGATCACATCACTTAAATTTGTTTTAATCACATGAACTAAAAAAGTTGTTTAAAACGTTATTCATATTTTTTCATGCACATATGGACACCTTATCTTTGACAAAGGAGGCAAGAATATACAATGGATTAAAGACAATCTCTTTAACAAGTGGTGCTGGGAAAACTGGTCAACCACTTGTAAAAGAATGAAACTAGAACACTTTCTAACACCATACACAAAAATAAACTCAAAATGGATTAAAGATCTAAATATAAGACCAGAAACTATAAAACTCCTAGAGAACATAGGCAAAACACTCTCTGACATACATCACAGCAGGATCCTCTATGACCCACCTCCCAGAATATTGGAAATAAAAGCAAAAATAAACAAATGGGACCTAATTAATCTTAAAAGCTTCTGCACATCAAAGGAAACTATTAGCAAGGTGAAAAGACAGCCTTCAGAATGGGAGAAAATAATAGCAAATGAAGCAACTGACAAAGAACTAATCTCAAAAATATACAAGCAACTCCTACAGCTCAACTCCAGAAAAATAAATGACCCAATCAAAAAATGGGCCAAAGATCTAAATAGACATTTCTCCAAAGAAGACATAGAGATGGCTAATAAACACATGAAAAGATGCTCAACATCACTCATTATCAGAGAAATGCAAATCAAAACCACAATGAGGTACCATTTCACACCAGTCAGAATGGCTGCAATCCAAAAGTCTACAAATAATAAATGCTGGAGAGGGTGTGGAGAAAAGGGAACCCTCTTACACTGTTGGTGGGAATGCAAACTAGTACAGCCACTATGGAGAACAGTGTGGAGATTCCTTAAAAAACTGGAAATAGAACTGCCTTATGATCCAGCAATCCCACTGCTGGGCATACACACTGAGGAAACCAGAAGGGAAAGAGACACGTGTACCCCAATGTTCATCGCAGCACTGTTTATAATAGCCAGCACATGGAAGCAACCTAGATGTCCATCAGCAGATGAATGGATAAGCTATGGTACATATACACAATGGAGTATTACTCAGCCATTAAAAAGAATACATTTGAATCAGTTCTAATGAGGTGGATGAAACTGGAGCCTATTATACAGAGTGAAGTAAGCCAGAAAGAAAAACACCAATACAGTATACTAACACATATATATGGAATTTAGAAAGATGGTAACAATAACCCTGTGTACGAGACAGCAAAAGAGACACTGATGTATAGAACAGTATTATGGACTCTGTGGGGAGAGGGAGAGGGTGGGAAGATTTGGGAGAATGGCATTGAAACATGTAAAATATCATGTATGAAACGAGTTGCCAGTCCAGGTTCGATGCACGATACTGGATGCTTGGGGCTAGTGCACTGGGACGACCCAGAGGGATGGTATGGGGAGGGAGGAGGGAGGAGGGTTCAGGATGGGGAACACATGTATACCTGTGGCGGATTCATTTTGGTATTTGGCAAAACTAATACAATTATGTAAAGTTTAAAAATAAAATAAAAATTAAAAAAAAACGTTATTCATATTTTTTCAAATCAAATTTTCTCCTGCAGCTAAGGTATTCTAGTTTAATTTTCCCTTTTATTTCCACTTTTGTTTTTTTCTATTCTTATTAATCTTACTCCAGTATTCTTGCCTAGAGAACCCCAGGGACAGAGGAGCCTGGTGGGCTGCCGTCTATGGGGTCACACAGAGTCGGACACGACTGAAGCGACTTAGCATAGCGTTAGCAATCCTACTAAACAATGCAAGTAAGACTTGAATATCAAAGACACTCAAAATAAGGTTGCTAAACAAAGCAGTGAATCTGCCTCCTATGAACACACGCACATGAGCTGTTGCAACCTAAATATATAAAATCTAGCACAGGAGTGACCCAACTGGAAGCATGCCCATCCTAAGAATAAAGGCTAAAATCCCACACCCTAGGCTTTGGAGAGTTTCTCTTCCAAGGCAGCACTGCTAATTAGTGCTAAAAATACTCAAGGCTCTGAGGCTCTTTCAGAGAGTCCACAAGGGTCTTTCAGAGAGTCCACATATTTGTCTAAGGTCAGATTTTTCTTATTTACTTCAATCAAGACAACATACTGCAACAGATTGGATGAGAAAGCAGATATGAGAATTCAATTGGTTTTTAGTAAGTCAAACACTAGCGAGATGGGTAAAAATGAAAAACAGTACCACTCTTCACTAAACTTTTTAGTTCTGAAAAATTATTTTTCATAAAAATATGATATGTTAAGAAGTGATGGGCTTATTGTTATTTCTAAATGAATCAATAGGTAAACATTTTGTAGGTTTCTGTGTTATTATGTAATATGATAAATATTAACCGACAGAAACAAAAGCTCTTTGGCATCCTCCATGACTTTTCAAGACTAGAAAGTGGTCCTACAAGCGAAAGGTTTAAGAACTGCTGCTACCAATAAATAATTTTTGCAATCCTGATACTACCTCTTTCTCTTTCCTTGCTTTGCCACTAACAGGGAGTCAACTATTCCTTGTTCCCATTTCCTCAGCTCCAATTATCTTCTCAATCCATTAGAATCCAAATTCTGCTTCCTATCACGCCACTAAAACTATTCTTACTAAGGTCACCAGTGACTCCCTTTTGGAAGAATTTTTGTCATATTCTTTTATGATTGCAAAAGTAATGCATGGTCATTGCAGGACATTTAGAAAATGTAAATGAGCAAAAACAAACCCAAAAGAGCACTAAAAAAAAGAAAAATCACCCCTGATCAGAGTGGGAGAAGGGCACCAGGAATCAAGAAACTCAGGCAGCTTCTGGAAGCTGGGAAAGATCAGGAGACTGAGGAAGAAGTTAAATAACATAATAAAGACCACATGACGAGAAAGTTACATATGAAAGTGTAACCAGGGGCCTCTGATGCTAAAGTACATGTTTGTTTTGTTTTTCTGATTTGCTGCCACTATATGGTTAAGAATTGTCCAGTTTTTCTACCGGGTCAGCTATAAACTATCTCTTCAGAGAGATATGAAGAATGGGAATGACTCTTCCCAGCCCCTCACCCCACTGCTGCTTTAAAGATGGAAGGAGGGCAACAGTGAAGGAATTGCAGGTATAGCCTCCAGAAGCTGAAACTGACCCTAGCTGTCAGCCAGCAAGGAAATAGGACTTGAATTGAGAAAACGACCTGAATGGGGTTAAGAGTAGACTTTTCCCTTTAAAAAAAAAAAACACACACACACACACCCCTAATACTACCACTAAGAGATAACCACCGTTAGAAATCTGTCCCTTCAGAGTTCTCAAGGCACTGTGTTATAGAAATGGTATTAGAGAATGTATTGTTTGGGGATATATTTTACATATTGTTTTGAGACCAGCTTTTTAACTAATGCGGTCACTGGTTACCTCCCAAATGATGAATCCTAAGGTTTCCTATCAATCTTTAGTCTCCTTGGCCTCCCTGTACATTTGGTATCGCCAACCATTTGGTCCTTTTGGGTTCTTGTCCACCACTTCCTGTGCAGCATTCTCTCTTGGTTCCCACCTGACCTCTCTGTCCACTCCTTCTCTGTTGCTGTCACTCCCTCTATATGAGTCTGTTACCTCTAAAGCTTTGTGTGCGTGCTCAGTTGCTTAGTCGTGTCTGACTCTTTGCGACCCTATGGACTGTAGCTGGCCAGGCTCCTCTATCCAAATCTCTATTTCTAAGCCCTATTTTCTCCTGGGCTCCAGATTCAAATTTCCAACATTGCACTGGTCAACTCCAACTCAACATTTCACAGATTCTTCAAACCCAACATATAAAAACTAATTTTTTCACATCTACTCCCTACCTACTTCTTATTCTAGCATTTCTTATCTTATCTCAGTTGGCAACTCCACTTTGTCTAAAACAGAAACCTGAAACTCAAGGTCCCCTCCAAGCTTTCCTTCAACCTCACTAAACAATGCGTTTGCAACTACAGTAGGAAGTAGTGTCTCCCAATGTCTCTAAAGACCGGGACTTCATCACTCAGGCCACTACTACTGCTCTCATGGTACTCATCATCTAACCATCCCCCTCTCTCCAGTGCCCTCTTCCTCAAACCCAACCTGAATACAGAGTTCAGTTTTTGAAATACAAACCCGATCATACCACTCAATCCTTCTGTGGATCCCCATTGCTTAGACTTCCCCTTCACTGTCTGGTTTCGACTCATTTCTCCAAGATCTTCTCTTTCGGGTCCTACACATGTACATATTCTGTGCTCCAACCGTACGAAGCCACTCATCGTGCCCCCAGTGCTCCATGCCCTTTCATATGCTTTGTGTTTGAGAATACTGTTCCCCTTCTCCATTCAAAATATTCTCATCTCTAAAGACTGATCTCAAATGCCACCTCTCTTGTTAAGTCTTTCACAAATCCTCCCAAAATAGTGGCTCCCTCATCTATCCTCATAGGACTTGGCACTTCTGTCATAGCTCTTATTACACCATATTGGAGTGACCCACTACATGTCTCTGGTCATGTCCAAGGGTGAAATCTTGTCTTAACCATCCTGTATCTCTACCCTTACCTACTTTGGGATGGATTGTTGGATGGATTACTAAATATATCTTAAGCAAAATTTACTTTATAGTCTTCCTACTTGGTATACCATGCTAGGAAGAAGCTATAAATCAAGCAGATATACTGACAAGTGTCAGCATTCACTCACTTCTGCTCACGGAAGTAACATCTGTGGTGCAAAGAAAGCCAACCCTCCAGCAAACTAGCACAGTTAAATACACCATAAGCAACCCTAAGAGGGGTATAGGAATACAAGTAGACTAATACTATAGACAACAGGTTAAATGAGCTCTTGCTAAAGCTCCTTCTGAAATTCATTTTCCATCTTAGATGTTGAACCCTGATCCTTCAGTCTATTAAATACAATGGAAATTGAGTAACGCAGACAGAAATACAAATAGCACTATTCGATGGGGAAAACTTCAGCTTTTTGTGATCTTACACAAGTTACTAAGACTTTCTGAACTTGCTTTCTCAACTATTAGATGAAGAAAGATCTAACTTTGTAAGATTTTTTTAGAGATAATATTAATAAAGAATGGAATACAGTCCTCATCAATAAGGCAATTCCTCAGTAATTTAAGAAAATAGGTCATTTGAAAATGTCTGAGTATTTGCAATCTGCCTGCAAATTTCAGACTCCTCTATCAAAGAATAAACTCAATATGGAATTGAATCTAAGAGGAAAAAATCACCATGTTCATGACCGGAATGTCATCTTAAGACTAAAACTTGACTACCAAGACTATCAGTTGGAGAAGGAAATGGCAACCCACTCCAGTAATCTTGCCTGGAAAACCCCATGGACAGAAGAGCCTGGCAGGCTACAGTCCATGGGGTCACAAGAGTCAGATACGACTCAGCAACTAAACCATCCACCACTACAAAGTGAATATATGCCTAAAGATAATGTGTGAAAAGGATACTTGCCATATACTAGCTAGTTGTTCAGTGGGAGGGTGGGAGTCAAGGAAGACATGGGGTTATTTTTTCATCAACTTCCATTTTATACTTATTTATAATGGCCATTATTTTTACTAATACTATGAAACTATGAAAATAAAATACTAAAAGTTTCATATAGAAAAAAAGACTATCAAGACTTGATTAAGCTTGACTAGGCTTAATCCTTCACTAATTAATAAATCTCATCCCTCACACACACATAAACACAAAACTCATAGCACATCCAACTCTTAAACCAAGAATGGGCTTCCCAGGTGGCTCTAGTGGTAAAGAACCCACCTGCAATGCAGAAGACATAAGAGACATGGGTTCAATCCCTGGGTTGGGAAGATCCCCTGGAGGAGAAAATGGCAACCCACTCCAGTATTCTTGCCTGGAGAATCCCATGGACAGAGGAGCCTGGAGGGCTATAGTCCATGGGGTCACAAAGAGTCAGACACAGTTGAAGCAACTTAAGCATGCAAACCAAGAATATATTACCCAACGACGAGAAAAATCCAAATGTTATTCTTGATCATTTACAAAGCTTACACAGACCTGTCTGTTTAATGAGTATTGCTTGCAGCTGTGCCCTGAGAAATGAGCCCCCAACCTTTGGGTTATTTCAGAATTTCTGGAATCCTCTGAAATCTATTTCAGGTTTACTTCCAGACCAGAAAATTATACAGAGCCTATCTAAAGATTTCAACTGGCTGTGTAGCAGTGTTCTCAGTTAGCTAATTTCTGTCACCATACATGTTTGTCCATGGGTAATGAAGAGGTTAACACAACAAAAGTGGAGAGTGTACACCTGTGGTGAGAACTTGTACAAAGGCTGACCTTTGTGCCTCCCACCTGTCGCTGCCCATTCTGGCCACACACCAGTTTTCTTCATGCATCATGAAAAAGTGCTCTGGGGCCTCAGCAAAGGTAGCCAGCTGTCCTGAAAAGCTCAAATTTCCCAAATGCAAGGAGGTAGGAAACTGCAGTGTGAGTTGTTAATAAGTATGAACTAACACAAATTATTTCAGTATATAAGTTTAAAGACTCCTCAGAAAAAAAAAAAATCCCAAAGATGGGACTTTAGAAGAAGGACTGTATTAAATTTGTCTATCCAAACTCTTGTTTTTCTCACAACAGCAATAGGATTTTCACACACACACACACACACACACCTCTTTTAGAATGAACAGTTACGTTAAAAGAAAGCATTGATAAAGACAAGTTCAGGGTCAATAAATACCTTATTAACTTTAGACAAAACTCAAGCTGACTAGGGGCAGGGTTAGGAGGACAAAAACATGAAAGTGTTTTCCTGAAATAGCCTCTCTAAAGATCACCTAGAGAGGAGAAAACACGTTTCTGTTTTTCCACTTCTGGATGCAAGCTCTAATGGAACATATTTGTGCATTTTATACACATAAAAGTATTTAATAGCAGCAAATCCACACACCTGCTGATTCTCCTCCCCATGTGAAAGGAGGAATGCAAAGGTCAAGCAGATGATTTCCCCTTCTGCAGTGGAACCAGATAGAGTGCAGTTCAAACTCCAGGCTGCCATTTACCGGCCATGTGACTCTAGGAAGTTATTTAACCTCCCTGTGCCTCAGTTTTCTCGTGAAAATGGAGCTGATAAAACAAATGACCTCATGGCTGTGCTATGAAGACCATACGAATCAATACAGAAAATGCACTGAGCGTGGTACATAGAAAGCTATTGTTATCATTATTACCATCCAATTATCTAAGCTTTAAAGACTGTGGTACATCGTGAAGTAATTAGCATGTAACTCTAATTTATCTGACCAGGATTACAGTTTACATTCATTTCACCCAGCTCTCCTTTGACAGAAGTAAAAAAAAAAAAAAAAAGTGACGTTTTTAAAGTTATCAAAAAAAAAAAAAAAACCCTAACAATGGGGTACAACCTTTAAAAATTATGAATCACTATACTGTACACCTGTAACTTTTATAATATTGTATATCAACTATACTCTGACACAAATAAACAAAGTACAGCTAAGGAGGGCTTCCCCAGTGGCTCAATGGTAAAGAATCTGCTTGCAACACAGATGTGAGTTCAATCCCTGGGTTGGGAAGATCCCCTGGAGGAAGAAACGACAACCCACTCCAATATTCTTGCCTGGAAAATTCCATGGGCAGAGGAGTCTGGCAAGCTTCAGTTCGTGAATTTGCAAAGAGTCAGACATGACTGAAGCAGCTGAGCACACATGCACAGCTAAGGGAAAAAAATAGCAAAAAAATTCCTAGTTCCAAGCCCTCAACCCAGGTCACATTTATATCTTAAAGCTTTCCGAGTAAAAACTACCCACACATATATAGAAATGAAAGACGGCTGTAAACTCTTTACTGCTTCTCTCATGGTGAGAGATTTTCTATGTCCCCTCCCCTTAAATCTGGGAAAGCCAACAGAATAGAATAGAAGTTATGCTAATTTCCTGACCCAGGCATTAGAAGCCTGGTAGCTTCCACTTCCTGTCTCTTGGAATGCTCCCTCTGGAGACACTATCTTTGGGAATCCATCTACTACGCTGTGAGAAGCCCCAACCACACAGACCACGTGTAGGCTCTTCAGATGACAGCTCTAGCTCAGCCTCTCTCTGACAGTCAACATCAAATGCCAGCCATCCTTGTTCACATGCCCAAAATGTGAGTGAAGGAGCCATATCAGAAGTGGATTGTCACATTCTAGCCACCCAAGCTGGTGCCACACAGATCAGAGACGAATCACCCAGCCAAGCCCTTCCTGAGCTGTTTGTTGATCCACAAAATTGTGAGCAAAATAAAAAGATTTTTTAGACCACCCAGTTTGGAGGTGATTTGTCACTCCACAATAGATAGTGAGTGAGCCTAACTATAATCATACTTTCTCTGGCACTGAATTGGATAAATGGAGTCAAAATTTAAGCTCTGCCTGGAGTTCTTTTCCTCTTTCTCACAGAGCACATTTGATCACAGATATGTGTTCTACGTAAGAAACTATTATAAGATACAAAGTAAAAAGCAAAGTTGCTATTACAAAATTATTATCAGTGCTTCACATACTGTTCTGGACAAAACTATTTTAAGGGCTGATGGAAGAAAGTTCCAAGATGCTGGTAGTATGAGTGTGCAAGGACCCTGCTATGATGCCAGCAGAGCCAGCAAGCAGTTATGCTGCTAAAGTTGTAAAGAGCATGAGACCTCCTAAAGGGAACAAGGAAGAAAGAAAGATGGTAGCTGTTAGGGTAATATGTCACCAGTGGGTCAATCAAGATGACAGCATCCTCTCATGACCATGGATGTATTGTCAAGAAAGTGTGCGTGTGTCTCAAATACACACACACACACACACACAGAATATGTATTAAACACTAAAAGTCACATTGTATGGTCCAAGTTGACTGGCTGAAAATGAAACCAATGAAGGCAATTTTAGAGGTATGCCTTTATTCATGCTACAAAAGTATGTATTATTGTATTGTATTTTAAGTTTATGCCGCAATAGAGCTGCATCACAAACAAACCAAAATTTTAGTGGCTTACAACAATAAAAATGTCCTTTTCTTATTCATGGCTCTGGAAGTAAGCTGGGCTGTTTCTGCAGCTGCAGACTGACTTCAGGCTACAGATGTAGGCCAGGTTGGTTCCACACTTCTCCTCATTCTGTTTGGACCAGTGACTACTAGAGATAGGTTGCTCTAATGGTAAAAGTGCAGGGTTCAGCTCAGTTTAGTCACTCCTTTCCCAATTTGAAACCAGTCCATTGTTCCATGTCTGGTTCTAACTGTTGCTTCTAGACCTGCATACAGATTTCTCAGGAGGCAGGTAAGTTGGTCTGGTGTTCCCATCTCTAAGAATTTTCCATAGTTTGTTGTGATCCACACAGTCAAAGGCTCCAGCGTAGTCAATGAAGCAGATGTTTTCCTGGAATTCTCTTGTTTTTTCTATGATCCAGCGGATGTTGGCAATTTGATCTCTGGTTCCTCTGCCTTTTCTAAATCCAGCTTGAACATCTGGAAGTTCTCAGTTCACATACTGTTGAAGCCTAGCTTGGAGAAAAGTGCAGAAGAGCAAACCAAATCAGCGAGGACATTTGAAAGACATCAAAGCATCTCATTCATTAACATTCCATTAGCCAAAGACAGTTCATGGTCAAACCAATATCAATAAAGTAGAAGAGAAACGTACTCCACTTATTCTATTGATAGTCAGAAGACAAAAGCACAGTAACATAATTCTATGTCAGCAAGAGGGAAAACTGGTGACAGTTATCAATTTTTGCTTCACTAAAAGTTTCACAAAATTTTTCAATTGCACCTTAAGGTGCCCTGGAACCACTAATGGCCATAAAATCTCTAGATTGTTAAATACGTTATTGGTTTTAAATGCTGATTATAGTATACTAGAACAGAAAACGACATCACTATGTATCACCTGTTCTTAAGTCTTCCACACAAAATCTGGTGATGACAATAACACCAGGCGTGTTGGCAAGTACCAAGCAGTAACATGAGTTGTTCCAAGATAATGAGAAATGATGTTCTTTATGAAGTTGGGTCCATAGCAATAAAAGAAAAATCAAATGACAAGAAAATACTTTTCAGCATAAAAAGGCCCCAGTGAGCTTGTCGGGATTCCCCAGACTCTATCACCTGGATTTCCATCCAGTACATGAGAATACACTTGATGGTCACACTTGCTGCTTGAAACAGTGGCTGATCGAAGAAAGCCAGGTTTTCCCTTTTCTCTACATCTCCTCTCCTCCACTGGAAGCCCACCAAGCCTTACTCTCTGATACGCCCATCGTGTCTTAGACTATCCTTGGAAGGCAGCTCCAGTGTTGCCTGTTCTGCAAGTAATAAACACTGCACAACTCACCAAAGGCTGAAGCCAGAAATGGCCTGGGGAGAGCCTGCAGATGAGAGAACAGAGGTGCAGACAGGCAAGTCATCCACCCAAGGTCCCACAGTGAGTTCTTGGCCTCCTGAGTCCCCAGCTCATGAAGCTTTTCACGCATCATCTTAGTCTCATCATGCCAGGCAACTAAGACTACTAGAGAACAGATATTGAATGCTTAGTGACTCACACACTGTTCTAAGTGCTTTAAGTCTGCTAATCCATCCTACAAATGAAGAGTGGAGGCACAGATGCCCAGAGGTACACAGTTGGTAGATGGTGGAGCCAGAACCCAACCCTGGTGGTCTAACACCAAGCCCTCTGCTTCACCACCACACCACAGTGCTTCCGCAGAACACCGGCAACACCTCCTTGTGCCAGGTATCATCCTAGACACCAAGGATACAGTGGAGAACAAGATACAGACTGCATCTGCCAAGAGATTTCATTCTTATGGAAGAGATGCAACATAAACAGATAAACAATAGACAATCTTTATTCAACAAATACTTCTCAAGTGTTCTATTAGTCTCCTAGGGCTGCCATAAGAAAGCACAAATGGAGTGGCTTAAAATGGCAGGAGTTCACCCTCCCACAGTTCTAAAGGCTGTAAGTATAAAATCAGGGTATCAGCAGGGCCACGTTCCTTCAGAGGCCCTGGGTAAGATTCTTCCTTTCCTCTTCCTGGTTTCTGCTGGTGGCTGCAGCCAAGAAACCTGTATACGGGTCAAGAAGCAACAATTAAAACCAGACATGAAACAATGGACTGGTTCCAAATTGGGAAAGGAGTACGTCAAGGCTAGTATACTGTCACCCTGCTTGTTTAACTTATATGCAGAGAAAATCATGTGAAATGCCAGTCTGGATGAAGCACAAGCTGGAATCAAGATAGCTGGGAGAAATAACAATAACCTCAGATATACAGATGATGCCACTCTAATGACAGAAAGTGAAGAGGAACTAAAGCGCCTCCTGATGAGGGTGAAAGAAGAGTGAAAAAGCTGATCTAAAAGTCAACATACAAAAAACTAAGATCATGGCATCTGGTCCCATCACTTCATGGCAAGTAGATGGGGAAACAGCGGAAATAGTGGCAGATTTTATTTTCTTGAGCTCCAAAATCACTGTGGACTGCAGCTATGAAATTCAAAGATGCTTGTTACTTGGAAGGAAAGCTATGACAAACATATATTCACAACTACAGCATGTCAAAAAGCAAAGACATCGCTTTGCTGATAAAAGGTCCCTATAGCCAAAGCTATGGTTTTTCTGGATGTGAGAGTTGGTCCATAAAGAAGGCTGAGGACCAAAGAATTGATGCTTTTGAACTGTGGTGCTGGAGAAGACTCTTGAGAGTCCCTTGGACTGCAAGGAGATCAAACTAGTCAATCCTAAAGGAAATCAACTCTGAATGTTTATTGGAAGGACTGGTGCTGAAGCTGAAGCTCCAATACTTTGGCCACCTGATGTGAGGTGCTGACTCACTGGAAAATACCCTGATGCTGGGAAAGAAGGCAAGAGGAGAAGGCGTCAGCAGAGGATGAGATGGTTGGATAACATTACCAACTCAATGGACATGAGTTTGAGCAAACTCCAGGAGATAGTGGAGGACAGGGAAACCTGGCGTGTGCAATCCAAGGGGTGGAAAAGAGTCGGACACAACTTAGAGACTGAACAACAACAAACAGCCACTTCCATTGTCACATGGCATTTTCCTCCTTTTATAAGGACACCAGTCATACTGGATTAGGGCTCACCCTATGACCTCATTTTACGGGCTTCCCTGGTGGCTCAGACAGTAAAGCGTCTGCCTGCAATGCAGGAGACCCAGGTTCGATTCCTGAGTTGGGAAGACCCCCTGGAGAAGGAAATGGCAACCCACTCCAGCACTCTTGCCTGGAAAATCCCATAGACAGAGGAGCCTGATAGGCTACAGTCCATGGGGTCGCAAAGAGTCGGACATGACTGAGCAACTTCACTTTATGACCTCATTTTATCTTGATGACATCTGCAAAGACCTTGTTGGTAAGGTCATATTCACAGCTACAGAGTGTAAGGACTTCAACAGATCTTACTGAGGGACACAAGTCAACCCATAACAAGTATCTACCATATGCCAGGCACTGTTCTAGGCACTGTAGATACTGCAGTAAATAAAATTTTAAAACTCTTTTCCTTGTGTTGTTTAAAAAGGTGCAGGTTTCAGTTGGGGGTGCTGAAAAAATTCTGTAGAGGGGTAGTGGTGATGGATTGTACAACAATGTGACTGTACTTAATGCTTCTGAACTGTATACTCAAAATGTATTAAAATAGTACAATTTATGTTATGTATATTTTACCACAGTAGGAAATATATTTGGTATAATAGAAAAAAAAAAAAAGATCATTTTGAGTGCCAAGCAGGACATGAAAAGTTAAGGAGAAGAAAGGAAGCAGGCAAAGAAGTAGAAACCACCTCGGCTGCTGAACTCTGTGTATTAATAGTCTCTTCCTTCTCTTTCCTCCCTCTTCATTATAATAGTTGGATATAATTTTACAAAGGCCTTTCTGCCTACCCACATCCAGATGTTCCAATGAAAATTTTAAGATGCCGAAGTGCCAAAGTGTCCACACATTAGGAAGCAGTTACCTAACTTCTGCCTACAGCTGATCAGCATGAAAACGGTTTTGAATTCCTAAGACTCCAGAGAAAAAAAGTCCACAGCTGCCTTAGGAACCCACTCCAGAGTCTACCAGCCTCTGCTGTGAGGAAACATGTTCAGTGTATCTTAACTAAATCCCTGTGATTACACTTTAAGTCCGCATCCTCTCATTCTAGTCGCCTTGAGTTGAAAGACAGCTGGTTTCCATCGTTGCAAAATAAGGCTATGCTTTGAGATTTATCTTACGTCCTCTTCTTCAGGCCAAACAATCTCAATTAATTTCAGCTTTTCTTCTATAAAATCTCTCTCCAAATGCTCCACATTCCCATTTAAATTGTTCATAACTGGATACAGTCCTCTCTGAAGAACAGGAAGAACAAAAATATATAACATCAGGGTAAGGGAAACATAATTATAAAGAATTATGGAGAGCTGGCAAGAATGTCAAATTTTTACAGTTTCATCAACACCATTAACAGTCATTTTTTGAAGCTACCACCTTTTTAAGTTATTTAACAAATACACGGTAGTTATGAATCTCAGATGATCATAGATAATTGCATTGCACAATTCACCAAATACTGTTTGTCTTTCAGAACCAAAATATGGGGAAAACAGAGCAAATGGTAAATGCCATGAACTTCACCTCTGTAACAATGGTTAAATATTCCATTTCAGGGGCAAATGAAGAAAACACTCACCTATATAACAATGATCAAATTACAAAGAGCAATAGCAATTAGCCCTGAGTTGCTAAATTCGAATAGATTCATATGACAGAGAATGTGTAATGTCACACCAGTGAGTCTTTGCAAGGCACACAATTACAACTGAAATTGAAATTTAGTGCTATTGCTAGCTTATTTTTTAAATCCTCAGGCTCCATATTAACTGATTTTTCTGAATTTTTCAGTTTTTCTCTTACATTCTTTTCCCACACTAGACTATGTATATGTTAATAGAGCAGCCATTCCCAAACTGTTTGGTTTCAAGACCACTGACACTCTTAAAAATTACTGAGAATTCCAAAGAGCTTTTGTTTATATGGGTTATATCTATTGATATTTACCATATTAGAAATGAAAACTGAGAATTTTTAAACTATTCAGCAATTCATTTAATGGGAATTCCCTGGGGGTCTAGTAATTAGGATTTGGTGCTTACACTGCAGTGGCCAGGGTTCAACCTCTGCTTAGGGAACTAAGATCCAGCAAGCCATACAGTATGGCCAAAAAAAAAAGCCCCCCAAAACAACAGACCTGTTACATGTAAACATAAATGACATTTTGTGAGAAAATAGCTATATTTTCAAAAAAAAAACAAAACAGTGAGGAAAGTGGCATTGTTTTATATTTTTCCAAGTTTCTCAAACATCTCATTTTAATAGGAGACAACTGTTTCATATATCTGCTTCTGCATTTGGTTTGTTGCAACATCATGCATCATCATATAGCCCCTGGAGACCTCCACTCCACACTCAAGATAAAATGAGAATTTAAAAAGCAAGTAGTTTCTTAATAGTATTATGAAAATAGCTTTTATCTTGTATATCCCCTGAAGAGGTCTTGTGAACCCTCTGGGTCCCTGGACCACACTTTGAGAACCACTGTTAGTAGAGGTTGTAGAGACTGAAATTATTTCTGCTGCTACTGCTGCTAAGTCGCGTCAGTCATGTCCAACTCTATGCAACCCCATAGACGGCAGCCCACCAGGCTCCCCCGTCCCTGGGACTCTCCAGGCAAGAACACTGGAGTGGGTTGCCATTTCCTTCTCCAATGCAGGAAAGTGAGAAGTGAAAGTGAAGTCGCTTAGTCGTGTCCGACTCTTTGCAACCCCATGGACTGCAGCCCACCAGGCTCCTCCGTCCATGGGATTTTCCAGGCAAGAGTACTGGAGTGGGTGCCATTGCCTTCTCCGGAAATTATTTCTAGGAAACTGAAATTACTAAGCACAATGCCTATAGACTCTGGGCATTATGGAGATCATATGGAAAGTAAACTATTTATTTCTTCATGAAATATCCTCTGCTTTAAACCATACTAATCATATCAAATTCAGAGGCAATACAGCTTAAATGAGATGGCTTCTGATCACCAAGTGTTGTGTGTGTGTTGAGTCATTAAGTCATATCTGACTCTTTGTGGACCCTATGAACCACAGTCTGCCAGGCTCCTCTGTCCATGGGATTTCCCAGGCAAGAATACTGGAGTGGGTTGCCATTTCCTTCGCCAGGGATCTTCCCAACCCAGGGATTGAACCCACATTTCCTGCATTGGCGGGTGAATTCTTTACCACGAGCCACCAGGGAAGCCCCACCAAGTGTTCTTGTTGTTGTTCAGTCACTCAGTCATGCCCGACTCTTTGCAGCCCCATGGACTGCAGCACACCAGGCTTCCCTGTTCTAAACCATCTCCTGGAGTTTGCTCAAACTCATGTCCATTGAGTTGGTGATGCCATCCAACCATCTCATCCTCTGTCATCCCCTTCTCCTCCCGCCTTCAATTTTTCCCAGCATCAGGGTATTTTCCAATGAGTCTGCTCTTCACATCAGGTGGCCAAAGTATTGGAGCTTCAGTTTCAGCATCAGCATCATTCCTTCCAACAGTTTGAAAGCATCAATTCTTTGCCACTCAGCCTTGTTTACAGTTCAACTCTCACATCCGTACATGACTACTAGAAAAACCATAGCTTTGATTCGACGGACCTTTGCTGGCAAAGTAATGTCTGCTTTTTAATACACTATCTAGGTTTGTCATAGGTTTCTTTCCAAGGAGCAAGCATCTTTGAATTTCATGGCTGCATTCACCATCCACAGTGATTTTGGAGCCCAAGAAAATAAAGTCTGTCACTGTTTCTATTGTTTCCCCATCTATTTGCCATGAAGTGATGGGACCGGATGCCACGATCTTCGTTTTGTGAATGTTGAGTTTTTTGGTTTTTTATATTTATTTATTTATTTGGCTGTACTGGGTCTTAGTTGAGGCATGTGGGCTCTAGTTCCCTGACCAGGGATCATACTCGGGCCCCCTGCATTGGGACCATGGGGTCTTAGCCACTGGACCACCAGTGAAGTCCTTGAATGTTGAGTTTTAAGCCAGCTTTTCCAGTGTCCTCTTTGACCTTCATCAAGAGGCTCTTTAGTTCCTCTTCACTTTCTGCCATAAGGGTGGTGTCATCTGCATATCTGAGGTTATTGATATTTCTCCTGGCAATCTTTATTCCAGCTTGTGCTTCCTCAAGCATTATTTTCATTTCACCTTGACAGCTTACACTGGATTAAAGAGAAAGCATTCTGTCTCTTAGGGCATACAACCTGACTCACAGGCTTCCTTCAGCCTATTCTTGTTGTTTTTCTTTCTTTGTTTCTAGAAGCCCAAACACAAATGGCTACAAGGTACCAAACATGGCAAGGAAGGCTTCATTTGAAACAGACCATTTAAGCAGATTTTATTCAGCCTCAGGGAAATTTATATAACTTTTCTGAACCTGAAACCAAAATCCTGTCTGCTCAGAGAAGGGTACAGATGTTGTGTAAAATATCTACCTATATCAGAGTATAGAACAAACCATACTATCCTCCTGTAACCCTAAAATAACAATTAGAGGTTCAATGTTTACTTGAGTATTTGTTTGAGTAAACTGGAAAATATGTATGTGAGCTCTTCTCTTTTACTCCTTCATACTCCTTCATCTATTAGGAGAAATGTGTATACTGGAAGTGGGCAGTCTATTAATTCCTGGAAAGATAAGAAAAGGGAAAAAACACCATTAATCCCACTTTTACTCATTTAAAAAAGGTAGTTATTTGGCTCTTGGGAAATATTTTATTTATTCATTTCTGACTGTATAACAAAATAAATTCAAACAAAAAAAATAGCTTTATTGGCCCAATCTAAGTACTAACCCTTATGGCAGAAAGTGAAGAGGAACTAAAAAGCCTCTTGATGAAAGTGAAAGAGGAGAATGAAAAAGTTGGCTTAAAGTTCAACATTCAGAAAACTAAGATCATGGCATCTGGTCCCATCACCACTTCATGGGAATTAGCTGGGGAAACAGTGTAAACAGTGTTAGACTTTATTTTTGGGCTCCAAAATCACAGCAGATGGTGACTGCAGCCATGAAATTAAGATGCTTACTCCTTGGAAGGAAAGTTATGACCAACCTAGATAGCATATACAAAAGCAGAGACATTACTTTGTCAACAAAGGTCCGTCTAGTCAAGGCTATGGTTTTTCCAGTGGTCATGTATGGATGTGAGAGTTGGACTGTGAAGAAAGCTGAGCACCGAAAAATTGATGCTTTTGAACTGTGGTGTTGGAGAAGACTCTTGAGAGTCCCTTGGACTGCAAGGAGATCCAACCAGTCCATCCTAAAGGAGATCAGTTCTGGGTGTTCATTGGAAGGACTGATGCTGAAGCTGAAACTCCAGTACTTTGGCCACCTCATGCGAAGAGTTGACTTATTGGAAAAGACTCTGATGCTGGGAGGGATTGGGGGCAGGAGGAGAAGGGGACGACAGAGGATGAGATGGCTGGATGGCATCACTGACTCGATGGACATGAGTTTGGGTAGACTCTGGGAGTTGGTGATGGACAGGGAGGCCTGGCGTGCTGCGATTCATGGGGTCACAAAGAGTCGATACTACTGAGCGACTGAACTGAAATGAAGTACTAAATCTCTGTGAACAAAGTCATATTCTTATTGGGGGATGGCAAAACAATTTCCACAAAATTAAATTGGAATATACGCCTATACTTGTATCTTTCATCCTTTGTAACTGGAAAGAAAAAACTGGTTGGCTCTATCTTATAGTGGAACATGTATTATAACCAAACATGGTTTACAAATACAAAAGCAACAAGGCTTTTCTTAAAAAAAAAAAAAAAGAAAGAAAGAAAAAGAAACCCTGGGGCTTTGCCTTTGGATAAGATATCACTAGGGACATTTTTTAAAAATTCAGTAGAATACTCAAATAGCAAGTGTCAAGGTATTGTATATCCACCCAGTTGGTAAAATAAGTCAGTTAATTTGGCAGGTGAGTATTAAGTAATCATGCTGTCAGAATCGGGTGAGTATCAAAGGGAGAAAGACAAAGACTGAACAAAGGAGGAAAAATAAAATAAGTAGCGGATTATAAAATAAGTAAATAAAAATGAGAACTTCTCAATGCTCTATTGTATCCCTCATAAACCAGTTCAACTCCTTCCCTCCTGCTTGGGAGTCAGGAAAGCAATGTGGGTGTGAGGAAACTACCAAGGGACTGCTTGTGAACTGGATGCTGAGTGGGGTTTGCAAAGGTTTCATGGAAGAAATGGCTGGTCCCTTTAAGAATTAAAAGCTGGTCTCTGGCAAGCAAGGAGTTGCAGAATGGCAAAGAGGCCTGGTGCTCCATACATTAGCTTTTTTCCTGAAGGAGAGAGCTGAATTAGAAGCATAGCTGCCAAGAGAAGCCTGACTAGAGACCACTTAAGCAGACTTTATGCAGGCCCAGGGAAATTCACATAACCTGGTCTTTTCTCACTTCTTTACACAGAAAACGCATGTGTAAGTGCACTGAAACCTCCCACACCCTGAAAGGCATCCTTGTTTAGGGAGTCTTATTTATCTGTGAAACTTACAGTGCTTGGCCCAAGGCTGGGCACCTAGTAGGCCCTCAATACATGTTTGTGGAATCAAAAGAAAAGACGTCTCTTAGACACTACCCACTTTTAGTTATTACCAAACTTTTTTGTTCTGCAAGAAACGGTGATTTGGGGCCCTTTCTGAGGCTGATGCCAAGCTCCTTTTCACAAAGATGGCTGGAGAGCCCAAACAGAATTATAAAGTAAAACTGAAAGGGATAGTTGAGGATAACATGATAAACCTCTTATCTTACAGATAAAGAAACTGAGGCCCAAGGAGGTTAATAGATTTGCCTAAGGTGGCCCAACTAGTTAATGGCAGAGCCAAGAATAAACCAGACTTCTAACCTTCCCATGTAGCATCAAGTAGAGCTGAGATAATGAACCTGGATCCATGAATAGGTTTTAAGATGTACAAAACCCTGCCCAATAATATATTTGTAAAATTCCATGTACAATGTACCTGTAGGTAAGAGGATCCAAATTTATCACTTGGTTTTCAAAGAGGTTTGTGACCCTCAAAACTTTTAAGAACCCTAATCTCATAGGGAGAGTCATTAGGGAGTGACAGGGAGCCATTAGGTGGCTCAGACGGTAAAGAATTCACCTGCAATGTGGGAGGACCCAGGTTTGATCCCTGGGTCAGGAAGATCCCCTGGAGGAGGGCATGGCAACGCACTGTAGTATTCTTGCCTGGAGAATCCTATGGACAGAGGAGCCTGGTGGTCTACAGTCCATAGGGTCACAAAGAGTCGAACACAACTGAGCGATTTTCACTTTCACTTTCAGGAGGTCATTTAATGCCATTGCTCCTGTGTTGTGAGAAGCTAAGATCAGAATTTTGACGACAAATTCCTCTGAGGCCTTAAACAGGCAGAACCAACAGGCTACAATTTATGAGATTTATGAAAGCTCAGGCCTTCCAGTAAGTATGAGTGATACTTAATGCAAAACAAGAATATTCAAAGATAGATTTAAAAGTGGCTGGTATGATCCAGCAATTCTACTCTTGGGTAAATAGTCAGAAAAAAGGAAAACTCTCATCCGTAAAGACACATGTACCCCAATGTTCATAGCAGCACTATTTACAATATCTGAGAAATGAAAACAACCAAAATCTCCATCAACAGATGACTGACTTAAGATGTGGTACACACACACACACACACACACACACACACACACACAAAATGGAATATTACTCAGCTACAGAAAAAAGAATGAAATCATGCCATTTACAGCAACAGGGTGGACATAGAGAATATAAGCGAAGCAAGTTAGAGCAATTCAAATACTACATAATATCACTTATATGTAGAATCTAAAAAATAATACAAATGAATTTATGTACGAAACAAACAGATTCACAAACATACAAAACAAATTTTTGGTTACCAAAGGTGTGGGGGGGTATGGACAAATTAGAAGCATGAGATTAACAGATACAAATTGCTATACATAAGAGAGATAAGAAACAAGATTTTTCTGTATAGTACAGGGAATTATGGGCTTCCCTGGTGGCTCAGTGGGAAAAGAATCCACCTGCTGACGCAAGAGACACAAGAGAGGCAGGTTCGATCCCTAGGTTGCTAAGATCCCCTGGAGAAGGAAATGGCAACCCACTCCAGTATTCTTGCTTGGAAAATCCCATGGACAGAGGAGCCTAGAAGGCTACAGTCTATAGGGTTGCAAGAGTCAGACACAACTTAGCGTCTAAACAACAACAGGGAATTATACTTAATATCGTACAATAACCTATAATGGAGTATTATCAGAAAAAAATTACTGAAGTACTATACTGTATACCCTAGACTAATACAATATTATAAACTAACCATACTTCAATTTAAAAAAAAAATAGGACTTCCCTGATAGTTCAGTGGTTAAATAAGACTCTGTGCTTCCAATGCAGGGGGTGTGGGTTTGATTCCTGGTCAGGAAACTAAGATCCCACATGCCATGTGGCCAAAAAAAATTTTGTTAATAAATAAATAACTGACTAATTAACAAAATGAATAAACATAAGATTTTTTTAAAGTCGGTACTCAACATGACAATGGCACCACATTGTATCTGGGTATTTGGATTCCTTAAGTTCACTAAAAATTATTTGACTTTGTATACATAATTACTAATTGTAGAATATTTTATCCTAGTATGGATGAAGCTAACATATGGCAAGAGAAAATAATGGATGGCTTCTTCAAGCAGGGATTCTCAGAAGAAGAATTTGCCCAATACAGTACAGATACATGGTTGGCTGGTTAAAAAAATAAATCAGGTAAACCTGGAAGGTATAAAAATGATATAATCATAGACTGACTATTGGATTTAACTTAAAATATAATATACATTTATTTGCTAATACTTTGATGAAAAGTCAAAGACTTTGAGAATGTGTCTGCTAATTGGAGTTGTATATGGTCTTTCTTATACAACTCCAATTAGCAGACACATCCTCAAAGTCTTTGACTTTTCATCAAAGTATTAGCAAATGTATATGGTCTTTCTTCGGAGAAGGCAACAGCACCCCTCTCCAGTACTCTTGCCTGGAAAATCCCATGGACTGGTAGGCTGCAGTCCATGGTGTCACTAAGAGTCGGACACAACTGAGCGGCTTCACTTTCACTTTTTCACTTTCATGCATTGGAGAAGGAAATGGCAACCCACTCCAGTGTTCTTGCCTGGAGAATCCCAGGGGCAGGAGAGCCTGGTGGGCTGACGTCTATGGGATCACACAGAGTTGGACATGACTGAAGTGACTTAGCAGTATGGTCTTTCTTGTCTAAACCACACCCATAATGGATTATCTAGGAGCCTGGTGGGCTACCGTCCATGGGGTAGCAAAGAGTCAGACACGACTGAGTGACTAAGCACCCATGACTGCTAGTACTGTTTTTTCAGAGTGAACTGAGAACTCTAAGACACTTATGAGGCAATCTCAGCCAAGAATCCGTTGAGAAAAAAAAATTTCTTTTTTTGGCCATGCCATGTGGCCTGTGGAATCCTAGTTCCCTGACCAGGGACCAAACTTGGGCCCTCTGGGACGGCCCCAAACATGGAGTCCTAAACACTGGAACATCAGGGAAGTCCCGAGTCAAGAAATGTAATGACTTTTCCCCACCTTTTATAGCTGCCTCCCCATACCTAATTTATCAATAATTGTTTTTAGCAATTCATCTTTATTGAGTATTATGAACATCTTCAACCTAATTTTCATAGAAACATTATACTCACATTTCATCCATTCAGTTAACTTTTATTTAAATTGCATCACTATTAACTACAACTAATGGCACCCCACTCCAGTACTCTTGCCTGGAAAATTCCATGGATGGAGGAGCCTGGTAGGCTCCAGTCATGGAGTCACAAAGAGTCAGACACGACTGAGCACCTTCACTGGTTCACTGGTATAAAACAGGTTGAGGAACAAATACAACTGTCTCTGTCAAACATGGAATTCATTTACTAGGATCAGAAGTGAAGAGGATCGCACTAACTGCAAGTGTAGTATTCAGCATGCTGTAGGCATCAGTAAGTGTGGTTTACAGAGTAATTGGAGAACATCAGTTCCTGCAACAACGTAATTAACTCAAGGTCAATTAAGAAAGCTTCTGTTGGACTTCCTTGGTGGTACAGTGGCTAGGCATTTGCCTGCCAATATGAGGGACATGGATTCAATCCCTCATGGGTGGGGGGAATCCCACATACCACAGGGTGGCTGGGGCCAGTGCAGCAAAACTTCTGAGCCCTTGCTCTAGGGCCCTTGAGCCACAATCACTGAGCCTGTGAGCTGCAATAACTGAAGTCTGCGTGCCTAGAACCCATGCTGCAAACAGGAGAAGCCAAAGCAATGAGAAGCCCACGCACCGCAACTAGAGAAAGCCCGCACAGAGCAATGAACACCCAGCACAGCCAAAAGTAAATAATTAAATAAAAGTAAATTTAAAAAAATTTTTAAAAAGAAAGCTTCTACTGTTCATTGTCATCACAGGGTCTTGGCCTCCATCATGGAATTCTCCAGGCAAGAATGCTGGAGCACTTCCTTGGTGGAGCAGTGGATAGGAATCCACCTGCCAATGCAGGGAACACAGGTTCGATCCCTGGTCTGGAAAGATTTACATGCTGCAGAGCAACTAAGCCCATGTGCCACAACTACTGAGCCCCCTCTCCCCGCCCCACAAAAGAAAGCTTCCATTATTCATTGTCAGTCACGAGGTCTTGGCCTCTGTTTCGGTATTTCAAAACACATGATTTTACCACTTGAGAGACAGATGCATGCTCATCAAAAATAAAGCAAGCTATAAACCAGAATGCAAATATGTTATCTTATGGTGTACTGAACACTGATGCCCAAGGCTGCAATAATCCACCCCATAGCTTCCTGCTTCCTCACCCCACCTCACCCTTGACATTAACCCGATGCCCTAAAACCTACAGCAGGACTTCCCTGGCGGTGCAGAGGTTAAGTAAGACTCCATGCTACCAATGTAGGGGGTCTGGGTTCAGTCTCTGGTTGGGGAACTAAGACCTCACATGCCAATGAATATTGATAAATAAATATTAAAAAAAAATAAAACCTCCAGTGCACAGAGTTGGTGAGGTCAAATATCAGATCAGATCAGATCAGATCAGTCGCTCAGTCGTGTCTGACTCTTTGCGACCCCATGAATCGCAGCACGCCAGACCTCCCTATCTATCACCAACTCCTGGAGTTCACTCAGACTCACGTCCATCAAGTCAGTGATGCCATCCAGCCATCTCATCCTCTGTCGTCCCCTTCTCCTCCTGCCCCCAATCCCTCCCAGCATCAGAGTCTTTTCCAATGAGTCAACTCTTCGCATGAGGTGGCCAAAGTACTGGAGTTTCAGCTTTAGCATCATCCCTTCCAAAGAAATCCCAGGGCTGATCTCCTTCAGAATGGACTGGTTGGATCTCCTTGCAGTCCAAGGGACCCTCAAGAGTCTTCTCCAACACCACAGTTTAAAAGCATCAATTCTTCGGCACTCAGCCTTCTTCACAGTCCAACTCTCACATCCATACATGACCACAGGAAAAACCATAGCCTTGACTAGCCGGACCTTTGTTGGCAAAGTAATGTCTCTGCTTTTGAATATGCTATCTAGGTTGGTCATAACTTTCATTCCAAGGAGCAAGCGTCTTTTAATTTCATGGCTGCAGTCACCATCTGTAGTGATTTTGGAGCCCAGAAAAATAAAGTCTGACACTGTTTCCACTATCTCAAAAAACCTTTCTGATATAGATGATAGAGAGGCACTGGAGCATCGCAATTAAGAGTATAGGCTTTGGAGTTAGACAGACCTGAGTCTCATCCTGGATCTGAAACTTACCAGCTCAAGCAAGTCACTAAAACTCTCTAAGCCTAGGTTTTAAGAATCTTGAAACAGAAGTTATAATAGCAATATCTACTTCATGGCATTATTGTGAGGATTAAATAAAACAGAGAATTAAAGCACCCAGCTTAGTTAGTCCCTGGCCCATAATAAGTGCTCGCTGTATGGCAGTTATATTTACTATCAGTAAAAATGCAGACTGAATCCTCAAATAAAGTTAATGTGATTCCACATTCTCTGTCACCCCAAGCAATGGTCCCCAATCCAGCTTCATCAATTTTCAAGGATAACAACTAAAACATAATATTTGACCCTCGAGCTCTAAGAATGTGCACAGACGCACATGTGTGCATGCGCACACACATGCACACATTGATGCAAACATTATGGAGAGCAAGTTGGTAGAATTTGATCAAAATATTCATTCACCCTAAGATTCAGCAATCCCACTCCTGGAAATATATCCCAGGTAAACTCACACACAGCTTAAAAAGGGACATTCAAGACAAGGATTATTTGTGGTAAAGGAAGTTGGAGCAATCTAAGTGTCCATCATTGGGCTGTACTGAATAAATAGGATGTGAAGGGTGCACAGTGTAGCATAGTACGCAGTAGTTAGAAGTGACAAGGTAGAAACACACACAAAAACATGGATCGATATTAAGGACATGGTCCTAAATGAAAAAAATATTAAGAACCAGAATGAGCCCTTTTGAAAAACTATAATATAAATTTTAAAAACATACCCACAGTATAGCCTTACTGGTACACACAAGTTTGAACATACACTTTAGACACATCGGAATCACTGCCAGAGGGGGTGAGGGGAGGAACAGAGTGAGGAGTGGAGGTAAAATGAAAGGAAGGAATAAGGAATCAGGGAAGGAAAGGAGGGGTAATTCCCTGGTTTCCCAGTGGTTAGGACACTGCGCTTTTACTGCTGAGGGTGCTGGTTTGATTCTGAAGTCACACAGGGCAGGTGGAAGGGGGTCTCTTATGTGTTTTCATTATGACAGTGTGTTCTGTATTGGGGAATATAACTCAATTCTTCAATATAATAAATAAACAAACAAACACCACCACTGATTCCCAATAGTGCTTGGTTAGTACAATAAACTTGGGGCCATTTCAAAACTAAATGTTTGCAAACTTCAGGAATATGTTCCATTTTCAAATAACTGAACTTCTCTGCCATTCACACTGCTTATTTGGCTAAATGCCCTTTCCTCTTTCATTCTAATCATCCCAACTTGGAGAAAGGAAAAGGGAGTGTAGGAAAGTGAAGAGGAATGAAGAAAACTATTATTTTAATATTAACCTAGCAATCTTCACTAAACAAAAGTCAAACAGTGAGTGAGACAATATATACTGTGATGCGTACTTTAATATAAAACTTTAATGCTTTAATATAAAACAGTCCAATTACCAGTATGTGAAGATTTCTACCATTATTTATTCATCATGGACATACAAAAAAAAATCAGTAAAATACTCAAAATGCAAGTGTCAAGTTATTGTATATCCACCCAGTTGGTAAAATAAGTCAGTTAATTTGGCAGGTGAGTATTAAGTAATCAGGCTGTCAAACTTGGGTGAGTATCTAAGAGAGAAAGACAAAGACTGAACAAAGGAGGGGGGAAATTATAGAAAAGAAATAAGAAGTGGGCCAAAAATAGGCAGAAGAGAAAAATAAATACAGTGTGACAGGTTCAACAGTAGGCTGGGTACCTCCATTCCATCAGAGATTATCCTAGAAATAAGGACAGATACTTCAAAGTGACACCAGTGGAGTTGAGGGGTTTTGTTCATCAGATAAAGGCTGTTAATAAAGATAAATTCTGGTGAATTTTTCTCTAAAGAGCCAGATAGTACGTATTTGAGACTGCAGGTCAATGATGATACCATGATTCATCAGACACTTCCTCTTTGTTTGACTAGCTATTGTTTTCTCAACTCATGTTTTCCTCATATTGTGTTGTATCCTTTGTCTTTATAAGAGGAAGGAGATCAAGGTCAGTCAAAGATGAAAAATGGATTAAGATGACAGCAAATACCCTCTTTTCTGGGTGTCTCCTTTCCACCAGTGTCAGTTCTCTCTGTCCTCAGCCTGCTGGTTCCTCATTTCCCAGACCTTTAATCCAGTCACATAACTCACAGGTACAAGGTTCCTGGAGTCGGTCTCTGATTTTTTTTAAGACTAGTTCTCTAGGAAACAGAGGAGCAAGAAAGTACCTTCTCATAGGTCTCTATATGGCCTCAATTACCCTTTTCTTCCCCTTACAACCAATCCATCAGCAAACCCTGTTGGTTATACATTTCAAATATACCCAGAATCACTAGCTCCGCCCTCTATTCCAACAACCCTGTTGCAAACTACTATCAATTTTTGCCTGGACTATTTGTAATAAACTGCCATTGGATCCCTGCTTCAGCCCTTGCCTTGCTACACCTGTAAACACAATTTATGTTTCATTACCTCACTTTGTAATATGCTATTTTTAATAGTCTTAGACTCACAGTAATATTGCAAAGAGTAGAGTCACCAAATACCCTTCACCCAGATTCCCCTAATGTTAATATGTTGCATAACCACAGTTCATTTATCAAAACTAAGAAATGTACATTGATATATTAGCTACATTACAGATTTTCTTTGGATCTCACTAGTTTGTACACTAATGTCCCTTTTCTGATTCAGGAGAGACCTCAAGCACGTAGGTTTCTTGGCCAAGAGAACCTAGAGCCAAACCAACTAGTAATGGAGGGCTGACACATGTCCATGTTGTGCCAAGGGTTGTTCCAGAAACTATTATAAACCAATTTAGTCATTAGTCCTGAAGGGGCTAGTTGAGTCTGCACATCCAGCCTATCTTGAGTGAAGTAAATAGAAGAAAAAGAAATAAAGTTTTATAGAATGTTCAAAAGAGGCAAAAAGATAGCTTTTTGTTCTGCTAATTACAGTGACTGAGACATTTTACCCTCCTTAAAAAAATTATCTTGAGACCCTCTTTCTCTTAAAACTAAGGTTCCATTAGAGAATGACTTATGAAGCATCAACAGTAGTAATAGCAACAGTAGTAACATGACTAATGATAATTGTAATAATGATTCATCTTTATTGAGCATCTACAAATGTGCCAGGCACTTCGTTCTAAATGCTTGACTAGCACAGCGTTTAGAGATGAATGCTATAGATGAGGGCACCGGGAGTTAATGTGTAACTGTAAATGCACTAGATACCTCAAGAAAAGGTAGCAACCTTAAAAGTGGCACTTGATTCACACTTCTGTTGCAAGATGTTTGAACATGCCTTCCATTTGCTATCTGCATAATGTAAATACAATGTTAACATAGCAATAAGAGTAACTACTGGACTTTCCTGGTGGTCTAATTGTTGGGACACCATGCTTCCACTGCAGGAGGCATGGGTTCGATCCCTGGTCGAGGTCCTAAGATCCCACATGCCATGCATGGCCAAATATAGAGAGGGGGGAAAAAAGTTTTTTAAAAAGTAATTGCTGCCATTTCTTTACTACCCACTTACGCAAAAGCCAAGGAAGTGGCCTCATTTTATTGTCACAACAACCTCAAGACGGTGCTACAGGCTTCCCATTTGACAAATGAAAAAGCTCAGCAATGTCCTGGGGCTAGTGAATACTAGCATCAGCACTGGAGTCCAACAGTCCACACCTTGTCCCTTCACTAACGCTGTCTTCCTATGCATCAAATAGCCTAAAATGTGTTATTAAATAGAAGGATCTAAAACAGGGATCTTTAATCTGGGGCCATAACTTCAAGGGTTCTGTGAACTCTTGGAATTAAATGTCTGAATAAAAATATATGCATACTTCCCTGGTGACTCAGACGGTAAAGCATCTGTCTACAATGCGGGAGACCCGGGTTCAATCCCTGGGTTGGGAAATCCCCTGGAGAAGGAAGTGGCAATCCACTCCAGTAGTATTGCCTGGAAAATCCCATGGACAGAGGAGCCTGGTAGGCTACAGTCCATGGGGTCACAAAGAGTCGGACACGACTGAGCGACTTCACTTCACTTCACTTCATTATTATTATGAGTCTTAAAGAAGCCCCTGACTTCAAAGCAGACTAAGACCCCAATTAAAAGGAAGTCCACACTAAAAGATATAACACTTCTTTTCAATCTGGGTATTAACAGATCAAGGCAGGAAAAGCCCCAATTTGTATGATGATGGCTGTTCATCAGCACCTGCCTCTCAAATTCACCGAATGCAGAAAGAGTGCATTTCTTTATCCACATTACGTCTACACTGTGTCACACAACGTGCAGCTAGGCTTTCTGAGAGTGGAGTTGAACCTGCTCTGCAGCAGTTACAGAATATCCGGATGACCCCAGAGTCTCCCCCAGCAGCTGTTTAGAAATAGAAGTACAAATGGATGGTTGCTGTGGGTCTCATCTAGGCTTATTTTTCTACAGACAGGGATGGGACCCTGATTCTGGTCCAAATAGAAATTAGGTCGGTTATTCCATTTCCAAAAACCTGGCAGGAATATCTTTCTTTAAACATTAATTAAGCAAACTGAGTATTTTCCAAATAGGAATTAGAGAGAGATCTCCAAGTCTCATGCAAGCCCATGGCTTGATCTTGCTTTTCGATCTCACTGCAGAATGACCTGCTGGTCAGGTACAGTCACTGCTCTCTCTACTCCTCACTCACTAGAAGGTGTTCACTCACCATGCCAGAAAAACTCAAGCTCTTGTCGGAAAATTCTTCATCTCAGTGAAAAGAGAAATGCTAGAGCTTTAACTTGGAGAAGGCAATGGCACTCCACCCCAGTACTCTTGCCTGGAAAATCCCATGGACGGAGGAGCCTGGTAGGCTGCAGTCCATGGGGTCGCTAAGAGTCAGACAACTGAGCAACTTCACTTTCACTTTTCACTTTCATGCACTAGAGAAGGAAATGGCAACCCACTCCAGTGTTCTTGCCTGGAGAATCCCAGGGACGGGGGAGCCTGGTGGGCTGCCATCTATGGGGTCGCATAGAGTCGGACATGACTGAAGCGACTTAGCAGCAGCAGCAGCAGCAGCAGAGCTTTAACTGCAAGAAAAAAAAAATAAAGGAGGAAGGGGCTTGTGGTGTCTTTATGTAGGCAGACAACAGAGGAGAGAGCCTAAGCTACCAGTTCGGCTCTTCTCTCTTGCCTGGCAGAGTGGCAGTGTGAGTTGTCAGATACACGTAGGCTGTGTATTGCCCACAGAAAGATGATTCAGCGTGCCCTGCTCAGACTCATCATTATTCCATCCTCTCAACTGATAGACACGTTTCCTCCAAATGCAGGGTTCGTGATGACAGTGTGGGAAGATGGGCACTCACCCTCCTCCTCAGGACTGCAATCTCAAATGGCAGCTAAGATGACACAGAGGAAGCCACTATACCCTTTGCTTCTACACTGTTTCATCTTGCCTGGATGTTTAATATCTTTACTCAGATCTAGCATGGTGGCGAGCAGCAGTAAGGGGTTTCCTAAGTCCATGTTGCTTGAGTAACACTATCTGAATTCAGATCCTAAAACTTGTATTAAGTCCTTTACCTCACTTCAAATTACCTAAACTATGGGGGAAATGTGCCACTCACATTGCACTAACTCTGAGACCTTTCTATAATGCAGGCCTTCTATGCTACTTGAATTACTGGTCCTAACTCTTCACTCCTTTCTTGTAATAGGATTATAAATCTGCAGCCTTTGCCATTTGGCTTTGCAGTAGAGTTTGCAAAGTAAAGCTCTTCCCTGGTGGCTCAGACTGTAAAGAGTCTGCCTGCAATGCAGGAGACCCGGGTTTGATCCCTCGGTCAGAAGATCCCCTGGAGAAGGAAATGGCAACCTACTGCATAATTCTTGCCTGGGAAATCCCATGGATGGAGGAGCCTGGCAGGCTACAGTCTATGGGGTTGCAAAGAGTCGGACACAACTGAGCAACTAACACTTTCACTTCCACTTTGCAAAGTAAACATCTTCACTCAATTGACTTTAAGCCTAGCTGTGTGAGCAGAAGTAATTGTGTGTCTGTTATAAGAAGTTTTAACAGGTATAGCTAGCTAGCTTTTACTAGCAATTTTTGTGCTTCAGTCATTCACCAGGCCAAAAGCATGTCTCAGATAACTGACCAGGTCCCATGGACATGGGTCCGAGCCCAGCTGAGCCTAGCAAGGCCAAGCCAACCAACAGGACAAATGCATATTTTTTGTCAGCCACCAAAATATCAGGGTCATTTGTTACTGCAGCTAAAGCTAATATATCTTCCAAATTCAATACATCAACAGGTTGTTCTATAACTTACAAACCATGAGACTTCATCAAAGTATGGACCTTGTCCATCTCTGTTCTTAAATACAACCAACCAAAAGAATTACCTTCATCAAAATCCCCATATCTACATCAGTTCATTCGAATATAGCATTCTATTTCTTCCCCCTATAAAACTGCAGGAGAAGTATCTCTGGTAGTCATTTCAGAATTGTTAGCCTAAATTTTTCTTCTTTAAATCTATAAAGAAAGGAAATCTGAGAATAGTTTTATTTCTTGAAGCATTTTAACACACTGTATTGTTTGAGGTAGTTTAGAATCTCCAACACTGAGTTTTATTAGTCTTTTATTCACCTCCCTCCCTACATGAGAAATACTTACAACTATTATAGGCAGTCTTGAAATAAGTATACAGAGTAAGGAAGTGTAAGTACACCAGTTGACCAAAGAAAGACAAAGACATGAATGCAAAGGGAGAAATGACAGAAGCTTCCAATTGGAGATGATGCGGTGACACTAGGAATGCAGCGGGGAATGCCAGGTCCTGACGGCAATTTTTCAGAGTCTTCTTAAGTCCATCTGTTCTCCATAATCTTAACCTGTTGTCATATTTCTCAATCTCTGAGTTTCCCCCTATTTCCCTTTTTTGTTTCTCTAGTTCTTTTATTCAAGACTGAATAATGAGCTGCTTTTCACCCTAAGAAGCTATGAATGGCTGGGTTCTGTTTAGTTCCTGGTATAATTGGAAACAATTGAATTTGAATAGCAATTTGGTTTTCACATCTTTTATTTATTAACACTCTTCAAAATATAGAATGCAAGAGTAAAAACAGTTTTACATAATATAGAGAATGTCAAGAACAGAAAAAAGTGAAAACAAAGAAAAAATAGGAACTGAATAAAAACATGAGTTGAGTTCTATCTGGAGAGTTTCAGGTTTTACATCTGTTTGTACCAATGTATATATCTCAACTGAAGTGGTGTTAATGCACAAATAGAGCTTTAGGGTTTAATCTGTTTAACAAATAGACCCAGTGGTTATGTAACTAATGTTCAGAAAGAAGTAAAGCATTTGCTTTGGTCTCCTAATATTAATAAAATTTAAGGAGGAAAAAAAAATGTAAGGAGGGACTTCTTGGTGGTCCAGTGGTTGAGAATCTGCCTTGCAATGCAGGGGACAAAGGTTCAATTCCTGGTCAAGGAACTAAGATTCCACATGCCCAGGAGCAACTGAGCCCCATGAGCCTCAACTAGAGAAAAGACCACATACTGCAATGAAAGATCCAGCGTACCACAACTAAGACCCAATACAGCCAACAATAAATAAATAAAATTTTAATGTAAGGAAAGCAGAGGAGCTATATCTTGCTGAAGTCTACAGATAAATGCCTGGGCATCACCATATGCGAAATGAGTATTTTCCCTGTTCCTGGCACACCCAGAGGCATATTCAATTTGTTATTAATATAAGTACACTTCTCTGTGTGTACATCATACTTTAATAAAGGAGATTAAAAATTAAACTAGAGAACAAATAAGAAACTAACACTTGGTCACTTTCCTCCCTGGGATTTGGTGGTAAATGTACTTATGTCCCTGGTGATCCAGTGGTTAAGATTCTGCACTTCCAATGCAGGGGATGAAGGTTCAATCCCTGGTTGGGGACTAAGATCCCACATGCCTTGTGGCCAAAAAAAAAAAACCAAGGTGGGAATTAGAAAAGAAAAATCCTGCACTACCGTGTACAAACGGATGCAAGGAGTGGTGTATATTGTCCAAGAAATGCACGATCTTTGTCATCTCTTACAGGATTTGGAAACCTTCAAGAGCCTCTTTCCTCCTGCATCCTAGTTACTCCCCCTGATTTAGGAACCAGCCTCTCAAATAAAAATGCAAGGGTTCCAGTACCAGGTTGGCCACCTCCTAGCTATACAACCTTGGGCAGGTATTTAACTGACTGCGTGTCAGTTCAGCCATCTATAAAATGAAGATAATAATAGTACCTACTTCCTAGGATTATTGCAAAGAATTGTATGCCTGGGACCTATAGAAAGTACTTAATAAATGTCAACTATTATCGTAACTTTTACGATAATGGTTCAATATATAAGACAGGAATAACTGAGAGAAGAAGAAATAGCACCTAATTCTGCCCAAATTGCTTTTTCCATAAAAATTGTTTTAAACGGCTGAAGTGTTCACAGGAGAAATGTACTGATGTTTGCAACCTACTTTAAAATGCACCAAAAAATAAGCTGCATTGACAGATGGATAGCAGGATCAATAGATGGATAGAAACGTGATAAGACAAATAAATCAAAATCTGTACTATAGAATCTAAGTGATGGGTATGTAGGTGTTCACAGTAAAATTTCTCAATTTTTCTGTATACAGATGTTGGAAAAACAAAAAAAAATCTTTAAAAAAGTAAATGGGATAAATATTTAAATTCTGTATAATTACTAAGTATAAGCAGAGACTGTGTACAATATCAAGTTATATATAAACATCTAATTAAGGTTATTTTCTTCTCTTTCTAAACTTGAGTGTTGAACTTCAGTTTTACCTTCTAATTTCAGGAAAACTTGTGCTTTCACCCCAAATTTTTCTACCTTGTCAGATGTTCTCACGAATACTTCTTTCTCATTCTGTTTATGAGCAAATTTTGTGTCCAAAGCCTTCTTCCTACACAATGTGATAAGAACCACGAAGCCCCCTGCTTTTTTTTACCTCAAGAAAATAAGAGGAGAGATGTGAGTCCTCTTCTCTTTTAACAGCACAATGGGCTAAATTATATTTTATCCAGCTCTTAAATTAGGCAATTTCTGAGACTATTTAATCCTGCTGCTGATGCTAAGTTGCTTCAGTTGTGTCCAACTCTTTGCAACCCCATGGACCATAGCCCGCCAGGTTCCTCTGTCCATGTGATTCTCCAGGCAAGAATACTAGAGTGGGCTGCCATTCCTTCTCCAGGGCATCTTCCCAACCCAGGAATCAAACCCACATCTTTTATGACTCCTGCATTGGCAGGCGGGTTCTTTACCACTAGCACCACCTGGGAAGAGTGCATTAATTCTCCATAGAGAAATGTTGCTTTCATTGTTCAAAATTCTATCATGTTATCTCTTTCTGTAACAAGCTGCTTCTTTTGCCCAGTATTACCTCAACCAACAAAAGCAGAGAAATCTCTGGCAGACAGGTTAGTCTGCCTTCCTCACAGTCCTTCCCCACCGTCTTCTTTGCTTACTAGCTCATAGACTATCTACAGACTAACAACTAAAAGGGAGGCCTGGTACCAAAAAAGAGCTTTCTCCGGAGGTCCAGTGGTTGGGACTCCGCCTTCCACTGCAGGGGGTGCAGCAGGTTTGATCCCTGGTCAGGGATCCCATGGAGGCATGGTGGAACCCAAGTGAGAGTACTGGACTTCCCTTTTCTCTTAGTTGAAATAAAGTGATTGAAAGCTGAAAATGCATAGTAATTTATGTCAGTTGCAGACACTGTGGCACTTGTAAAACATGTCCACAAATCGTTTGACTGTCCTCTGATGGAAAGACAGGATCTATGTTCAAGATGTGAAAGAGAAGCTGAGAAAATGAGTCTCTGGTTTTTCCAACACGAGTAAGAAATCTACTAGGGATAAAAGGTTGGGAATGGCTTTTAGGTAGTCAAACAGAACAGTCTGCCACAAATATCTTTGTAACAAATACAAAATCAAATTACTATATTATTGCTAAAGGGCTAACAAAGCAGATAATTTTATTTTCCTACAGATGATCATTTTTGAGGGCTAGTAATTTATCAAGACTTGAAAGCTATTTCTAGTCATTGAAATCAAATTACTTCAGGACAAATAATGTAATTAATTTTACTTTTTACTTTACATAATTCTCAACTTTTTATTGTGATGCTTTGACAGCAATGCCTCTCCCTATCTGTATTTCTTTGTTATGTTTTTGTCTTTGTTTAAATTGAGGCATAACATACACACAGTATAGAAGGTGCTCCAAGTTCAAGTGTACAGCCCAATAAATTTTGATATACATAGACACCTGGGTCACCACCACAAGACCAAGACCTAGACTATTTCCAGGATCCAGAAAGCTCTCTCATTCCCTTCCCTCTGGCAATATCCACCCTCAAGTTCAGTTCAGTCGCTCAGTCATGTCCAAATATTTGTGACCCCATGGACTGCAGCATGCCAGGCCTCCCTGTCCATCACCAAATCCCAAAGCTTGCTCAAACTCATGTCCATCGAGTCAGTAATGCCATCCAACCAGCTCATCCTCTGTCATCCCCTTCTCCTCCTGCCTTCAATCTTTCCCAGCATCAGGGTCTTTTCCAATGAGTCAGTTCTTCACATCAGGTGGCCAAAATATTGGAGTTTCAGCTTCAGCATCAGTTCTTCCAAAGAATATTCAGGACTTATTTCCTTTAGGATGGACTGGTTGGATCTCCTCGCAGTCTAAGGGACTCTCAAGAGTCTTCTCCAACACCACAATTCAAAAGCATCAATTCTTCAGTGCCCAGCTTTCTTTATAGTCCAACTCTCACATCCATACATGACTACTGGAAAAAACATAGCTTTGACTATACAGACCATTGTTGGCAAAGTAACGTCTCTGTTTTTTAATATGCTTCTAGGTTGGTCATAGCTTTTCTTCCAAGGAGCATGTGTCTTTTAATTTCATGGCTGCACCCACCATCTGCAGTGATTTTGGAGCCCCCCAAAATAAAGTCTGTCGCTATTTCCAATGTTTCCCCATCTATTTGCCATGAAGTGATGGTACTGGATGCCATGATCTTCGTTTTTCGAATGTTGTGTTTTAAGCCAAATTTTTCACCCTCCTCTTTCACTTTCATCAAGAGGCTCTTTAGTTCTTTGCTTTCTGCCATAAGGGTGGTGGTATCTGCATATCTGAGGTTATTGATATTTCTCCCAGCAATCTTGATTCCAGCTTGTGCTTCATTCAGTCCAACATTTCACATGATGTACTCTGCATATAAGTTAAATAAGTAGGGTGGCAATATACAGCCTTGATGTACTCCTTTCCCGATTTGGACCAGTCTGTTGTTCCATGTCCAGTTATAACTGTTGCTTCTTGACCTGCATACAGATTTCTCAGGAGGCAGGTAAGGTGGTCTGGTATTCCCATCTTTTTAAAGACTTTTCCAGGTTGTTGTGATCCACACAGTCAAAAGCTTTGGCACAGTCAATAAAGCAGAAGTAGATTTTTTTCCTGCTGCTGCTGCTGCTGCTAAGTCACTTCAGTCATGTCCGACTCTGTGCAGCCCCACAGACAGCAGCCCACCTGGCTCCCCCATCCCTGGGATTTTCCAGGCAAGAGTACTGGAGTGGGGTGCCATTGCCTTCTCCGAGATTTTTTTGAAACTAAAGTAAAAGACTTTACTTTTGCAAGTAAAGTTTTTCTGGAACTCTCTTACTTTTTCCATGATCCAGCAGATGTTGGCAATTTGATCTTTGGTTCCTCTGCCTTTTCTAAATCCAACTTGAACATCTGGAAGTTCATGGTTCATGTACTGTAAAAGCCTGGCTTGGAGAATTTTAAGCATTACTTTGCTAGTGTGTGAGATGAGTGCAATTGTGGGGTAGTTTGAGCATTCTTTGGCATTGCCTTTCTTTGGGATTGGAATGAAAACTGACCTTTTCCAGTCCTGTGGCCACTGCTGAGTTTTCCAAATTTGCTAGCCTATTCAGTGCAGCACTTTCACAGCACCATCTTTTAGGATTTGAAATAGCTCAGCTGGAATTCCATCACCTCCACTAGCTTTGTTCATAGTGATGCTTCCTAAGGCCCACTTGACTTCACATTCCAGGATGTCTGGCTCTAGGTGAGTGATCACACCATTGCGGTTATCTGGGTCATTAAGATCTTTTTTATATAGTTCTTCTGTGTATTGTTGCCACCTCTTCTCAATATCTTCTGCTTCTGTTAGGTTCATACCATTCCTGTTCTTTATTGTGCCCATCTTTGCATGAAATGTTCCTTAGGTATCTTTAATTTTCTTGAAGAGATCTCTAGTCTTTCCCATTTTATTGTTTTCCTCTATTTCTTTGCATTGATCACTGAGGAAGGCTTTCTTATCTCTCCTTGCTATTCTTTGGAACTCTGCATTCAAATGGGTATATCTTTCCTTTTTTCCTTTGCCTTTCGCTTCGCTTCTTTTCTCAGCTATTTGTAAGGCCTCCTCAGACAATCATTTTGCCTTTTTGCATTTCTTTTTCTTGGGGATGGTCTTGACCGCTGCCTCCTGTACAATGTCACAAACCTCCATCCATAGTTCTTCAGGCACTCTATCAGATCTAATCCCTTGAATCTATTTGTCACTTCCACTGTATAATCATAAGGGATTTGATTTAGATCATACCTGAATGGTCTAGTGGTTTTCCCTACTTTCTTCAATTTAAGTCTGAATTTTGCAATAAGGAGTTCATGATCTGAGCCACAGTCAGCTCCCTGAAGATAATCACTATTCTGACTTACATCACCGTGTGTCAGTTTTGCCTTTTCTTGAACATTACAATAAAGTGCTTTATACAGTAAGTACTCTTTTGTGGCTGGCCTCTTCCATAATATCTGTGAGAATCAACAGGAGCTTTTTGTTTATTTGCTTGTTTTCTTGTTTGATTTTGGCTGAGTAGTATTTCATTGTATGTACATATTATAAATCATCTATCAATTCTCCTACTGATGGACTTTTAGGTTGTTTCCAATTGGGGGCTATTATGAAAAGGCCACTATAAACCTAACACATGTCTTTTGACAAATTTGCACTGCTTTTCCTTGGGCGTATGTCTAGAGGGGGGATTCCTAGGTCACAGGGTACAAGCACATTCAGCTGTATTAAATACTGCTGAATCATTTGGCAAAGCTGCTTTATCCTCCACTGGCTTGTAGTTTCCAAGGGAAGGTGTTAGTGTGGTCCCTGATTCTAGCTCTTCTCACCAATCCAGAACCTTTAAAGAGACGTCTAACAACACATTCTCTTTCTTGTATGACTGGCCCCGCATGGTCTTTCCAGACTTTTCTCTGTTGCTCTAACTACAAAGCCAGCTTAAGGGAACCTAGACTAAGTGAATATTTAGGTTCTCTCCCAACTTAATGAAATATAAGCAGGTAAAGGCAAACAAGTTTTAGGTCTATTTTAACTGTCTCATTTCATAAACTTGAGTGATAGTTTATCCCCTTTGGTTCATGCCTTTGTGCTTTAAAGAAACCAATGCAACTAAACTATGGGCATGATGTGAAAATAAATAGTAAAGTTGTTTAGGCTTCCCAGGGACAGGAAGGAGGATGGGAGGAAACTGTTACAGAAATGTAACCATTATTGTAATCCGCCTGCAGGGCTATGACTAAGTCATAATTATCTCACAATCTGAATTAATGCTGCGTGCTCTCCCTTGTCCTGTCAACATGTGCATGCACACTGCAAGATCGGCAGGGTTGCTCCAAGGCTGAACATTCCTAGCTCCCACTGCACGTGTGCGCTGATCTCACATTCCAAGGAATGATCTATAACTGCAGGACTATAAGAGCATTTTTACCCACAGTGGCCTCACCTTTTCCCTATTCAGTTCATTACTGATTTTTTGCATGGAAACTCCCATAGCATTCAACTATAATAATGACCTATTTATATACAGTATTGGATGGGGGCCTATTTCTGACATTTGTGCAGGTGCATTCTTAATTTAACTTACACAAATTCAAGAAAAATGTCATATTCTCCTGCATATGGATGTTCCTAACCTCATCTTCATTCCATTCTTGTGAGTAGTGAGAGAATCTTCCCCTCAAAAAAAAAAAAAAAAGAAAACTGGAGAGACACGATAATGAGAACAAAATTTAGAAAACTTTTGTGTTCATGAAATGGTCCATTTTAAGTGTGCTAAATCAGAAGCCAGAAGTTTCATTCTGGATCAGCTCTTTTATTGTTCTCAGACTTTTTTCCCTAAAACACATCAAGAAGCAATGCTAAACCAAAGATGTGTGTGGTGATTTCTGACAGATTAAGTGGTCCCTGGGGTCAAAGTTCAGGGTTCCCTCACAGGCTCTGCCTCTTCAGCACCAAGACTCAGTTGACACATGGTCCTTATTGGGTCCTGATGAATTAAATGACAAGCTCTGAGAAGGGAAGGCCAGGACATTGGTAATTTTTTCAAGCTCTCTAGGTGAATGTAATGTACAGTCAGATTTGAGAGCCACTGGAGTCCATCCTGTCTTGCTCCAGGAGCAAGAAGAGGAAGGCAGTATCACCTACACTGCATGGCTACATACAGAATATTGCCAGCACGACCTGCTTAATTCTTACGTGCACTGATCAAAAAAAACACGGTGAAGTGAAACAGCAACTTTCAGTGAAGCAGAACATAAAAGAGGTTTTTTTTGCTAACACATTTCACCGAAGCCATGCTTTATCCAAAGGAAAGAAGAGAGGAAACATAAGAAGGGGAAACAGGAAGAAAATGACAGTGGCAGACAGGGCAGCCAGTCAGGCTGTTCATAGGGGGCCATAATCCTAACGTTCACCAACTACTAAAAGTATAAACATTTTGGTATGCGGAATTCAGAAGGGCTTGGATATAGTTTGCTTAAATAGAACATGAGCCCTGATCAATATGAGACAGTGTGTCCTAAGAGACCAGCACAGCCTCCCAAAGAGGAGTGTGTGTGTGTGTGTGTGTGTTGATCCACTTTTTGACTAAATGAGGGGGAGGGAGCTTTATACTCCAGTAGCAGGGACATCTCAGTATCAGAGGGAGGAATACGACATGGGAGAAGAAATGGAGAATGTCCTGGTACTAGCTCTCCAGCTACAACCAGGAGACACAGGCCAATCAAGAAAAGAAATACAGGGAAAAACTGGAAGGACCATTTTAATTAGAGACACTATGAGGCATGACTTGAGGGAAGTATAAGCAATTCTTTGGTCTCCCCGATGACAAGGCCCAATGCAGAGGTGGGGAAAGGAGTGGCCTCTTTACTCCATAGAGCACAACTATGCCTCCTAAGAATGAGTGCCTCTGTGGACACCAAGACAGTTTCCTTGACATTTCCACATGAGGCAACACAGAAAACAGGGTGGCAACCAGAAGCACCATCAAACAGCATCAGGAGCAAAAGCCATCAACAAGGAGGACTTGGGAGCATGAGAAAAACAATAGGGTTTTGCTGTATGATGGTCTGCCAGCACATGTGAGCCTGTTCTAATGACTAACAGAAATCCTTCTGGGGAGAAAGAGGCTTTAGGGAGGCTTGAAGTCCCTTATGAGTGAGGAAATCTAGACTCCTACTATTAATACAATTCCATCTATATCCACTAGTAAGTGAGGCCCAGGGACATTCATGTTACAGTAATTTACTGTGTGATACTGAATAGAAAATAGCCCTGCCAAACATATGTTTCCTTTTAAATGTTTGCTTCTTTTGGTGAATTAATGAAGACTTGTGAATAAAAGAAAGTTGTACAGCAAGGGAGATCATACTGTTGTAAAATTACTCAGAAAGGAATCAAATAATTTTCCCTGTGTATCCTACAGAAATCCATTTTTCTCTTTCACTATAATACTGAAACTTCTGAGTTGATTGGCAAATAAATCATAAAATCTTCCCCCATCCACACTCCATTAGCAAAGAAGATCATAAAATGAGAACAGAGTAGAGGAACAGACAAAGGTATCCTTGGTAGGGAGGCAGATTACCACTCTTCCACCACCTCATTCTCCAGCTTCTTTCCACCATTCAAGAAAGCTAAATACTGTCTAACTAGAACAACCTGTAGAATAAGGGGGCGAAAAACAACCAAGATCCAGAGGCAGAAAATGGCTCCTGATAAACTCCTTGTTTCTCCTTGTTAGGATTTCAGTTCTCACCATGTCAGTCACCCACATTGGGCTGTATTTGTTGTCCAAGTGCAGTGGCTTCTGCCTACACACATTTTAAAAAGTGGCTTCACAGAGTGAATCCAGAGGGGCCAATTAGCCCATAAAAATGTTAACAAACCATTGTAGATTAGGGAGCAAATTCCAGACCAAAAGGCTGACTCTCAATGTCTTTGCTTGGTAACTTCCACTAAATACAATTTAGACAACCTCATACTTGGGATGTTCTGAACAAGGCCATCAGTGACACAATTCGGGAAAAAAGTCAAAAACATTCCTCAACTTACTGAACTGAAAGGAGGAGGGGGCAGGGGCAGTTCTTTTTTTTTTTCCTACTGAAGTATTCCCCCCCCAAAAAAATCAGTCATGCAAAAAAAATACAAATAAACAACCAAAGCTTTAACACTATGCTTGGGAGTTCAGGCCATAGGACCACCTTGTAAGCAAAATGACTTTATACCTGGTCGTTAGCATGCCTTGATAATTAGAATCCTTTGGATGAGACCCAAGACAGAATTCCATACTCAATTCTATTTTAATATTCAGAACACTAGAGAAGTGCTTATTTGTTTCCCAAAACAAAGGTAAGAGCCACCCAGGGGCTCTACTTTCTAAATAAAATCATATTTAATAGCCCCCGGCATACCATTTGCGTTGGCTAAAACACTGTAGCTATCCCATGGAAATTTACATTAGGGAAAGCGGCAAAGGAGAAGCCACAGAACAGCTTTGTCATTAGCTGTCATTAGCTGTCATTATCAAAATACTGATACAGAGCTCTTCTACCTAGGGTGGAGAGCACTGCTGAGGTTCAAGCTCCAGATCCAGCTCTTTGCCCCAAATCCAAACATCAGACAAGAGGAGAAAAGAGATAGCCTGGTGTCCAATGCAATGTACTGGAGGGTGAGGCTCTGACCCATGGAAGGAGAAAGCAGAAGAGTGTCAACGTGCTGTCCCAGCTTTGTGGAGGAGAAAGAGCCACATCCCCATGTCTGAGCTCTGAATACAAGGACTCTGTAAGCTGGGATGCATGAAACATCCTGGGCAATTTTGAGGGTCTAGACAAGTCAAACATGTGCTTGTAATAGGGTCTGCAGGCACCAACAGTGATCTCAGTAAGGGAAAAAATGTGCAGTGGGCATGCTGGTAAAGCTGACAGAGACAGCTCAAGGGGCTGAAGAAATGACAGCTAGCCATCAGGGTTTGAACTCCGAGCTTCCCACTCACCAACTTTGTGACTTTGCCAAGTCACTTCTCCTGGGCCTCAATTTCATCATCTGTACAACGAAGCTGATAACAGCACCTACCTCATACGGGTTAAATGAAATAAAACACTCAAAGCATCGAACAATAACTGGTACATCTTAAACAGTCTGTGAGCTATTATTATTTATAACTTTCTTTGACGGTTTGAAATTATTACCTTTAAAGCCAGAAATGGATTACAGATTAAAAACAGGACATTAAAAAAAAAAAGTGATGGGAGTGATGAGATTGATTGGACTAGAGATGAAACAACAAAAAATAGCATATTGGAATCAAATGACTCTTTCTCTAGCAATTGACAGTACATAAATGAAAATAATGTACCTAAAATGCTCTCAGAATGTCATTTAAAGACAGAATAAAATGGTGGCTGAATTTGTTATAGGTGCTAAGCTTTTATCATGTTAAAATAGTGCACGAGTCATCAGCAGAGTTGAGGCAGTGAAATTTTTCAAAATAGTTCTGTGGTCCCTGCCAAGGTACAACATCATTTTGAAACAACACACAGTAAGCATAAAAATAAGGCTCCTGGTTCTTTCAGCATACATTAAACAACTTAATGTTATTGAAAAAATTATGCAAACAAAATTTAAATCTGATTATATAAGTATACATAGGATCTTTCAAAGCAAGATGCCATAACACACATACAGAAAAGCTTACTAGAAAGAGACAATAGAAAAATGGACAAAAGACTTAAAATCAGACATTTAACAAAAGAGGATATCCAAATAAGTGTTATAAATATACGTAAAGGGGCCCCACTTAGTCATCAGGGAAATACAAATTAAAACTGCAATGCTGTATCACTGCATTTCTACAGAATAGCTTAAATTAAAAAAAAAAAAAACAATATCAAGTGTTAAGGGTGTGGAGCAACTAAAACTCTCAATGTTACTGGGGGAGAATAAACTGGTTCAAATACTTTGGGGAAGTATTTGTCAATATTTAGTAAAATTGAACATAAGCACTCCCTGTGAGTCACCAATTACATGCTGAGTTACATACCCAAGTGAAATGCATACAAATGTCCACTGAAAGGCACATACTAGAATGTTTATGGCAGCACTATTCATAATAGCCAAATACAGGAGACCAAATGGCTGTCAGCAGGAGAATGGATAAGAACATTCTGATACCCTCACACAAGGGAATGCAATACAGTAAGGAGACTAAATGAACCACAACTACACAAAAACCCAATGAATCTCATGAAAAAAATGTTGACAAACATAATCCAGGCAAAGAAGAGCATGTACTGTATGCTGTATGATTCTGTTAACATAAATTCAAAAGCAGGCCAACCTAATTTGTAGTGTCAGCCATCGGGAGAGTGGTTTCTCCCAGAAGACAGCGATAGAGGCAGCACAAACAGCATCTGGAGTTGTGGTAAGTATGTGAACATTTGTTAAGCTTTTCAGTTATGGTCTGTGCACTTTTCTGTAAGTATGGCATACTTCAGTAAAAAGTTCACGTTTAACAATGCTTAGTAAATGCTGATCTACTCATATTGCAACATAAACGGAAGTTCCATGAAGGGAAGAGACACTTGTCTCTTTTATTCACTGATGTGCCCTATGTATCGAAAACAGTGCCTGATAGACAGTAGGTGCTCAACAGATATTTACTGAATGAGTGGTAGATAAGCAAACTGCTCCAAACATATAATTTTACCATCATGTGAAAAAGCTAAAACAGAATCCCAGAGCACACATATTTGATGAATTGGTTCAAGGACTGATGATATGTGAAGTCCAAAATTCAGCTGCATAAGATTATGGATTCATGTATTTCTCCTTTTTGCCTGGTTGTAATATATGTTCTGCCAGGTAACTATGAAGAAAACTTTAAGTATGTAAATCACTTATCACTTATCTAACAGAAATATGTCTTTAAGTATATTAATAAGATTTAATTTACTTCCAAAAAGTTAATAACAACATGGTGAGCCCTTTACTGAATCAACTGGAGAAGTAAGGGCTTCTATCAATGCTGGGACCACAATGTCTCCAACTATAGGAGTTCTTATTCTAGTTAGACTAAGTTAGACTAAGTTAGAACTTAGAAGCTCTAAGCATTAATAAGATGTCAGCATATCTCAAAATAGGGTTGAATAATGCCATGCAAACTGTCAATTTTATTAAGGAGCAGATTTTAAATTTCAGACTTTTCAGAAATGTTTGTAATTATATAGGCAGCAAGTATCAAAATTTCCTTTTTTAACTTGAAGACCAATAGCTGTCTCAAGGCAAGATACAAGACCAATTCTTCAAATAAAACAAGAAAGTGGTATTTTTTTAATGAAAGAATTTGTTGCAGGGACAGATTTCCATTTTGCCCTCCTTTCTTTAATAATAAAACAATATATAATAAATATAATAAAACATCTAGCCAAAAACTATACAACTGACCCTTGAACAACATATGGGCTAGTGGTGCTGATCATTGACCAGTCCAAAATCTATGTATAGCTGTACAGTCGACCATCAGTATCCACAGTTCCACAACACAGATTCAACCCACCTTGGATAGTATAGTACGTATAGAATATATTTAATGAAAAATGTCCATGTGTAACTGGATCCACACAGTTCAAACTCATTTTGTTCAAGGGTCAACTGTATTTCACAGCCTCCCTTGCAGCCAGGTGTGATCATGGTGACTGGGATGCAAGTGAAAATGTTCTGTGCCTCTTCTAGGTCATACTTATAAAAAGAATGGGTGAGTTGTCCTGCTCTCCCTTTCTACATACCCACTGGCTGCAGCATGCACTCACAACCATCTGAGACCATGACAAGGAAGCCACACATTGAGGATGGCAGATTAGCAAAACAGCTGTGCCGGGAGCTCTGCATTTAAGTGGCTGAGTCACCCTCCTAGCCCTGGATTGCCCTCATCTGGATCATTGTATGAAAGAGAAATACACTTCTATTTTGTTTAAACCATAATATTGAAGAGTCTCTTTACACAACAACTCACATTAAACCATAATGAATGCAAACTCCAGTAACTAAAATATCTCTGAATTAAAACATAACACACTCACTCAATACAGCTTTATAGTTTCTCAATTTCCCACACCCTGAATGGTATATAGAGTAATGACTGCCTCCCCAATTCCCCACTTGCTGAATTTCTTGGGAACCTATAAATGTTTACTTACACGGCAAAAGAGACTTAGAAGATGTATTACGCTTAGGATCTTGAGATGCGGAGAGCCCCGTGGATTACCACAGGTGGACCCAATGCAATCACAAGGGTCCTCATAAGAGGGAGATGAGAGGATAAGAGTCAAAGGAAGAGATGTGATGACGGAATCAGTTTCAAGTGATGTACTATGAAAATGGAGGAGGGACGAGAAAAGGAAAGCAGGTGGCCACCAGAAGCTAGAAAAGGCAAGGAGACTGATTCTCTGGAAGTAATTCAGCTGTGCTGACACCTTCATTTTAGCCCCCTAAGATCCATGACAGACTCCTGACCTCCAGAGCCATGAGATAACAAATCTGTGGTAACATGTAGCAGCATAGGAAACGGATACACTCCATTTGCTTCAGCCACATGGGTCTTTCAGTTTTTCAAACACACTGAGCTCTTTCATGCCTTAGAACCACTGTCCATGCTCTTCCCACTGTCTGGAATTGTCTGGAATAATTTGTGTTCTTCTAAGTTATTAAATGTCAGGTTCCTTCCTGCTTATAGGGCTCACTGAAAATGTTACCTCCTCGGGGAGGCCTTCCCTGCCCACCCAATCTAAAGTAGTCACCCCATCACTCTCTCTCACAGTATACTGTTCTTTTCCATCATAAAATGGAAAAACCTGTTATTTGTATTATCTAGTTGTTTGTTTCCTTAGTAGGGCTCATCAGCCCTACTAAACTGTGTGTTCCATGAGGATTGCATCCATTTTCATCATCATTTGTGAACTGTGAACCTGGAATGGATCTTCCATAAAAAATGTGTTAAATGGATGTTTAATATTAAAGCAATATGGAGTTACACTGTTACCAAGCTTTTAAGCTTCAAATAAATGTCAGAAAGGAAACTGAAACATAGTATGGAGTCCTCAAAAAGAACAAAATGTACGTGATTGTTTTGAAAATTTGAGAGAATATCTTACAAAAAAGGACAGTAAGAGATCAGACTCCTTCGAGTGACATCACAAATTGTGTCATAAGATATTGATTTTAACTGATTAGAAATTCTTTTGCTGACTCTCCAAATTGTATACTTATTGGTTAAAAAAAGAAAAAAAAGCTTTTCAGGTATTGCTAATGATTAACTTTGGAACTAAAATGTCTCATAATTCCTCTTACATTATTCTAGATGAGCTGACATTCAGATGAGTCATAACATTCTATGGCAAGCTATTACAAACTATTACCATTTGTAACTTATTACCATTTGAAACTACTTATCTGTATGAGCTAAAGGTTTTTTTGAAACCACACTGTTAAAGCAAAATACAAAAGTAAATTGGCTACTGAAAGCAGGGTCACAGAAGTATTTGTACACCCATGTCCACAGCAGCATCATTCACAATAGCTGGGGGAAGGAACCCCAAGTGTATATCAGGGGATCAAAAGATAAACCAACTGTGGTTTATACATACAATGGAATATTTTTCAGCCTTGAAAAGGAAGAAAATTCTGACACATGCTACCACACAGATGAACCTTGAGAACATAATGTTAAATGAAATAAGCCAGTCACAAAAAGACAAATACTGTATGGTTCCACTTATATGAGGTACCTAGGGTAGTCAGGTTCAAAGAGACAGAAAGTAGAAGGGTGGTTACCAGGGGCTGGGGTAAGGGGAACTGGGGAGTTATTGTTCAACAGCTATAGAGTTCTAGTTTTTATAAGTTGAAAAGAGTTCTGGAGATTAGTTGCACATCAATGCGAAGGTACTTAATACTGCTGCTGCTGCTGCTGCTAAGTCACTTCAGTCGTGTCCGACTCTGTGTGACCCTATAGACGGCAGCCCACCAGGCTCCCCCATCCCTGGGTTCTCCAGGCAAGAACACTGGAGTGGATTGCCATTTCCTTCTCCAATGCAGGAAAGTGAAAAGTGAAAGTGAAGTCGCTCAGTCGTGTCTGACTCTTAGCGACCCCATGGACTACAGCTACTTAAAAATAGTTAAGATGTATGGAAGCTTCTCAGAAAACTTAAAATAGAACTACAATATGATCTAGCAATACCACTCTTAGGCATATATCTGGACAAAACTATAATTCAAAATGATACAAGCACCCCTATGTCATTGTAGCACTAGTCACAATAGCCAAGACATGGAAAACAAGCTAAATGTCCATCAACAGATGAGTGGATGAAGATGTAGCATGTATATACGCTGGAATACTACTTGGTCATAAACAAGAATGAAATAATGCCATTTGAAGAAACATGGATGCAACTAGAGATTACCATACTCAGAGAAGCAAGTCAGAAAGAGAAAGACAAACACCAAATGATAGCACTTATATGTGGAATCTAAAATATGAGACAAATGAACATACTTATGAAGCAGAAACAGACTCATAGACCCAGAAAAAAGACTTGTGGTTGCCAAGTGGGGCAGGGAGGGGTGGCCTGGAGTTTGGGATTAATAGATGCAAATTATTACATGCAGAATGGATAGAGAACAAGGTCCTACTGTGTAGCACAGGGAACTGTATTCAATATCCTGAGATAAACTATAATGGAAAAGAATATATATAACATCTTAAGGAAAAATCTGAGTGAACTTTTTGGCCAACACAATATATGCACAAATAACTGCATATATATAACTGTGCAGCAAAAATTAACACAACATTATAAATCAACTATACTTCAATAAAAAATAGTTATGATACATTTTATGTCATGTGTATTTTACCAGTTTTTTAATTAACTATTTTTTTAAATTTTATTTTATTTTTAAACTTTACAATATTGTATTAGTTCTGCCAAATATCAAAATGAATCCGCCACAGGTATACCCGTGTTCCCCATAATTAACTATTTTAATTGGAGGAAAATTACTTTACATAATGTAATGGATTTTAGCATATATTGACATGAATCAGCCACAGGAATACACATGTTTACTGTAATTTAAAAAAATTTTAATTTAAAAGACAGTCCACTCTATATGTCACCCCCAGAAAAGCAAATTAAAACAACAGATTACCACTGCATACCTACTAGAACGCCAAAATCTGAACCTTGATGACACCATATGATGACAAAGATGTAAAACAATGGGAACTATCATTCATTGATGGTGGGAAAGGAAAATGGTACAGCTACTTTGGAAGATATCTGGCAGATTTTTACAAAAGAAAATAAGCATTTTCACCACATGATACAGTCATCATTTCTTTGGTATTTACTCAAATAAGCTGAGAAAACATGTCCACTCAAAAACCTGTATATGGCAATTTATAGCAGCTTTATTCTTAAGTTCCAAAACTTGAAAGCAACCAAAATATTGTTCAGTAGGCGATGAATGCATAAACTGGGGTACATCCAGGCAACTAGATACTACTCAGCCCTGAAAGGAAATGAGCTAGTAAGCCATCAAAAGATATGCAAGAACTTTTAACGTACACTACTAAGTGAAAGAAGCCAACCGGAAAAGGCTACATACTGTACGATTTCAACTATCTGGCATTCTGGGAAAGGAAGAAAAACCTATGGAGACAGTAAAAGATCAGTGGTTGCCAAGGGATTAGGCAGGAAAGATGAATAGGTAGGCTGAAAGGATTTTTAGGGCAGTAAAAATACTCTGTATGATACCATACCATAATACATGTCATTATACATGGATACATGTCATTATACATTTATCGAAGCCCACAGACAGCCAACACCAATGATGAACCATAATAAAAACTATGAACTTTGAATGATTATGATGTGTCAATGTAGGTTCATCAGTTATAACAAATGTACCATCCGGTGGGGATGTCGATAGTTGGGGAGGCTGTGCATGTGTTGGGAAAGGGGTATATGGGATATCTATGTGCCTTCCTATTAATTTTGCTATGAACCTTAAAACTCCTCTAAAAAATAGTCTTTTAAAAATACTAGAAGAAAGGACTTTCCTGATGGTCCAGTGTTTAAGAATCCACCTGCCAATGGAGGGGACACAGATTTGATTCCTGGTCCAAGAAGATTCCACATGCCATGGAGGCACTAAACTCATGTGCCAATTATTCAGCCCATGTTTTAGAATCCATGCTCAGCAACAAGAGAAGCCACCGTGAGAAGACTGCACACTACAGAGTAGCCACTGACCACTGCAATTAGCAAAAGTCTGCATGTATCAACAAAGACCCAGTGCAGCCCCCCAAAGAATGCATAAATATTTTTTAAAATATTAGAAGAAAAATCTTACACAATTATTCATGATAAGGAATGGGGCAGGGGAAACCATGATGGAACTACTGATTTATTTAATATCATGTATGAATCTCAAATTCATTATGTTAAGTGAAGTAAGCCAGTCTCAAAGAATTATATATTGCATTATTTCATTTAATGATATTCTGGAATAGTGAAAACTCTAGGGACAGAAAATATATCAGTGGCTGCTACAGTAGGAAGAGAGGGTAACATGAAGAGGTATAGAGGAATATGGAAGGGGTGAAGAAACCATTTTATATCTTGACTGAGCTGATTATTACACTACTGTACATATTTGTCAAAACTCTCAACTCTAAAATAGAAATATGGATTTTACTATATGTAAGTGATACCATAATAAAAATGTAAAAAGTAAAAAATAAAATAAAATTTTTTAATTTAAAAATAAATTGGCTAGTGATATTGACATAAGACTACAACTTATATATGTATAAAGATAAGCACAAATCTATGAATAATGCCAGCTTCTCTACTTTTAGATGTGCTTGAAATTTTTCAATTTTTTTAAAAAAAAGGAAGAGGAGGAGGAGAAAGAGAAGGTTGGTTTATATTCTGCATACAGTGCCCAGGTGAGCCCACTGAAGTCCTCCACCTTGAATAACTCAGCCAGTAACTCAGCCAATGGTGGCTGAGGCTGGAGATATAATGGGGGCACGAGGACCCTCAGCAGGTGAGGTCTGGAGTTGGTTCTGCTGCTACTGACAGATGACCCACAGTGACTATGTTAATGACTGGACACACAGCACTGGGCACTGCAGTTCTTCCCTAACCTCCACAGTCACCCATACAAAGGTGCTTCAATCACAGGTTCTTGCTTTGTACCCTAGCTCTTTCCTGGAATAGAAGTCTATTCTAAATCTGTCTACCTACCTGAGAGCTTCACAGCCTGCCTCCTTCCTGTCTTTTCCTTTATCATCCTAGACTCTGTGTCCAATTTCTCCCTCAAAGAACAATAATAAAAATATAGCAAGCATCTGAAGAGTACTCGCTGTGTGCCAGGCATAGTTTCAAATGCATTACATACGAGGGGTCATTGACTCCTCACAATAACCCTATGATCTCAGCACCACTTTAACCTCCACTTTGCAGATGAGGAGACTGAGGCACTGACTGGTTGAAGCTGGCACTAAGGGAACAGTGGAGCTGAGATTCAGATGCAGGTACTGGGGGCCCAGAGTTCTTGGCTTCCCACGTTTGGCTATCTATATACCTTTCACAAATAGAACATTCATATCATTTTCTAACAAATCCAGCTTAACCCACCCTTGCTAACTTGCCAAGGCTTCTGAGTGCTTTATTCAAGGTCAATAGCTGTGATGTTCAAGCAGCTGAAACTGGAAAAGCTGCATCCAGAGAAGACCTGCTGTTGACAGTCTTCCTGGCTACCTCAGAGTGTCCTAAATCCATGCTTGGTGTCCCCACCCTTGACCTCTTAAGCAACAGGGTGTGTGAGCTGGGAAGGCAATTCTGATCCACACACCAAGTGGTCCAGGGAGCATCTGACATACCTACAGAGTTCATCATAATGGTATTTGACCCATGCTAGAAGTCTCCCACTTGAAGAAAATGAGTACTTGTATGTTGAGGGAGACACAGAGAGGATACATTATAGTGTTACAGATGGAGATGGATTTACTCAGACATTAATAGTATCGAGACAAATTTTCAAGCACACCTGGGAATACATTACTGACACATTACAGGAATACACTGATACATTTTTATTCCCATGCTGCTGCTGCTGCTAAGTCATGTCAGTCGTGTCCGACTCTGTGCGACCCCATAGACAGCAGCCCACCAGTCTCCCCCATCCCTGGGATTCTCCAGGCAAGAACACTGGAGTGGCTTCCCATTTCCTTCTCCAATGCATGAAAGTGAAAAGTGAAAGTGAAGTCGCTCATTCGTGTCCGACCCTCAGCGACCCCATGGACTGCAGCCCACCAGGCTCCTCCGTCCATGGGATTTTCCAGGCAAGAGTACTGGAGTGGGGTGCCATTTATTCCCATAGCATGCAGGGAACACTTTACCTTTACAATCTGAAAGAAAACTGTATTCCAGGGAATGGAGGGGGGAAGAAGTAGATGAAGGTGGTCAAAAGGCACAAACTTCCAATTATAAGTACTGGGGATAAAATACACAACATGATAAATATAATTCACACTGCTGATGTTATATATGAAAGTTAAGAGTAAATCCTAAGAGTTTTCATCACAAAGGAAAACATTTTTTCGCAGTTCTTTAATTTTGTATCTATATGAGATGGATGCTCACTAAACTTACTGCAGTAATCATTTCATGATGTAGGTAAAGCAACTCATTATTCTGCACACCTTAAACTTACACAGTGCTGTATGTTAATTATATCTCAGTAAAACTGGAAGGAAGCGAGGGAACAAGGAAAGGAGAGAGGGAAAGAAAATGAAAACTGCAATACAAACAGGCAAATCTTTTATCTTCTAGACTAAAGCTTAAATTTTTGAAAGTTTCGGGCATCCTCTCATCATTGGTGAGAGGAGAGTATTTTTGGCAAGAAATTAACCAAGATCAAGTCTCTTTTGCTATCATTTACACATCATGTGGCTTACTATTAATATGCTGTGCTGTGCTGTGCTGTGCTTAGTCACTCAGTCATGTCCGACTCTTTGCAACCTCATGGACTGTAGCCCACCAGGCTCCTCTGTCCATGGGGATTCTCCAGGCAAGAATACTGGGGTGGGTTGCAATGCCCTCCTCCAGGGGATCTTCCCAACCCAGGGATTGAACCCAAGTCTCCCGCATTGCAGGTGGATTCGTTACCAGCTGAGCTACCAGGGAAGCCCCATTAACATGCTAATCCTTCCTAAATATATTATATATGCATCAGTTCAGTTCAGTTCAGTTCAATCGCTTAGTCGTGTCCGACTCTTTGGGACCCCATGAATCGCAGCACGCCAGGCCTCCCTGTCCATCGGCAACTCCCAGAGTTCACTCAGACTCACGTCCATCGAGTCAGTGATGCCATCCAACCATCTCATCCTCTGTCGTCCCCTTCTCCTCCTGCCCCCAATCCCTCCCAGCATCAGAGTCTTTTCCAATGAGTCAACTTTAGCATCATTCAGCTTCAGCATCATTCCTTCCAAAGAAATCCCAGGGCTGATCTCCTTCTGAATGGACTGGTTGGATCTCCTTGCAGTCCAAGGGACTCTCGAGTCTTCTCCAACACCACAGTTCAAAAGCATCAATTCTTTAGTGCTCAGCCTTCTTCACAGTCCAACTCTCACATCCATACATGACCACCGGAAAAATCATAGCCTTGACTAGACGGACCTCTGTTGGCAAAGTAATGTCTCTGCTTTTGAATATGCTATCTAGGTTGGTCATAACTTTCCTTCCAAGGAGTAAGCGTCTTTTAATTTCATGGCTGCAGTCACCATCTGCAGTGATTTTAGAGCCCAGAAAAATAAAGTCTGACACTGTTTCCTCATCTATTTCCCATGAAGTGATGGGACCAGATGCCATGATCTTCGTTTTCTGAATGTTGAGCTTTAAGCCAACTTTTTCACTCTCCACTTTCACTTTCATCAAGAGGCTTTTGAGTTCCTCTTCACTTTCTGTCATAAGGGTGGTGTCATCTGCATATCTGAGGTTATTGATATTTCTCCCGGCAATCTTGATTCCAGCTTGTGCTTCTTCCAGTCCAGCATTTCTCATGATGTACTCTGCATATAAGTTAAATAAGCAAGGTGACAATATACAGCCTTGACGTACTCCTTTTCCTATTTGGAACCAGTCTGTTGTTTATATATATATATAATTAAAATTTATATATATAAAAACATAAATACATATTTATCTCATTGTTTAAAAATTAATTCCTCCCAAATTTATTATACATATGTACTGCTGCTGCTGCTGCTAAGTCACTTCAATCGTGTCCGACTCTGTGCGACCCCATAGACGGCAGCCCACCAGGCTCCCCTGTCCCTGGGATTCTCCAGGCAAGAACACTGGAGTGGCTTGCCATTTCCTTCTCCAATGCATGAAAGTGAAAATTGAAAGTGAAGTCGTTCAGTCGTGTCCGACTCCTAGCGACCCCATGGACTGAAGCCTACCAAGCTCCTCTGTTCATGGGATTTTCCAGGCAAGAGTACTGGAGTGGGGTGCCATTGCCTTCTCTGATACATATGTACATACATACACATTTTTATATACATTTGTGTAAACATTTAATACAATGCCAACCAATCCTATAGGTCTGGCTTGGGAATAGGGAGAAATGATTTAAAAGCTCATATGGAAAAATAAATGGCTGCAAATTGATTGCCAGGATACTTTTAAGGGAAAAAATGGTGGAGGATTATCTTGCTCAATATTAAACATTACTGTAAAAATACTAAAACAAAAATAGCCCAGTATTAGCACAGGAATACATAGGTCAGTGGAGTACAATGGAGAGTTCAGAAATAGATCCAAACATATATGAGAACTCAGCACAGGAGCAAAGATTCCACAAAGGAGAAATTTCCACAAATGTGGAATTTCACACATTTGTCAAAAAGGTTGGATTATTTAATATAGCGGGCTGACATAATTGCTAACTATCCACATAGATGCAAAACTAGATCTTTACCGCATACCATGTAATAAATACAAATCAGAATAATGAGAAAATTTAGTAGAGTTTTATATTATCTTGCTGCTGCTGCTAAGTCGCATCAGTTGTGTCCAACTCTGTGCGACCCTGTAGATGGAAGCCCACCAGGCTCCTTTTAGAGTAGGGTAAATCTTCGGAAGATGGGTAACCCAGGAACCATAAAAAAACAAACAAAAAAGATGTATACTTTTAAGTGTAGTTTTTAAATCTTAATTTTTGTATGGCAAGAGACCATAAGCAAGGTGAGACATACTGGGAGAAATAGGCAATTAGAAATAGAAGAGGAAATTTAAATAGCTGAAAATTATAAATCATTTAATAAGCTACACAGTCTCATTGGTAGTAAAAGAAATGCAAAATAAAATACAAATTTTTACCCAACAGATGGGAAGGGTGGAGATTAAAAGGCATTTATATCCAGTGATGTTGAAAAGCTGGAGAAACAGGCACTTTTGTATACTATTGGTAGAAGTATGCTACAAATTTTTTGCAAAGTTTATAATGTCAAATAAATAACAATAAGTAAATGTCAAATAAATAAATGTCAAAATTAAAAATATACATGCCTCTTTTCCCATTGGGGAATCTATTCCTTGGAAATTAAAGCAATAATACTTAAGAATACTTAAATACAAGCAAGAAAGCTTATTGGGATATTTCAATGGCAAAAGAATAGCAACAAACTGAATCTCCACCAAGAAAGGAATAGCTTGAATTAACTGCAGCTCATTTATCCATATAATCAGGTTATACAATGTAATTAACATTATACTTATTTTAAAAGAATGCTGAAGAAACAATGTGCCTTTACAATGGAGAAGTTTAGTGGTCACTACCTTAACCAAGGGTTTCTCTGATGGCTCAGCGGTAAAGAATCCACTTGCAGTGCATGAGATGCAGGAGAGAGATCCAGGTTTGATCCCTGGGTCAGGAAGGTCCTGGAGGAGGAATGGCAACCCAATGCAGTATTCTTGCCAGGAAAATCCCATGGACAGAGGAGCCTGGCGGGCTACAGTCCATGGGGTTACAAAGAGTCGGACATGACTGAGCAACTACACACAAAGTACCATCAAATTATTTGGAGTAGGACAGTCTGATGTCATATGACAGAAGTACACAGAATCATCTATAAACTATTCTGGCCAAATATGGAAGTTTTTTTCCTACTTGAAAGTGAAACTCAAAGTGTTAGTCGCTCAGTCGTTTGTGACCAGTTCTTTGTGACCCAGTGGACCGTAGCCCGTCAGGCTCCTATGTCCATGGGATTCTCCAGGCAAGAATAGTGGAGTGGGTAGCCATTCCCTTCTCCAGGGGAACTTCCCAACCAGGGATCAAACTCAGGTCTCCCGCATTGCAGGCAGATTCTTTAGTCAGTCAGAAGGCAAGCCCCTTTTTTCTCCTTAGCCATTGCCAAATGTTTTGCTAAATTCCAAGAAACACAGGGATTAGAAAAATAAGTTAAACAACACCCTCAAGAAATAATCAGATAAATAAAAAATGTGGGATATTCTGCAAGACAACTGAACTGGTCTCCTGCAAAGACTAAGATTAAGGGGGAAACAAGGTTGTAAACTATTCTAAATTAAAAGACTAAAGAGGCAAAAACTAATGGAAATGCGTGAACTTTGATTGGATTCTTGTTCTAAAAAGGTAGCTATAAGAGTATTTCAGGCATGATTAGGGAAATCTGAATATAAAGTGGATACAGGAAGATAAAATATTTGTTGAATTTTTTAAGGTATGATAATGGTTCCCCTGGAGGAGGGCACAGCAACCCACTCCAGTATTTTTGCCTGGAGAATCCCCATGGACAGAGGAGCCTGATGGGCTCAGTCCATAGGGTCGCAAAGAGTCGGACACGAATGAAGTAACTTAGCACAGCATGCAATGGTCTTCTGAGGATGTATGAGAAGGTACTTGTTTTGCTAGAAAGCGCAAGCTGAAGCATTTATGGCAAGGTATCCTAATGCCCAATTTACTCTGTCTCAAATGACTCAGAAAAAAAATTAGGTTACACTGTATCAAAACTGCTGTTTTGGCATGCGGCAGTTGAGTGTTAACAACTTTACATGGCACGCCCTGACAAATGGGTGGAGGGGAGCATGCACACAAACACAGCAAAATGTTAACAATAACTGCATCTGGATGAAGGTCGCGTAGGTCTCCATTATTATTATTTCACATTTTCACAATGAAAACCAAAGAGAAAAAGCTGACCTACATCCATTGGCCTGGATGGATCAACGATATATTATTTGGATTTCTTATTTTGATGCTTAGAAACTTATAGAGAAGAGACCCATCAATGAGTGGATTAGGGGACAACCTATATGTTTCTATGTATATGTCCAACCATGATGAAGAGTATTCACTGTGAATTAAGCTATTAACATTGTTTATCTGAATAGAGGACAGCATTCAGAAACAGATAAATAACTTATGAAAACTTAATTTGCTTTATGCATCAGGTGGCCAAAGTATTGCAGTTTCAGCTTCAGCATCAGTCTTCCCAATGAATATTCAGGACTGATTTCCTTTAGGATGGACTGGTTGGATCTCCTTGCAGTCCAAGGGACTCTCAAGAGTCTTCTCCAACACCACAGTTCAAAAGCATCAATTCTTCAGTGCTCAGCTTTCTTCACAGCCCAACTCTCACATCCATACATGACTACTGGAAAAACCATAGCGTTGACTAGTTTTCTTTAACAGGAATCGTTTGTTCATACAACCTGTCCTTTGTTGTAAAACTCCTATATATTCCTAGCTTACCCCTCACCTTCTGGAGCAGTTCTCTTAAGGTTACTTGAGATGTTGCCTCCTATGCTTGAAGTCCTAAAAATTCCCATAGAATAAAACATAACTCTCAACTTTCAGATTGTGAATTATTTTTAGTTGGGTCAATAAAGATATCTCCCAGGATTTTTAACCCTGTATTTTCATTTAGATCAGGGCTTGGCAAACTATATATAGCCAAATCTACTCTCTACCCATTTTTTGGCTTTATGCTTCATGCTTGTATAAGAGCAAAAAGCAGGAATTATAACGCAAATGGGCACAGTAAAGGACAGGAACCCATTTTTGTAAATAAAGTTGCATTGGAACACAGCCACGCCCATTCACTTACAAGTGTCTGTGGCCAATTTTACGATTCAATGGCAGTTGGTGAATAGTTGTGAAAGACTGTATGGCCCTCAAAGCTTAAAATATTTATGATCAGGTCCTTTGTGGAAAAAATTTTGCTGATCCTTTATTTACATGATCAGCTTAACTGATGTCCTGGGTACCTGAATGGTGTGCCTTATAATGGAAGGCTATTATCTTATTTCAGTGTGCTAGTCTTCAAATGAGGAGAAGGCAATGGCACCCCACTTGTACTCTTGCCTGGCAAATCCCATGGACGGAGGACTCTGGTAGGCTGCAGTCCATGGGGTTGCAAAGAGTCGGACATTACTGAGCGACTTCCCTTTCACTTTTCACTTTCATGCATTGGAGGAGGAAGTGGCAACCCACCCCAGTGTTCTTGCCTGGAGAATCCCAGGGACGGGGGAGCCTGTTGGGCTGCCGTCTATGGGGTCACACAGAGTCAGACACGACTGAAGTGACTTAGCAGCAACAGTCTTTTTTTTTTTTTTTTAGCAACAGTCTTAAAATGAATGTATAATCATTTTGACCAGAATAAGACTGCTTTAATTCTGACCTAGTGAAAAAAGAATATAGGTAGGCTTAAAAATCAGCTTCCAAAAGGCAACATCGTCCTTTAAGTTAATATTGATAATGTAAACGTTGTTCACACACTTTGCTAGTGTTTCATATATATTGCATGATTTGGCTTTATGAGTGTATAAGAGCAAAAAGCAGGAGCTATAACTCGGATGGGCACAACAGAGGACAGAAACAGTATGGACCTAACAGAAGCAGACAATATTAAGAAGAGGTGGCAAGAATACACAGAAGAACTATACAAAAAAAGATCTTCATGGGGAAAAAAAAAAGATCTTCATGACCTAGATAATCATGATGGTGTGATCATTCACCTAGAGCCAGACATCCTGGAGTGCAAAGTCAAATGGGCCTTAGGAAAATCACTATGAACAAAGCTAGTGGAGGTGATGGAATTTCAGCTGAGCTATTTTAAACCCTAAAAGATGATGCTGTGAAAGTGCTGCACTCAATATGCCAGCAAATTTGGGAAACTCAGCAGTGGCCACAGGACTGGAAAAAGTCAGTTTTCATTCCAATCCCAAAGAAAGGCAATGCCAAAGAATGCTCAAACTACCACACAATTTGCACTCATCTCACACGCTAGTAAAGTAATGCTCAAAATTCTCCAAGCCAGGCTTCAGCAATACATGAACTGTGAACTTCCAGATGCTCAAGCTGGTTCTAGAAAAGGCAGAGGAACCAGAGATCAAATTGCCAACATCTGTTGGATCACTGAAAAAGCAAGAGAATTCCAGAAAAACATCTACTTCTGCTTCATTGACTACACTAAAGGCTTTGTGTGGAAAACAACAAACTGGAAAATTCTCTAAGAAATGGGAATACAACTAAATTAATTTTAAAAAAGAAAAGAAATGGGAATACCAGACCACCTTATCTGCCTTCTGCAAAACCTGTATGCAGGTCAAGAAGCAACAGTTAGAACTGGACATGAAACAATGGACTGGTTCAAAATTGGGAAGGCTGTATATTGTCACCCTGCTTATTTAAATTATATGCAAAGTACATGAGAGGAAATGCTGGGCTGAGTGAAGCACAAGCTGGAGTCAAGAATGCCAGCAGAAATAACAATAACCTCAGATATGCAGATGACACCAACCTTATGGCAGAAAGTAGAGGAACTAAAGAACCTCTTGATGAAGGCGAAAGAGAGAGTGAAAAAGCTGGCTTAAAACTCAACATTCAAAAAATGAAGATCATGGCATCCAGTCCCTTCACTTCATGGCAAATAGATGGGGAAACAGTGGAAACAGTGGCAGACTTTATTTTCTTGGGCTCCAAAATCACTGCAGATGGTGATTGCAGACATGAAATTAAAAGATGCTTACTCCTTGGAAGGAAAGTTATGACCAACCTAGACAGCATATTAAAAAGCAGAGACATTACTTTGCCAACAAAGGTCCGTCTAGTCAACGCTATGGTTTTTCCCATGGTCACGTATGGATGTGAGAGTTGGACTGTGAAGAAAGCTGAGTGCCGAAAAATTGATGCTTTTGAACTGTAGTGTTGGAGAAGACTCTTGAGAGTCCCTTGGACTGCAAGGAGATCCAACCAGTCCATCCCAAAGGAAATTAGTCCTGAATATTCACTGGAAGGACTAATGCTGAAGCTGATGCTCCAACACTTTGGCCACCTGATGCGAATAGCTGACTCATTAGAAAAGACCCTGGTGCTGGGAAAGACTGAAGGCAGGAGGAGAAGGGGACAGCAGAGGATGAGATGGTTGGATGACATCACCAATTCAGTGGACATGAGTTTGAGCAAGCTCCAGGAGATGGTGAAGGACAGGGAAGCCTGGCGTGCAGCAGTCCATGGGGTCGCAAAGAGTTGGACATGACTGAGCGACTGAACAACAACAAATGACTCATGTTATGATAGCATATAACAAAAATAACACTACAGTCCACTTATGGTCCTTTTTTCTCTTAAAAGGGTCTGAATATGTCTGAAAAGCTCCATAATAAAAGTGTAGTTAATTAATTACACAATTAAAGGGAATAAAATTTACTCATAGTTGAGAAATATTTCCTTTTAGTGTTGAAATCGCAGCCAAGGAAAGAGAAGCTAAGAAAATTCTTTCTAGGTCTAATTATGCAAGCTGAATCATTGATTCAAACTTGTTTTATATTTTATATATTTAAATAATATACTATAGTATATCATGGAACTTCCTTCCTTGGAGTTCTTTTTTCTAAGAGACTCAGAACTTCCAAGGGCAGGCTTAGCCCATCTTCCCCTCTGATTTAGACAATGGCCTATTCTAAATCATTTCCAGATTCCCTCCCATATTTTGAATTTATAATTGAGAAGTAAATTCCTCTTACTTTCACACACAGTCCAAACACTTCACACACAACTCACAAACACCAACATTTAGTTTATATCCTAAACTTGAGAACAGCACACACCACTGCTTTTCAGCTTCTAATGGAGATATTTCAAGGGTGATATTTTCTCCAAACAAACTAAAAAGCAGGATTTTTTTTTTTCCTTTAAAGCCATTACATGTAGGCATACTTTCAAACACTTCTTAAACGAGCACTGGCAAAAATTAACCTCCACAAGGACCTGGTTAACTAACACATCCTGCAAAACGCAGTCTGATTCCTTCGCCTCTGCCTCTCAGCGTGCTCCTCAATCTGAGAAGCCTGTCTGCAAGGAAGATGATGCAATAATCATGTGTCTACAATTCCATTATGGTATAATTAATCTTAATTACACATTAAATTCTGCCTGAATTAAAAGACTCACATAGCTTGAATCTTGTTTGTGTTGCCTCTAATTTTACCATGTTATTTTGAGAAATGTAAAATAATAAACCTTCTAAAGCAAAATGGTGACTTTAGGGACCCTGTTCTTTGGGGCTCTTAACAGTTCTTGGTCGGCCCAGGCCACTTTTCCCATTCGCCCAGGACCAGGTGAGGAGTGTTCGGCGTCCCTTTCTCCCATTCCCAGGCTGGGAAGCAGTCAGCACGTGGGAAAGGAAGTGGGGATTACACGGCCAGTCACCTGACAGCGGTGGGCGTCACCCGCCCAGCTCTGTGTGTTTCTGTTACTCTTCATTGTTCTGAAGGCTGACTAGCGATTTGGCATTTGGCTCCTTTTCCGTGCACCATTGTGAGAATTTCCTGGGTTCTCTTTCAATCTTCCCTCTCTTGCTTTCACAGGCACTTATTAACCTTTTTGGAGCTTCTCCAGGCACACCCAGCAACTCCTACAAGAGCAAAGGATCTTCTTAGAAGGCAGAAAGCTGCACCCATGGCAGCACCTTTATTATGGTACAATTCAGACACAGCCTGTATTATCTGTGAGGCCAGTATCGTGAGATCGTTTTTTCTGTTTGTACCTACTAAACCATGATGCAAATGAGGGCTTTTTCCCCCTGTGGAAACAGGAATTCCAAAGTTCAACATCTTGCAGAGGGGGAAGAAAAAAGTCTGGAACTATAAGAAACTCTTTGACTCTAGAAGCATAAAAACTGAGTCGTGGTTTATACATTTTAGCATAGCACATTTTGACACTGAGAAGGACACATTTTGCTTCTCTCTAACAGAAAAGAAAATGTTCACTAAGAGCCATGCACCTAAAGTGGAAGGTTACCCACAGCACCATGGTCTGTGTTTTATGAAAAACTCTCAGCAGAACAAAAGTGGCAAGAATCCTGGCCAGTGCCCTGTGAAAAGGAGGAAGATGCCAAACGGCTGCCATGAGGATAATGCAAGTGTATGGTGGCTAGGAGGTATCGTGTGCAAGCCTATCCACTTCATGAAGGCCAGCAGTAGATCCACATCTTTCCTAGATAATGTGGTGAAGTAGGACATTCCTCTGTGCAGGGACCTTTAAAATCCCAGAGAAATGTTTGAACTTAGTCTCTTCTTGTTTCCTATATTTTCCAGGGTAGCTGTCAAATCATAAAGCTTCCCTTTATAGAAGACATACCATGTTCATAGATTGAAGGACTCATTATAGAGATGTCAACTCTCCCCAAGAGAGGCCAGAAACATATCCATACATGTACTGTCACCTGATTTATGGAAAAGGTGGGAGCTACAGGAGTACTATTGATATTTTTCCTTGATCTGGGTCCTGATGACATCAGTCTCAAGTTTGTGAAAACTTAAGAAGCTGTTCTTGTAGGATATACACAATTTTCTATTTATATATTGTTCTTCAATTATGTTTTCAATCCCTTTGAACCTCAATAAGAGTTCAAATGAATTTTTCAAAGATTAAACTGTTAGTGTTCAAAGCAAAAAAATAAAATATTCAAATTTTGCATTAATTCAACAGTGATTTGGCTCTTAGTTGGTCTTTTAAAGAGTCTTAAATAGTTTACTTCTTTTAAATATCTAGGTACTTGAGCTGCTTATCTGCCCCACTCCTTTTCCTACCCATATACTTTAAGACAAACACGACACTATTAACAGGTCTTTTCTATCACGCACTTAAATCTTGCGCCCAGGATCCTTTGCTCCAGACACTGTATCAAACTTCTTTGTTCATAGAAAACAACTAGAACGATTACACTGCAGGAAAATTATAACCTAGTGAGTGCTAAAAAGTCTTATTTCCAATGTTCCCTCTTTGCCCTCTGAGAAAATTCTTCCCCTGTCTTCAGAGAACATACTGTTCTTCCTAAAGGCCACTGGTACTGGACCTGTTACATCCTCTGTGGTGAAGTCACTTATCTTTAGCTGAATGCTTTCACAGATAACAAGTAGGTTTTGCGGGGCACCTTGTAAGCGAGTAATGATCATTTATTACTTAGCTCCACTTGGAAATCTGCAACCCAAGACTCACTGTAGTCAATAAATAGTGGAAAAGAAGGGCATTCTGGCATGAAGACGGTTTATATGTTATACTGGATTTGTGCTCATATTCCATGAAACTTATTGAAGAGACTGGGAAATTTGATTGCTTTCTATTTCTGGAATTCTACTCACCGACAGGCCCATCCCCAAACTGCAAGATGCATGGCTCTGCATATCGTGTGCCTCTGCAAAAGGAGGGGCACAGACAATGGCAACACGAAGATATATTAAAAAATACATAATGTAACTTGTCTTAATATACTTTTCTGAGTCTAAAAATATGCCAGACCAAAAGAAACATATTTACATAAAAAGCAGACAAGGTCAAATAACAAAGAAAGCCCTTAATTAGTTGTAATCAACTTTAATTTGCATACCGTATATAATTCCTAAATGATTGTTAATAATAACTTTATATAATGGACTTCCAATTTTCATGAAAATGGCACATTTTGATAAGCAGACACAAAACCCTAGTACTAATAAGGTTTAATTTGCATACATTAGACTGATTATCCAAACAAAAGGATTACAGTATTACTTCTCCATACCTTTATGTCCTTATTATGCACATTTATTAACTTCACAAAAGCTAGCTGTTAGTGACAAACAATAGCCATGGTTCAAAGAGAAATCTAAGGAATGAATAAGGTACATTTTAATGCTAAGGAGCAAAGTTTATACATCATAAATGCTGGATTTAACTCTTTGTTGGCTAAAGAGGCTAAAATCCCACGAGGGGTGCTTACTCCTCTGAATAAGCCATGTGTTTGTTACCTGAGAAATAAAGCCCCTAACACACTTCATCACTCCATTTTCATAATGAATTTATCCCAAGCTCGGAAGCCCCAACACTGCAGTACACTGAGTATTCACGAACAGCCACAGAATGAAGCTTTTGCGTAGTTCTAGGGTGCGGTGTTAATAAATATATTTCAACAAGCTTAGTTTTCAGCCGAGTAAATAATAATATAGGTGGCATTAGTATTGATATCGGTTCCTAATGGTATCATTTATACCCTGCAATTAAAGTTTAAGCACTAAATAAAGCATTATTAGGAAATCTGGGTTGGCTTTTCTTACATGTGAACACAAATGAAGCTCATGAGTGTTTGGAGAAGTGCCAAAAAACTTGCAACTTCACCACAAGCTACTTCAGGGGTTTTTCTCCACGCTTTTGCTACTTGGCAAGATACAGAATTAGAGCACCAGGAAATGGTTTCCAAAGAAGGCAAGAGGAACTGGAAGCCCCAGGAACTGAACTGAACGTCGCCAAGGTTAACTCCGACCTTATGCACATAAGAGCAAAGATAAACGCTGTCTGGAAGAAATGCGTCCAGCTCAAAATCCAGTTAGATTCTTGCTAGCTTTGTGCTGAATATTCTGTGCTTGAAATTCAAAAGAAAAAGACATCCTAGCTGAAGGAGAAAAGACTTTAAACCTCCCTGTGTTTCCCCTAAACTGCTGCTCCCTGCTCAGAGCCCCAAAGCACTACCAAGGGCTGGGTTAGGAAGGAGACAGGTTTTAACTGACAATCCTGCATTGAACAGGATTCTCCCAAGTTTCACTCTTGCATTTCCAGAAGCTAGAAACTGCTCGATTTAAGGGATGTGTCCAATGCCCACTTGTCAAACGACTGAACACTGTACAGGAAATGCTGGCGTGAATGACTGAACAGGAAGCTCTGGCTCTGGGATGCCCTGCCCTACTCCCCACCTCAGATACGGCTTCGCCAAGGGATGTTCATCATCTTTCTTTGATCAAGTGTTCTAGGAGCTTCCTTCAATTGCTACAGGTATTTGAGGTGAAACATTCTTAAGTCAAAATCAGACCAAAAGACTAACATAAAATTGCGCTTGTCAAAGTGAACAAAGTTGCAATGCATTTTGTTTTTCCCAGTATGAATTTAGAGCCTTTAAGCCATTTTCAAATTGGACACGTAGTAGCGAACAGTTCTCCACCATTTGGTGTAACCACCACCATGCAGGAAGGACCCATAACAAAGCGACCGAAAAATGCTACTGCTCTGAATACAGCCATTATCATGATCTCAGGGTAGTTAGAAAAACTTTTGAAATACCAGAATGAAACAAGAATTAGTGTTATTTGCTTAATAAACTTGGAGAAGGAAATGGCAGTCCACTCCAGCACTCTTGCCTGGAAAATCCCATGGACGGAGGAGCCTGATAAGCTGCAGTCCATGGGGTCGCAATAAACTGACATAAAACGGTGATGGTGCCTCTAACCAATACTATCAATATTTTGCCAATCCCAAAGTTATTACCTGAATGTGCTCAAGATATCCCCACTGACTTCAGCAGGGTCACTCCTACACACAGAACAACAGAGAACTGTGGTCCTGAAAATTAATATTTACATGGCAACTTTCTTTCCACCAACTCAAAGGCTGAACGCTTTAATCACAGTGTTATGTCCTCAGTGATCTCTCTCTTCAAATTGAGGAACCCCTGGCCCAGCTGGTTCAGGGCACATTCCTTCTAGCCAGGGGGGCATTCCTTCTAGCTGGGGGAGGGGAGCACGGACCCCTCCTCCCTCCCAGGCCACTGAGAGGGAGGCTGCGCTTCTTCACTCAGACCCATCACAAAATCATAATATAACAACTACAATAACGTGAGACAGGAAACCAAGTGGGAACCCAACTTCCATTAGCATTTCCTTTGCTCAAACGGAGCGCACAGACTCCCAAAGAAATCCACACTCTCTTTCTACCTTTTCTCTGTGCACTGTGGAAGAGAAATAAAGATCTCTTTGTCCCTTCAGATGGGCGGCTTTTCATGAGCGATGCTGCAGAGCCGAGAGCACTTCAGACTCTGCGGAGAACAAAGGCCAGCTTGCCTACTTACCTGATTACGGAGAAATGTCCCTCTTTAACAGTGTCTTCGCCTAGTACACCAGCTGCCACCGGGATTCAATCACATTCCAGCAAGACTTCTAACAAAGGTATGAAACCCACCCAAACTTAGAAGATGAAAACTCACAGAGTGAAAACATATGCAGATTCTTGTCCTGTTAATCCCACGTTCCAATCCCCAGATCACTGGGGCCTAAAGGGGCTAGCTAGGGCTGGAGCCAGGCTCCAAATGAATCATTTAAAACATTCAGGTTCTGTGCATACCATTGTATCTCATCTACTTGCATGAGGATATAAATGCATTGTACATCAGTTTGCCTGGGATATGACGCTACTGAACCTACCATCTTGAGCGTGCTAATTCCATTATGTAATATTTTTCTTTCCTCTCAGTCAAGACTTATCCAATTCTTCTCTTCACCCAGCACAGTATTGTCTGAGAGGTAAAAACTGAACTACCTCATTAAGGTTAAAAATGCTAGATGGAAAAAAAAAATGCTAGATGGAAGCAAATCCTTTTGTTGAATTTCTAAATGCCTTTTAGAAATTTTGTGCTTAATATTTCCTGTCCTTTTTCTTAGCTCAGGATTCCAGTTTGTGAAACTGAGGTTGTCCTTATAGCATATCCAAGTGAATGAGTTTTTAAGGGGGAAAGAAAGCGTTTGGCATACACAGATCTGATGTTACCACACCAGGTGACGAAACAATGATATTCCCAGGGATATTTTACATATGCCAGGGGCGATCATGAATCCCACTGCACCCTGGACAGTGCTAGCTGCTGCCTGGAGAACTATTAATTGCACCTCTTTTCACAATTCAAAGTGTCCTGGCTTGGATGATAAATTATATAGTCCATTTAAGCTATTTCCCATCAGTAGCATATGTAAGCAAGTATTGAGTAACATAATTCATGGATGTCTATGCGGAGGGTCCTTCTCAATTTCTAAAGCAGAAGTTCAACTTCACATTGATAAACCATAGTATTGAAACTGAGCAGGACCCTGTGGGATACAAAAGCCTTTCCGTGTCCCCCTTCTCTTGTTTGTAGGAAAAAGACTTCAGCCTCCAAGACCTTCCCTGAGTTCCAAAGGACAGCCTCAAACAGTTTCTAATCAGGGACAGGAGAGGATGTGGAGACAAGGGAGGGGCCAGCCAAGAAACAGTGGAGCAGCAGAATGGGGCACCGTCCTGGCTCCTCCTCGAGGAACACACTCGCCAATATCTGAGTTCTCCTGCAGGAACCAAGGCCCCACCCAGCTGGGGGATGGTAACTTCAGGCTGAGCACAGGATTCCTGGAGCACCGCCCCATTACCTCCTCACCCACCAATGAGAACAAAGTCACAGGCTCTTCAGCCCTCACCCTAAATTTTGCCTTTGAAAACTTCTCCCTGAAAACCATAAAAGTTCACGTTTTTGAACACCAACCTCCTGTTCTTCTTGCTCAGCCCTGCAATCAACCTTTCTCTGCTCCTGACTTTGATACTTCAGTTTGTTTGGCCTCACAAAGGTGCGTGTTCAGGAACACTATACTGATACTTTGAATCAACATTTCATATTGACACTAACATTTTAAAATCACTTTCAAGTACTTTGACTTTTTCTTCTTGGTCCATGCCAGACCCCTATAGTGTGAGCAGCTAAGACACAGATCATTCATGTGCCTCCTACTCTAGAGGTGCTATTTCTAGTAAACTGTAATAGAAACCTAGATCTGACACTCTAGAACTGAACCTAGAACTGAAAACCATAAAAGTTTTCTCCCTGAAAACCATAAAAGTCCACATTTTTGAACACCAACCTCCTGTTCTTCTTGCTCAGCCCTGCAATCAACCTTTCTCTGCTCCCGACTCTGATACTTCAGTTTGTCTGGCCTCACAAAGGTACTTTCAGGAACACTATACTGACACTCTTCGATACATCTTTCAGCTTGTTATTCTAAGTTTCTATTCAAGCTTACTTTGCTAGCAAAAGGAGGACTTGGAAACAAACCCTACAGTTTTTTATGACTTTTTTTACAAGAACTGAATTTCTTATCTCTCTGGATCAAATCAAGATCCACAGACTAAAACAAGATCTGTTCATTACATTAAAACAAGACTTTTTAAGTTATAAAGTCAGTGAAGTTTGGACAGTAGAAGGAAAGGGACTCAGGATGGTGTTTATGAGCCTTTACTCAGGATGGTGAATTCAGACAAGTTGTTAAAGTCTTGAAGCTCTGTCCTTTAGATTAAAGAGAAATGCGTTGCCACACAAATGTTTTCCACCATGGGCACTTCCTAAATCATATCTCACTAGTAGTTTCTTTACATCCATCCTACAGGTACCAGGACCTGGGTCACCGCAGAGCACTGAAGACTCCATGTCCTCCTGCCTTGGCTTTCCGGACATCACGCCCTCCTGGTTCAACCCCTCTGGTCACTGCACATCCTTCTCTACCAGACTCTTGAATTTCTGCGTTCAACAGGATTCAGCTCTCAGCTTGGTGGGAGACACTCTTCCCTTCAAATGACAGAGGCGAACCACTTCTAATGCATGTGTTTTATTTGGCCCCGATCAACTTTTTAAATAGAGGCAGCATTTAAAACAAAGACATTTTGTGGTAGAATCCAGATTCCTGGTCTCAAATGAAAATCCATGTAATTCTCATATGGCAATATACGGCTAGAGTAGACAGTCCCAGTCACTGACTCAAAATATGCCTCTGCCTTGCATCCTCATGTGTTACCTGTCTGGCCCCTCTAGGCACTGGAGTTTGCAATCTTGGTTCCACACGCCTACGACAGCTTCAGGGACCATCTCTCTGCAACTAACAATATTCATTTGGACATTTTCTGATGCCCAGCTCCACACGCCTGAGTGTCCTAAGGCCCAGACCATACATCTGTATGTCCATTAAGGTCCAGACATACACATCACATGTCCTCTGTGTTTACCCTTAAACATATATGTCCTCTGTGGTCCAGGGCCACGTATCCAGTGGCCTGCCCAACATCTCCAACTGAATGATACAAACAAGGGCATCTCATATGCAGCATCTCCAAAACTGCTCTTTCTCCCAAATCTGACCACCAGTGTGGTTTATCTCAGGAAAAAAAAAATATTTCAAGGTAGACCTCTGAGACATATAAGACACCACTGTATCCTTCAAACTCTACATTCAATAATCATGAAGTTCTATTGACTTACTTCCAAAGTATGTTTCTAATGCTTCCATCTTCACTTAATCCACCATGGATCATACCACCATCATTTCCATCCTAAACTGTGCAGTCATTTCCTAATGGGTCTTCCCACATGTATACTCTGCACCCTCCCAATCCATTACCCTGATTAAAATTTCTCAGTGGCTTCCCATTATCTTGCATCCTTAACGAGAACCTCCAAATCCTTTATGGGCTGACCCTCTAAATTCTTTCAGTACCATTTACCCTGAACATTCTTCTCTACAACTTCACTGGTTTTCTCCTTAGTTTTTTAGGATGCAGCATTCTTTCCCACTGCAAGGCCCTCTGACTAACTCTTCTCTCTTCCGACACTTACTATCCACCTCTACCTTCTTCACTGTCTTGGGAGATGAACATAACCCTGGGATAAGGCCCAGCCCTGGGTGTTTCTCAAACGCCCTGGGTTTAGCGATGCACTCTAAAGATTAAGCACCACTGATGGAGATCACGTGGCTGATAGCTCCTGCTAGGTCTCAAGTCTCTCACTTCATTTAGAAAGTCTGCCCTGACCCTCACAATACTTTGGTCAGGTCCCCCTGCGGTTTATGTTCATAGCACAAAGTACTTGTCTCGGACAATACATACAGTGAGTAAACTAATTAGTTATCTGTGTAGTCACCGTTTCGTGTCTCTGCAACAGATTGCAGTATCTATGAAGCTAAAGACCAATTTTGTCTTATTTACTTTGAGCCACAGTGTATGGAGGAAAAACGGAGAACACACTTTAACAAGGAAACATTCGCCTCTTTTGACAAGCCCTCAAGGCTTTAAAAACAAAATCGACCTGGACATTCTCTGCCTAGACGTTTGGATATCTAAATTTGACACCTTATTTTAGGTTGAGAGCCCAGAACGTGCATTTCAGAGGAGACACTCACCGACAGTGGTGGGCGGCTGAGATTGGGCAGTGTGAAATTAACCGCTGCGCGCTGGGGGAGAGGACCCACTGGCCTTAGGCTGGCTTGTGTGCTGTGGAAAAGCAAGGCCCTTATAGCCATTTAACGGCTCTGGGTCCGTGGGGAGCCCAGAGTTCTTCTGGCCTCAGACCACTTGTGCTTTGTGGAAGTGAGAAACCTCTCGGCTACCACCCTTCTCTGCACAGATGGAAAGGACTGTCGCGGTCACAGACAGGACCATCCACTAGAGTTCTGCTGTTCATTTTACCCCCAGTCTGCCCAAGTGCATAAGACAAGCACTGAGGGCTAAACCCGGCTTCAGCCGGCAAACATGCTGTGGACACATACTGCCTTCTGGCCACCTTACAGGCCTGCCTCAGAGTGGAACCAAGAGCTCTTCCTGCTAACAACATGCTCGTATGCTGAGGAGGTGGGAACCTTCTCGGCCATCGTCCTTCCCTCTTGCAGGTCCATCCAATTCCCTTCCGGCTACCCGCTGATGATTACTGGGGAACCAATTAGAGGGCCCTCTGACCGCCAGCTGGCCTAAAATCCACAGATCCTTCAGGACCCCAGCTTGCGGCAGATGGGAAAACTAAGCACCTTCCACTCTTAGGCCCCCAGGGTGCTGTGGAAGACAAATGCCTTTTGGTGACTATTCTTCCGCAGCACCCTGGTGTCCCGGAGGGGCTTCTGGTCTCCAACCTGACTCAACGCGTGGGTTCCACAGGTCATTCTATCCCCCAGCCTCTCTGTGTGCTGGGGAACCATGAGCCATTCTAGAAATTCTCCTGCCCAGAGCTCTGCACTAGTTTTTAGCCACCATAGCGGCCTCACATGCTTTAGAGCCAGAGCCCATCATGCCTTTGACACCAAGCACATTTTGAAGAAGCAACCCTTTCAGCTACCGTCCTCCTGACCCGCTGGTGTCCTGAGGGCCCTTCCTGTCAGAAACCTTGCCACCCACTTGAGTTCCGCAGGTCCTTTGGACCATTCGTGCTGAGCAACACAGAGTAAACTGACATCACTGGACTCTGTGCTTTGGAAATGCTAGCCCTTTAGGGATTCCCTGGTGGCTCAGATGGTAAAGAGTCTGTCTTCAATGCATGGGACACCCGAGTTTGATCCCTGGGTTGGGACGATCCCCTAGAGAAGTGAAGTGAAGTGAAGTCACTTAGTCGTGTCCGACTCTTTGCAACCCCATGGACCATAGCCTACCAAGCTTCTCCATCCATGGGATTTTCCAAGCAAGAGTACTGGAGTGGGTTGCCATTTCCTTCTCCAGAGGCTCTTCCCAACCCAGGGATCGAACCCAGGTCTCCCGTATTGTAGGCAGACGCTTTACCATCTGAGCCACTAGGGATGGAAATGGCAACTCACTCCAGTATTCTTCCTTGGAAAATCCCATGGATGGAGGAGCCTGGCAGGCTACATACCATGGGGTCACAAAGAGTTGGATACAACAGAACGACTTCACTTTCACTTTTACCTTCAACCTATAATACTAGAACTCTCTAGTTTTAGCCAGGCACATAGCTGTACAGAATAAATATTATAGTTCCAATCCTCCCTTGCAACTAAGTGTGATGGTATGTCTAAGTTCTGAGCATTGAGATATAAGAAGAAGCAATGTATGCAACTCCTAAACCAAGCCCCAAAATGGTTCCCTTCCCCCTTCCCATTGGCTGCTAGAGCTCCAGCCATCACATCTGTCTGGGCAGCAAGTTTGAGGAACAGAGAAAAAGCTGTGCCCCCTTTCTTTTACGGTGACTTCCTAGAAACACCACTCAACATGTCCTCATCCAGAATTTAGTCAAACTGGCTGCTCTTCCCTGAAAGAGGGGCCAAGAAATATGGTCTTTCAGCTGCACTACAATGTGTGAAGGTAAAAATCAGTGTTTGGTTACTCAAGGACAAATGGAGTGCTTTCCCTCCCTAGTAAACTGCCCTAAAACTTAGTGTCTTAAAATAACAACCACCAAAAAATAAGTAAAAATAGCAATAACCATTTTGTTCTCTCTCATGAGTCTGTGGGTGGAATGGGCTCAGCTAGGCAGTTCTGCTGCTGGTTGCACACAATGGCAGTCAACTAAGATTGCTGGGACCACCTCACTCTCATCATGGTCTCATGGCCTCTCCTCTCCATGTGATCTCTCTCTAATGGTGTGGCCTAAAACACCAGAAGAATGGATATCTGGAGACAATTAGCAGCCGTTGTCTCATGTCTCTTTAAGACAAACAAGACAAATCATCTAACAAACTAAGAGAGGACCACTGCTATATAAAACTCATGAAAAGAAACACTGGTCATTATACTTAGAAGCTAAAGGAAATCAGAGTAAGATCAATAAGGGACTTCCCTTGTGCTCCAGGTACTAAGACTCTGTGCTCCTGCTGCAGGGGTCCTGGTTGGAAAACTAAGATTCCACAAGCCACACCGTGAAAACAAACAAAACAAAAAAGTAAGACCAATGATAATCTTACAATGAGCCTCAAGCCAGCTCTTCATAAAGTCCTAGTAAACATTTAAAACACTAAATGTTGGTAAAATAATCTGTGCCTAATATTAACAAGCAATCCAAAACAGACAGTTCATAGGAGACGAAATACAACTGGCCGGTGGTCACCTGAAAAAAGACTTGGCCTCACTAATAATGAAAGAAATGTTCATAAAACCAATAATAAGCTATTAGATTTTGTTCATCAAACTAATAATATTTTAAAAGATTAAAAATACCCAGTGTTATCAATGCTATTTGAGGGAGTATAAAGAGGAATGATCTTTTTAAAGAGCATTTTTTCCATATCTATAAAGTTTAATCTGTATGTATCTTTAAATGGAGCAATTCCAATCTCAAGTCAATAGTTCATAAAAATAACTGAGTATTCAAGAATATATGTTAAATAACATGCACCTCAGGATCTGTATAGCACACAAAATCAGCTAGCATCTGCATCTCTATCTAGCATCTGCATCTGCTATCTACACTGCAGCTATCTGGCATCTGCAGTCTATCACTATGCTGCAGGTTCTTTGATCATTCCTGCTTTTTGTGTAAGGAAGCTGAGTCTTGAGAGGTTAATTAGGTTGGCCAAGGTCACACAGCCAGAAAGCAGAAGGAATGAGATCCAAGCCAGGTCTCCCTGATTCCAAAGCCTAAGTTCTTCCTCACTGTACATTCTGTTCCCCAGATGTCCTCGAAAACCTTCCCACGCTTGGTAGATGCACATTGCCTCAGGATGACCTTTCTTCTCATTTATCCTTGACACTTACCAGTAGTTCAAATGACTCAGAAGGGCTAGAGATAGAACTGCTGGGGCTAGGGAGGAATATTACCAGCCTGCAGTTGGAAGTAGATTCAAGTATATAGCTATTTAAGTACAAAAAGTTTTGAGGGGGAAAAAAAAAGCTGTAATACATAATGCTGGCGAGGCTGCAATAAAATTGATATACTTGTATACTGCTACTGGTGGAGTAAATTGGTTTAACTAGTTAGAGAAAATTTTGGCAATGTTTTGAAACAGACATTAAAATGTTCACACTGTTTGATCAGTGATCCCATTCTCAGGAAATTAGTTAAAGGAAATAATGCAAGAAGATGGTTAGGTGCTCAGAAGGTTTCATTATAATGTTATTTGTATTAATAAAAGCAAAAACAATTAAAATAACAAATGTCCAATATTAGGGAAGGATGAAACAATGATTAAGGCTTTGTATTTGACAAGAACCACAGCTGTTCACCTTTTTTCTCTGAGTCTTTTGGCTCTTCAAGCCCTGATCCTCACACAGCCCCGGGTGCTTGTGTGAAATAAAACAGCAACAATCAGCAAGGCACGCTGAGCTCTGCACAACCAGAATGGAGTCAGCCCAATGTTTTTCTTCACATCGAACAAACTGAGAACTCGCTCCACCTGCCCTCTTTTAGCTCTGCATAAGTCTCCACTCTTTAGCACATTTGCTGTTTATGGTGGCAACTCCCTCACAGTTTTCTCGTCATTTCCAAAATGTTTTCTTCCCTGAAGGTGTGCGTAAGCTTATGGCATTCAGGACGCCCGCCAGGACTCTGAGAGGTGCCGAGGCCTCGCTGTCTCCCCCACCAGTGGGGCAGAGGCCAAATCACAACTTTGCTAACTGCAAAGCCTCGCCAAGCAATGACCTATAATTATAACAAATACATCAAATAGTGATTATTTTTATTGATGTCAAGCTGCATTTTTACAATGTGTTGTGTTCCGAGAGAGCCAGCATTCTTTCCTGGCCAATGCCCAGCTCCGCAAGCTGCTTACAAACTACAGGCACAGAGTCTAATTGGTTCTCAAAGTTTTGTCCAAAGGGCCCACTCAAAGCTGTTTGGAAACACTGAATGCTGGCGGGGGGTGGGAGGATGGGGGTGGTGGATTGCCAGTTGACACTGGTGTGAGGTGGAACCCTCATCATCATGATTGAGCAATTACGGGATGGGAACCATACACCAAATGCTTTAGAGAGTTCAAATGTTCCCTGCCTGATGGCCCCGTGTTCCATGTAATTATTTTCTTTGTGTGTTTATTGCAATTTTTAAATTGTCCTTCATTATAAAGTGTGTTTGCAATATCAGTGACCTCCTTTTCTTATGTGTTCTAATACTGCCAGGGAGTGATGATCTAGGTGTCTGAATCTGATGTACATCTTTTCCTTGAATACTCTTTTTTTGGTCTCATTTCTATCTTTAATATTTTTCAAAGCTACCTGCTTTTCTACAAAAACTCTTTTTATAGAAGGTAGTGAAGAGTAGAGAACAGATGTGATTCACAAGTCCCCAGGTATCATCTCCTGCTTACCCCCTGCAAGCTGTTTAATTGTGAACAGGTCAGTTCACTCCTCTCTGACCCTCAAGTTACTCATCTGTAAAATGGGCAGGATTCACAGAGGTAAGGGCTGCTGAATGGAGTCTGACTGCTCGGACTCACATCCTGGCTCCAGCTCTGTGACCTTGGACAGACTCCTCCCTCCAGTGTCTGGGGCAACCAACCATCCTACTTTGCCCAGGAATGAAGAATCTGCAGGCCTTTCAGCGGGGAAAGCAAGGACCAGCTGGTCACTCTTTCTGTACCTCAATTGCCTCATCTGTAACAGAGAGAGATTATAACAGAAACACCCTCCAGGGGCTGTCATTAGGATTAATCAATCCTAATGTGTGCAAAGTTCTTAGGACACTGTCCGGCACATAGTGAACACTCACTACATGTTGGCTGTTCTTCTCAGGACCTTCTTCTCTCCTCCATGTACTCCTTCACCATCCCCCTTTCTCCTCTCTTCTATTTAATAGCTAAAGTCTTAAATATGAGCTTTTTAGTATTAAACCCGATGTGCTGTGAAAACCTTTGTTTCACTTACACTACAGACAATACCAATGATGCCTTCAAAATGTTGTTAAGCAGTTTAATATAGCTCTCATTGGAATGTCACAATTTTCAAAGTTATAGTTCAATCTCCCTTTAGTGAATGCAATAAAAAGGTTACTCTGGTGTTGTTTCCTTTATATAAATAACATCAAAATGCTTCAACCCCAAAAGCTGGAGAAGAGAGGAGGAGAGTGAGGAGAACCAGGCACAGGTTGGTCCATGATGAAGATGGGTGGAATTTCCTGGGCCAGTTTCCCTTCCTGTCTCTGACGAAACATTTCCAGGTTAGATCTTTCTGCATTCTTTGCAGTGGGAGCCAACCCTGAAGATGGGACGCTTTGAAAGGTGCTGAAAGTTGTGGGAAAGGTGCCTGTAGACAAACAAATGCCAATGAATCCTCCAAAATCAAGGCCCATCTGGGGAGGAAAACAACGACTCAACATGTACCCAAAACAAGCGACACCTCACAGAGACATGAGCGTCTTTGAACAACTTTCTCCTCTCCCTTTTTTCTCTCCACTGTGTGACGCCTAATACCTAAGTGGGCCATATTTCTGGAGGGGATAAAGGGAAGTGGGTGAAAGAAAGGTCTGGCATTCTCTTTAAGGATCAGCCCCTTTTGCAGTTGGCAAAGAGTAAAAAGCCCTTTCTGGAGATTTTTGCTTAGTGTTTGTTTACAACTCTCAGTGTGGGGTACACACCACCCTACTCCTAAAGCCAGGCCTGTAACAGAAAGCAAGTAAGGAGGGAGCTGGCCTGGGATTGATTCTCTAGTGTGGAAATTGTCAACAACTGCACTTTCTATTTGTACTATTTAAAAGATAATGTTGGTGGTCTCTTCGTTTCTCAGAAAAGGGAACTTGTTACACCTGTCAGATTATAGACTTGGAGCTATTTACTAGGGAGACTATACAGTGACAGATCGGAGAAGGCAATGGCACCCCACTCCAGTACTCTTGCCTGCAAAATCCCATGGACGGCGGAGCCTGATAGGCTGCAGTGCTTGGTGTCGCTAAGAGTCAGGGATGACTGAGCGACTTCATTTTCACTTTTCACTTTCATGCATTGGAGAAGGAAATGGCAACCCACTCCAGTATTCTTGCCTGGAGAATCCCAGGGACAGAGGAGCCTAGTGGGCTGCCGTCTATGGGGTCGCACAGAGTCGGACACGACTGAAGTGACTTAGCATACAGCGACAGATAACGCCAACTCTCCATTATCCATGAAAAAAAATAAGTAAAAATCTTTCCTAGGTCTAAATTTCACTTGAACTGTGGGTTTCAATCTCTTCTCTCCAACCTTTCTGAGATTCTCTGAGCAAAATACATTGGTTTTAATTTCCTGTTAGTCCCTTGCAAACCTTAGGCTGGGAGAGTGAAAAACACCGACTTGGCCCCAAGGGTAGTCAAGTGAGGACTGAGGAAAGAGAATGAGGCCTCGATCAAAAAGGGGCCCGCCCCCCCGGAGAATAAAGCAGCCAAATGCCATTTGCCCCAGTAAAATACCTTCTACTCCCACAGCAGTTCCCGGGTTCAGGAAAGATGTCCTAAGCTGCTCCCGGGTGCCAGGAACTGTGCTGAGGGCCACCAAGTGTGAACACGGGAAGAAATGTGAAGTTCAGAGGCACGCGACACAACATGTCAGGTGGGTGTGAGAAACCCACGATTTCCCAAGCAAAGAAATCTCTCTGGGATCGTCTCATGGAATCCCCAAAGGAAAACCGCCTCGGCTGACTTTCGGTGCACTTGTGTCTGAGCGGATGCACAAGCTCTCCTCCCGCCAGCTTTTCGGCCTCGACTCTCCGCTCGCGGCGGCGGTCCTTCCCCAGGGCGGGTAGGTGACTCTGCTCCCCGCCGCGCAGGCCACCTCCCGCCGCGCCCTCTGGCGGGCGCCCGGGTCCGGCCACTCCTCCCGGAGTTTCGGTGCTCTGGGGGTCACCGGAGGCGCGGCTTCGGCTCTGCACCCCCGGGCCCCGGATCCCGGGAGGAGAGGCCGCGACGTGGGGCGTCCAGGTGGCCCCCGCAGGGCCCCCAGCAGCTCCTCCAGCCCCGGGTGGGGGCGCCTCGTTCCCGACGGGGAAACCGAGGCCGCCGAAGCCTAGCGGTGCCCTTCGGACGGCCCTGCAGCCGCGCGGGGTAGGCCCGGGGGCCAGGCCGGTGCCCGCGGCCCTGCCTCTGCCTCCCCAAGAGGTCCCTGGGCCCTGAGGGTCCCCGTTCTCCTCCATCGTCGCCCTCCTCTCAGCTCGGGAGCCTCCCCCTTCCCCCAAAGACGCTGAGTGTCCTCGAAACGATGCCGGGTGGGCTGGAAACTCGGGGGGCAGAAGGGGGGGCCTCTGGGGAGAGGACGGGACCGCCCCAGATTTGGAGGAGACGCCTGTCAGCGCGTGGAATGTAAGCCCTTCTGCGCAGTTATTTTTATTCCAGGGGCCTTTCTTCCTCGTCCTCGTCCTCCTCCTCTATTTTCTCCCTTTCTGTTCAGCTATTTGTGTTTTCTGATCGTAAGTGATCTGCGGCAGGAAATGAGATATCTTTATTCCAGAGGCACTGCGGTTCTAATAGTATCTATTCCAGAACCACTGGCTCTGTCTTAGTTGTGGGCTTTTTTTTTTTTTTTTCTTCCTCGCAGGTTATTTTGTGATGAAGAGAACAGAGCGCTGTTCAGCCTCGGCATCTTCCCTCCTCCCTTCAACACAATGCAAGTCTTAATTAAACAAGGGACACCCACGCCTCCCTTCCCACAGGACCCCTTCCATCTGCTCCCCCTAACTCTAAAATACCAGCCTTTTATGGGCAGGGAAAGCCTCGTGTTGAACTTCCCAATTACCGAGACACATCGCAAAATAAGAGGCTGTAAAGCCATCACTCCAATTTTTGGACTCTTCCTTTCTAGGCCTTACCTAGTATGTGTTTTGGTGGCCTTAGTATTACTTGAAAATCCTGAAGGACTGAGGACTTGAGACTGCAGACACTCAGGTCTTGAAAAGCACGACTTGTGTTTTTGTGATTGATGAGTTAGGATTAACACACTCATTGCAAAAGAAATAAAAAGTCGATATGAATTGGGCATTTTTCATCTTTGTAAAGGCTTCATCAGTAATTTTCTAACCAGAGGTTCTAAGAGCTTCAAGAAAAGTCACCTTTTCCACGTAGAACAAAGAGAGTTGGACAAGAACCCTGCTCCCTCTCTTCTCCATTTCTAGTCACACCAAGAAGGGTAGGGGATTTGTGAGTAGTGGAGAGCGCTGGGATCTGGGCTTCGACGATTTTCTGATGCAAAGATTCCGATTCCTTGGGGAGACGCAGGGCGGTGGCCCGATTAGGGGAATCACAAAGCAGTCAGTCATCAAGTGCGAGGTAGGGGGATACTAGAGCCAGAGTCAGGGATCACAGAGGTGGAAGGTGGAGGATCATCAAGTCAAAAAAGGGAGAACCCTAGAATTCGAAGGTGGGGTATTCTAGAGTCACGAAGTGGGGGCTGATTTCACAGAGCCAGAAGTGTAGGGGTGCCACAGAGACCTATTCCAAAGAAAAGAAATATGAGTACCCATCTTCAGATGACCCCGCAGTCAGGACTGAGGCGTGAGGGTGAGGTCGCAGGCGCCCAGGCCTCCATGAACACCCCACGGGACAGCGGATTCCACTTTCCGGCTGGTGTTGCAGCCTCTGCACGCTTGCCTTCGCGCCACCCCCAATTATTCCACTTCTCGGGCCAGTGTTTCCTGAGGTTCGCCAGCAAGAATCCACCCAGCAATTATCTCCCTTCTCGCGCTCATGGGGGGACATTAACCACAAACGCGCTGGAGAAGAAAGGTACAGATGGGTCTTTTATTGCACACTTGGAAATGTTTCCAAGGCTTTTGTTTTCTTCCCCCATTCATTCCTGCGGGATCGCGGGGATCTGCCAACTTCAATCCCCAGAGGCTGCGGCGGGAGGGCCCGGCCCGCCCCGAACCCCCGCTAGGGGGCGCCCTCTGGCCGTGGCGCCGAGCCGAGCGAGCGAGCCGGGCTCTGCTTCGAGAACGCCGACAGCCAGGGTCTGCGGGGCCTCGGGACTGACGCCGGCGTCGGGTCCCTCGTTACTCCGCACCCGGGCTCCCACCCATGCTCCCTCCACGTCCGGGGGCGCCTGGAGTAGCAGCTACAGAGTAACGGCTGCACGGGGGACGCCTCGACCCTGGACGCACCCAGGGTCCCGCCGTCAGGCGACGGAGACGAAACCAGGCGGTGGTGATTACAGGACGCCGAGGTTTCCCTCTCCGCTCTGGAAACGTGGGGGATGGGTGAGGCAGGAGATGGGGGGCTCCGACCGAGGGGCTCAGGGTGACAGCCCACCCACTTGCTTCTTGCCCGCGGGAGGGGACCGCTTCCCTTCCCCCACCCCGCAGCCCTCGAGGGCAGACGTGAGGCTGTGACCGTCCCGCCTGGCTTTGCGCTGGGAGCCAGGCTTGAAAATGCCTCGGTGGGCCGCCTGGACGGATGATTGGAGGTGATGGGGCGGCGGGGGGAGCTGTTTTCTCTCTAGTTTTTGCTCCCCTGACCCCTTTCCCCTGGCTGCTGGCGGGTAACCGAAAGTGGTGAAGTTTGACAATCAGGGGAGTTGTCTTAACACAGTAATCACATCCATGCGTCCGTACCTTGAGGGCTCGGCCGAGGTCCTCGCGACCCTTCCCAAAGCGCCGCTTCCCAACAGACCTCTCCCAGCCGAGCCCTGACGGTGGACCCCCCCTCCCCCCCCCCCCCCCCCCCGCCCCGGCTCAGGCGGACGACACGGCAAAGACGGAAGGAATAGCGAACGCCAAGGAGCCTTCCTTGCAAATCTACGTTCTCAGTCCCTTTGGACCTTTCCACGGGCTGCTTCTTTGGTAAACGCATCAACAAACACCGTCCACAGACAGATCCCAGCAGCCGTGGGGAGAACTGAGGCAGGGGTAGGGAGTGCAGGGCAAGCAGCGGGCAGAGAAGGCGAGGGGCAAGCAGATTATGATACATTTCCTCCTACTAACAGACTTCAGGAGGAGAGACCTCGATTTGTGCATGAAACGCATAGCCTGAAGTGAATAAGACTGTGAAAGCAGTATTTGAGGAGGTTAACCTGGACTGGTTGGAGTTAAGGGGGGGTGGGGGGGAGGCAAATATTTCTGTTTGTGCCCTCCGGCTCTTCCCAGCACCGGCTGTCAATCCCGACGCTTGTTATCCTCACAAGGCTTCAGTTTGTTTGCCTGATCTCAGCAAGGTTTTCTTCCACAAGTAGAACTATAATTGCTATAATTCTACTGTATCATTTGGATCATTGCAGTATTGTTGTTTTCTCTCCCTCTTTCTCTCCTCCTAACACTGCAATAACGCGCTCCAGTGTTAAATTAGCAGGTTGCGGAAGACCATAAATGAATGAAAGTTTGTTTAAAAAAAAAAGAAATTAAATAAATAAAACAGCAAAATGACTTGGCAAAGGGGATATCACATCACAGAGAATCCTCGCGTGTAATCAGGACTTATTGTCTTCCCTTCCAGTGGCTTCCAAATTGGTCGCCAGACTCCAATGAAGTTTATTTCTATTGTTTAAATATATGTTTTGAAGAGGTTGAGCATAATTTAAGGAGACCTGAGCCGGCCGGTGTGGCTGGAAGCCCATCACAGCTTTATTTATCTATGTGTATATTGCACAATAAATTAAAACATCTCAAATGAAAAGTGTGCAAGGTTAACTCTCCTCCAAACATTTTTTTTTCCCCTGGATAATAACATCTGACTGCCACCCCCTTATCCTGCATTTCTTGCAAATATAATTTTGAAACTACAATGTAGAATTAGCTCTCACCACAGAAAAGAAAGGGGTTTCTTCCATTCGCCTCTTCTGGCTAATTATTATTTCCAATCCTGGGGACAAGCCTCGTTCTTTTCACCATAAACAACAGTTTTGAACACCTCTGACCCTCACTTCCGGCCATAATTGTCATTTTTATCTTAGTGATTGATTTTAAAAGCAGATGAACTGCAAACCATTGTTTTCCAGGCAGCCCACGAAAAGAAAACCAACAGTTACAGACCTCAAAGATTAGCGGAACCAGGAGTGGTGAGTAACAAAGTATGAACGTGAATAACATTATTACTAAAATGAAATTCCTTTTGATTAGTGGGTAAAAGAAAGTGGAGAAAGTGAGGTGAAAAGAAAGCAAAGTGGCATCTTGCCGACAGTGCAAACATGAAACTGACTAAACTAAAAGTTCTTTTATACATAGTCCTATAGCCCAATCCTGAAAAGTCTACCTACTCAACAAATTAATTAAATTCTTCTTAGATATTAGAGGCATCATTTTGTTTTCTAAACTAACGTGTAGGATAACACACACATATCTTAAACCCATCTTCTGATTAGACACTGTGGAGATACCAGCTGATTGTCTCCCCGTGGGTATGTTAGAAAAGTTATCTTTTTTTAAAAAAAATTAATGTTTCAGGAATAGCAAGAGCCAACTGCAGATTTTGAACTTGGGTGCTGAATTGTGACAAAGATCATCTCAGGGCCGCTGGGTGTAAAGGGAGCTGAGTCGGGCCCTTCTCCCCTAAGTGAATGGATGTGCTTTCCCAATAGCGTCCTCACTTGGGAAGATTGATTAGAAAATACCAAAAATACACAAGATGAAATAACAATGCTAGTGTTTGCACCAGGTTTCCCAAAGAAAGACGCTACATTCCATTAATAGAATTAGATTTAATTCCAGGGGTCATTAAGTCAGAATCAGAAATTCTATGTTAACCTCCCCTTTTGCAGTGGATGATTAAAATTAGAATACACCCCAGAAGAAAGTCCGACTTCTTTTTTTAAAAAAAGGAGAACAGCTGCAGAAGGGGGAGGAGGGGGACGGAAGCTAAGAAATCTTCCACCGAGTTGAAACCCCGTTAGGCTCTCAGACATGAGTTGTGCGTTTGTGTCTCTCTTTAACACCGTCTTCTTGTGGACTCATTTTCAACCCACTCCTTGCGTGTGACGGAGTGTGACTCTGAAGTCACGGAGCCACCCGCAGCCGGGTCTTGTAGATTTCCGACGCGGGGCCCGCTGGGGAGGGAAAAGTGCCCCTGTCTCTGCCAGTGACCGGCCGCAAAGGACGCCGCGAGGCTCCCGCGGCTGGAGGCTCGCTCCGAGGAGACCTACGAGTCTTTCCGCCTCTCGGCTCCGTCGAGACTCGCACCCTGGGAGTGGGCGCTCAGGGCCGGGGAGGGAATCAGCGCGCAGAATGTTACTTTAAAGCTAAACGGGGCTGTATAACAGAGAACTGTGGGTGAGACTAGAAAAGGAAGAAGGCAGGCAAACACAGAAGATACCAGGGGCCTTGGAACAACAGAGAGGGCTTAAAAGAAAATCAATGTCAGAGAGAGCTCGGGTTCTCTTTCGCCCCCAACTCCCATCATCCAAGTGTAGGAAAAACTGGTGAGACTCAAACTAAAAGCCAGAGAGAGCGGAGACAGATGGACAGACTGACAGACACACACACACACACACACACACACACACCGATAGACACAGATCCTCTTCGTCCAGCTCTTAATAGTACTAGTAATATCACATTAGTATTAACATTATTGATGTGCCTGTTCCTAACCCTTCATCCCCTCCAGTTGTGTCTTGAATGCTCCTGCCAAGCCAGCCTGATCTGTCTGCCACCCACCCACCAGCATCCAAGAGTTATGCAGATGTTTATGGCTGAAAAAATTCCAGTTATGCATCCTTGTATTTTTAAATACTGACTGTAAGTGATTCAAGTATAATCCTTTGTAAAACGCTTTTCTCTGACACATTGAAGGGGTTGAGAGAGGAAAACCCGGCGTGGATTCCCCCTCCCCGGCTCCTCTCCCACCCACCACCCTCGCCCCCACCCTGCCAGCATCGAGGCCCCCGGCTATCCCTTGGGCCCTGCACCCAGAAAAAGAGGGCACCCGTGCTAGCCCTCGCCCGGGCTCGGCACAACTTCAGTCGGAGTTGGGTCCCGTTTCTCAGCGCTGGACGCGTTGGAAGCTGTTTGGGGAAGAAGAAAAACAAGTGCTCTCTCCCTGAGGTTCGCTCTCTCGCCTTTGCCAGGGGGGAGTTCAGAACTTTAAGCGTTGAGATTGGGTTGAAGCTGAACCTGGGTCCCTCCCACCCTAGAGCGCTCAGGGCTTCGGTTAGATCCCGCTCCCTGCACGCGGGATCGGAGAATGTCCAGCTTCAGGGTGACGGCCTAACAGAGGCGAACTTATGGGGAGAAGAGGGCAGCGTGTCTGGGGAGAAGGGGGAGACTCTCGGGGCCTGTCCCCAGTTGCCCCTTCTCGCAGCCGACACTCGCCGGTCCCTTCCTGTTCTGTAGATGCGCTAGAGAAGGCCGCGCGCCTTTGGCAGACCTTTGTCTTTAAGGGGACTTTTTGCAGAGTTGAAGACGGTGATGAGACCCTACTAAAAAGAGAGCAACCGCCGGACTCAGGGAGAGGACTAACAGTTCAAGGTGTTGGGCCACAAGAGAACACTGAACGCCCCAACGACAGACGTTTACCGGCGGCCGTCACCCCGGCGGCCCGTCCGACCTAAAGAGGACGGTGGCAGAGGGCCACTGAGGTCAAGGCACTGTCCTGGGAGAGCGACATTGGCTTTGAAAAGGGCCAAATCCGTCCGTACGCGAGCCAAGCCTCAAGGCCTTGCCTCCAAGGGAGTGAGGTCCTCGGGCTGGTGGAAGGGGCGCACGCCGCCCAAATGGCACCCACTGGCCTGACATCCGAATACGTTAGAGCTTCGGGCTAGCCCTAAAGGGTTAAAGGAGGAGCGGCAGGAACAGAATGGAGTATTCAGAAAGTTGCTAGTTGAAAACAAAAAATAAAAATAAAATTGGCTCGGGTGCGTGCCTGCTGCTGCCCCTCCTCCACCGCCGGCTTTTCTAGAATCCAGTCCGGGCTTTGCCGGGAGCGCACAGCCCAGAGCAGCCCGGCCTCTGGCGAGAGCCAATCAGAGGGCGCCTCTCAGCACGTGGAGGAGAGAGACACCAGAGCTCCGCGCCCGCGGCTCACTACACTTGTTACTGCTTGTCCTGAGCGCCGAGAGGGCGAACTCCGGCCGCAGGCAGGGCGGGAGCCGGCAGCCAGCGACCGAGAGAGGCAGAGAGGCACAGAGATCGCAATAATATCCATTATAACCAGCCATCTAACCCCACCCCCTCAACACACACCCATCCATCCCACCCGCCTCGAGAGGCAGCCAGCGGCCCGCTTCTCTGCGCCCAGGGGAAAAAAAAACCCAGCCATGAGCAATCAGTACCAGGAGGAGGGCTGCTCCGAGAGGCCCGAGTGCAAAAGTAAATCTCCAACTTTGCTCTCCTCTTACTGCATCGACAGCATCCTGGGCCGGAGGAGCCCGTGCAAAATGCGGCTGTTGGGAGCCGCGCAGAGCTTGCCCGCTCCGCTGGCCAGCCGCACCGACCAGGAAAAGGCCGTGCAAGGTAAGGCTGTGCTTGCCGAGCACCTGAAAAGGGTGCTAGGCACAGGTTTGGATGTGCGATGTTCCGGGGCCAGGGGCCTGCGGTTGTCCAACTGGAGACAGAGGAAAAAGAGGGAACAACTCTGAGGCCTGGTACCTCAAAGAACAGTAAACCTCTTGCCCGGGGATGTCTCTCCCTCCCTCTCTGCTTCCAGAAAAAGCAGAGACCAAGCTTCGCTTCGAGGGCCCTTAGATTCTCGGTATTGGTTCTTAGGTCGTTTAAATACCCCCTTTGGTGGCCTTGCGAGTGCTCTGAAGAGGGGCGATGGGCCAAGAACAGCAGGAGCCGGGTGGACTCTTGTAAGAACTTGGTGAAGAGAAGAACCCCAAAAGCTGTGAATGGGGACTCCAGGCGGAGTGCGCCTTGGCCGTTCCTCTTGGGAAGATTTCTTTATACGAGGTGTTCTGCTTTTTTCTTCTTTTTAAAATTGTAGATTTCTTGTGATCTTTTAAACCCAAGCTTTGCAGAAAACATCTCCCTGGGATTCCCCAAATGTTCCTTCTTGTATCTGAAGTGTATGAAATGTGCGGCTTCTGGGTGCTATATTTTCCTCTGCTTTTTTTTTTTTTTTTAGAGTTGAGATGTTTAAAAGCTCTTTTTTCCCCTAAAATTAAAAATTCCAGAACAACTGTCGTTTTGCCCCGAAACTGTTACACCCAAGTTTCGCCTTTTAAATTCTGTAAACCAGCGGTCCAGCCGCAACGTCACTTGGAAGACAGGAGCGGACAGCGGGGAAGGGGGCGTTTAAAATAAAACTGACTTTTTCCTTTTCTTTTTTAGCCTGCAGTGGCACCTGTGCCAGGCGCTTCCTCGAGGGGAATGAGCGCTCTGTGCCTATTGCACCCCCTTACGTCCCCACCCAGGTCTTTCCGAACCCATTTTCTCCAGGACGATTTTTCTGGGCGAGGAGCCCCCGCCCCTCCTGCTGGGGGCTGTTGGGGCCAGGTCCTCACTCAGGGCCACTGGGCCGCTCCCTCCTCCCCCGGTGCCCGCCAGGCAGTGGCCCCTCTCGCCAACCCGCAGCCGGGAACGCGTGGCAGAGCCGAGGGCAGAGGTCGTGCGCAAAGTTTTCAGAGTGATGGTGATTTTTAAAAAGTTGTTGAATGTTTGCAGATTCCCTCTTGCCCCGAAATGGGAAGGGGAAAGGTGAAGAGAGGACAAGAGGAAAGAAAAAGAAAACAATAAAGGAGGGAAGGAAGAAGGGGAGAGGAGTGCACAAAAAGAGAAAGGAAGGGAAGGGAGAGGAGAAAGATGCGGAAAGAATGATGAGACGGGGAGAGAGAAAGAAAAAGTGATTTAAAAATGAAAGGAAGGGCGAGTAGAGAAAGAAGTAAAGGAAGGAAGAAAGGAAATAAAGGGAAGAATAAAAGAGGGAAAGGAAAGGACCGATAGAGGAGGAGAAAAGGGAAAAGGAAGGAAACAAGAGCAAGGGAAAGAGAGAGACGTAAAAAAAGAAAAAAGAAAACTGGGGAAGGAGGGGAGGGCTCGGAGTCTAGTGGTGCGGGGGGCGCCGCGCGCATCGGGGCCTGGGCGCGGAGGGAGCGGCGGAGGGCCGGCCCGAGCGGCGACTCTGTCTCGCCGGCCGGCGCGCTGACCGCTCTCCCTTGCCCGCAGGCTCCCCCAAGGGCAGCAGCGCCCCGTTCGAGGCCGAGCTGCACCTGCCGCCCAAGCTGCGGCGCCTGTACGGCCCGGGCGGGGGCCGCCTCCTCCAGGGCGCCGCGGCGGCGGCGGCAGCAGCGGCGGCGGCGGCGGCGGCGGCTGCCACAGCCACGGCGGGTCCGCGGGGGAGGCCCCGCCGCCGCCACCGCCGCCGACCGCGCGGCCCGGGGAGCGGCCGGATGGCTCAGGGGCCGCCGTGGCGGCCGCCGCCGCCGCCGCTGCGGCCTGGGACACGCTCAAGATCAGCCAGGCGCCGCAGGTGAGCATCAGCCGCAGCAAGTCGTACCGCGAGAACGGGGCGCCCTTCGTGCCGCCACCGCCCGCGCTGGACGAGCTGGGCGGCCCGGGGGGCGCCGGGCACCCGGACGAGCGCCTTGGCGTGGCCGGCGGCCCAGGTGGCGCCCTGGCGGCGAGTAGCGGCGCGGGCGCCGAGGACGAGGAGGAGGAGCTGCTGGAGGACGAAGAGGACGAGGACGAGGAAGAGGAGCTGCTGGAAGACGACGAGGAGGAGCTGCTGGAGGACGACGCCCGCGCGCTGCTCAAGGAACCGCGGCGCTGCGCTGTGCCCGCCACAGGAGCGGTGACCGCCGCCGCTGCCGCCGCCGTGGCCACCGAGGGCGGGGAGCTGTCACCCAAGGAGGAGCTGCTGCTGCACCCGGAGGACGCTGAGGGCAAGGACGGCGAGGACAGCGTGTGCCTGTCTGCCGGCAGCGACTCAGAGGAGGGGCTGCTGAAGCGCAAACAGCGGCGCTACCGCACCACGTTCACCAGCTACCAGCTGGAGGAACTGGAGCGGGCCTTCCAGAAGACGCACTACCCAGACGTCTTCACCAGGTACGCGCGAGGGGTGATCGTGGCAGCAGCGGCTGGAGGGCGCGAGGGGGTCCCGGAGAGGGAAGGTGGGAGGGCAGGGCCCTGGGGCTGGGGCAGGAACTTAGTTCCTGGACTCACCCCAGGGGCGCCCTCCCAATGGCCAAACTCCTGTTGACCAAAAACACCCTCCCACCCCCTCTACTCTGGGCTTGTAAGTTTAGACTGGGATGGGTTTGGTTTTGTTTTGTTTTTCCCTTCCCGAGGTCTCTCCAGTTTAATTTTTGTAATTACAAGTTTTAGCTAGAGAGAGAAAAAGAAACGGCCTCTCCAAAGGGCGCCCGAACGCGCCACCTTGGAGACGTGCGCACCCGAGCGCTCACACTCAGGGCCCTTGGCGCTGCAGTCCCGACTCCCCGCCAGGTCCCAGGCGAGGCGCAAGCAGCGCTGCCGGCCCTCGCCACCAGGGCTAAGCAGGGGCTATTTTTGGCCGCTGTGTGGTGCGCTTGCCCTCCCCGCCTGATGCCCCGGGAGCCTGGTGGGTATCAGTTACGCAGTGAAGCTGCCCGCGCCTGCAGAGAAGGCCGTTAAAAAGATCCAAGTTCTGTCGTTTGAGGACTCCTGGAATAACTGAAGGAAGTCAGAACTAGGCAGCGTTTGGTCTGCAGAGGCACCGACCAGAATCTCCCCTTTCCATCGCTGTCCTCTCGCCCTCCGCGCACATTAAACGCAGTGTTGGTTTACTGTACGCGGGTTTACAGGGGCAGGCTTGGACTGCTGGGAGCCCGGCAGGCAACAGACAGAACAGCTGGGGGGAATTTCCCCCTTCTGACTGGTGTCTAAACCTGGGTGTTCCTTCTGGATCCGCTCCATTCCCATTCACCCGAGTTTTGGGGGAAAGATGTACCTGTGAGATGACTGGGCCCCTGAGGGCCGGCTTAGTCATACCCGGGATGCCGGCCCGGCAAGGGGCCTTCCTCTCCCATCCCAAAGCTAAGGTCTGACTCAGGCGAGGAGCCAGGTAAGGGCCAACTTTCCCCATAGAGGAGGGAAAAGGGGATGGGAGTCAGCCCAGACTTGGGCTTGTCAAGCTCGAGCAGCCCCAGCTTCGCACGAGCCGTGTACGACTTTTCAATGTGCATTTTAGTAGCCCCGGAAAGCTGCCTGCCCCATTTGAACCCGAGGAGAAATTGCTTAGCGCTCAGGAGGCCTGAGCCAACGCTCCAGGGTAGTTGGTCTAGCAGTTAATTGCCAAACTGTCTCCTAACCAGAAACGGAAAAGAGTAGATCCGACTCGGGGCAAAGCACTAAACTTGATCATCCCCTGAGCTAAACTTGGCCCTCCCCTGTGTCATCCAGTCCCTTCATTATCTTTAAAAAAGAAAATAAATTCTAAAATAATTGTCTCTATCAAATAGCTAAGCGGCCAACCCGCTTTTTGCATTTATCACACACACATAATTCAAAAGAAGAAAATGAGGTGATGTCGCTTGGCACGCAGGTCTGCCCTTTTAGCTTCTCCAGGGGAACCAAAGTACACGAAGAGGGGTGGCTGCTTGTCACCACCCCATGCCCACCTCTTTCCCACCCAGGGGGCTAGTTAGAGCCCCTTGGCTCCTGCTGGGACCCAGGCAGGAGTGTGGTTTTGGGGTTTTAGATCTGCTGATGCTTACTGTAGCAGGAAGCAGCGGGAAGCTCTCCAGTGAACCAGTTTTCTCCCAGTCCTGAAGTTCCAGGTGTGGGCCAGGCCGGGTCCCAGGCTGGGGCAGGTCCCGCTCTTTCATATTAGTGATTGGAGAGCCAATTACTCTCGTCGCGCTCATATTTTCGGTAAACAGGTTGTAAGCCGTTTTACAGCATCTTAATGGTTTCCTATTTGCCTTAATTGTCGCAGTAATAACTGCAATGACGGGGTAGGGTTTCAGTTAAATTGACTTCCCCTGAGATGGGCAGGGTTTGTAGTGGGCACTGGAGTCAGGAGGTGCGCAGAATTTTGTTTAATCGAAAAATTACCCCACTGAACTCTTAACAAGCTTAACATATCTCCAGAGGGTAATGGGGAGTATGACCTAAGGGGGTGAGCGGGGGAGGAAGGCGGGGGAGAGAGAGATGGAAGAAAAGGCAGAGAGCTGGAGAGAGAGGAAGGAGAGGCCAGAGAACATTTTTTAAAGAAGGCAGAAGGCAACAAGGAGGGCTAAAGAAATGTTTTTAGTTGAGTGGAGAGTTCTCCCATTTACTCTTAGGACAAAAGAGGCTATAAGCACTGTGTGTGTGTGTGTGTGTGTGTGTGTGTGTGTGTGTGTGTGTGTCTGTCTGTCTGTCTGTCTGTCTGTCTTATCTAACTCTGGCTTAATAGTGAGAGAGAATCCGAGACTTGTACAGTCATGAAGTCACCACTGTCACTCTTGAATATAATATGATGCAATAGAATAGACAACATCCTGTATCTGGGAGTGTATTGTGTTTTCACGTTTGCAGTCAAATAGAAGACACTCCAGTGTTGAAGGGGTGGTGATGCCCAGGTGTCTGTTAGACACTAATGGAAGAGGATGCCAGCGAAGGAAAGGTGGCTGACAGGCGGTTGCTGGAGCCTGCAGTGACCTCCTGCCTGTGTGTTGCTTTCTTATAGGGAGGAACTGGCCATGAGGCTGGACTTGACTGAGGCCCGGGTCCAGGTGAGCCGCACTGCAGAGAGGGGGGAAAGGAGGGGCAGTGGGCTGGGGGAAGAGTGGAAGAGAGGTGGGCTGATGGATTAGGGGGTTCTTGAGAGACCCCCTTCATAAAATGAAGAGAAGCAGAATCAGAAAGATAAACCTAAACACCCCTGCACAAAATTATATTAAAATATGAAGATCTGGGAGATGGAAGGGGAAGGTTTCTAGGTTTGGGTGCCTTGTGGGAGGAGTCCAGGATCAGAAGAGGGGTTTCAGGGTCCCCAAGACTGCAGTTCAGAAGCCCCCTGGTCCACAGTCCCTGTAGGAAACAATCTGCGAACTGACTTTTCCTGGTTGAAATAATGGGATGGAGCATGGATTTGGTTGTTAGACAAATCCGCTCAGCTCCAAGCAGGTATTTGGCTGTGATTAAGTCTCCAATCGGGCTTCATAAAAGCCCACTTAGTGCTAGAACAAACAGGGCCATTTGAAGGCAAAATGCTGTTTGATTTCCCCTCCGCCCGCACAAGGAGCTGGCTAATGCTATTTGATTTCCCATTTTTTATAGCAATGAGCCCACATTGATCTAATAGGGAGTGAGTGCAATGCTATTAAAGGTGTTTGCAGCCCCATACCAGAGTGCATTTCCGAACCCAGGCCCCATAACCAAAGAGACGATCAACACTGGGCAGCCCCGATGGCCAACAGAAAACAGATGTCCCTGGGTTAGGAGCTGAGGGAATCACTTTACAGTCAAAATCAAGCGCTGATAAAGCACAATAAATTCCATATGGCTCATTTAATACACAACAGCTTCTTGCATTAGAGGGCTAATGATGAGGCCTGTCCCCTCCTTTCTGTTGACACATTTCTCCATTGTCAAACAGAGATGTGACAGCAACTCTGCATTTTCTGCTCAGGGGAACGAGTCGTGGGAAAGTTAAATAACTTTTAAAAAGAAAGAGAGCGCCCCCTCCCCTTCTCCTCTCTCCCTATTCACTGGAGAAGATGTAATTAAGTGAATATGAATTATTAGAGTCCTTTCGTTTACCTTTGGGGGGCCTCAGAGGTATTAATTCAATAATGAGGAATTGCAGGGGGACATCTTGATAATTGCAGTTGAGCCGAGAGCCGATCTGTCTCTAGAAGGTTTCCATGTTCTTTGAGGGCATTCTGCCTCCACTGTCCCCCCGCCCTTTACTCCTTTCACTGTCATCGAGGAGTGGCGGGTATTCTTGTCCAGACAGATTTGGATACACAAAAGCTGCCCACCCAGCCTGGTCCCATCTAGTCTTATTTTTTAAAGTCTCTGAATTTCCACACTGGAATGTTTCTGCAATTCTCAAATAGATTATTTGAGGGCTGTGAAATGTTATGGATGGGCCCCCTTTTGGCAGAATTTTAAGTAATCAACCGACTTGGATTCTCAATTTTTCTTGTGTTAGGTGGCTATCTAGAAGTCAAACCAAACCTAGATACCAGTGCTAGTAATGACAACCCCAGTGTGTATATCTGAAAGGCATAGATGTCTTAAAATTTAAAAAAAAAACATATACCTCTGGGATCATTTACATTATATTTTAATATAACTCTGTATAGCCCCAGAGTTCATTCTTAATTTTTAGACTTGTGTGCAGGCATAAACTCAGCCCTAAAAATACTAATGCCTTCAAGGGATAAGGAGCGTATCTTCTCAGCTGTGGGTGTGATGAGCAGGTCACATAAAAATAATTTCATGCTCCTAAAAGTTATTTTTAGACCATGGTAGCTGCCACATTTCAGGTAAAGGTCTCTACTAAAACTGCTTTCTATTAACAATTAGGAAGATACCTTCTGCTGAAAAGCTCCCCCCAACCTACAACTATCTTACTTAAATAACCCACTTAAACCACATCCCCAGAAGAAATAAAGGACCGATTAGCTATGAAGATGTGCCCAGTCTCCAGGTATCCCACACTCTGGTTTCTGTGTCCAAGTATCACTGTAGACCTGATCCATGCAGTCACTGCCTTCCTTGGCAGAACCTGGCCCTGCATGGAGCCCCTGCAGATAGCAGGCTGTGTACCCCACACTTCATTACAACTGCCTCCTAAACTGTATGCCTGTTTGCTAATTATCGTGGGTATTTCTTCCCTCAGTCCCAGCTCCCCTCAAGCCCCCAAACATAGGGTAGTGCTCATAGGTGTTCAGTAAATATTTCTGGAAAGATTAAATGAACCACCTCCCTGATTCCCTTTTCAACGGAGAGCAAAGATTCTGTCACCTCTTGGGAAAACCCGAAATGGGTGAAAAGAGCTGATTTGCCACAGAAAGCTGCTGTGCATTCTCTTGATGGCTGCCTGTTCCCAAGAGTCATCACTGAATGCCAGCTTCCACATGCTTTATTTGACTCATTCCTCATCACAGCCTTATGAATAAAGTTTTATTATCCCCATTTTACAGATTAGAAAACTGAGGTTCAGAGAGGTTTAAGTGACACACAGCAAGCAAATGGCAGCGCAGACATGTAAACCTTGGTTTCCTCACTTCTAAATACAACAAACCATTTCTTAAATTTGGAAAGGAACCAGGCTAGTTAAAATGTCCACTGGAAAGGGTTCACTTGCCCAGTAGTTCCAGATGACTTTAAGTTAGGCCCTCTTTCTTTGCCCCTTTGGTCCCAGACGTGTCCTTGAACAACCTGAGGCCATAGAGGGGCGAGGTGGGCGAGGACTGCAGTGGAAAAGTGGAAAGGAGGGAGGGCCCGCGGCGCGGGGGGAAGAGGCGGGGACCACCTGGAGCGCCTACCCGGCCGGAGCGGCGCCGACCCCTGCCTCTCTCGGCTTTGCAGGTCTGGTTCCAGAACCGTCGGGCGAAGTGGCGCAAGCGGGAGAAGGCGGGCGCACAGACCCATCCCCCCGGTCTGCCCTTCCCCGGGCCGCTGTCGGCCACTCACCCGCTCAGCCCCTACCTGGACGCCAGCCCCTTCCCTCCGCACCATCCCGCGCTCGACTCGGCCTGGACTGCCGCTGCTGCAGCCGCCGCCGCCGCCTTCCCGAGCCTACCTCCGCCTCCGGGCTCGGCCAGCCTGCCGCCCAGCGGGGCGCCGCTGGGCCTGAGCACTTTCCTCGGAGCCGCAGTGTTCCGGCACCCGGCCTTCATCAGCCCTGCATTCGGCAGGTAAAACGTGGCTTCGGGGAGGCTGTCTCTCTCATACACGCACAGAGGCTGGGGCCCTGGGAAGAGGCCAGAGATAGGTAGGGACTGTACACATCTTTCTTCTTTGGCTTAACTTGAGATTTAGCCAAAGAAAATAATCTCTAATATTGCTTTAAACAGTGCGGATCTTGAAGGGAATGACTTGGGACTGAACGGCAGAGCAAAGGGCAGTGGCAACAACAGCAACCACAGAAATTGGAAGTGTTCAATGAAAGCTTTAAAGTACCATTTGAAGACAGCAACAGCCTAGACCAAAGGTGGTGTGTGTGAAAAAGGGTACAGGTGTAGGCTGCAGAGCCGGGATGACTTTTCAAGTTTTGCAAAAATCCTTCCTCATTGCCCAAAGCCTGGCAGCCAGAGGAAATACAGCCCTGGGGCCAAGGGCCCTCTGGGTCCAAAGAAATCTTTCTTCTTCCCCAGACTCTACCTTCCTTGTCATTCAAGTGATCCGCTGCCAACCATACCCTCATATATGCAACCCCGGACCCCCAGAGCAGCACAAGACAACGAAATCAAAGAAACGCTTCATCATATATTATAAATCCCTTTCTTTAAATGAACATCGAATGATGAAATTAAAAGTCTGTATAATCACACAGACAAAGAAACAAAGGAGAGATGTATTAAGTTGGAAAGTGCAGTGAAAATAAAACTGCAGCTTCAGTGATCTCTCTTTGGGAGAACAAAGAAATAATAGATTCATCCAACTGCGCAGCCACTTAACAAAAAAATCATCTTGGAGAAAAATTTCAAAAAAGACTCAGTAAAATTACTTTCTTGTAACAACCAATGAAGTAAACAGAAAGTGCACTGAAGTGTAGTTAGTGACTCAGTTTACCTGGTGGAACAAGAGCATGTTACGCCCCCTCCAGGCCACACTTTATTATTTCTTATTGGAAAAAAAAATGTTTAAGTCCTCTGTTCCTCGCCCACCACCCTCTCCTTTTCCTCTTCTCACAAGTGACTTGTTAAAGTTGCCAAACCATGGCTGGAGTACCAGCTGCGACATCTGGAGAGGCTGGAAGGAGGGTGCAGTGGGGGTGACACGAGAGGAGGAGGGTGGGCTTGGGAGAAGCGGGGGGCGCTCCTCGAGCCCAGGTGGGCTCATTTATAATGGTGGAAACCCTGAGTTGGCCTTCCGGGGGCCGGAGCCAAAGCCCTGGGAGTTAGCGGCGGCGGCGGTGGTGGCATTGAGGGTCAGGGGCGGCTCGGCCTCTGCCGCAAGTCTGGCGCGGTGCAGTGCAGAGGGTGGAAGCGCCGTGCGGGTCAATGCTGGCGCCTTCTGGAGGCGGTTTCGCGGACTGGAGTCCCAGACTTGGGTTTTGCCGTGCGCTGCACGCGGGGGGCGGGTGCGGGCCCGGGGGCTCTTTGGTACTGGTGACTGCATGGGGCGCAGGGAATGCGGTGCTAGCGGGTCATAGTTGCCTGGCGAGCGGAAATCAACAGGCGGGAGCCCCCATCCCCACCTCGCGGTCGTCGGTCGGGCTCTGGCAGCTCTGCCCGGCGCAGGAGGGCGGCCGCGGCGGCAATAAGGCTGGCAAACAAGACCAGCTTTTTCAGAGTGAAAGGAGCCCCGGGCCGAGAAGGCGCTCTATAGAAGGAGTACAAAGTCCGCACAGGTGTTTCTCAGTTTTAATCCCACTTTGTCCTTTCTTTCTCTTTTTCTTCTCCTCCCTTTCTCTCCTTTCTCTTTGTCTCTCTTCTCTCTCTCGGCAAATAGTATTATAGGCAGTTGGAGCTCCTAAAGTACACTCCCTTTTTAAGCGAAAGCCCAGAATCCGCGCAGTGGGACCGTGGGGTTCGGGGACTCGGGGCTTGCTTCCGCCACGGCTCTGGTCCCTCCAGGAATATCTGGCTCCTCGGTCTTTTCCCCACTCTGTTCGTTTCCTGCCCTAGTAAACCCTTAGAACGTCCCAGCCTCCCGCCCGCGCCTCCCCCTACTCCCCAGCCCCGGACCTGCGACTCTGTGCCCCAGCGGCGGCGCCCTTCTGGTCCGCCGGGGAGAGGCGGCGGGAAAGGCTGCACGAGGCGCTGCGCGCAGCTTTCGGGGCGTCACCGCGCTGTTTTGTTCTCCCTGCAGGCTCTTTTCCACCATGGCCCCCCTGACCAGCGCGTCGACCGCGGCCGCGCTCCTGAGACAGCCCACGCCGGCCGTGGAGGGCGCAGTGGCGTCCGGCGCGCTGGCCGACCCGGCCACGGCGGCCGCAGACAGACGCGCCTCGAGCATAGCGGCGCTGAGGCTCAAGGCCAAGGAGCACGCCGCGCAGCTGACGCAGCTCAACATCCTGCCGGGCACCAGCACGGGCAAGGAGGTGTGCTAAAGGCTTCCCTCCACCCTCGCGCCCCGGGCGCGACCCGAAAGGTCACCTCACTCAGCACCACTCAAGACCAAATGGAAACAGAGGACCAGCACACTCCCGAGACGGCACTGAGAGAGCGCAGCCGCCTTCGCAGCAGCCTGGACGCGGGCTAGGCAGCCCTCGGCGCTACCCGGACGTGGCACCTCCTCGGCTGGCTGTCCACCCGCCCCTGCCCCTGCCAACTTCGCTCCAACTCAAACGTCCACTCTCTCCCATTCTTTTATTGAAAATATCGGGGAGGTTTTCTCCCTAAGTCACCTGGTATTGAAGTTAACAATTTAAAAACCCCAACCTCTCTGCCTCCTGACACCCCACTTAGCTTTTTTTTTTTTTTCCAAATAGCATTTTGGCGCTCTAAGTTGATCTTGCCAGCGTGGCCCCAGCCTTCGGCGGCGGGGAAGCGAATGCGAAAATGTAAGATAGCTAACAGTGCACTTAACGGAAAGGGGCGTCTTGTTCTTGTTCTCTTCTTTATCATACATCAACCAAGGTTTTTATATCAAACCAAAGGGAAATACTCTGCTAGAATATGGACTGTTGAAGTCACCAAACTGTGATTATTGATTCTGTACATACCATTGTTATTAAAAAAAGAAAAAGAACAGAGCTTTGTATATTTGAAATGTTATAACGCAATTGCACTCAGCGTGGTATGGTAAAAGTTTGTCCTCCTGTAGATTCTTACTGTGTTGTAGATACGGTAGGGTTCCTAGACAAATATTTATGTACTCAAGCCCTTTATTTAACTTATTAACTGTAGAGGCTTCCGAAACCTTCAAGATAAAGGCAATGGTACAGTACTTTTGTGTAACGTGTAATTGTTATCACTTTTCCTTGCTATCTAGTGGAGAAGTGTCACGCTCAAAATAAAAAAAAATATATGTTTAACAAAAGGAAGTGTGAATATTCTCTACAGGAGCTGAGGGGACAGTAGAAGGCCCCCCCCAGAAGACCGGGTGGGCTCCTGCGCCCCGACTCCCCCAGAGTTTATCTGCACTCCCGTTTTCCTGGCGGAGGGCCCTGGTTTGAATGTGATCCTCAAAAGATCCGTAGGATTTCCTAAGAAGGGTTAAGATCGCCGCCGCCACGGAGCTTTCCACGTGCATCTTGGATCTCCTGGGTCGTGTTGCAGTGGGAGCTGAGGGCCCTGGGCCTCGGAGGTGGGGTGGGCTTGAGGGAGGCGTTGACGGTGAAGACAGAAATTTGAAGCGAGCGGGGAGTCTTAGCTGGGAAGGCGAAGGAAACTGTTCGTGGAAAGTGCCACGTACAAGGAAGTGCGCAGTCCGAGATGACAGGTAACGGCGCGAGAGAGGAGCCCAGGCGCTGGCTTCCGAGGGGGCGGGCTACACGGTACACGCGCGGGGAGGAGGGTCTGTGGCGGGGGTAGGGGGAGCAGGGAGGAGGGAGGGGGGGTAGGAGGATGTGTGGTGGGGGGAAGAGAGGGAGGGAGAGAGTGGGAGAGAGAACACAGAAACAGTGATGGAAAGGCAGCGAGGGGTATCCAAGTGGCAGATCTTAACTCGACAAATGTCATTACATCACTTATCCAGGCATTGGGAAATGTATATACTTGTAAAAAAAAAATCTAAACAACTCAGGTTTCGCGAGGAGACCCAAGCAGATTCGCAATCTGCAACCCCCTGGGCGCACCCCTCCCCGCGCCGGCGGCGACGGTAGCTTCTCCCTCCCCCGGGCCCTGCCTGCGCCCCCCGGGTGACTGTTCGGTGTAAGCCCGCCCGCGGGGGCCGGGTCTCGCCAAAGCTCCCAGGGTGATGGGAAAGGGAAGAGAAGCTTAATTAGTTTCAATTTGTAGTAATTAGTGCGCTGGACCTTTGGGGAGAGGGGCAGGCGCGGGGAGGGGGGCGGCCGCGGCGTGACTAGCGTGGCTCTCGGAGCCGGTGCCGCAGCCCCGCCAGGCCGCGGGCCAGTCGGTCGCGGCGGGGGGCGCGGACGCGTCTCCGGGCCGGCCCCGCCGGCTTCCACGCAGGCTCCCGGACCGCGCCCCAGAGAAGGGGGGCGGGTCCCCTCGCCGCTCTGGGCGCAGGCGTGCGCGGCCGAGGGGCATGTGCGGGGGCGGGCAGAGGTCAGCGGCTACTCGCGGGTGGGCGAAGGCTCGGCAGCTGCCGCCCTCAGCCGCGGGCGTCCTCCGCTCGCCCGCCCGGCCGGCAAGCCGCAATCCCCCCGCCCGCCAGACACCTTGGGGAGCGCGCCCGCGGGGCCCAAGGCTGAGGGGGCTCCTCGGATCTTGGCCGTCTGGTCACCCGGCCCGGCCCTGGCTCGCGAGGGCGGAGCTCGCAAGCAGGGCCCGGCCCCGGGCACGGGGAGTAGGCGCCAACTACCTCGGCTCAGCCCTTCCCGCCGCACACTCCTTTCCCGGGGGTTGCAGGCTCAGCAGGAACTTTCTAGGACATTCCCCGAGATCTGAGTGTCTCAAGCCTTCACCAGACTCCACAGAGTCTCCTGGGGTGAAGGTCGAGTTCCTGGGGTGGACAGGGCTTCTCAGGAATTTGAGGTGGGGTGGGGACTGCGGAGCGCAGGAGGGGCCTGAGGGAAAGGGCTTTTTTGGGGGTTTTTTGGTGGTCAATATCAATTTTCCGTTGATATTGGCTTTTGTTTAGGTAGGGCTTTTTTTTTTTTTTTTTTTTTTTCCCCCCCTTCCAGGCTGCCAGTTGGATGGTATACGAGAAACAGTACCATTCTTCCTGTTAATGAACTCTTTTTTAAGTCATTTTTCTCATTTGACCCTTCCATGGAGCAGAAGCAAATTGCGTGAAATTACCTCCAAGGATTACATTTATTACTGGCCAATGAGAACCCCTCTCCTTGTTTTACAAACTCTTAATCCTATGTCATTCTGATGCTGCAAACAAGCCCGGTCCTGGGCCTCCTATTCTTTCAACTTTCCCCAGCTGGAGGGACCTCATTCTGCACTTAATATTCCCCATAAATATCACACGCTAAAGACCCCCTGACTTCCAGCAAGTCCACATTAAACATGTGACATGTCACGCATGACAAACTCTGAGTATCTTTTCAAAGCAGCATTAAAAGCAAAGAAACCAATTTTCTTCTCCTTCCAAACCTCCCCAAGTGCTGAATGATGGGGATTGGAAAGAGCCACTGGAGCGTACTTAGGGGGATTTTATGAGATTTTCCAGAATGATTTAATCTTATTGTGAGCATTATTAATGAATGGCAACCCAATTTGGCCCCAATATCTGGGAAAGCAGTCACAATGCTGGGAGCGGCTGACCCCCCTCCCCAACCTTAAGCAAACCTGTTCCACCCTGGAGGAGGCCATGCAGAGCCCAAGGGAGTTCGGGAGAGCCCCTGTGATGGGGGCATGGCTGTTCCCTATCACCCCCAGGCCCGAATGCCCCACCACCTGCTTTCCCAGGGCCACCCCCACAGCATCTTGGGGTGAGGGGTGAGGGGTGAGGGAGCGCAGTTTGGCCTCTGTGGGAAGGATGAAGGGAAAGGGCAAGTTAATTTGTTACATTTTCAGACAGGCTAGTCAGACCCTAAATGGGCCCCGAAAGGAAAGGCAAGAAGGGAGCAGTAGGCCGAGTAATTTCAGATGTCCCTAAGTACTCTTCAGTCACCAGCTACCCATGAGCCAGACTGGACAGTTGGGGAGAACAGCTCAGGCTTGTGTGGGGAAGATAGAAAGTGGATGAATTAGGGAGAGTGATCACCAAAGGGAAGGTTTTAGGGCTTGAAACCCAGTCTTCAGTTAAAGTCACCAGTATAGGCCTCGGCCAGTTTCCCATTTTTTTCATTACCACACCCCCACTTGGGCAAACACTTATTATTGTTGGTTTTGATCTGTAATACCAAGAGACAAGGCACTTGTACCTCTGTTTTTCATACCGTTTTGAGTGCAAATATCTTACTAGAATGGAAAAGTGGCTGATGGTAGAGGGAAGGAAATTATACATGAGTTAGTTCAACTTGCTTTTAGAGGAAAAAATATGTATGTGAACATGTGTGTATGTGTATACACAAAAGTGAGTGCGTCTGAATGAAGGGGGTCTTAAATGGGGCCTAAAATGGTATTTTGGAACACCGAGTTCCACGGAGCAATTGCTTATGTATTTAAGTGACAGTGGCAGCCTAGCTGGGGGGCGGGGAGAAGAAAAGCTGTTACCTGACTGGGGTGGGGGGAGGGGAAGAAGCATTTTTCAAAGGAAAAAGTTGTGTTGTCCCTGGACTTTATTAACAGTCCGGTTTGAAGTATACATTTTTTTCTTTAAAGAAAAGGGAGCGATTACCAGTTATATATTAAGAAATGTCATTCAGTCATTTTTATTCATTCTCCGGAAATCTTCGTAAAAGCCTGAATTATACTTCTACAAGCAGCAATTTTGTTAATCCAAGGGGTTATTACTCTGGGCCCTTATTAGGTTCTACACCACTGCCAAGCAATCCTATAACCCTCTCAAAAGAAGTTTACCTCCCTGTTATAAAACCAGTAGTGGTATTTATACTGTGCAATAATTAGTGTATTACTTGAATCCACTAACACGTTCATTTTATCTCTGCACAAAACCTCTAGTCTGCTTATAGAAAGCTTGTGCCTCCTTTGGTGCTGGTAAAGTGGTGAAAGAGTGAATTGAAGGCTGGTTGCACTTTCTCCTTTTGCCTCGCCTTAATTCCCATCTCTTTTTGCTCTCATCCAATTAGCACAGTGTATTAAGCGGTTTATCATCTCATAGTCAGCTATTGAGAGAAACAAGGCGAGCACTTTGCAATAGAACCTGCGCTCCTTTGACACCCTCAGGTACTTACATATTCCACTGTGCTATGAATAATAGAGGAAGAATGGAGCGCTAATTCCCTCATCAAAGAATGCCTTGTCTGCTGCTTTGCTCAACAACACCATTCTGATCAAAAGAAAAGCAATAAAGCTTAGCATAACAAAACGAAACCTACTTATTAGCTTAGTGGTTAAATTAATGCAGAGCCGCTGCTATTCAAAACCAAGGTTTGAAAACAGCCTCCAACAACCTGATAATGCTGCCTTCGGGATGAAGGAATTTTAATCTGAAATTTGAGGCTGGCTCAGATGAGTTCATCTATTAAACTGCTATAAGGAAGCTCCACAGCAAACCGTTCAATTAAGAAATATTTAGGTGAGCAGAGAGAGAGAGAGAGAAAGGGAAAGGCAAGGCGGGTTAAAGTCTGGGATGGGAGATGGGAGAACTGAATTGACGGTCAGTGAATTCTGAAGAGGATCTGGGGCTTAGTGTTTTTCATAAAACCCTGACAAGACAGAGAAAGCTGCTTTTGGAGTTTCCTTATCTCTGCATTACCTGCCAAAGTAATTTCAATCTGTTCGAAAAGGCATGCTGAGGTCCATCTGTATATGTTGGAGGTAAGAGGAGGTACAGGCTGGAGAAGGGGCTGGTGGTAGGGGGCAGTGAATTCATCCCCTTTGACCAGCCTCTGCCAAACTGCAGTCTGTGAACTTTGGCTCGCCCCCATGTCTTGGGTAACAGTCTCAAGACGAACTCCATCTGTTTCCTGGGCAAATTAAAATCTTAACTGAGCGCACTTTTGTAGGATTTTCAATTTCCGGTCTCCACATCCCCTTTTACACGAAGGAGAGTTGAGAGTTATACCAAGTTATGACCAAAATGAATGTGCTCCCTGTTGTTGGCAGCCCCTAAATTCAACAGGAAACAGAAAAATTCTAGATGGGTTCCTGTAGGGCCCTATTTCCCAACTGGAGTGGATAAAATTTATCCTAGAGGTTTAGTCTGGCCCACAGCATTTAGAATTTTATTTTTTAAAATTAGTTGCCAAAGTTTAGGAATTGAGATACTTTATGGCCATATCTGGATTCCTGGCTCTTGAAAACGTGATCCCATGACCACCCAGGGCTCTGTCCCTCCCAGAATTGCTGAGTAGCTCCTGCCTCCTTTGGACAGGACATGGCCACTCAGGCTCACGAGACTCTGCCACTCTCTAGAGGGAACCGGGCCTGTTTCACTTTTCTCACCTGAGCTTAACACCCATGCCAGGGAACCTGTGAAGACATATGGGGAAGTTCCCCCTTTCAAAGTGGGCGGCATCTCGGTACTCACCGTACCCCTGTGTTATCAGACGGTGCAAATCAAGAAGAAACCTTTCTCAGAGAAAAGTGACCATGCCATGTTCCAATCTTTTAACAGAGAGATCCACTCAATCCTAAAGTTGCAACTTTCTATAAAATCCTGGAATCTTCAAATGCCTCCCAGAAAATCCTCTTAACTAACTTGGAGTTACCGATCTGAATAAGAATATATCAACCACCGTGTTAACTTTTTTTGGGAACTGTACTAAGAAATGTCTGACTTTCTGATATGTACTTTCTACACAAATGGTTCCTGCCCTCACAATGATTACATCTAGATGCAGAGACAAGAAGCAGACCAGTGAGAAGTTGTTTCTGTCTCCTGGCATTTCTTGACAAGCAAGTTTTGTATTTGCTGTCATAACCCCAGGTCCCAGAAATCAAGGAAAACATGCTTTCTCTTCAGAAAGCAAAGTGGAGGTGTGGGCATAGGAAGCATACATTAGAGAGCCATCTCTATAATCCTACATGGTAACAAGGGAAAAACACACTAATCCTTAGTTTCCCAGAGCAGCCTGGGTGCTGCAACTTCTGACAGGTTGCAGAGCTTGAGGTACCAAGGCATTAACTAACTGACATGGTCATAAACCCTAAGTATTTCTACTTCGAACCTGAGTATAAGAAGAGAAAGGAGGCGAGGGTGAGGCAAAGAAAAGAGGAGGCAAAGCAAGGTATAAGGTGGCATCATCTGTACTATATAACCAGTATGCCTTCACTAGGGGCCAGGCTGGGTGACCTTTCTCTTGTGGGGGCTGTTCTTCCAGGGGCCGTCAGCCTTGCTCTCCCAAAGGAGACAGCACTGGACTCTTGGCTTAGCTCTCTTTGAATATGCAAGTCAGCAAAACACATGAGAAGCCATATTTCATCTCTCAAAGGACCCAAAGTATATTGAAATGCCACTCAGAACACTGGGACATACATTATGCCAAGCATCTCTGAGCACAGACCTAATAAGCAGGCTGAGGTTGGGCAGGGGATGGTTTCCAGTCATCCCTTACTCCTGGCTGCCCCCTCCAGTCCACTCTTTGCACCTGATACAGAGTCACTGCAGCGGTTTTCCTTTTAGAAAACTTTATTCTGAATTGAAAAAAAAAGCACAGCATATATTTCCTTTATGAAAATTCACGTAGATTTTTTTCCACAGGTAGATAATTTTTAAAAAAATATAGCATAGCTGTATAAGGGGAATTTTTTTTTTTTTTAGTTTTTTAATCTTACCAAGAATGTAAGAAAGGAAAGATGGCTACATTGAAATACGTTTTGCTTCTGGCAAAAAGGCACCGTTCTGAAGAAATGAGAAAAATAGCACCAGGGCCGATTAAACATCCCTCCCCTCATTTTTTTTGAATGTAACACAAAGGTCCCTGCCCTGGCCTATACACATTTTAATGAAATGCTATAGGATATCAAATTATTTAACATGTACTTTCCCTCTGTATAAACCTTTACCTAGATTTTCTATTTGAGGAAATGAAAAAGGCAGGCGAGTGTAAATAGCTGTCCAGTGTGCGTGTGCATGCACAGGTTGGGCTCTGGAGAAATTCAGTACACAAGTAAGCTCTGTTTAATCTATTTAATAAGTGCACAGCTTCTAAATCTCCCCCTTACAGACTGAGAAGGACAATTGCTCCTGGAGCCAGTGGCCTGGGAAGTACTTGGGTTCAGATTGGGTTTAACTGGCATGTGAAAAGGCAAAGTGCCAGCCCTGCTGCTAGGCTCTGTGAACCCCTCTTTCTGGGGGCTCCTCTGCTGCAGGTCCTGGGTAAAAGCCACTTGCCTCCTAGCCACTCTCAATTTCTCTTCCCTCCCCGCCCCCTCCCCTAGAAATCCAGTGCGGAATGCCAATGTGAAGCAGCCAGTTTTCCTGGTGGTGTTTCAACAGCACAAGGTATATTGTCAGAGGAAAGTACTTCTGCTGTTCCCTGATGTTTGGTAGACTCAATACCTTTGCAGTTGCCCCTTAATAATCCCCCTCCCAAGTCACAGCCACACAAACATGATTGTAGTTCCACAGGAAAAGCGATGCAGGAGAAGCAGCCAGGGCCATGATGCAGGTGCCAAGGATGTGGATCTTCTTTCCACCGTCCCTGCAGGTCCACTTCCTGGAACCCCTCAGGACCATACAGCACAATCAGCGAAGAGTTTGCTGAGGTTCACTTCGGAATAGCCACTTTGGGACAAGAACTGCTCTGCTGTGTTCTTGAGTTTTCTATAGTCCTGAAGAACTTTGGGAGTAAAAAACTGCTTCTTCAATTTATCTAAAAAGAAATAAAAATAAGAGGATTACAGGTCTCAGAAGCAGCTTTAAAAAAGCATTCAGTATTTCTGAAGCACTAGAGCAGGAGCTGTGAGTTCTGTTTACAGCTCCAGGTCTCAGATGTCCTCATGGTCCTGTGGCTGGTCTAGCCCTGGGACCAGTCCCACGCTGGGGGAGAGGGAACCCCGAGATTCCTCTGAAGAAGATTTTCTTCCTTTCCCCTGCCCACCACTTCTCAGCACCTAGCCGACTCAGCACACCGGGGACAGGGCCACTCTCAATGATGGGAACTGCAGGTGCACGGCCATATGCGGCAGGCAAGGTGAACCCCACTCGCAGACACCCGGTTTGCGGTGCTGTCGAGCACAGGCATGCAACTGCATGCAAAGTACAGACGTGGCAGGAACCAGTCTGCCTCAAAAGGAAGGCAGAGCCTCCCAGTGCAAACTCCCTAGATCAGATGGGCCTAGTCGGCTTCTAGTCCTTTCCATCTGCATCCCTCTGCTATACAAAATCCCCTCTGCTCAAAGAGGCAAGGGATATGCTGTCTGGAGAGCACCTGTCCACTGGCAAGATTGCTTCTTTCTTCTTTGTACACACCGTGTACCTCTGAACTTGAGATGTGCAGCTGCCCTTTCTCTGCTTCCTGCTCCTTCCACCCATTCATCCCTGGCCTTCCCATTCTGCCCAGGGCACTCTCAGCCAAAGGGCACTCTTCCTTTCTCCCCACAGAGTCTGAGACCTCTAAACTTAGTTCTTTGTAAGGAGCAGTGGGCTGGGACACCCAGGTCTGGCCTTTTAGAGACAGAGTGATCCCTGGGGTAGCCAACCCTGCCCACGATGGTTAAGATGACACAGTTTTGCTCAAAGCTGCTTGGGAACCCTCTGAGGTGTTTGGAGAGGCCCTTAAAACAAAATCCCAATATGATGGCTGAGGAGGTTAAGTCATTTGCCCTAGGACACAGAGCTAGAGATCTGGGATGTAAAAATGTAGAGCCAGAACCCTGAGCTCACTTGCGGTGAGGCTCACTGTGCACCCCTATCCATGCACCCCTGTTCACTGCTCCCAAATAGACATGGGCAGGCCCCCAGATGCTGGCCTGAACCAAGGAGCCTGAGGGGAGCAAGGCTGCCTGGCGCCCCAGGTTAGGAAAGCATCAGGAAGGAAACATAGAAGGGAGGGCACATCAATCACCAAAAGAAAAAACCCCACAGAAACAACAGAGCAACAGTGAAGTCTACAAAACACCCGGAAAATGAAAACTCAGTCTCCAGATTTTTGTTCCTTAGCTACACATTCACGTTTGTTCTCCACAACCTTTTCTAAATTACATCAATTGCCTTTCAAAAAACAACAACAGAAAGTTTTGTAGAGAGGATTTAAATGCTCAAAGCGGGTGGAAAAAGAGGCAAAAAAGAGAGAGAGAGAGGGTGCATCGTTAAGCAAGGAGAGAAAGACACTTTGAAAGTTCTAATTATCAGAGTCTGGGAATACACAACAATGGCCCGAGCAGTGGCGGCCGGCCGGCGCCCCGTGCATGTGAATGACACAAATGCATGTGTGACCAGGGAGAGACATTTACAGAGCTGCGGTGAGACGGAGCAGGGGAGGAAGAGAGAGGGCACAGCTCCTGATGTGTTTACCTCCTCTGCTGATGGGATATTGACTTTTCCCACCAGGTTGGTTAGAAAGGGGACTATTTACGCTGCCACACAGCCGAGTTAGAATGACAACCAGCGTCACTCGGTGCTCTTCGTAAAAGACAACTGTGACCGCCAGCATATCCCATAGCCGGTCAATACGGCAGAGGCACCATTCCACGCCAGTTAGAGATGCAGATAAAGGCTCCTACTTGCTTCCCCACTGAGAATCCAATCAATAACATTTGGAAGGTCTTCTAGGAAAAAGAACTGTACGAGCTGCCACAGGCTGCACTGGGGGTGGGAGCTGTGGGGAGAAAGGGCTCACCCCTTCTTTGTGGTTGTCCTCTCTCTGCGTTGGGCACCTGGGCCACCCATGTTAGGCTTCCATCACTCTGTTTCTCTTAACGCTACACTCACTTGCCACTTTAGAACTCAAGGGAAAACAGGGTTAAATGGTGGAAATCAGTTAACGTAGCCGGTAGAAGCAGACTCCTCTCTGCTCTGGTTCTGGGAGTTGGGGAAGAGGCCGTCAGGCAAGCAGCAGAGATGTGCAGCCATCCTGCCCCATCCACAGAGATGCCACAGGCCATAGCTGTTGCTGTCTCAACAATCAGCACAAAAAATCCAAACTTCATCCAGACGGGGAAGGAAATACTCTTCCTACACACAAGCGCATCAGCAAAATATACTCCAATGGACAGAAGTATCACCAAATCACTCATTGTAATACACCAACAAAGCAAATCTACTTTTCCTGGGAATAACATTTGGGGGAACATGTACCTACAGCTTTTTTATCCTTGTCCTTTCTACATGGGGATTCCTTAGGGTTATATACTCATTACCAAAAAATATCCTGTCCCCAAGCCCTGTGAAAACAATGAAAACCGAGTGAGCCTATATATTCATTATTCACACAATGTTTTATCAGACAAGAAAATTAACTGCTAATTTAAAAGTTGGTTTCTACTAATTAGAGTCTAAAACCTCAAAATCATGCAAGCTACAGTATTTTCTATATGGGATGAACTAGACCATCACCTGCATGTTGAACTTGTCTGAAATATTTTAGTTAAAAGCCAATGGGTCAAATAAGATGTCAGAACTGTTCTGTTTTTTTTTAATGGAGTATTCTCCCATCTAAGGAAACCATCTCTCTTTCAGATATTTTATTTCTGTATCAGTAAACTAAAAATCTCTTTTCAGCTTTACTCTTTGTAAAAGCCTTTTTGGACTTAAAGAAACACACTGCACTACGAACCACAAGGCAAAGACATTTTAACATCGCCTGCTGGTTATTTTATTTTAATTAAGGCAGGCTTAGGCACACAGGCAGCAGCCGTCTCTGTTCTGAATGTCTGTTTCATTTATTTCCGTGCAAAGGTATCAAACAACAGTCAGTTATAATTGATTCTGTCAGGTGTTATACAGTCAGTCATAATTGTCTCTGTGTAGAGGTGTGTCAATTTACTATATCTGAATTAAATATTCTGTCAATTATGAAATCAGGTAATAATTTCAGTCAGTTTTTTAATTGCATGGCTTCCCACCATACCGTTCTCTGCTTTCCCACCTTTTCTAATCC